>NC_091007.1:5625000-6250000 GCF_041146395.1 Eulemur rufifrons | reverse complement strand
TGTTGATCTGTAAGGGCCTTTCTTTCAAAATACTCTTTTTTTTTTTTTTTTTTTTTTTTTTTGAGACAGAGTCTCACTCTGTTGCCCAGGCTAGAGTGAGTGCCGTGGCGTCAGCCTAGCTCACAGCAACCTCAAACTCCTGAGCTCAAGCGATCCTCCTGTCTCAGCCTCCCGAGTAGCTGGGACTACAGGCATGCGCCACCATGCCCGGCTAATTTTTTCTATATATATTTTTAGCTGTCCATATAATTTCTTTCTATTTTTAGTAGAGGTGGGGTCTCGCTCTTGCTCAGGCTGGTCTCGAACTCCTGAGCTCAAACGATCCGCCCACCTCGGCCTCCCAGAGTGCTAGGATTACAGGCGTGAGCCACCGCGCCCGGCCTCAAAATACTCTTTATACCAAAGAGTCACATTTTGGGGTGAAATTTCCTAAGCTCCTTCATAAGCAAGGCTAGATTTTTATGCATTTTCCTGGCCATAATAGTCATTGAATATACAGCACTTTTGGAGAGCAGAAAAACTCAGGGGCATTCATCGTGATTTTCATTGACATATTTGTTTACCTAGTTGCTTTATTTGTTTTGTTAAATACAAGTCAGTGAAATTTCAGCCATGTTGCTGACCATTATGAGAGAATCGACAGCTAAATCTGGAAAACAGTAAACGTGTATTTGGTCGGTGTATAGATCTTTAAATCCCATAGACAGCCATTGCACATTGTCTAGCGGGGCAACCGTCTTCTTTAGCTACTCCCATATCTTGGAATAAGCGCCTTACCACAATACCCACATTCTCTGGCTCCTGAGAACAGACTAATTGAGAGGGCGTGCTGTATTACAAAGCACGATTTGCCTAAAAAGGAGATTGCCATCTCGCTCATTAATTTTACATTATCATACTGTGCTTCTATTGATGTTATCACAATGCTTTCTACAGCTACTTACTGCAATTGCAAAAATACACAGACTGTTCTGTCATTAAGAAGAGTAAATGATTTTTTTTTTGAGTGATGCAAGAAAAGGAAAAACTTTCATGATCATTTTCTCTGGCTGTGGTAAACTGTTCTACGGTTGCAGGATGTGTTTATGTGTAAACAGTCATGTGCAATATACATTAATGTGGTAGAGCTACTTCCCTGCTCTTGTACTATTGAACCATTTTATGTCTTGCTCTCCTGCAGAATGTTGGTTTTACGACACATGAACACAAGAGGCTATTGATACTGGTATAAAGATGTGACTGCATCTCAATTTTTTCTCTTATTCCTAAATCATTGAGAAATGAATGAAAAAGGAAGGCTACAGGAGAACTACAAACAGAGTTGTCATCATGTAGGATTTGGTATATCTATGCACGTCGATATGCCAAAAAACAAAACAACCACGGAAAACACTTTGGAAACAAATACAATACTTCATTGTGGAAAAATCATTGGACTGGGAATCAGAAAACAGGTTTCAGATCCCAGCCTGTCACTTATTTATGGGACACTGGGCAAGTACAGCACGTCCATTTGCTCACAGCCTGAGTTTTATAAAGAAGATAGGTAGACCTTGGTTTGACCAGAAGCTCCATTGTTTACATGCGTGTGATCTTGAGCAAAGTACTCCCTGAGCCTCAGTTTTCTTCATCTATAAAAGTGAGATAATAACAGTATCCAACTCATGAAGTTGTTGTAAATATTACATGCAATAATGCATGCAAAGTGCTTAGCACAGCGTCTGGTAGGTAATAAACATCCAATAAATAATAGATATCATTATTACTATTGAGACATTATTTCTGGGCTTTAAGTTCTTTAGCTGTATGAGATAACTAGATGAGAATATCTGAGGGCCCATCCAGGTATAATAGTCTATGATTGAGCTAGAGGATGATTATACTTTACAAAAAGAATTTCTCACAAAAAGATTCAAATAAAAAAATGCCAATTTATTCATGAAAAATATTAATCTATATTTCAGGAATTGTATATGAAGTAAAGACCTGATACTAGGGACAGTGTCAGAATTAAAAATGTGTTTCAGCAGGACACAGTGGCTCATGCCTGTAATCCTGGCACTTTGGGAAGCCAAAGTGGGAGGATTGCTTGAGCCCAGGAGTCCAACACCAGCCTGGGAAACATAGCAAGACCCCATTGGCACAAAATATAAAAATAATTAGCTGGGCATGGTAGCATGCACCTATAGTTCCAGCTACTTGGGAGGCTGAGGCAGAAGGATCGCTTGAGCCCAGGAGTTGGAGGGTACAGTGAGCTACGATGACACCACTGTACTCTAGCCAGGGCAACAGAACAAGACTCCATCTCCAAAAATAAAAGATTGTGCTTCTCTGTTTATCTTTCCCAGTAGAGTATAAAATTTTTAGAGGCAGGAATTATAATATATCTTATTTGTCTTTGGAATCCCAATGTTCAGCTCCTTGAGTGATTTAAAAACAAATATGTAAATGAATGAATGATTTAATGGTAGGAACAAGCGGCCTAAAAACTCTCTGCTTTGGAGGAGAACACAGTAGGATAGGCACTTTAAAGAAAAATAATGTATGAAAGGGGTTAAAAAAAAAACAACTCTGGGCTTAATTTTGTGATTTTAGTTGGAATGGCCAAAAGGAGGCCTCACGAAGGATGTGACATTTGCGTAAAGACAATGTGAGAGAGGGAGCCACTTTGATATCTAAGGGAAGAACCTTCCAGAAGGAGGGGAAGCAGGTGCAAAGGCCCTGTTGGGTGAGTCGGATTACTGTGTTGTGTTACTGGGACAGGAAGAAACTGGTCAAAATGGGGGGAGCAGCGGGGAGCATGGCAGGATGTGCAAAGAGTTATGGGGAGCAGAGACAGACCAGTGGAGTCTCACAGGGCCTTTCAAAGGCTTTGGCTTTGGCTTTGGCTTTGAGTGGACAGAAAAGATTTTGGAGTCTAAACCAAGAGCTGATGTCACCTGCTTTGTTTAAACTGGCGGGCTTTGGCTGCTGCATTGAGCACAGTTGGAGGCAGGAGGGGAGGAATAACGGACATCAGTTAGGACACTGCTGCCTCTTAGAGCAGATAGTGGTGGCTTGGACCATGGCAGTAGAACTGATGACGCCTGTTGCATCCAGCATAAATGGTGAAAGGACAGCTACAGGGTGTTCTTATAGGTAAGACTTGAAATAAGAGAGGAAAGGAATCAAACGTGAGTAGCTAACTAGAAGGAAGCTGTTTCCATTGGCTGGAGTGTTAAGACAGTGGGAAACACAGATTTAAAAGGAAATAATGGGAGCTCAGCTTCTTACTTGTTCAGTTTGAGGTGTGTCGCAGACATTTAAGGAGAAAGCTAAACAGAGAGTCTGGAGTTCAGGGGAGAGGTGACAGCTTAAGGGATAAATGGGTAGGGCTCAGTGAGTCGATGGTGATTAAAGCTATGACACTGGGTGAGATGAAAGAGGCAACGTGTAGAAAAGAGCGCAGCCCAAGTGACGGAGCGTGAATGTTTCAAGGTGGGGTCCTCAGGAAGAAACAGCAAGAGTCTGTGGATTGGCTAGTGAGGAAGGAGGAAAACCAGGAACCGGTTTGGGGCCTAGAAGTCAAGTCACAGGGTGCACCAGGGAAGCACACGGAGACAGCCAGTGTCAAATGCTGCGTGTGGACTGAAAGGATGATGACAGGAAACTGACCATTGATCGGGGTTAGCAATGTGCAGGTCAATCAGTGACCTGATCATGGAAGTGTTGATGGAGAGGTGTTGGCAACAGGGGCATAAGTAGAGGGAGATTGGAGGGAACGTGTATGGTAAACTCTTAATTATTAATAGTTTTCATTAAAATGAAGAGGATTAGAGTGGTAGCAACAGGGGAAGTGGTCTCTAGTGAAGGGTTTTTGTGTTTGTTTTGTTTTGCTTTTTCTAAGATGAGAGAAATAATCACATATTTGTGTGTTGATGGGAATAACCCACCGGAGAGGGAAAAAAATGACAGTGTTGGAGAGAGAGGGAAATTGCAAGAACAACTTCCCGTTTTGAGAGATGGAAAGATCTAGTGGACAAGTGGGGCAGTGGGTTTTAGCCTAAGATCAGGGACAGTTCCTTCATCGTCTTCTTCTGTGAACACAAAGGAGAAATGGACAAGTTTAATCCTCTGATTCTTTATTTTCATTTATTTCTAATGATGAAAAATAGATTAGCTTCTTTCTTAAATTGGCATTTGATTACCAGAACAGCCCTGGAGTTATTATTCTAAAATCACAGGTATTATGGAAATAATTTTAATTCAGCAAATAGCACTTTCACCTGACTTTTGGGAATGCATCTGTTGTGCACAGTAAATTATTCCTAAACAATATAGCCCTGGGATGCTGGAGGACAGACTTTTAAATACAGGTTTACCATACAGCTTATGCTCTCTTTATAATGAAAATCTGTAATAACATTTCATATCTGAATTATCTTCCTATATTATGCAACGAGGCTTTAATGCACCTTTAGATCACTTTTCACCTTCTCAGAATGCCAACAGTCTTACGAGATATGTCATTATTCAACACTTTCTCAACTGGAACCCTGTACTGTTGTCTATTTCATGCATGTGTGATATACGTGTGTGCACACATATCAATGAATGTGCTATAATCAATTATAGAACGTTATCCACATATTATAACTAGTGCTAGAATATGGTCCACATTTGCATATACATCCACATTACTGATGATGACTACAGCAGGGACCTAGAAACAAGCAAAATCAGGAAATTTCTGGAGAATCATCCATTGCCACGGAGCCACAAAAGCAGAGGCAGAAAACAAATAAAAGCATGTGTTCAAGAAGCAAGAAGTCTCCTGGTCTACTGGATTAGACACAAATGGCGAGTCTGTACGCATTCCTGAAAAGACGAGGCAATTCCCCAAGACCAGTATCAGATCATTTTTAAAAGCAATATTTTTATTTTAAAAATTAGGCAAAAAAAGTTTCCTGAGGAAGAGAGCACCTGAAAATAAAACTGCTAGGACTAGAGATCTTCCCTTATAAACCTTGCATAAGGAAGTTGGCTGCCATGTATTCAGATAGTTGGGAGGTTAAATGGAATCCCTCATTGTGAGTTGGCTTCGTAAAGGTTTTCACCAGGTCAGATATAACTTGTATCAACCCTTCTTTGTCATCTAAAGTTGATTTGCCTCTGCACAGTAGAACTTTTCTTCCTGCTGTAGGTTTCTTGAAGGGAAAGTCTTATACTGTCTTTTATCGTGACATCAGGCACATAAAAGCACTTGAAATATACTTGTTAAATTTAATTTTCACAGAGGACTCTTCCCGTGATAACAAATATTTTTTCGGATTGCCGTTCTTAATTACCGGGGAGTACATGTTAAAGCAAAATTATGGCAAACATCATTTGTAGTAATGAACTATAAAGTGCAAATTACTGTGTTAATAAATAGCTTCTTCAAATGTACTGAAAATGATACATTTTATTAACATTTATTAGGCTTTACTCTGTTGGCAAACATTACAGTCATTGTAGAACAGTTGAGAAATGCAAAAAAATAAATAAATTTTCATCATTGAAGTCCGTCTCCCCCAATAAATTCTTTGTTAACATTTTATTATATCATTGCAATAAATATTTTTTCTATGGAGTTGGCATTTTATAGTACCTGTTTTATAATATGGTTTTTTGACATAATTATTACTATGACGTGAGTGGACTTCTATGTCATTAAATAGTTTTCTAAAACATCACTTCTAATGGCTGCAGCAGTACACAGATACACCATAATTTATTCCACAAATTCTCTATTGTTGGTCATTAATGTTATTTCTATTTTCTATTATTATAAATGATGCTGAAATAAATATTCCTGTGATTCAATTGCCTCAATTTAGGGCTATTTCCTTATGATAAATTCATCAAAGCGGAATTATTTAGTCAAAGGGTTTAAGCATTATTAGGGCTTTGAATACATGCCGCCAAATGATTCTACAGAGAGACTGAGTAATTTACACTCATCACAGACTACGAGAAAAATTCTATTTTCCCTGCAATTTGATATTAGTCTGGGGAAGATTCCTCCTCCTTTAAAAGGAGAGTATTATCAATTTTGAAAAATTTGACAGATGAAAAATATCTTGTTTTAATTTGCATTTCTTTGAATGCCGGTGAGTTGAAATTTTTTTTTCAAATTTTCTGGTTGCTTGTAGTTTATATTTTGGAAATGCTTATCTAGGTTGCTGCCTTGGTATGATTCTCTTCCACTGATGTGCTCCTTTTTTATTTTTTATTTGCATATTTATATATTAAGGACATCAGCTGTTTGGTCTCACACACATCATAAATATTTTTGTTCTTTCTTTGATTGTATTAGCAGGTGGTTTTGATCTACTGGATTTTTTTAAAATGGCCAAATCTATTGTTTTTAAGATAGTAAACATTTGTATTTTTGGCTTCCTGACATGTATTTCCAATTTCCTGTCTCTATTCCCATTTAGGTACAGCCTAGGGCAGCCCCACCCTTCTTTGGCCACTGGGTGAGTGTGTGATCAAACTTAGGTGCACAGGATATGCACTCTTCAAAATTTAAATTTTTAGCTGAGGAAGAAAGAAACTGAAACAGGTAGCGTTCATCCAACTCCAGTCCAAGCGCCCTGACCGTATTGTTTCCTGCTATAAAATTATCTCTATAGTTTCGATTTCCTAGTCTCCAACATTTTCATGGTAACCACCATTCCCAAAGCCTGCCCCTTTCTAAGCATTTCCATCCACTCTGTGAGCCCCTGACATAATCCAATGTCCACCTTTTTCTTTAATGCATCAGTCTTAGGCTTACCTGGCAAGCCTATGCCAACATAGCAAAGAAGCCGGCAAACCTCACCAAAGTGCATTCCTCACTCAAGATCTGTGCTGGCAGGAAGGTTCTGAAGTTTCTAGAGTCACTGGGGATCCCAGCCGACAGAACGTTAGTATCAGGATGTGCTCCCATGGTTAGAGAGGGGCAGGGAACAAAGTAGCTTAGATCTCTTTGAAATGTTCTGCTCAGAAGTGACACACCATCACTTTCTGCTTACTTCTCATTGGTCAAAGCAAGTCACGTGGCCAAACCAGATGTGACAGACAAAGAGAAACATAACCCTTCCCCGAAGAGAGATAGCAAATATTTGGAAACAATATTAGAGTCTACCATCTCTAGTTAATCAGAGAGTTTTCCTGTTGCTTCTAACCAAAGAACCTTAATGATACAATTTTTCTCTTGGAGTTCTGCCTTTGATATGTTTAGAAAGGTCTTCCTAACACCAGAATTATAAAATGTTTCTTGAAATTGTCCTCTAGTTTGTTTAGTGTTTTTAATCCAAATTTCCCAAATTGGTGTTATACTTTGAAAAACAAAAATAGCTCCATGTAATTATGCCAAATGCTACATTATAATGCAGCAAGTGAATTCACAATGCACATTAACATCATTTTCAGAATTCTTGCAGTAGAGAAACCGGTTTAGTTTAATTTGGAATTCCCCAGCCTTACTATAACCATAAAGCTATTTTTTCATGTTAAACCCTGTTACTAGCCCACAGGTTACTGTCTCTTTGAACACATTTAGGAAATGCAATTTTCTCTTAATGGGAATTTATTTTGTTTTCCAGGAGGTAGAGTTCTACATTTTTAATCCTAAGAGTTAACCAATGGTCCAGGAACCATATATTAAAGACATTTTACTTTACCTTGCAGTTTGACATGTTATTTTTATCAGATGCTAAATTTTTAACTACAATATGGATTGTTTCTGATGTTTATGTTTCAGTGATCTTTCAGTTCTAATACAAGCAATACATTGTTTTAATCATTATGATTTTATCATGTTTATTTATCCATTACATCAGGTGCTTTGCTACTCTTTAACATTTTTTTTCTTATTTCTATCCAATATTCCACATAATTAGATTACCTGCTAAGACAAGGAATTATGATATGCAAATCACCTGAGAGGTGTGAACGAGATCTCTGTATACATAGGGCTTATATTCTAACAGCATTTACAGTTATTAAAGAGTTAATTACACAAATTATTAATTAGAATTTTTATACATTCTGTGAAGAAGTATGGGGCCATAAAATTGAACAAGAGGAGATGTACTTAAGTCTTCCTTGAAATACATCGACGTTGAACTGGCTCCTAAAAGACAAGAAAGAACGAACCAGGGAAGGAAGAAGAGAAAGAGAAATTCAAATGGGAGGGATAGCAAAGGTCTTGAGGTGCAAACACCAAGCGTTCAGGAAACTAAAGCCATCGTGCCCAGAGCATGGAGTAGGTCAGGAACAGGAGCCCAAGATGTGCCTGGCTAGGGCAGGGGGAACATGTCATCTAAAACCTTACAGAGGATTTAGTAGGAGGATTTAGCTTTGATTTCAACAGTCATAAGAAGCCATGGAAACATCTGAAGCAGTGGAGTTATTAATACAAGATCAGATATTTCCCTTCTTATTATTGTTGAAGAATCGTTGAGGGAATGGAGTCTGCTGTGGGCCAAAGTCGAAAGGGGAGACCAGTTAGGGGGCAGCCCAAGAAGTGGTCGCTGCCCGGCTGGCAGAAGAGATGATGTGAGGTCTTGGATTGACATGAAAAATATTTCCCCAGATAATTCTCTTGGGTTTTCTGCAAATAATCACCTAATTTCTCTGTTCCAGTGGCTATACCTCCCCCCACTAACCTCCTTTCCCGCTTTACTGCATTGGCAGTAAGTTCAAGAGATCATGGCAAGTATTCCTGTCTTATTTCTAGCTGTAAGTGGAACACCAAAGTTCAGTACTTTCCAAAGAACATTTCGTAGCATACTAAAATAGACTTGTACAAATAAAGGATTACAGGCTTAAATAAGTTTGGGAAACACCAGCTTGAGCAAGGCAAAATGGATTTCTTTAAAGCATTTGCTTTCTCGGTATAGCTCTCAGTATAGAGCATTTCCCAAATCTAGTATTGAGCATTTCCCAAATTTATTTGAACACACAGGTATACCTTGGAGATGTTGTGGGTTCAGTTCTAGATCACTGCAATAAAGGAAATATCATAATAAAACTAGTCACATGAATTTTTTGGTTTCCCAGTGCATATAAAAGTTACGTTTATGTAACATAATAGTCTGTTGAGTGTGCAATAGCATTATACATAAAAACAATATACATACCTCAATTAAAAATACTTTACTGATAAAAAATGCCCATGATCATCTGAGCCTTCAGTGAGTCATCATCTTTCTGCTGGTGGTGAGGGGTGTCTTGCCTTGATCCTGCTGGGGGCTGAAGGATCAGGGTGGTGGTTGACAAAGGTTGGCATGGCTGTGGCAATTTCTTAAAA
Organism: Eulemur rufifrons; assembly: GCF_041146395.1. Taxonomy (NCBI): domain Eukaryota; kingdom Metazoa; phylum Chordata; class Mammalia; order Primates; family Lemuridae; genus Eulemur; species Eulemur rufifrons. The sequence continues at coordinate 6,240,681 of NC_091007.1, read as the reverse complement.
TAAGACAAAAATGAAGTTTGCTGCATAAATTTACTCTTCCTTGGGTGAAAGATTTCTCTGTGGCACGTGATGCTGTTTGATGGTGTTTTACCCACAGCAGAGCTTCTTTAACAATCGGAGTTAACCCTCTCAAACCCTGCTGCTGCTTTATCAATGAAGTTGATGGAATATTCTAAATCCTTTGTTGTCGTTTCAACAAGCCTCAAAGAGAAGACTACCTAAACTAGCTAGTTTTCCCAGTCTGAGTCCCAGATTCCTGGGAGAGGGAATCTTCCAGCCCAGCTAGTGGCTGGGATCCCCTCCTCTGCCAGGAGAGAAGAAGTCTTAACACTCTTGCCCCCAAGAGTGAGAAGAAACAATTCTTGGTTCTCTGAATTCTATAAAGTCAGGCCACCAGACAAATTCAGAAGATGTCTAGAAAAATCTCCAGTGGATTGCCTAATAACCTAAATAACTCCAAGCAATTAGACTCACTTTAAAACTAAAGATTAAGTCATTTGCCCTCCACCTTACCCAGTGACCTCTGCCCCCAGCTTTGTCTGGACACTTGACACAAGGCTAGGGCCGAAGGAAGACCAGTGTTAGTCTTTTTGGTGATGGTGTGATTCCAGGGACGTCCTGGTCCATATATGACAATCTCCCCAAAACGCAACCTGCTCTTTTAGAACTAAGTAAAAATACACTACCACCCTAACTTTTTGTTAAATATCTTATATCAAAGCAATCAGTTCACAGTACAAAGTGTAACACAATTGAATGGATGTGTTAGGAGAAAAATACACACCTTTCCCACTGCCCGAAGAGGAAATCTACAGGTAAGGTGTCTGGGTTGGCACCACAATCTCTCAAAAATGTAACCTTCATGCACAAAGGAGTGTGCTTTCTGATGCACTAGCCATCTGTAGCAATGCTACACCAGCAGCCCCGATCTTTTTTCCCCAGTAACTTCCTCGTGGCACGTGTGCCTGCAATTACGCCCCAAACGCAAACCGTTTCACATCCAGAAAGCCACAAAATATGAACACATATATGCGCTATACCAATAACCAAAGTCATTGCTTGACTGAAGATATTTTTATTGCCACTCATTAAATTGCTGTGTTTGAAATGTCTCAAACAAATGCTTTGGAACAGTGTCATGCCAAACGTACCCACACAAACAGAAAGGCAACTGAGCTTTAAAAAAAACAAAGTGCTAACAGCCACCATGCTCTGATTGGAGCCACATGGTGCTCTGGGCTGCCGTGTGCCGCCTTCTCCACCAAAACTAACTTGGAACATTTCCTCCTGTGGGCCCCAGTTCCCCATGCCTCCCCCCTTCTGATTTAGGACACATTACAAAACACGTGAATGTTCTTTATCCTTTACCCAAGGGTAAGGACAACACAAAATGATGGTGAGCCAATGTTTATTTAACCCCTATAGGGAGCTGGTATATCTTTAAATCCCCAAGCTGTCAAGGCTACAGTTTAGCTGTTCAAATAAAGACGCATCCCACTCCCAGCCATAATCAGTATCAAGTTCATGTTTAAGAGCATAGGTGCCTACCTGAGTGGCTGCCTGGACCCTTGGGCCTGGGGTCGCAGTCCCTGGCGTGCCTGTGTGGGCAGAGCCGAGACGCTTCCTGAAGCTGCGGAGATGGGGAAGCCCCGAGATTCTTCTCACCTGAACCACAGCACAGCCCCGGCTCATGGAGGGGAAATGACGAAAACGCATTTTACATAGGAAGAAGCTGAGACGTGAAGTTTATTTGGCTTGTCCAAGACCCCACAGCTCCTCAGAGGTGGAAGAAAGAATAAGACTGAGGTCTAACAGACACCAAAACCCAAACCGTTTCTGCCCTTGTCATTTGGAAAGCCCGAGGACTGTTTACGACCAGGTTTCACTTTAGCAGAAGAAAAGAGTATATGGCAACCACAAAACAACAAAACATTTATTTCATTGAATGTCAAATGTTCAGTATTTACTGTTTAAAAGCAGAGTGTTCTTTTTTTTTTTTTTTTTTAATTGCCTTTTCCTTGACTGGAGCAGAGCATCTGTGTTAGTTTCATTACAGAAGTGAGCGCCTCCTCTTGTGGGCCGTGCAATAGAAGTCAGATATGAGAAAGCTTTCTGAGGATAAGTGGGAGGCTCGTTTCAATGCCCCGTGGCTTGGCAATATTTGCTGCAGATGAGCGTCCTATAAAGACGGCGCCCGGCCCCAGTCTCCCCCGAGTGTCGCTCACAAAGCCCCGAGATGCAATAAATGAGCACTGTACACCGAGTGCCCGCACAGGAGCACACATTCCATTTGCACCTCAATTCTCACCACAATGCCTCTCTGCCCCTTGGCCTCCTATGAATGCCTGGACCTTCCCTGCACTTCAAGGGCAGTTAGAAACTGCTCATCTGTTGCAGAAAAGAACTCAAGGATTGCTACTCCGTGCCAAGAAAACATATGGTTTCATTTCCTGGAAGAAAGGATGGAAGGAAAGGAGTTCAAAGGGTGCTCGATTTATTTTTAGAGGAAAAAAAAAAAGTATTGACCGGGGTAGTGAGTTGGCTAAATTGTTCTAAAGAATAATTTTGAAAGACAGGTGTGCTAGACCAGGTGTGGTGTTTCCTGAAACCAGATCACATTTAAAAAAAAAAAATCTCAAAAAGGAAATGCATGTCAATGTGTCATCTCCTTGACCTTGGAAGCAATGAGGTTGACCCATTCACCCTGCCACCCCCATGTCACCACCTGACTCCATTCCCCGCCGCTGCAGCCAGGCACGGTGCAGGGTAGCGGACTGCAAGATGAATAATGTCTGTCTCCATCGGTTGAAACCTTTCCACTCTGACCCAGTCGGGAACTTACTCATCCATCCAAAGGAGCTTTGAGACCCCTCTTGTTATACCAAAGTGTAACATAAAAACACACGAGCTGTGGGCAAGTACCCAGACAATACTCACAGAGAAAAACTTTAGGACCAAGCAAATAAAGTTGTCATTCCCAGGCCACCGTCACTGACAGCACGGGAGACACAGAGCTGCCCTGAAAGTGTGTTTGTCCAGATTTGGTCCTGAACTTGAACTTGGAGCAAGAGCAGAAGTAGAGGATGAGGCTTTCCTCCAGCTGGTTCTAAGGGCCCTGCTGAGGAAAGACATGAGCCAGGGGCGAGGGCAGAATGGCACGAGGCCCACAGAAGAACAAATCTAGTGGGCTCAAAAGAGGAGAAATACGGCCTGGATTCTAACAGAGCCTATTTTCGCACCCAGACTTAGGCTCAGCATTCTCACCAAGTCCAACTGAGAAGAAATTGAACTTGTCTTTTTGGGGGGTCGGGGGCAAAGTCCTGACAAATGCTGCTACCAGATCGATTCATCTGTTGCCCCATGACACTTTAACTATATGGAAACTGCATACATTAAATAATTCCCATTTCATTAGTGGTTTGTTCATTGTCTGCAGGTCAGATGGCTGTCTCGTTTGTGGGGGTTGACGCTGACCACCAAAGCTCTAGCACCCTAACAGGGAGAGCAGGTGGGTGGCTCTGCTGATGAATGGCCCAAGCCGACGTCAGTCTGCACACACCACACCTGGCATCTAGGCACATGTAAAGTGTGCACTGTCAGTAACTACATTACACTTTTCCCGCTTCCTAAGCACAGTCTGGGAGCACGGCCTTTCTGCCTGAGCTGTCACCTCACAAGAGCCTGGGACCCTTACTGAGACCTTCACCTCCCAAGCACAGCCCTTCTCAGAGAAGGACCTCGGTGGGGGCAGGGACCACGGCATACTCATCTTTATAGCTCCAACCCTGCGCCCAAGTCACTCCCCCGATTCCCAGAACAGTGACTTCAACGCGACTGGCACCCAATAAATATTTATTGAAGTCAATCTGCTGTAACCTTCCTCACGCTAGCACTTTGACAGTGCTAAACATCCAAGCCAGTCATCTTGAGAATAACAAAAACTGTTTTCCTGGGGAGAAAGCATGTTTTCAAATGACACTTGTGAGCTTTTTCTGATTACAAAAGTAATACATATTCATTATAGAAATTTGGAAAATTCAGAAAAGCATAACTAAAAAGTACAATAATTAATAATCCCATCAGCCACAAAAGAACCACTGCGAACGCTTTGATGTTTATTCTTCCACATCTCTATGGATGCCTCTGTATACATATATTATAAAATTTGGATCACAGTGACTTCTATTTTTAATTCTTTTAACATAACTTATTAGCTTTGTCATACCCATCCTTAAATATTCTTGAAGAACATGATTTCTAATGGTTGCAATGTGTTCCACCATATGGATGTTCCAGTATTCTGTAATTTAACCAATTTCCTTTGTTGGATATCTTGTTTTTTTTTTCGATTTTCTACTATTATAAATAAAGCTTCAGTGATCATACTTGTATATAAATCTTTGCACTCATTTTGATTATTTCCGTACGTGAAGTTCTTAGACGTGGAATTGCTCAGTCCAAGACTAAAAAGCAAGACTGTCTTGAAGATAAAAAAAATGATAAGAAGGTCAGAATCTAACTCTATCCACTTGAGGAGGTGAGAACCGGGTAACGAACTCTTGGCTTCAAGGCACAACTTTGGCACCCCGACTTTCTCGGTTCATGCACCTGCTGTCTCTCTGTGTAGGAGAAGACCAGCTACTGTTGAGCGTCAGTGCCACAAAATGAAAGGAGACTTGGCTCTGAAGCCAGACAGGCCTGTGTTCTAATGCAAATGCCTCCATTTTCAGCCCTGTGCCCTGGGCCAATGGACTGAGCCCTACTCCCTACAAATATGAAGTTAAAAATAACGCTACTGTCAGAGAATGCGAGCTGACTACCCACAATTTATGATCCCTTTCTTCCTTACTATCAGAACTGTTTTTCATTTGGGGAGGCACTGTGCCTACTAAATTTATGCCAAAATCAGTTTCCCTTGCGGCCAGCTGTGGCCCAATGTATTAGAACTTAGTCATACGATGTAGGGAAAAATTGTTATGGAACTTCTGGAGAGACTTCTTAAAAGCAGGGATAGTTGGAGAAAACGCCTTTTGCATCTCTCCTTCCTGATGTGTGGAATGCAGATGTGATGGCTGGAGCTCTTGCAGTCATCTTGGGATCTTGAAAGGAAGCCACACTCTGCAAATATTGGAAAAGAAAAGCTGGTGGCTGGGACTCTTGCAATCCCACGGAGATGCCACATCAACCTGGGACTGACTCATTCGTGCTGCTTTAGCTGAGAGAGTAAACCCTGTACGGTAAAGCCAGCATTGTTTTGAGTTTTCTCTGATAGGCAGCCAAACCTAATCCTAATTGATGAGCATACCCCTATTACATAGTCATTGTGAGGATAAAATAATTTATTAATATGCCTGGCACAGAGTAGACTCTCAGTAAATGTTACCTCCTTTTTTATATGGTGGTATCTGGTTTTTATTCCCAGAGCATGCTAATCTTTTGTTAATCCTGTCTCTATATATTCCTTCTCACACTCATTATGAAGCCACAAAAGGACCTCCTCCTCTGACTTGCCGTGGAGAAAGTCGTCCTGGGAATTTTGGCAGTTTATCTTCGGACATAAATTCCTCATTCTCTTCCCACTTTCTGCTTCCCACCTTGAAGCCTAGGTTTCCGTTGACTTCGGGGATTTCTGGACTCACATTCCTCTCTTAGGGACACCAGAACCAATTCTGATTTTTTCAATAATTAACTAAAAAAAATGTATTCATAATATTTATCATCAAGACATAATCATTAATCATACATTACTCCACATAAGCTATCGCATACTTAAACATACTTGTGCCTGAAGTTATAATTTACAGCTTGGATTACCTCACTGACCAGATCTGGCAGATTTCCTGGACTTCAGTCAACTTTCTTTTCAATTTGGAAATCAGAAAAATACATAATTTCTCCTGAAATACTAAGGATGCGTCAACCTATCTATCTCTGTTCCCCTTTCTCTTAGTGAACTGAGAATCTGAAACTATGACTATATCCAGGGCAGAGCCTAATTCCTGAATGGTTGAAATTAAATTAATTTAACCAGTAGCAAAGTCATTTGAATCGGATCCATCGTTAAATAAAAAGCAAAGCAATTGTTTGAATTCAAGAAGTGCCTTCAAATTTGTTTGCAAATATATATGCAATCAGAAATGGGACTAAATTACGCTTAATAGTGAAAAATTGGAAATACTTTAAATGCAGCAGGGGGTCCATAGATTATGTGACAACCATAGATATAACTAGAATCATAAAAGTGCTGTTCATAAAATAGGTAAGAACAAGGAAAACATTTGTAATATTAGGAGAAAAAAATTAAATATACAAATGGCATAAACAACATGACTTCTCTGCCCTTCCTAGTCTCTGTTCTCTGCTGATTTTTTTCAGTTATTCCCACACATTCATGGAGCATTCTGGCACCCGAATCACCACAATTCTTTCCAACCTACCGCAGCTTGATCTTCCTGGCTGGCATCATTGTGCTAGAACACGCACCCACTCACCTAGTATATGGGTCATTGATTTCTGGAATCCCAGTGATACGCCATCCTGCTTAGCAAGCTGCCTCTATGATTATTTTGGATTTCACTATAAATTTTTTTTCTGTTTTTTTTATATGTTAAATCTGGTATCCCATTTACTGACCAAAATCTCCCATTATAATGGTTCTCCTATGCTCTTACTCTGCACACACCGTTCTTGAAACTTATTTGTACCTCTGGTCCCTTAATCACCCCCCTTGACCCTCAACCAATTCCTTGACTTCCTCACATCTTCCCTTTCCAGGCAGTACACCCTGCATGCTCCGTGCTCCTTCAGTTTTGTAGCTCTTGTCCTCTTTCTCTCTCGTTCTGTGAAACTCCACCCTGGGACTGACCCGAACACCAGACAGAAGAGCTCTCTGATGCTACTCCTGAACTGCTGAGTAGATCTACCAAGCACACACACCGGTATTGAGTCATGGCTTCCACTCACCTGAGCCCAGCACTCTCTGCTTGTTCCAATATGTTCCTATTTCTAATTCCTTCAGCAAAAATAAATTGTATTTATCATTGCTCCCCTTCCCCCTTCTTTGCTGACACATCACAGCAGGGTCCTTCCTCTGTCTCAGATTCACCCCAATACCCTTGCTGGGGTGTTTGAGCCCATTTTGTCTCACTTGTCAGAATGCTCCTCCATCAGTTACTACCAGCTTCTAGCTTCAGCCTCTTTGTTGGCATCGAAACGCCTCATTTGCTTCCAGCTCTAAACGAATGTGTTTTCCTCCCGTCCATTCCCGCTGCCACACTACCTGAAAGAATTACCATATTTGGTCCCAGTTTTTACCTCTTTTTCACTCTTTTTCAACATCTCAAGTCCAGCCTTTCTCCCCGAAACCACACTCACCAAGATTACTAAGTGACCACCTTGCTGCTAAACTTGATGGGAGAACATCAACCCTCACTGAATTGACTATTCTGTAGACATGGCTATACTTTTTTTGTTGAGTTGGGGTTGCTTTTTGGCTTTGGTTTTGGTTAACAGCTTAATTGAGATATAATTCACGTGCCATATGATTCACCTATGCCCACCCAATTCAATGGACTTTTTTTTTCATGTGCTCAGAGTTGTGCAATCATCACCACGGTAAATTTTAGAACATGTTCATCACCCCAAGAAAGAAAGCTCAGACCCTTTAGTGGTCACCCCCATTCCCTTCATCCTCCTCCCCAGTCCTAGGCAGCCATTAATCTGCTTTCTATAATATTGCTACTGTTTTGCCTATTCTGGACATTTCATACAAATGGAATAATAAATCATACAAGATGTATTTTTTGGTGACTACTTTTCACTTAGCACAGTGTTTTCAAGGTTCAGCCATCCTGTACTGTGGACTAGTACTTCTTCCCATTTCATGGCCAAGTGACATTCTGTTGTATGAACACATCACATTTTATTTATCTAGTTGTCAATTGATGGATATTTGGGTTGTTTCCACCTTTGGGCTATTATGAATTATGCTACTATGATATTTGTGTCCAAGTGTTGATATGAACATATGTTTTTTTTCATGTTGAGTTTATACCTAGTAGTGGAATTGCTGGGTCACATGGTAACTTCCAGACTGTTTTCCATGTGGCTGCTCCATTGTACGTTCTGAGAATTCCAATGTCTCCATGTCCTCACCAACACTTGTTATTATCCATCTTTTTTATTATAGCCACCTCGGTGGGAATGAAGTGGTATCTCACTGTGATTTTAATTTCCATTTTCCTGAGAGCTAATGACGTTGGGCAACTTTTTTGTTCATTTTTTTATTATTGAGTTATTAGACACAAATATCTTATCAAATATATAATTTGCAAATTTTCTCTCCTATTCTATGGGTTGTAGTTTCACTTTCTTAGTGGTGTCCTTTCAAGAACGAGAGTATTTAATTTTGATGAAGTCCAATTGATCTATTTTTCTCTTTTGTTGTTTGTGTCTTGGTACATACGCATGCCATGCACAACCTTACTAGATTATGAGATCGAATGAAAGCACGTCCTCTCACTAAACGTACTATACAAATATAAGGTAAAGCTCCAAACAAACCTCAGATATTGATGCTCTAGCCATCATCTAGTAAATTCTGAACTCCTTCAGGGCAGGACCCATTCCATATATATCCCCAGCACCTAGCCCGACACATCTTCTTTCATTTGTCCATCCAATGTGTCTTGAGCAGCTACCGTGTGCCAGAAACTATGCAATGTGCTGGAAGATACAGAAGCAAGAAGAACATAGTCTTTGCCATTACACCCTACTGCTCAGTTGAAAGAGAGAAGAAATATTTATTGTAAAAAATTAAATCTGTGTTCTTGACATGCTGTCTTTTTAGAAATTCAATTCTAATGACACTATTATGTATTTCAAGCAATTTTTAAGAAAGCTGAAGAAAAATTAAGGAAGTATTAGCAAAATGAAAACCTGTTCGACATCTATAGAGTACCTACCTGGTTCAGGCTCTGTAAGGAATAAAGGAATGAGTGAGACCCGGCTCCTGCTTTGCAAAAAGTGCCAAAGTTAGCCGAGAGAGAGGGGTAGACAGACACGTGTACAGACAGCTCTAGTCCAAGGCAGGCTGTGGGAAATGCTGCATCACGGAGGTTCACACAAAATGCCGAGGGAACTGAGGGGAGGGCAGGATTCCGAGGAGAGCATCGCGTTATCTTAGGGAGGTTTCTGTTCATGCCGGTCTGTCTGGCAACTTAGACAGCAACAGCTTTACAAACAGATTCAAGTATCTGTGCATGCACAGAGCATCTCCACCTCCCTGCCCCTGCACGGATGAGATCATGGTGGCTGGAGGAGGGATCAGGGGATGCTGAGGTTCCTACCAATGCACAGGGCCAAGACCTAGGTATGCATAAGTTTTCCAATTCTTCTGAAATATACAGGATCAACACCACAGGGCAGGAAGGGAACCTGGAAACCATTTATTCCAACCTCCCTCTTGACGCACCACTGTTTATTTGAGCCTGTGTCCATCCATGTTCAAGGATAAACATCCTTTAGGCTCCACCCTCCAGTGGACCCTTGGACTTTTGAAGTTACCCACACATAAAGGAAAAGTAGAAGAAATGAACATCCAATTAAATACAATGCAAACAATCTGTTTTATCAAAGCAAGTTGATCATAAATCAGAAGAATGGGTGGAGTCTAAATTATATAAATGAGACAGGAACTTGGCAATGGCCCCGTCTTGGCAAGCTGGCATGCCAGGTCTACACAAGGTCAATATGGTAATTCATTTCCTGAAATTACTTAATTCTGCTGTCTGTAACCAAACAGTTATTTATCTTCAAGCACAGGAGTACGTCACTTCAAGGTAAAATTGATATTTGGAAATCCAAGTTTATACTCAAGTGAATTGTTAGTGTACCATAGGACTTGACTCTTTTACAGAGAAACATTTAGCAAACACTCTAAAAATAGGATTCTGTCTATGAATACAAAAAAAAGAAAAATTCTTTTATGTCACCTTTTCTGTAACATAATAATTGCATGGGCTGGATGGTTCTCTACAAAAAAAACCAAAACAAAACAAAAAAAACCTTCCCACTATGGTCAGCAGATAATGTTTGTGCTAAGGCAAGTTCCAAAACTCTGAATGGTAAAAGTCTTTATGCTGCCAAGCCAGCCTGCTGGAGGTCAATTTTAACTTCCTTTCAAATTACAGTAATTAATAACAGGGTTGTTGGGTTTTTTTTTTTTTTTTTTTTTTTGCTGTTATTGACCCAGGCATAAAAGCAGGCTTGAAAAATAGCCAAAACAGATCTCCACGATGCTCTAAAAGAAAGTTTTCCTCTATGGCATCAATGTAAGCCTTATTCCAGATTTCTGGCAAAGCTCATCTCAGTTGCCTTTCTCCAGCAAAGTGGGCCTACGCACACTGCAAAATAAACTCAGAGAATGTTCAGCAATCTGCTGGTGGAGGTGCTTGCTAAGTGAGCATCTCTCTCCCCTCCGTAAGCTGAAATGTGATCATTTCTCTGTTCACCTCGTTTGCATTATCTAATAAAAATGCACAACCTTGGACTCTATCTGAAGCTAGGAATTTATTAGATCTTTATAATAAAAAGCCAGATCCAGTCTGGATATCTTTACTGCTTAACATATTAAATGAAACAAACAGTATAGCATATACATGATTTGAAGACGTTGATAACATGCTTCATCTATTTATGAAAAGTCCAAGCGTTTATTCAATAAACACTTAACGAATACTAAGAAAACAAGGTGAAGAACCTTGCAGTTTGGTAGGAAGAGATAAACTCTACGTAGAATGAGGGCTGCGCATGTTCTAAAAGAAACGGATGGGCTCTCAGGAGAGAAGTCGATTCTATCTTGGGCCAGAGGATGTACTCTCTGTACATTTCATGTCAAAAATTGAGGGGGAAAATCTAACCAGGTGACGCTACAAACATCATGCTTTTCTTATTCAAACATGAAAGCTTTCAAATGATGGTATCTTTCGCAGAAATACAAATCTGTTTTTGTTTTTTTTTTTAAATTGAAAGTGTGTTTGGAATAAACCAGGTGGTGATTACACTGAAAACTCTTCCCCATCCCCCCCACCCCGCCCAAAAGGAGAGACCTTATTTTATGCAGATGCAATCGCAACAGCCAGACTTACTCTGCGTACAAAGCTCACCTTTCTAAGTTACATGCTGCAGGTGAGCTGATGATACTTTCCCCTTCTTTCTTTTGAGGATGGAAATGACAGCTGTATCTAACACAAGGCATTACCATCTGTATGCATTAGACAGCCAATTTAATTTTTAGGATAATAGGACTTTCCAAGCCTTCAAAGCTAAAGGCAAAGGGAAAAAAAAAAAAATAAAAGGCCATCTTAGGCTTGTTCAAATTCTGGAAGTGATTTTTCTCTCGTATGTAAATTACTAAGGTAATGGAAACTATCAATATCGCCGTATTTACTCCATAAGATCTTGTTCTGTAGTTGTCCTTGAATACATATTACAACAAAGGAATAACAAAGGTAAGGTGAGATGATGTGTCAGTGTTAGAGCTCGAGAGAACATACACTTCACTGCAGATGGGGTTGTGTGTGGCAAGCTTGTGAATGTCAGACCACATCAGAGCGATCAGAAGGAGTCAGCAATTTCAACATGCTGCATATCTGGGAAGTTGTTCTGTGTTTCCTATGGAAAGGCACAAGCAGAATCAATCAAATTGGGTTTTAATTAGAACACGAGTCAATCAGGAGCCTAAATTCCAAGGCTAATTCTAGCACTGTCCAAAAACCAAAACAAAACAAACAAAAAAAAGCTCAATTAGACATTGTCTTCTAGTTCTCAGCTAAAACGGAAGCATCTGCCTAATTAGAAAAAGACATCATTCATCCAACACAAATTAGGAGACTCTTCCATGGAGGTTGCATGCAAAATTACTTGAGGATGGGTAAGAATTTCTATAAATCCCAAGAACATGTTTACAGAATTACGCAGCCTTTGATGAAATTCTCATTGCATCCTCCTCTCAGGGCTGTGTGAAGGGAGTTATCCTTATCTTTAAATGAACAAATGCCAAGAATATCCTACCCAGTAGCCTCTCTCAGCAGAGCAAGAAAAATGTGTAATTTTGTTTTTGACTGAATGTACATTTAGCTTCCCTTTTTCTGTGCTGATTATATTTTCCAAATTCATTTTTATTGAATTGGTCTAGCTGAAAATTTAATTGGCTTCATATAAGACAAAAATAGGTTTTAGAACACTTGTACGGAATTTTAAAATGCAAAATAGGAAAATAAAATAATACAAGTGCATCTATTCAAGAGAGCCAATTCGACCTCGCATTCCCATGTAGGTGACTCAATCCAGACTGCACACCTGTTGTCTTAAGGTGCCCAGAAAATTATTGCCCATGTGACCATCTAAAGCAACTTATCACTTGGATTAGAGGGAACAAAAATTACCCATATTACAACTCTTCATTTTAATACAGAGAGAGTAAGTCCATTCAGCCACACATTTAGTGACAGTTTCTCACCAAAGAACATCTATTACGAATCCACCTGCACATATGGCTCTATAAAGTGCTGAACAAAGCTCACCTGTTTCTGAGGAAACTGAAATGTCAGTGCCTGCCAATAATATACTGTGCAAAGATCATATTTCGTTCACACGGAATTCAGTTTGCTTGTGCAGAGTAAATTTTTAATGAAATATTTTTCTTTTCTCTACCAAAATACCACTCTCAGAATATTCTTACGAGACAAAAAGATGTGTAATGTTTAGACTAATATCTATTTTTTCCAGTTCAAGTTGCACTCTGATATTAAGATCTCAGGGGTTTGTATTCATAAAACAATTACGTATGCAGTAATGCCTGTAAATACCTACAATTATAATAGGTGGTTAATGCTTTAGTACTTCTTCATTAGGAAAGATTTTTTTCCTCATTTGGGAGCAAATCCGATAGTGTGAAGCATGTCCCCAACCTAGACAGGTCCCAACAGGTGAAAAGCCATGGGAATGACTCAATTCTCAATACAAAGAAAAGGATAAAAATGGTCCACCCATGAAAATCTCTCCTACCCCTTTCTCAATCTTGTTTATAGAGATTGAGGATATTGAGAGGGGAAAACATCCTCTTTCCAATATTTCTGTGGGAGACTCTTATCAGGCAAGAATTCACCTGCCCTTGTAGAAACTCATGGCAAAGAATTCAGCATAGACCAAATTCTCCATGTGCGCTCCAAAGAGGAGGCAGAAAAAATGTACACCCCTCTTTGCTCCTAGTCTCCACGTCTCTTTCTTGCTCCAAATGCATCTTCTTTGGTGACCTCTGAGACGTACCTTAAATACACATCCCCCAGCATGGTCTAAACTCCCCTGGCCCTAAGCTAGGATGTAATCCAACCCCTCCGTACAACTATCTTTACCTCTTCCAAAATATGCCTCAACGGATTCCTCACCTCGTCCATTGCCAAAATTGCAACGTCTGCTCCTTTGACAAAAATACCATAGGCCCATGTCCTCTCAGTTCCTTGGTTTTTTTGATACATTGCACACCCACACTGAATGGAACAGTGCTGGGGTGTTGACAGAGCCAGTCACAGCGAAATCCTGCCTGCAGGTCACAGCGCCGCCCTCCTCTACCGCTCAGTAGCGAAGAGCTCGTGCTGTCCTCTGCCTGGGGATGGCCAGCGATGGCACAGACACAGATGACCCCCAGGAAGCCTTCCAGGGCCCAGCTTTGCGTTATGAATACCCTGGGCAGCAGGGACAATGGGACGTAGCTAGCCAACGTGGCTTTCTTGGGATTCGGACTGGGCATGCAGGGAACCGTGAGTTGGTGTTGAAAGGCTAGCAGAACCAATGGAAAGTGACAGATCATGACAAAGAAACTGAGCGGATCTGCAGAGGGCAGAGAGAGTCGTCAGATCCCTGATCTTCCCAAGTCCATGGCTTCAATTCCAGATGGCATCTATCCGGAGTGAGGCTGTTGCTTAAAACAGAAAATGCTTAAATATGTACTAAGCCATCCACTTCCCTCCCAAATTTACCTCCTTCTCCCCTCCTCCCCCAACATCCAAGAGTCCCAACACCGTGGTTCATGACTCTAGAACCCTCTGCCTCCCTCTTCAGCAACACATCCCTCCTCACACACCGCGGAGGCTGTTGGAGACAGCGAAGACAATAGTCCCATACCATCTGCTGAACGCAGAAGAAATGTCCTGAAGATGCTTTAGTTAAAAAGCATTGGCTAGGATGTGAGAACAGTTGGGAAAGAGACGTCTGAAATATAGAAGAGAAGCAGCTTTCGGAGACGGTATCTAGGAAGGCGGTAGGGACCAGAACAAGTGAACATGTGTTAGCTTAACTGGTCTCAGAAGGCAGTTTAAGCAAATAAAGAAGTTGGGGATAAGACCCCACGATCACTATATGGTTCAGAGTCGTCCTTGCAGGTCTGTGGCAAATGGGCACACTCCCCAGTAGCCCTTTTGGAAATGTGACAGGCGAGTGAAGATGGCTTTCAATGACAACAATGGAAAGATTCAAATCTGAAAAATCATCCCATGTCCTCCTTCTCCCGCAAGATGGTACTTTTGTTTAACACATGGACCGCCATGTGAGTTGTATTTAACTCAGGCTAGTTTTGAGCCCGGGGCCTCATGAAGCAAAACCCTGCAGTTGGTCCGTGAAAATCTTATTTGTTGATGTTCTTATTATTACAATTGATATTGACAATGTAATTCTAAAAACGTGGATTGTGTTGCATATAACTCATGCACAGAAACCATTAAAAATAACAAATGATGAACGATCGTTTTGTTTTAATAAAACACTGTGGCCCCAGGGGAAAAAAATTTTTTTTTCTAGCATGGCAGTCAAAGTGTTAAAAGCTGATGTAGGCACACTTTGATTCCTCAACCCACGTCCTTATGTCCTGTGTCCCAGCGAGGGACACAGTCCCCTTGCTATGGTTACGAGGTGTCTCTTCATCTCTTTCCCAGCTACGATATCACCCATTGCCAACTCCTTCCTAAAGACTCACTGTCAGCAAAATTCCTGGATACCAGGGAGATCCCACGGATTAAAATTTCATTCTCTACAGAACACAAGTATTTGAATTAAAAGGAACCAAGCACAGTGGGTTTGGCGTTCAAATCACCACAAAAGAGAAAACCTCTCTTGATGTTTACTTTGTGGTAGAAAATATTCCTCAACTATCAAACCAACAGCAACAACAGAAACCTCTTGATGAAGCATGAATGAAGGAAGACATCATGGGCTCCACTCCCATTTGGTAATAATCTCAACTTTCTCAGGACAAAACGGATTTGAATTTGTGTGGGTGTGTGTAACGTCTATAGGTTTCACAAAGCACCCGCAGGAAGAGTCCCACGGAGAGCATCATGAAGTCAAAGAATGTTAGACACTTAAAACAACTGGAGACATTGCATTAGACAATATGCACAAATTTTTTTCCTTTACTTGTTAAACAAAGTGCTGCTCTGTCCCCATAATACCCGGTTCTCTTCTTTCTCCAGTTCTCACGCAATCACCTCATGCTTAGCAGAGTGCAATGCCAATACGAAATAGAGCAAAACAAGATGCTGACCATTCATTCTGGCTCTCTTTGAAGCTTCCTCGAGGGCAAGGGCCTGGCCAAGAGGGAGGGGCCTTGTCAGGCTTGGACATCAGGCCACAGCAGGTGGCCCTGCTGCCTTCCTGGCCACCAGACAATCCCTCTGAAATAGAGTTATCTTGGAGAGTGACAGATTCCCAACCCTGGAGGCTACAGCCTAGTGCTGGCAGGACCGGGACCCTGCAGAGAGAGGAAAAGCCACAGCACCGAATCCGTGACCCAGAGAAGGTGCTTTAGGGAAAAGGAATAGCCAACTTTCAATTGGGTCAATATCTGGTCTTTGTTTTCAAAGTTGCCATCAGGCTACAACCGTTTTCCTTCCGAGCTTTGGTGAAATAACAAACATGCCCATTTCCTGAAAACAGGCTTAAAACGAGAGGCAGTTTCAGATCATCTCAGTGAATGTCAGTTGAATAAATATTTCTCAGATAAGAAACTTTTGTCTTCCCATTCCAATCATGAGTCATGTTTTGCACTTTAGCACGTCACCTCTTCTTAGGAATACAGTATCCGCTCCTGGCCCCATGTACCCTGCCCTAACCAAAAACGTCACTAAGAGTACGTTATCCATCTCCACTCATCCTTTTGTGTCTCCTAAGTAGGAAATGTTCTGATATCTGACACATTAGAATGACGATTTATAAGGAGAGCAGAATCTGGTCCCTGGGGACAGGTAGCATGTACAAAATCAGGCGACTTGCTCAGCTATTTTCATCGGAGATCGACAGCTCTCTCAAAGCCCTCACTCCCGAGGTTGGTTACACACTCTCAGCATGAATGTCCTGCCTTCAACCTGTGAGGTGGGACAAGGCTGTCTCTTCTAATTCTCACTACCATGGGGCACTCTATCTACTTGTGTGTTTGCTAAAAATGTCTTCCAAGACACCCATACAAAGAATCTTCCCACTTAGACTCTATTATGCTAAAAAAACCAAAAACCAAATCTGCATTGAATGTGTACCTGGGCTTAGCTGTGTGAATCACCAAGGTATGACACCAGATATTATTCATCCATTTCGTGCAACCTGGGAAGGACCGAAATGACATAAAGACAAATTGTTAGTGTGGTTTAGAAGGAAAAACTGACACGCTACCTAAATATTTAGGACGTAAAAAAACACTTTACAAAATGTTCCTTTGTATCCTAATTTCTGTCCTAATTTTACCAGGTAAAGTTGGTTTACTGAGTAAAGGACACTCCGTTCCTCACCTGGGAAATGGGTACACAGGCCTAGAGATAATAGTTAAGTATTTTGTGGTTTTAAAGTCTTGCACATTTTGGCAAATTGATCACAGAAAAACCTAATCTATACTGTTACATAGATAACTAGCACGTTTTCTATATCCAATACAGATTGTTTTGTTGTTTTACAGACATGCATTAAATAGCAAAATAATACTGATTTTTTTCCCTTGATTTTAATAGATCTATGTTTTAAAAAAAAACTCTTGGGAATTTATCATATATTGGGGTTTCTGAGAACTAGATTATCAGATTAATTATGCATTTTATAAATATTATAGACCCGTCACCAAGCAGTGGAAATAAAAAAAAATACTGTGGTCTTTGCTTCATAGAGTTCTCATACTACAAATGGCTAAGGACTAACCCTTCACGTTTCCAAAGTCTAGTTAGCTAAAGTTAGCTAAAGCTGGGATCCTATTAGAAAAGGAAAGAGAAATAAACACCTTTGAATGCAATAAGTCAGTTCCAATAAGTCAGACAAACATAATGCACTGTGTTCACACCTTGCTTATAACAGGTTTCTTTCAAAGGTAAGGTATATTTTTATATCAGCCCTTCTTCTTAAGATCAGCAAATGCTGAGTTTAAAAAAAAAAAAAATCTGCCAAGTGCCTAATTCACATATGGACATTTTAGGAGAGATGGAGTTGGTGAGACTCAGAAGACACTCAGCATTTTCTAAATGCAGACTAGTTTATCACTTTCCTCAGGAGGAAAGGCAAAAGCTGGCTTGCATTTTCCCTTGCTGTAAACATCAGTGTATTCATTTTCGGAACATAAAATAATAATGATTTATAATAGCATCCTCTCCTGGTCTAGAGTCTATTGGCTAGAATCATGTTACTAATGGAATTTAAGCTATTTTCACTTATTATTCATGGTAATACTCAGGTTTGGCTCTAGGCAAAATTGCTAAACAGGCAAAACTTATCTTTGGTGTGTTCCGTCTCAGTAGAAATTTCCCCTCGTGGGGAAATCTAGAGCCATACGGACTCGGGTGTTTGTAGCTAATACCACAAAATATTCAGTATTACTTCTTCCAAGGATATTTGCACATTAATAAGGGATTCTCAACATTCCAAAAAAAAAAAAAAGTGATTCCGAATTTTGAGATTTCAGACCAGCCAGAGGAGTGTATGGTCCCTCATTGTCTACCCCACGGTGTCCACCCTCTCTGTCCATGTGCAGGCTGACTTGTGAAAACAGCAAAGCACTAAATGTTAAGCATAAATCTAACTATTAGGTGTAACTGTGCATTAAACTGAGCATTTCAATTTAACATTATAGAAGAGTACTTTGCAATCTGATTATAAATATAGAGTTATTGTTCCTTGTGCTTTTCAAAATACAGAGAGTGAGACACAATACATTTTGTCCTTTGTTTACCTATGGGAAATTTCCATGAGCTAAGGAAGAGAGGAAACTGTGTAGACTATAGGCAAACCCACTAGCCTCCTTATCCACCTTGTCTACAGATGTCTTTATTGATGAGAAACAACAACAGAATTTCCATGGACCTGACTGCCAAATCATCTCTCTGTTTTCAGAATCATTCCTGGAGAAAGAAAAGAGCAGAATGGAATGATTTTTGGACTAAGAACCAAAGTCCAAGTTCAAGTCGTAGACTTGCCACTGTGCGACTTTGAGCAAATTGCATCTCTCTGAGCTTCAGATGCTCATCTATTTAGAGAGACACATATCAAAAATCTCTGCCAGCGCTAAAAACATCTTGCGTTTAAGAACACAGGAATAGGCCATCATGAACAATGGTCCAATTAAAACCCCGACTTGGAGTGATAAAGTATAATTTTAAATACACGAATTACTTGCAGTAATGAATGGCATCCTTATTTCCTCTTCCCCACCCATATTCACACTTGCACCTATGACAGCTTTCCAATTATGCTTCATTAAGAAGGGAAAAAATCCTTCTTCCTGATTTAGCTAAAGGCCTATTTTTTTTTTTTTTAATGTAATTCAGGTCAAAGTTGCCTTTTCTGTGTCAGGTAAAATTGTGTAACTCCAGAAATAGAATTACAGAATTGGTAAGATAATAGCGTTTCCAATAACTAATGAGTGTGGTCATCTCGCTCTACGCAGTTGGCATTTCATGCAGATTTGTATTTATTCTATAGTCAAACGCGGGCCAAAATGAGACATATAGCAGAACGCCAACTTTGGTTTGCACAACGATTGCAGTGGGGGACACCCTGTCCATTGCACTGCCTGGCCTTGTTTCCATGAATTGCTGAGTAGCAGCTAAGTGGATTTTGAGAAATTTAACTCTCCCCACTTCTCCTTAGGCAAGAACCAAAAACAGGAAAAGCTGTAAATATGGTTAACAGAATTCTTTCCTCCAGGCTATTTTTGGAAGCCGAATAAGGATGATAGGTTGGATCGGTTCCTTTATTTTCATTTGACATCGTCTTCGGATGAACACTTTTTAATAATAGACTACTCTTGGAGTCTCTGATTTAAGTAGTGACTATTGATTGACTAGTTAGAACTTCCGTGCTTTATGAATTGTTCTCTAGAGGTGATGAAATGAGGAAATCAATGCTCTTATTTGCGTTTATAGCTGGTCTGCAGAGTGAATTGGATTTTCGAACAGCAGAGACAAAAGGATATTTTAGATGTCATTAGTAAAAGGTATAAAATTAAAGAGGGTTAATCATATCAAGGCAAATATTGCTGAAGATAATCCTAAACATTCTGAAATCAGTAATTAATGTGAGAAGAGTCAACCCACGACCACAGAATATGGCTTTCTTTAAAACAGAAATTGTGGCATTCATCACCGTCCCTTTGTGTTACCGGAAGCTCAGCACTTGTCCTCGAGGCGCACCAGAAGAATGAGAACAAGTGGTTTGAGGAGAAGGAAAGAGAAAGCAGGAAAGGAGGAAAATGGTAGACTCTTATCTGAAAAAAATCCAAATTTCCTAAACATGAGCAGAAATACAGAGCTTTTAAAGGGTGGGCCCTCACTTCTAGGCTATTGTGGTTAACTATTCTAACATCCCATCTCTGCCCATCTCTGCCAGAGACAAAGCCTGTGACCTCCGCCCACCTGGGAGGCCAGTGCCAGGGCCTGGGGTGGCTGAGCTATCTCCTGTAACACAAAGAACAAGACATTCCCCTGCCCCGCCCACCACCTGCCCCAGGCAGGGATACAGGATTCAGTTCCCAAAAAGAGTGGGGGAGTTTTAAAGAGACAGAAAACATCTCTTTTGCCATTTTTGTTTGTTTATGTGTTTGTTTTGGGCCATTCCCTCTGTCACGCTTGCTACCAGCACACGTAGAGTGAAGCCTTTTGCCGTGCTTGGAGTCACATGGAACCGGCTTATTCCTGGCCTTCAGCAAGTGGCTTGGTTTACCTGAATCTTCACTTCTTTTCCTATAAATGGGCTAATACTGGTTCTTCCTTCTAGGACTGCAAGGAGGATTAAATAAGGGAAGGCATAACGTGATGTCTGGCTTACGGAAAACAGCATAATAAATAGCACCTGTCATATGACTCTTACCGTTGCGATTACTATCACTAGATAATAAACTTTGATGGAGCCAACTCTGGAAACAAGTTTTCAGAAGGCTGCCACTCCTTTGCCATGTCCCATCCCCACTGCCACCACTTCAGCTTCATGTATCTAGACCTGAGTGGTCCAAACCTAGACCCTGGCCTCTCTCACTTGTACCTTTGGTGTTAGCCAACTGAAGACACTCCTTTTCCAGCCAGATTCAGCCTGCTGAGCTCCTTTCCATACTCATCTTGTATAACTGATACTTCTCAACTGGCCTCATTTTTATAGTCCAGATGCTCCTGAAATTAAACCTTACGTTGATGAAACTCCTGTTATACTTCCATCCTACTGTGCTCAACTTTAATCCTCTGTAGGCTCGCTCCATCCAAACTGGCTAAGACCTGGGAACCTCTGTATGTGGCCATCCAGGTCACAATCCTTTCTTTTGTCCCTCCAACACAGCCAGTGACAAGTCCTCAAAGTTATTCAGTGTTGTCAACCCTAGCAGTACTTATCTGCACTCCACTTTCCAGATTAGAAGCATCTCAAACTTCTGAACCACTTCAGTGTCTACAAGTGTCAAATTATGGAATTCCTATGCTTTCCTGTTGTGGGGGTGAAGGGAAATTCCTTAACTCCACCCAGTTTCCTCCTTTTCTTCCAGACCACCTGCCCCTTCTAACATCTCTCACCTCCACCTCCTTTTCCCACCTGCATCATTTCAATGGATTCCTTCGCAGAATCCTCAACTCCCCTGTTCACTCGTCCTCCCTACTCATGGTGTGAATTCCCAACCCTGGGCAGACCCACCACCCAGCTCTTCCTTATTCACCGATTACCATTTGAAATCAGAGGAATCTTCCGTAGGATTCTAGGATTCCTTGCAAATGCATATAACTACTCTTGCTTTGCTTGGCAATGTTTTTATTCATCTTAAATTTATTTTGCTTTGTAACAGAGTTGTCACCCCTCCTCCCATAGACATGGAAGCGTGAAGCTGAGAGTGGGGAAGATGGGAGAGGGGAATGGCCTGAACAGAAGAAAACTGGCCAAGATGGTTTTTTTTCTCTTTAAAACTTCCCCCTGGCTCCTAAATTTGCTATTGTTCCTTCTTCAGTCCACAGACGGTATGTCCGGTATGTCTAAAATGGGCAGGACAGTGGGAATTACAACGGGAGATCATGCAGTGTGTGGGAGGAGAGAGGACCAAAGGAAACAAGTTTGCACAATTAAAGGTGGTCTTCCTTAATTATTATCATACCTAAAGGTGTAAAATGTGCCAAATTAAATTATAAAAATCTCTAAAAGATCTAGGAAATCATTGGTCTGTCTCTCCATCCAACGCCAAAATACCCAGAGAATCTTTGTTTTTCTCTTTGAAATAAACATTATTACTGGAACTGGAGGTCATTATATTAAGTGAAATAAGCCAGGCACAGAATGACAAATATCGCATATTCTCACGAGTACAGAATAGCTAGAAAAGTGGGTCTAGTGTCGGTAGAGAGGAGATGGTGTTTCCCAGAGGTTGGAAGGGGTAGGGAGGCGGTGGGAGATGAGGAGAGGCTGGTTGGAGGTTGGTTAATGGGTACGAACATACAGTTAGATAGAAGGAATAAGTTTTAATGTTCAATAGCAGAGCCAGGTGACTATAGTTAACAACAATGTATTGCATACTTCAAAACAGCTAGAAGAGAGGGTGTGAATATTCCCAACACATAGAAATGATCAATACTCGAGGTGATGGATATCCCAAATTCCCTGGCCTGATCATTCCACATTCTGTGCATGTAATAAAATATCACATGTACCCTCTAAATATGTACAAATATTATGTATCTATAAAAAGTTAAAGATAACTTAAAAATAAATAAGTAAACATCATAACCATGCTCACCTTTTGGATGGTTGGATTTAGCTCTTGGGGTAAATGTTTTTCCCCAAATGTCTTGCAGTCATTTGAGCAGGGTAACACTGCTCTCAAAAAAAAAAAAAAAAAAAAAAAAAAATGTTTGAGTTGACTTATTTGGCCATTGACACACTCTAACACATTTCCTAAACTTTATTACAAATCGTTACAAAATTTTCAAATGCCTTTTCTCCATGATTGAAAACACTGTCCTCCCCTTACACCTGCTGGCCTGGAAGCCAGTTCTATAATCAAAGTGAGCAATGACTAGACAAATTAAAATGTAGAAAAGTTACCAGTTTGGTATCATCATAACAATTGACGGGGTTTGGGTACCAATTAAATCTTTATTCATTCAACATAATAATAATGATTAATAATAATGATTAATACCAATAATATTGATTAAGCCTCTACTATATGCCAGGAACTGTTTTACATGGGGACAATAGAGTAATAACAATTTATGTTAACTCAGGTTACCACAACAGGTCTCTGGAATGATATTTTTTATTCTTTATATGACAAGAAGTACAAGATATTAATAGCATTCTATTTGTACTCTCTCTGTTAACTTTTTTAGCATTGCTAACTGTGATCAGGTTAAATGACTAAACAAGTTCCAATGTGAAGAGGAGAGAATGAGAATTTTGTGGCGCTATTTTTTAAAAAATTATTCTCAAGGCTAGCGAAATATACGCTCAATGTTTTGACTGCAACCAGAAATGGAAGTTTCCTCTCATCTCTGCATGTCAGTATTTCTTCACGCAGTCAGCTTTGCAGGATTTCATTCCATTTCAAATAATCTTATCTTACATGTAAACGTGACAGCTGAGTGAAATAAAGACAATTTCTTGAATCGAAGCAGTAATTATTTCCATTTTTCATTAAAGCAAGCCATTCAGTGGGAAGGATCAGAGAAAAAGTTAAATTATGACATAAAATTGCCATTAAACCAGAAATGAGCTAACGGAAGAAAACACGTAAACAAGATGAATATGAATACTTTTGAAAATTAACAAAAACAAGTAATGATAAACACTAATAACAAATGCTTTGCATTTCTAAAATACCTCCTGTCTAGAAACGCTAAGAATCAAAGGCAAATGAACACGTAATTATAATGCACAGGAAGAAAGGCAAAGGAAGCTGCATGCCCTGTCATCTTCCGCAAAGGAAAACTAAATCCAAAAGGGAAAATAAAAATTCAAGAAATTTTTTTTTTTCTGCCTCACTCTTTTACTCCTTCACATTCTTCTGAGAATTGAGTTTTCTTTGAAGATATTTTCCTCTCAGTGGGTTTTCTATACTCTGAGAGCTCCCTTGGATCAGAAAGCAAGACAGGTCTGGTGTGTTCGGGCCAGAGTGCTAGTGTGTGTGTTTCTTGGAAGGAACACGCTCCTCTCCTTCCCTACTTCGTTTTCCCCTGCTGTGGGGCTTCTGAGTGGAGGGTGAAGGCAAAGGAGAAGGCGGGAACTAAAATCTCTCCAATCCTGCTACGTTGTCCTCTGGAAACCTCCCGTGATAAACCCGTGCCAAGCTCATCTGCATATGGACGGATCTGGAACGTGCGCTCACTGGCATGCACCGTGCCAAGGGGTAGCTCTAGGAGACCTCCGTCTTTGTGTGGTGTTTTCTCTACCTGCGCCAAGACATACCTTCTGTGGCTGTATTTTTGCCTACAAATGAGAAATCCTGCAAGAACTGTAATTCCAGCTTTATCAGAGGAATCAGAAATCTGGGGGTCTTCTTATAAACCTTAAAATCCTCACCAAGATTATTGAAACTCTTCTCTCTTCTTCTGGGTGTGCACACCTTCGAGGGAAAGGGAAATATATGGGGGGAGAAAAAAACTCCAGTTATCAGCAAAGAGGCAAATGCTGTTTTTAAGCATCCTGATCACATTATTGCATGTGCACTGTCACCATCGCAGAGTGTGTTTTCTCCCTGGGCCCGGCACGCGACGGCTGGTGCCGCGAAGCCCCACATCAAACCGTGTATCCGACTTAAGAGTCAGATTTCTCGTATCCAGGATTGGCAAAGTCCCTTGCCTTCTGTAGGCCTCAATTTCCCCATCTGTAAAATGGGAATTAAATTCATAATATGATGCATAGTCCGTGCTCAACGACGGGTCTATATTAATGATTAATTTTATCCAGTGACCATTAAGAAAAATGGAGCAAGAAGGGGCTTTTGAGCAATAAAGAGGCAAGTCTGTTTTAGAAATGGCTTTTAGTTCACAACATGTTAAAGTGTTACAGTGAACCATTCAGCTCAGTAGGGAACTAATTTAATTGTTGTACTGCAGTATTGGGTAGGGAGACACGAGGATAAAGACTACGTTAGAACTTTGTTGATCTCATTATGAATTTCTCTCAGATTCCTCCAATGCCTACGGAAGGTCACATTTAGACACAACATTCTAGGCCGGGCGCGGTGGCTCACGCCTGTAATCCTAGCACTCTGGGAGGCCGAGGTGGGCGGATCGTTTGAGCTCAGGAGTTCGAGACCAGCCTGAGCAAGAGCGAGACCCCATCTCTACTAAAAATAGAAAGAAATTATATGGACAGCTAAAAATATATATAGAAAAAATTAGCCGGGCATGGTGGTGCATGCCTGTAGTCCCAGCTACTCGGGAGGCTGAGACAGGAGGATCCCTTGAGCTCAGGAGTCTGAGGTTGCTGTGAGCTAGGCTGACGCCACGGCACTCACTCTAGCCTGGGCAACAGAGTGAGACTCTGTCTCAAAAAAAAAAAAAATAAAAAAAAAAAATAAAATAAATAAATAAATAAAAAAAAATAGACACAACATTCTCTCTTCCATTCGAGGAAGATATCTGTGATGGCTAATTTTATGTGTCAATTTCACTGGGCCAAGGGATGTCCAGAGAACTGGTAAAACATCACTTCTGGGTGTGTTTGTGAAGGTGTTTCCAGAAGAGATGAATCTTTGAATTGGTAAACTGAGTAAAGATCGCCCTTACCAATGGCAGGGCGTGGGGAAGATAGTCCAATCCTCAGAGGGCTGGAACAGACCAAAAAGGCCCGAAGAAGTGCAAATTTGCCCCTGTTTGGGCAAGGACGTCTTTCTTCTCCTGCCCTTGGATGCTGGTGCTCCGGGGTCTCAGCCCTTCAGACTCAGACTGAGACTTTGAAGGAGCTCAGGAAGCTTCACTCCAAAATATAACTCTTTGGTATAAAGAGTATTTTGAATTAAAGGCCCTTAGAGATCAACGGACCTTGGAAGGGGCTTTCTCTCTCTCTCTCTCTCTCTTTCTGCATAAAACCAGAGGGACCCAGAGGGACCCATCGGAAAGAGCAATCTTCCCCTCCCCTCATTCAATCTTTTTAAGCAAGCCTCTGCTTTGTCATGTGCAAATGGTGATTTTAGGAGGACCTATGTCACTGGGTGAATGGTTCACTACTCCTAATGTTTGGCAAAGGGTGGACTTTTAATAGATATTACCTGTTTTGATTAATATTTTTGCTTCCCTCCCAAATTCCAAAAGTCAGATATTGAGCACTTGGAAGATGTTTCCATAATGAGGCCAGTTCAAGGATGTCGCTCTTGGCCTCATGCCCACCTAGTCCTGCACCTACTATAGCAAAAACCCAGTAGCAGAGCAGCTACCTTCAAATGAAAGACATTAATTGCCTGCTCTGAAACCTGAACGAGACGTGAGCTCCTAGCTTTTGGCTATTAAAAAACGGTCCTATCCTGTTCATTTTAATCCCACTCTGAACCCCCCACCCACCCAGATTCTTTTCCTTTCTTGTTTGCACGGTGACGAGGACATTCCCGTGGCTGGTAATATCTGGACCCACCGTGACTTCAAAGTGACGAGAGAGGCACTGCCTCCGGACGCTACGCTATCTTTTCGCAGATGACTCGTCCAGAGGCGGTAATCATTTCGAACTAGCCAGGAGAGGGAGAGCGAGAGAACTATAATAATGTTAGTCAGGTAGCGCTTTCTGCCTTATCAGCCCCAGCAGATGCAAACGTGTGCTGACAAATACTACACCAGAGGGTAGGATAAAAGTGGAATTAGAAAATAACCACCTTCAGGAGATACTGGGCTTCCAAATTCGATATGCAATTGTAATATAGATAACATGGAAAGACCAGATAATAAATACAGCTTTTAATTCAAACATGACCTTCAAAGAGCTTTTCCTTAGAAACATAATTGAAAAGCTCCAAACCTTTGAAACAGCAGATCCAAACAATCAACCTGCTCCCTCATCCCCCCAGCCCTGTCTTTGGGACACATCGCAGACCAGCCTTCTCAGTAACAGGCCTTGCAGTGTACGTTTATCACATATTTGATCGCATATTCTGAAGTTCGTTATCACAATGGAAAGATATGCTTCCTTTGCCACGGTTTATCTCATTCCAAAGGTATCTTATCAATGCTCCCTGGGCGAGCCCATGAGTATTTCTAAATGACAGTACGGAACAGTATATGATAAACGGGAACATTGCTGCCTCTCTGATCAGCGGACGAGATAAAGAGAATGTGGCCGGCTGGAAAAATCAACTGGGCTTGGCTCAAGTGTCAGGATCATCTGTAACGTGGCAGGGAATGATTCATCACCGAGCGTGGGGACCCTCCTCACGTTGAAGGGAACCCAGTGGCACAAGGTCGGAACGCCCAAAGTCCCTTGCGGAAGTGGCTCCCAATACAGCCAAGTGGCTGCCTCCATTGTCCTTGACAGGCAGGGGAGGCTTTGTATTAAACTGGTCTCTCCTGAAGCCATATTTTATGGGCGCCGGAGCCAGAGCATTTTAATTGAGCTGAACTACGTGCTCGGGCCTCTCAAGGATCAGGCACCCTCTTCCCACTGTGACATTGAAACAGAGACCGTTTCCGCTGCTGAACGGTTTGTAAATCACACAGAGAATCTTGCAAGGACAGAGACCACAGCAATGTCCTTGATGTCTCAGTTCCTCCCTTTTCCACGCGCCGTATCTTCGGTCTCCACTCTGATGTGGACCGTTTGTGTCTTGTATATAGAAAGTTTTCCATGAGATAAGAGGGTGTAGGGGCCACGGGGAAATTTCTGCTTCACCTTCTGAAGATTCTCCGAAAAAGCAACTGGCCAAAGGCAGATGAATAAAAGAAAAGGCACAAAAATGTATTAAGGTGCACGGGGCGGGGGAATCACAGAGTGATTACCCCACCACGCAATGGGTTACTGATGGTTATAGACCCTTCTTCCTAGGGGAGAGGGAGATGGGGAAGTGTGGATGATTTTAGGGGAACAGTAAATTTTTAGGGGAATTCAATGGGCTTGAAGAACACACAGTGGCCTGGGACAATGTCTGTTGGTCCCGCAGAGCGGACAATGGTTTGTGACCAAGGTCTGTCCAGGTGTGTTGGCAGATGTTAGTCTTTCTTCCTGTGATATGAGTTCAGTTAATGGAAAGTCAGGAAAAGGGCCAGAGGTTACTGTTTTCTTCTTCGGTAGGTCTAGACTTTAGGCAGATAAGGGAACTTCAGAGAACAACTTCATCCTGTGCTTTGAAAGGGACAGAGGACTGAGAGACAGGAATGAAGGGGAAGAGGGAAGGTCAGAGAGAGCTTGGGGCTCCTTCTTCAGCTCAGCATGTCCAAGTGCTATTTTGGGGGGTATCAGTTTCTGAGCCCCAACAAGGTGTAAACATAAAGTCTGCTTTCTCAAACGAACATTCCAACATCCATCAGCTTCACTAACTTCCTACAGTACTGTAAAATATAATTTTAAAACAAGATTTTATGAATGGTCGGGTTAAGAAAGACTGTTATGCAAAGCAATTAAATTTCACCAAATATAACGAGACACATACACTCTCATTTCTAAGGTAAGACGCCAAAGTATTCTCTGATTAATAGAACAAAAAGGCATAAGCTAGATCTGTAAAAAGTAATAAGAATTCAATCCTAAAAATGAATATATTAACTAATCTAAAAACAGATGAAGTGATACTACTCAGAAAACTTCCTAATCTCATTCGTCAAGCACCTGTGAACCAGGTGCGAAGCCAGCCAAAAAGTTATGATGCTACAGACGACCTACGAGGCAGGTCAATGACCCCAATAAGACACCATGATCCCTTTTGCTGGACAGAGGAATTGCAATTCACAAGCAATTGAGCGGAAATTATTTCCTCTCTGGGGCAGTTGATCTAGCATAACAAAATCACCAATGCTGTGACTGGGTTAGCTTAGCTGTTTCAAAAACAATGCTAATGATGTCAAGGTTGCCGGGTCAAACCCCACATGGGCTCATTGTCTTTGGAGAGGGAGAAATAGTATTCCATGGCCTGCGTGGCTTTAGGAGCAAATGTCTCTGGTCAAATGAGAACCCAGCACTAAGACTTCACCAAAACCCACCAACACTGCTGAAAAGCAGTTCAAGGGTCAATTTCTCTCTACCTAATTATGCCCCATAAGTATGATCCCTGAAAGGAAGACACAGGTTATGACAGAATTTTGTCAGTCCAGAATACAAAAGGACAGGGAAATTATCTCATATTTACCTTATGTTGCCAAAGAAATCAGAGTAGAGATAATTGGGAAAGTATGATTGCTTTGGGAAGAGAGAGGGTCTCTCAAAAATAAAGACCTGATAGAACAATCATAAATGACCCCAATGGGAAGAACAGGAATAATCTAAGAAGGCCAATGTCAGAGCACAGGGAATCCAAAGACAGAAGAATCTCTCATGGCAGCTCCCAACACTCATTAAAACTCCCACCCCAGGGCACCCTTCCCCTACTCCAAGACCTTAACACCATCTCCCCACTATACCCCCGAGCTATGTGGCACTTTGCACTGGAAAACAGTCTGAAGAGACAGGATCCTTTCTTCTCCGATAAGATGCATTCTAAGTGTAAGGCATTGTTGTCCAACCCACAAGTGGACATTTGTTAATAAGCACTAAGTTTTAAAGCAACGTAGTTATCATATTTTTCACACGTCTGTTTTTGCATCACTACTAATTAAAGATTAACTACCACTTCTAAAGAGGAGTTCGCCGCTTCGGCGCCAGGAAAACAAATTATTTCAACAGCAGCAGCATCAAAGAAGCTGCCAGATAAGCATCACCCACCAGTTCAGACTTCAAGCCTTTTCCGTAAATAAGTTTAGATCCCGCCTGCCTACCGGGCTGCCGAACGTGCCAAATGCAACCCTCGATTTCGTTTTAAAAATAAGAAGGAAAAGGCTGATTAACGTAGCTGACCAATCACTGGCCAAAAAAAGAAAAGAAAAAAAGGCTGGATTCTGAATGCTAGCATCCTTCCAATCCAAAATTTGCCAGCAGAAGGCCACTCCGAAAAATATAAGATGCAACTGGTCGAGATGTCAGAAATGAGGCAGTGGATATAAGGGATTTGGTAGCTGAGCCTGAGAAATCCGTTAATCATGTCTATAAAGAAGTCAATAATTAAAACCTCAATTTTCCTAAGGGATTTACCCCTATCTTCAGACCTACGCATAAACGCCCTGATATTTTTCATAGCTTTTATAATCAAGGAGTATGACCTTGGGAAACAAACACAATTGCTTCTCTCAATCCTGGGCCATTTAATTGCATTGCAATCAGAAACAGGCTGGGGGTGGGGGACGACTCCCAAATTATACAGACCTTTAGGATGTTGTCGTGAAAAGCAAAACCAACAGGAAAGTCCAGACACGTGCATACCCTTCTAAATGGAAACTGTGACTCGATAAAGAATCTTTGAATTGTTTTCTTTGAGAATGTATTCTGAGCTGATACAGTTCTAACCGATGAGAAAGTCGGAAAGAAAAGGTCCACAGCTGAAAAGGTAGCTTTGACATGTCGGAGGATACAAATAATCGACTTGAAAAAAAAAAAAAAAAAAAAGACCTGGGTTTAATAAGAAAAATGAGAGATGTAATTAAGCTTTTTTTTTCAATTCTGTTATAAACAGAAGAGTGACTCTCGTAGCATCTTAATGATGCCTGCCACATAGCTTGATAGCAGTGAAGCTTTTCACAAGGCTGGACCTGGGAAACCGGTTAGGCATCCTCAACCATCTTTTCCAACAATCCCTTCTTCTGACCATTGTGTCACACCTGAATCCTATCTCAGGGTTACTCCTGTCCCTCCTTGGAAGATGTGATTGTTTACTCGTGTTCAGAGAAAACAGATACGGAGGAGGGTTGATTCTGGTACTGACAACCTACACAATGAAGTTTTGTGATTAATTGTCAAGCCTTTCTCCTGACCAGCTCAGCACAGAGCGATGGCTCTCTTCCCTTCCTTCCTGCAAGCTCCTGTCTCTAACATCCACTCGGTAGGTACTCTGGGAGTCATTGACAAACACATGGCAATTGAAGTCATTGGAGGACAAAAGCAGGACGTTAAGAGGAGACGAGAATGGAGAAACAAACCTAATGCGCAGTAATATTTAGCCATGGTTGGAGGAGGAAGCTTGAGAAGTAGAAGGGAAACTAGCGGAGGGTGGTCTCCTAAGAGGCAAAGGAAGAGGGTGTTTCAAGAAGGAAAAAGAGATGGATGGTGCCCAGTGCTCCTGAGAGGGGGAGATGAAGGTGCAGCCACTGGGGTTAGGGACCATGGGACCTTGCGGAGAATGGTTTAGTAAAGTGATGATTAAAAGCCAAAGTGTAGGACTCGCCTTCCAGACCTCTCAGCAGAGCTGGACGCAGCTGGCCACTGTCCCTCCCCCTGGATCCCACTGACTCTAGGTCCTGCACTCGGGTTCCCTCTCCTCTGTCCTAAGGAGTCATTTCCTGGATCTGTCTCCTCCCCCCTGCACGCACGGAGCAAGAACACCACCCAAGGCTGAGTCCTAAGGCTGCTCTGCTCCCTCCCCTCTCTCCCCTCATCGTCCCACTGAAGGGGCTCAGGAAATTTCACCCCAAAATAGGACTCCTTGGTATAAAGAGTATTTTGAATTAAAGGCCTTTAGAGATCAACAGGACTTGGAAGAGGCTTTCCCTCTTTCTTCATAAAAAAAAACCAAACTCATCGAAAAGAACGATCGACTTTCCTTCTTCTCCCTGTTACCTCAATATATTGCAGGCAAGGAGAGCAAGAATGCAACCAGAAGTGGCCAAATCATTTAAATTATAACACCTGTCTCTCAGGTCCATTTAATTTCCAAAGAAAATCATATGCAAGTCAATCTACTTCCCTCATCCGTTCATTCTCCCAAGTATCTATTTCATCCTCCCCAGTAACAATTTATTGCCCCTAAATGGAATTATCCATATTCCTCATCTCCCCTCATCCCTCTAAAATGAGGGTGTATAAAGTTCTGGACCCCACTGGGTTATTGGATAATCCCTCTATGATTCTCCCCACGCACAGTAAATAAATCTCTTTCTCTTATTAATCTTCCTTATTGTGAGTCGATTTTTCAGTGAACCTCCTGGGTGAAGGGGAAGATTGCCCTCAGCCCCCGCCACCCATGTCAAGAACCATCCTCAGGCCTTCATCACTTCCACGGGCAGACCTCATCTCCTGAGGCTGCCTGCCAAGCCTCTCTCTCTCTCTCTCTCTCTTCCCCCTGTCCTTCTCTCTGCCTCCCATGGTGACTTCTGTGCCTTGCTTCTGTAACCTCCCCAACTGAAGCATCTTAAACGCAAGATGACCCAGGCAAAACTCTTCACAACCTCTCTTCTCCCCACCTCCCAACCCATCTCCCCATTCTAAAACAGTGGCATAATTTTTCCTTTCTCTTTTGCTCCCTGCATCCAGTCTGTTGAGAAATCCCAGTCACCTTATCTCCCCAGTATTCTCCACATCCTCCCTATCCTCTGTGACGCATCCGCCATTTGAGTTTAGGCCGTCCTTACTCTTCCCCGCACTAAAAGGGATTTCTCATCAATCCTTTTACATCCGCCCCCTGAACCTGCCCTTCAGCCTGAGGTCCAGCTGCAATCGTGTTTCTCCTGCTTAGAAGTGTCACGCCTCCCCCTGCCTGTTGGATAAAGTGTCAGCCTCTCCAATGTGCCCTCAGAGCCCTCCATAGCTTGGCGTGTTATGTGCTACCTTCCCAGAACTCTTCCTCTCCTGCTCACTACATCCAAGCGAACTAGACGTCCAAGCTTACCCTTCAACAACTTAAACCCATTTCTCACCTGGCTTCTGTCCATTGCATTTCCCCTCTCTGGAAATCCTTCTATCCCATAACGCCCATATCCAATGCTGTCCTTGAGCACTACCGACTCCTCCTGCCAACAACTGTCCCCTTGCACCCCCCAAAAAAAATTCTCATAGCGTTTTTATTATACTTCTCTTGTGGCACTTACTGTTTCTACTTAATTACAATCGTTTGTGTCCTGGAATTACCACCCTCTACTACAATCCAAGATCCTGTAGACCATATGCGTGTCTGCTCACCTGGGGCTTTTTGTGGGCAGTAATTGTCTGTTGGCCTGAATTAACGGGATTCCATAGCACAGATGTAAGCGTTTGTTAATAAGAGTTAATTCTTCCTTTTCTAGTGGCATCTAGAACAGAGGTCACAAATTGGCAGCTGGAGGCTGAATCTGGCCCACAGATGTGTTTTGTTGAGTCCACGTTATTTTTTTAATTGAGTCAACATTTTTAAATGGAATATTTTACACAATGTGCCTGATTTTCAGCTTCTCTATAAAAGTAGACTGTTCTGGCAACACTGAGCCCACACTCACCTCTCTGGCTGAAAATGCCTGAAGCTGGGGCCTGCCTGCTCCCTGTAGATGAGGCACACATGCCTCGGTTAACCCCACTCTGCTGCCTGCTCTGTCCCCTGGTCCCATTCGTCACTGGTATCATTGATGGGTGCTCTGTAGGCATTAGAGTTTGCTACCCGGTCTAAAGTCTTTATGAGGGCAGGCTCCAGAACCTTTGTTGACCCACGCAGCACTGTTTCTAGAATCAAATTTGAGTGGTAAAGGAATTGGATCATGACATTGCTTTTCCTGCTTTCAGGAACACCCCCGCGACCCTCTGTACCCCACAATGCCCACCTGGAAAACCCTTCCATGTAACGTGCCTTGCTCTTCTCTCATCAAAGTGTACCTGCCTTGCCTTCTAATGCAAGTGGGATGATTAATATGGGTTCGAATGTTAATGAATTAATGATGATAATACTTCCTGCATGGGTACAGTATGACAAATCTGTGTCAAGAAGGGTTTTGTGCACATGCACACACACACACACACACACATGCTTACACCATGGCAGACATCACAAATCAATCACAATTCTCTTTCCAGCTAAGTTCAAATAGGTCTCAATACAGCACTTCAGGAAGCCGCTGCCAGTGGCTTGGAGCTGGCACGACGTCAGCCCCTCAACTCCGACACCGCAGCCCCCACAGTGCACGTAACAAACACACTCAGATCTCACCTCTTCCCCTCTCAACAGGCGCTGGACGGGAGAGGTATGATTATTATTTTGGGGATGACAAAACTGATTCCAAAACATTTGTCACTTGCCCCAATGTCAAGCAAGTGAGATAAAGCTATTTGAGATAAATTTAAAATCCCGCCCTGGGGGTCAAATTCTGCTCCCCTGCAGGAAGGGAGAGGAGTGAATTAAATAACAGCTTCTCAGGAAAGACTTGGTTGATTTTAACTAAAAAGGAATGAAAATCTCTCTTGATGTACAATCAAGAGAGGTGAGGTGGCTGCTCTCCTCTGGGCTTCTCAGGGCACCCGTGGTGGGCGCCGAGAACATTCCAGTCGCTTCCATTTAGCAGAAATAAACATGTCGGGGAACAGAGGGCAAAGCATGAGAAGAAAGATCGAAGGGATTGAGGGGGTCTCCACTGGAAAAGAGAAGAGGTGGCAATCACATGGAAGACACCAAAAAGCAGATTTGGACTGGAAAAAGGAAGGATGTTGAAATGCATATAGTTGCTCGCTTTGCAACGCCTGTCATTGCAAACATTCCTGGAGGTTTTAGGAGAATTTCACGCGCTGGGTAAGGAGAATCACAACACGCCTCTAGGATTCCTTTCATCTCTAATATTCTATGCCTCTATATAAAGGTCACTTAGTCGGGGTGGCCTGAAGCCAAATTTCTTGATACCTGGTCTGGCATATTCCTCCATACTCTAAGTTCTCTCAGATAATATATTTGCATTTTAACAGAGAACGTCAATGCCTTGGAGCAAAGGAATGTATAATGTGGTACATTTCAGCAATATGACATGCCGGAGCCATGCAATTTCTATTTGTTTATTGCATAGGGTAAGTTATCCCTAGCACTCATATTATACCTTGTAGCATTGCCGTCTTAACTTATATATAAGTCAATCCTGCCAATAAAACTCTATAAAATGCCCAGGGATATTTGTTTTCTAAAAAAAAAAAAAAAAAAAAATCACGAAGTGTTAGGGCAAATCGAGCTAATAATGTGCATGAATTGTAACGGTGGGGATCTTGAGTTATTTGTTGAGCTTTGTGTCTACAAATAACCCATGTATAGGAGCACTACTCCTCCTTTGTGGTGTCTGCGATTTGGAGGAGTAGAATCCAGGAGCTAGGGGAGCCATGCAGGGAAGGAGAATTAGATAATAGACAGTAGCTTCAGAGAATGGGGCCCGTGGACGGTGAAGGAAACCACAGTCTCTCACCAGACAGACAGGCCTGGATGTTGGAAGACTCGAGCCAGAGGGCAAGCAAAGAGCAGGTCGCCAGGAGTACCAACAAGAGCGCAGGGTTTTGAGAAGTTAAGATATATCAGGGAGCCTGGAGGGCAGGCAGACCTGACAGTCACCCCGAGTCACCCCAGGGGACCCAGAGATGATCTGCACATGGGGGCAAAGTTCTGAGTCACCAGGAGCTTCCGCTGCCCTTCCCGTTAGGACAGGAGCCAGACCCACGGCAATTGTAGCACAAAGTTTAAACCTGGGAGCAGTCAGAGAATACGCCTACAAATGTCATAACGGGCCTGACTCCTGGCTTTGTAGAAAAGAGAGGATGTGATCACTCAAGGACAATTGAGACTCATCGTAATGGAAACCATCCTCCAGGTTCAAAGACCTTCTTTGCAGTTTCCCAGTCACTCACCATGTTGTCTAAGATCTCCAGGAGGACAGCAGACAATCACTTTGTCCCTGTCCAGAGCTGAGCGGTAGTAAGCGCATCACAGCTGGGGTATCCACACATGCTCACATGGGTGGCCACGTGCACACACACATGAATACTCACATACATGGATACACACACACCCCCATACATTTTTACTTATTTGGTGTTCTAAGCCAAAATATGGCTCAACTTGACAAGAACACAAACAGGGAAAATAGAAACAGGACATTCTTGCATGTCACTATCTGACAATACTAACCTTAATACAGTCTACCTCCTCAGTGAAGTATAAACCTCACCTTCTGCTAGATTTTCAAAAGCGGTAAAACAAAGCTTACGTCCCCAGAAAGCAAATGCTTCTCTGCATCCTACGTGGCCGTGTAGTACAAAGCACCATACGCAGGTGGTTGCCTATTAAATGCCTTTTAATAATTCTGGTGCAATATCAAGAATTATACAATCAATGCGGAGATAGCATGTGTTCTCTAGCCTATGTTCTAAGACATGCTGAATTCCTCCAGCCCTCTAGGCTAAATCCACGGGAGAGAGGATTAATAGCATCTACTTTCACTTCAACAGTTAACCAAATAGTTTTGCCCAAAGGCAAACTATCAGTAAAAAATAAAGAAAAAAAATTTTGCTTGTAAAAAAAAATTCTAAAAATAATGATTAATGGATATACTTAACAGGGTATTGCTTTCATTCATCTCTGTCATAAAGTCTCCTTGATAGCTTTTGGAGACCTTTATCAGTGTTAATTGTGAAAGAGATTATCACGAGACGTGGGTTTGGAGACATCACCTGGTGTTTCCTAGGACTGGGCAGCAGACTCTCTAGGAGGGTAGCCTGGGGCTTAAGGAGGCTGCCGCTTCCAGAAAATGTTGCCTGCTCTTCTCCCAACAGAAAATGCCACTGCTTTTCCAAGTGCCACGGTCAGAGGCAGGATCAATGTCCATTTCTAAAAGTCAGGCTTGGGTAGTAACTCAATATTAAATGCTTGACTGAATGGGGTTCTTTCTAATCAGCTGGAGTATACAATCTAAATCCCATTTCTAGAGACAGAAAAAAAGATCAGGGTCCCAAATAATCGTACACTGTATAAGGAGGGGACATGCGGTTTGCTGTTAATAAAGAGGTTTGGATTAATTCGGCATCAACCCTGTAGAACCCTGAAACTCCAGAGAAGCTCTGTCAGAATTTGGGGGAACGGTTGCTAGGTGACAGAGGACTCCTAGTTATAGAAGCTGCAAATCTTGATTTTTCTTTCCAAATTCCTTCTAAAGTAATGGAAATTTGGGTAGACAACAGTTCAATTTCTCATGTGTAAGTCATCTCATTGAATCAAATGTTCAATTTCTTAGTCCACTTACCATCTGTAAGAAAGTTATAGCAAACAAGATACAATTTTAAAGAAAGAACCAAAAGGAAAACGAACAGCTAAGCATGTCTGATACCTTCCTGGTACTCGGCTTTAGCGTCGTGTTGGTTCTGCGTCTCTGGAGAACCCTGCCTAATACAGCCCTGAGGGTCAGGCGACGTTCCTATGTTGCTCCAGTCACCGCCAGTAAGGGGCACCTGTGAAAGGTTTTTATAACTTTACTTGTGAAAAAACTGGTACTCAGAAGGGTTCAGTACTATACCCTCAGTGGCTGAGCTGGGATTCCAGTTCAGGTCTACACAACTGCAAAGCTCAGGCTGTTTCCATGCAACACTCATGATATTTCACCTGGTTCGCTGTCACTTGTGCTGTGTGAATGGAGAAAAGCTGGAAAAGGAGGCATCCGCAGGGGCAGGGGAATCAGGCAGCAATGGGTTCAGAGATTAAACAAGCAGACAACATTCAAGACGGCAGTTACAAAATTCAAGCCAAGGCAAGAAATTCCGAGTCCTCGCAAGGGTGGCCAGGGACTGCAGCAGCAGAGCAAGGTAGGCCATGGAGAAACACACACGATGTCAGCAGCCCACAGCGCTGGAAGGACAAGGCTGGCTGGAAGCTGGACATGCAGCACAGGGAGCAACGTGACCCTGATGCCGAGACAAGGGACTTCCCCAAGACCAAATGCACTTGATCTCTTCCCACCTTGCTCGTGCCAATCCTCCGTGAGTCTGGCCTACAGCCCGGCAGGTGGGGAGAATGGGAAACAGCTGATGGGCCAGTGCGCGCTTGGGAGCAGGGAGCAGACCCTCTGCTCTGGCAAAGGCATTCCCCTGACAGGTGGCAAGAGGAGAGCCTGTTCCCAATCAAACAGAGTTGGATGGAAATAGCTAAGGTGAAAAACAAACTCTGTGCCATCTCCTCGGAATCTCCACATGCAGTGGAGCCACTGCTGATCTGGACCTCGGTAGGGGAGGAGAAAGTCTTCTTCCCAGCTGAGCACTGACACAGAAAGGTCTGTGGCCAGCTCCCCGAAGGCAGTGGGGTCCTGGATCCAGATGAAATTCTGACTCGTGACAGTCATGGTAATCACAAGAAGAATGCTTATTGCAAACTCATCATGGTCAAACGCTTGCGTGCATCCTTGTTCTACCATTCCAAGAATCCTGGCATGCTCCCATTTCACAGATGAGATGATCATTCAGGATGCATAAGTGACTGACCCACCTTAAGGAGATGCACATGTGCTGGTGAAAGGATGTCAGTGTCCAAAGCTTGTGTTTCTTCTACTGCAACCTATGAAGGTATTTTTCCCTAATCAAAACATCAGAGCATGGAGGACGGGGGGAGAGGGAAATGGACTCTATGTGCTGTCTATTCATTGGAAAAGCCACACACATGTGCACACCTGCGTCTATACACGCACACACACACTTCCTATGTCAAACTTTGCAGCCTTCAAAGTCATTCCCAAGTCATTCCCAAGTTTTTTTGTTATTAAACTGACCACAAGCATCCCTTTTTCTCCCAAAAGACATATCTTAAAACACATTTAAATGGACACCCAGTTTTGAAACAGGAATATGAAAGAGTTTCTTCACATCCCTCTTAAGAGCAGCTTATTTGATTATCATTTCCCCGGATTTTAATTTTCCAAAATGGAATTTTTTTTTTACTGCAAAAGAATGTCATTATTTTAAAATTTTATGCAATATGATTTAAATTTCCTAATTATTAAATGCAAACTTGATCCTTGATTTCGTATTCCTTAATGATTCTAGTTGGATTCTATAATCATTAAGGGACGAGGGTGAATTTCTCAGAAATAGTCCCAGTTAGCATATTTAACTTCCTGATTTTTAGGTCAGGAATCGTGGAATCTAGCAGTCAAAATATAAGTTACTTCTGCACAAGGCAACATTTTAGAAGACTTTATTCCCCCACACCATTAACTGAAACGTAGACTATTCAGCATTTTTGGTCTATCAGGGGAACAAGATTAGCTTCACTTAAAAAACAAAAATGTATTACACTAGTTTATCTCAAAGCTCTATTTTTAAGTACACTTCACCTTAGAAAATCAGTTTAATGAAGTTAGTTTAAGGGCACCTAGACATTACTAGTCAGTTTTTCTTATCTGCAATTTTACTAATTAACACCAACCAGACCCTTCAAAGAAACTCCCAAGGCCTGTCCATGCCCAAGAGAAGTTCATTTATTCAACTGCACTGTCATTGTTCCCAAATGGGCTCCTTTTAACAAGCACAGAAGCTGAAAACAACACCGGAAAAATATCCTGGAAAATGGTTCACAGCATTCTAATGGGTTACAGATGGGTTGGGACTCTTCCTGCCTTTTTTTATTGTTAGCTAGCTTCCTCTCTTCCGTCTGGAGTTTTATGGCATGCTCCCCTTGTTAGCCTCCTGGATGCTTGAATTAACCCACCCCATCTTCCCCCGCTGGTGGACAGAGCCAAAGGCCCCTTGTCACGAAGGTCTCCAGCTCACTGAGTGGGTCCTGTGGCTTCGGATTTGATTTCCACACAGTCTATAACAGAAGATATTCATATTAGCCAAGCCTGACATGATGGTTGGAAAGTATATTTCTGTAAAGATATTAAACTCACTTTAACAAATTAAAAAAAAAATATCCCCACTGTTAGAGCGATGTCCTTGGAGACCAGGGAGGGAGGCTTATCCACATCAGCTTTATTAGGTCTACTATCCATCAGTAAAGCTCGGGCTGCCAGAGGATTATGTTGTTAGGGAAGTAAGTCAGCATGTTAATGGTTCTGCCTGTTAGCAGTTTTAACTGGTTCGCAAGACTGAGAAGGATTATTACCTGACACTTGTGCATCCTTGCTGAACTTGGAACGCGACAGCTCAAACCCAACAAAAATGAACTACATCACATAGCGCCGGCGTGGAG
The DNA here is from genome assembly GCF_041146395.1 of Eulemur rufifrons. Classification (NCBI taxonomy): domain Eukaryota; kingdom Metazoa; phylum Chordata; class Mammalia; order Primates; family Lemuridae; genus Eulemur; species Eulemur rufifrons. Next base: position 6,201,026 of record NC_091007.1, on the reverse strand, counting down.
ATAAAAGTCAACTAAGCCAAACAACAGAAGAAAGGACAGATGACAGAAGCATGGTGGGTCGGGAATCAGAAGACTTGAATTCAGTTCTCAGAGGCTGCCTCCCAGTCTGTAGGCGGCACCTGTTTGGTGTTTGCCTGCCATTTCTCTCTGTTTCTTCTCAGAAGTTCCCTTCCTTCCCTCTTCCCCATGAATGTCTAGTGGGCTGTAAATCACGGCACTCAGCCAGCACATGACCCAAGCCAGCCAATCAGAGCCCTGCCCTGGGAATTTTTGACTTTGAGCTAAGAGAAGTTGAATCACATGTTCTGCACATAGATTAGGCAGGTCTGTAGTATGAAAATAGGATGCTGATGCTCCAAGAGCCACAGAGACCAAAGAATCAGAAAATCCAGTGATTGGCTCCAATCCCATCATTCCTGCAGCCCAGATCCAACGGTGCCCTTCCCATAGTTTGGTCCCATGGCAACCACCACCTCCCCTTTTCACCTGAGCTTTCTTGACCTGAGTTTCACTTGAAATAAAAAAAGTCCTGATTAAGAAAACACTGTGCATTAATCTCTCTGGGCCTCAGTGTCTTTGAAAAAACTTTTAGACGCCCTGTGTTGCTTGGGATGTAGGTTTCTCTGTTGCCAAAGACCTGAAATAACAATGTCTTGCTCTCAGGTAAAATTTCAGAGTTGGTTTGCTACTCTGCTCTGGGAACTTGTCAGGGGCTCAGGCTCCTTCTCACTGGGAGCCACTGGGGTGCCGACCAAGGAAGTTACTGCAGGACCTGACCGGGGTGGGGACCTGTTGCTATTTCTGCCAGGCAGGATGCAATCATTGTTATGGACCAGTAACCATTGTGTGTTTCCCATTCTTCCCTTTTCAGAATGGGAGTTTTCATTGTCATTAACCTAATCTCCTGCAAGATCATTGTACGTTGAGTGTAAGGAGGAAACAGCGGACTTGTTTCTACTGTGTAGAAGAACCTTATCTTGACATTGTGGAGATGACTGTGCATCACCCAGAGATGCTTGAGCTGGAGACAGTGACTCCATGACACTTTTAGAATGGTTAGAATGGTCTCCCTTGGGAAAGGGCTGAGTGTCATCTGTGAGGGAGAAAGAATGCACATGGATATTTCAGTGGCCAACATGGGGCACTGTGACAGTGACTGCTAATGGTCCCCCAATATTTCCTTATTTACTTAACAGAATGCCCAATTTCTAGCTGTCTGGACCACTATAGAAGGAAGAGAACATTTCCCAGCCTCCTCACTGCTCGGAGTGGCCAGGTGACTAAGTTCTGCTTCATGGGATATGGAGGAAGGGACTGATTCCTCCATACAGGGTCATGCCCTCCTCTCCTTTGCAGTGAGTTATGATCATGCCACCGCACTCCAGACTGGGTGACAGAGCATGACCCTGTCTCTAAAAAGAAAATAATAAATAAATAAAGTAATGAATGGAGCCTTGGGAAAATTAAACTTTCTAGGCTTCAGTAACTTCAACTTTGCAATGAAGAGAGTGACACTTTCCTTATAGAGTTGTTATGAGACTCAAGTGGCACACAGTAAGTATTCAAGGAATCATAGCTGATCTGGGCCATTATAACTGAGCCACCATCCACGTGGCTGTTGCTCTTCAGCCATCAAGCTGCCTCTCGGCAGTCAGCCTCCATGGCTGAGATAGTCCCCTTGAGCCATCTGGTCCTGACAGTAGTGCCAACCTCCCAGGTGAGACTGCTCAGTCCCACGCAAAGCATGGTGACCTTATTCATGGTGCTATACATGTGTATGGAATCAGTGAGTGAGCATGTGAGTTCAGTACAGCGCTAGTACCCGTTGTTTTCAAACATGCACCGAGTATCTACTCTTAGCAAAGACCCTCCCAATTGCTGTGGGGACTGCACCAAGCTGGTAAGCATGGTGACTTTCCCCAAGGGGCTCACTATCCTCAGATCCTCAATGTCATTGTCAGAAAGGGCAATATGAGTCCATGGTCACATCATCTCTTCATCGTCACACTTCCAATAACATCCTAGACTACCATGAAGGAAGTTCAAAGTTGCTTCTGAGTACCTGGGATGAACCCAACGCCCACACTCCAGTAGCTCCTGCAGCAGACATGCATCAGTCAAAGCAATCTGTGCCCCTGGTAGGACAGCCTCACTCCATAAACCTGTGGAGGCCGACCCTGCTGCGGGACCAGCCAGCAGGAGAGGAAGGGGGGAACAAGGATATGAGTGCCACCATGAGTCCCCTGCCAGGAAGGAATTCCCAGGCTCTGGCGCAGAACCCAGCAGCAGCTGCTCCTGCCCTGGGAACAGCACTAGCCTCTGAGAGCAGATAAAACTGAAAAAATAACTTAAGTGGAAAATCTCCCTGCTTATTAGACTTACAAATATGACACCTGGTCCACAAACTGGGACAGGTCCCCACTCAACCACCTCGGGGCCTCACTCCTTAACACCACCCAGGGTGTAAAGCAGAGAAAAATGTTTAAGTGGCTTTGCTCCAAAGATCATCTCAATCTCGCCTTGGAGAGGGGAATAAATAAATAGGTAAAAAAATTTCTTTCCCCCTTGTTGCCCTCTATGCTTAAGCGTAAGTATCAAGTATATTATTATTATTTTAGAAAGATGTGGGATGAAAACAATGGCAGGAAGGGTTGGAGTAGCCAAGAGGAAGCAAGAAATTTCGTGGAAGAAGGCAGAAGACCAAGACAGATGGAGAAAAGGGAAGAATCTGTTCTCAGAGAACCAGTTGGTGGCTTTCCCTAACCAGACGACACGGGCCAGCAACACCCGCAGGGTTACAGGTACAAGAACCCATCCGCCTCCAGACCTGCTCTTGGAGCGTATGAGAGACATGGATGATTGAACTTGGAGCTTGAGTGCATCATGGCAGGGTCAGAAATGGCATCACAATATCTCACAGTGACTTCCCTCCCACTGTCCTTCTCATTTTGCCAGTGGCTACAGGCACAAGCAGTGTCCACGGACAGGTTCAGACCTGCCGGTGTGTGGCTGCCGCAGACCTTCCCCGTGGACACTCTCTCCTCTTCCTCTGGCACAGTCCCCCCCTGCCGGGCTTCGCTGCCACCAGAAAGAATGTCCCCATAGGACTACGCCCAGCAACGAGACCCTGGCAGTGTGGCCTGGAGGGCAGGCAGGGCTGGTGGGCAGACAGAAGATTATTGTGACTGTGGACTCCAGGTCTCCCTTGGCCTCTGCTCACCTCTGGCCCTGGCCTGTGTTCCAGAATATTCCACAAGCCAAGCAAGCAATAGACTGGGAAGGGGTGGTAGCCATTTATCTTGGCACTTAATTTTCATTATAGTAGTTGATTAACTGCTGATACATGTTAGCCTTTTGTTTTTCTGCATCAGTTATACAGGCTCTTTAAAGATAAGGTCCATGTCCTAGTCATGGTGACTTTGGGCACAGTGTGGAGCAGGGTACCAGGTGCGTAGTGGGATACAGAGAGTTTGAAGGTGGACAACGTGGGCTTTGAGTCTCTGTTTTTGAGCCTAGCTCACCATCCTAACCGTCCTCTATCTATGGAAATGTGACTTCCATCTGTGGCAAAGGAGCACGAAAGTTTGCCAGAATTTTCCCTGCTGCAGAGCTTCCCTCCAGCCAAATATGACTCAATCGGGTCTTAAGCAAAAGACCTGGAAGGTCTGCTGCTTCCAGAGGCCGCGTGCCAAGCACAGGATGTAACAGCTCCTTCTTACTCACACTGCCCACTTCTTAGCCTGCACAAGAGAAGTCTCCTCCACTCACAGACGACCTTCCTTTCAGAAGCACAAAGGCACCAGCACACTTTGGCTCGATGTTGCCAACAGTCACAGATTTCTGCACCATGGTGTCTCCTCTCTTTCCCTGGAGAGCGTCCCAAACTTCCTCTCACCTTGGAATATTTTTGGGCCCTGGGAACTGGGTAGAATAGCAAAAAGAAGGACTCAAAGTGGCTGAGCTTCCTACGTTTCCGTCTTCACTTCCTTGCTGCCACCCAACCTTCCTTGGGCACAGTAGAAATAGAACCAAGGTAACCGTGAGCAGTGTCTAGTGCATGGAAGATGCACAAACAGTTGTTGGAATATTTGGCATCATAACAGGCAAAAGCAAGGGTGGCACCAACGTGCCTTTGTGAAGGGCTGTGTTTTACAATTGTCCTGGCTCAGCAGGACCCTCAGCTTGTTACTGAGCCTGAGTACAGACACGACGGGGGGTGTTAGACCCCTTTGCACTGCTGTAGAGGAAATACCTGAGGCTGAGTCACTTAGAAAGAAAAGAGGTTTATTTGGCTCACAGTCTGCAGACTGTACAAGCCTGCCACCAGCATCTGCTTCTGGTGAGGGCTTCAGGGAGCTTCCATTCAAGCCCGAAGAAGGCGGAGTTGGTGCGTCACATGCAAGAAAAGGAGAGAGGGAAAGAGGGAGAGAGGGAGAGAGGGAGAGAGGGGGAGAGAGAGAGAGAAGAGGTGGTACCAAGCTCCTTTAAACAACCAGCTCTCCCTTGAACTAATAAAGTAAGAATTGGGATCCGCCTCCATGATCCAAACACCTCCCAGCAGGCCCCACCTCCAACACTAGGGATCAAATTTCAACACGAGGTTTAGAGGGGACAAAGAGCCAAAACATATCAAGGGGTGTCCTTTTCACTGTCCTTGCCCGATGGGTGTCCAGAAGCCCACCTCTTTATCTTAGGCATTTTCAGGAACATTTTAAGGGAGGTTCCCCACCTGGGTTTAATCAGACTGCTGGTGGAGGCACAGGTAGCCCCCCATCAGCTGGGCAGTGCTGGGCAGAATGCCAGCTGTGGCTGTCCACTCCTGTCTGCCTGGTCCCTTCTCCCTGGGGGCCCCCAGCCTTTCACCGCACCCTCCCTCTCTCTCTGGGTCCTGCACACCCTGGTCCTAGTGGGGGGGGGGGCTCGGGGGCTGGCAGGGAGGATGAGGTAGGGAGCTTTGTTCTTACTCATGAGGATCTCTCACAAATCCTGCCTAGCTTGAGTCCTTGCTTTTCTTATTAATTTTTTTTTTTTTTAAATCCAGAAAGAGGTATCTTTCTCTCTGCTCTCTACTTGCATTTCTCCTTCAAGACAAGTGGTCACAGAACAGACCAACAGCTTGAACGAGGGAAAGGATGATATGGGAAAAGGAAGCCTGGAGAAAAGTTATATCATGTTCCAAAAATATTATTCTACAGCAAAGGGATTCTTTGAATAAATATTATTGGGTTTTATTAATGCATCTATGGCATACATTGAATGCAATATTTCTGAAATTCATCAAATACTTTCCTATGGGCTTTTAAATTTACCAAGTCACCAGAGCACAGGTATTTATAGACCAGTAGATATTAGTAAATCCATCTGAATCTTAATTAATACAGTTGTATTTTCACACAGATAAAACTTCAGTGTACTTATTACTATCAATGAACCAGCTGGCTGTTCCTCCCCCAAAATATCACTACTTTAAGTAATTGTGCTTAGAAAATATTTTAGTAAATCACCTTTAAAAAAAAAAAAAAAAGGAACTCAAGATAGAGAGAAAATTTACTTCATCTTTTATCTCGAAGTCTAAATCCAGTCTAAGCATATTCATATCTCTTTTAAATAGTCTCTTTAGGCTCCTTAAGCTTTCTAATCTTTTTTTTTATTTTTTCAAAAAAATTGCTCAGTTCTGAAAAATGCCTCTCTTGGCATAATACGTGATCCCATGATTTCTGTCCTAGACTCCTACTGGCTCTAAAGGCCTCACCACCAGATACCGTGGGACAAGGTTAACCCTGCAGAGGGTGTGATATCTTCCACATTCCTAAAGAGCCGCAACACTATTCTCACACCATATTTTACCCTCTGAGCAAGGGTAAGGCTTTATTTCTGTCCTGTAGATGGCACGGTCCAAAACGTCTGGACGGGATCACCCTAAGTGTGGTCCACCTAGAGAGCCCCAGTGACACAAACACTGTCCTGTTTCAAGAATGTACTCATAGCATGGCTGGGGCATTTTTTCATTTTTAGGTAAGTATTGACCTGGGATCCTCACTAGGTCCAGAAAGAACTTTTCCAGGAGCAAACAGCAGCCACTGAAGTAGTCTATGAGAGATTCTTGCTGTACGTTTATTTTTCTAAACCAAATAAATATATTTTTGAAAACATATCATCCTGCCTTATCACCCAATCCAGGCTTTTTTGGTGGTGATCAGAAGAGGTTGGTCTAGAAAAGACACCCTTGACTTGGGTTCCATTCATTCCCCTTAACTGGAATTAAAGACGAATGTCATGTCTTTTATTACTTTTGAGTATGTTTGATTTTCACCTTATAGTAGTCTTTCCAAAATCACATGTAAACGGAACAGTTACTCACATGATATGATACATGTAGGAGGGTGCTTAATCATGTCAAAACATGATATATGCACAAATTAGTATCTCAGTGTGTGTGTTTGTGTGTGTACACACGCACGTGTGCAATTTTTTTTAACCATTATTCCTCATTAGTGAAATCACTCACTTGGAATGAAAAATATGTATATTTTTGATTTTTGAAGATATATTTTTTCAAAGCATACCTCTAATAGGCTTAACTTATGAAGACATTCTTTCTTCAAGTGTCAGAATCACCTGGAATATTCTTTAAAACCACAGCTTTTGGGCCCTACCCCAGGCCTACTAAATCAGAATCTCTGGTGGCAGAGGCCAAAGATCTGTGTTTTTAATAAACACTCTAAGTGATTCTTAAGAGCGCTAAAGTCTCAGAACCATTGGAGGAAACATTAAGAGTAGCAATTATTATTCTAGCATATGTAAACTCTCCACCATACATAAATAAATATTTAAATAATTTTTTTAACCACCCCCACCCAAAAAAAAAAAAAAAATCAACCAAAAAAACCTGTGGTCTATCAAGACTTAGTGTTTCTGTGGACTTGCATTCAAAGAAACAGTTCGATGCCAGAATCCATAAAGAAATATTTTTAGAACAGATTTCATGACAATGACAGGGCATGACTCTTCCAGAATAATTTACACCAAAAAAGATTCCTAACGGTCCTCTTTAGGCATCTTTCCCTCTCCTCTAATTTTTCTACTCTCAAGGAAAAAAATAAAACTATTCAAAAATCTTTTCCTCTTACGCACTAAAAAACAAAAGCTATAAAAAAAATCTTGGATGGTTGGAGAAATGTGAATATTGGCTGTATATTAAATTTTGTTACAGTTAGGTGTGATAAAAATAGTGTAATAATATATGCGAATGTCCCTAGTTTAGGCGATGTAGGAGTCTGAAGTATTTAGGCATGAAGTGTGATGATGTCTTCAACATGCTTTCAAATGGTCCAGGAAAAAAGCATATATATGTGTTTGTGTGTGCCAAGACATGCATACAGACACATGTACACACACATATGTCTGTGAGAGAGAGAGAAAGCAAATGTGGCTAAATGGCAATGACTGGCCATCCGTGACTGTAGCCTGGAGTGCCCTCAGTCCACTGAGTCAAGCATTTGCCGGTCACTAGCCGCATTACGCAATGCATGGGGGGCGGGGAGGGACTCAGAGGAGCAAAACAATGCCCCTTCTTCAAGAAAATTACATTTTATTGTGTCTAGACAAGAACAGAATTGACGTTTATGGTGTAGAATAAGTGGAGGGCCACAGAGGGGCAGAGAGAGGCGCCATGACCGGTTCACGGGCAGATGGATGGCTCCGGCGCGGCTCCCCTACGAGAGCGCTGGTGGAAGTAGACCCCGGAGACCCCCAGGCCTGCGACAGATGGTGGAGGGACGAGGAGTGTGTCACAGGAGGAAGCAGCAGGGACATCTGGGGCCTGCCTAGACAAGGGCAAGCCGTCTGGTGGGTGACATTCAGGGGCACAGTGGACATGCTCGCATCTACTCCTCTCCAAAGGCCAACGCCGCTCCCAGTCTGAGTGGCTCAGCTTTGTCCTTTATGGTCAAGGCGGGACACTGACAAGAGCACCACTTCTCGTTCCCTGGTGTAGCCGCCAAGTACCTGCAGAGCTGATTTGCAGTCTTAGGAAAGGAGTAACTGGAGCTGCTTCTCTTAGATCCTAGAGCCAGTGGGAGCCCATCGGTGTGAGAAAAATCCAGAAGAGGCACTTTTGTGGCTGGAGGAAGGCTCCCTAGGACCCTGTGGCTGCAGAGAGTTCTGCAGAGGGGGTGTGCTAATTTCCAGGGCAAGCCCAGCCCTTGCAAGAAAATCAGAGAAACCAGCTGACACGGGCTAGGGCTGTGGTCCCCAACCCCCGGGCCTCAGACGGGCCGGTACCTCTCTGTGGCCTGTTAGGGACTGGGCCACAAAGCTCCACCGCCCACCCCTCCCACACCCATCCGTGGAAAAATTGTCTTCCATGAAACCAGTCCCTGATGCCAAAAAGGTTAGGGACCAGTGGGCGAGGGGGCTCTGAACTAAGGTTTGTGGCTGAGAAACAGGCCAAGAAGCCCGACAGGAAGTTTACAAGAGGGGAGGAAGAGGTCTGTGCTGCTGACCAGAGCTCAGCAAGGGCCTGAGGGTCATGAGAGAGGACTGGTCCCCCCAAAGCAAAGGCCTAATGCTCAAAGCCCCTCTAGATCCGCCAGGCTAGCACGGTGCAACGTGTTGGAACAAACCCCTGGGAACCTGAACATGCACTGCAGGCGCAGTGATCTTGGAGCACGATCAATACGGGATATGCTAGTGAGGAATAAACAGGGGTTCCAGCTCGTTCCCGGCAGGCAGTGGAGAAGCAACCCCCAGACACTGCATGATCACTCTTCTGGGTGACAACAACCCCATTCTGGGCTCAGATGCAGCTGTTCTGGACAACTGACCAGATGCAGTGTTTTCTCTGTCTGCTATTCAGAGGTGGAGCTGACCTCTTAGGACTAACTACACCCCCAAGATTCCCAGATATTGAAGGTGATGGATGTATCTCAAGGAGAAAAGATGAGACTAAAGGCAGTTGGGGGAGGGGGTTGTGTGTATACTCGGAGAAATAGAAGCGTGTTGATCACATGAGTACTCACTGGAAAAAAGGCCCTACCTGTGCCATAGACATTCGTTGTTCAAGCAGAGATTTCAGGGTGCCGACATTTATATGCGTACCTGCATCCGTGGCATCGCTCTTACACGGGGAATTCCTAGAAGGGACCCGGGCTGTCAAGTGTGCATGTTCGGCACCGAGGGTGGCAGCCACCCAGGCTCCGGAATGCTTTTAGAGGAGGACATTGATGAGCAAGTACTTGTTAAACATCTGAAAAATCTTTCCTAGAACAGGAGCTATGTAGATGATATTAAATTCATAAGTAAAACCCTCATCAATTTGTCTCATTTGTATTCAATCCCAGATAAAGGTCCCTTCTCTCCACAGCTTCTTGTCACCTATTATTTTTTAATCAGATCGTGTAACATCAAACTGCGCTGGTGGGGGAGAAAGCAGATGAACGGGAGGGAAATCGGGCTCATTCCAGTCGGTCTTCTGAAGTTCAAGCCAGGGCGCTGCATGGGGCATCTGGCTGTGTTCTCTGGCGTCTCAAATTCACTGAGATCACTCACAACCCTTCTCCTGGCCCCTCCTCATCTCCAATCTGTCTCCCGAACTACATGACTTCATGTGATCAAAGAGCAAAGGGTGGCTTCTCAGACCCTTAGTGCCAGGTAAGAACAGGCCCGCACAGAAGCCAACCTCGTCATCCTTCCACCTTGATGGTCACTGTCAGCAGGATGTGCAGGGAGAACGGTGACAATTGCCAGGGGCTGCTGACCTGGGGGGGCCGGGACTCCCATCTTACGCGGGAGACACAGGCAGACAGCTGCTCCGGGCATGTTTGTGTATATGTAAATATCCACAGACGTACTCTGAACTCTGACAGCAGTCTGGCCATCTGCCACAAATGCAGTGCGCGTCCCCACCACACACCCTGCGTTGCAGATGGAGCCCCGACGAGCAAGCACCGTGCGCCTCCACCCTAGTCTTAGACTCACGCGTGCAGACGATCCCAGAACTGAACTGCTGAGCCTTTGAAGTTTTCCCATCACACCATTACAATAAATAGAAAACACAACTCAAATTAAATCCTGTCTTAGCGTTCCATGGTTCTAAATGGGGCGGGGAGATGTCAAAACGTTATTAACAAGCCAAGGTTGAAGATGCCCAGACAATAGGACCTCCAGACACCCTTTCTCTCTCTGGTCCAAAGCTGTTCTCTAAACACAACCAATAACTCTCCCTCTCAGATCCAAATCAGCAGCCCATTGAAAAAGTTCCTACTTCAGATCCCAAAGACAAAAGTGAATAGCCAAGCAGAGTCCCAAATCAATCCTATTATGCCTTCTCCTGCCCTCCCTCCCTTCTTCCAACCTCAAAGCCTTGCCGTCTCAGCTCTTGTCTTTCATCAGATTCTCAGCACGGCTGCCTTGTTTCCATAGAATCACAGAAGTCAAAGCTAAAAAGGACTTTGCATGATATTTCCCTTCACACAAACCCCCAAGGGCAGAATGTTACCAAACTCCAACTCTTAGATCCACAACAGACTTTTCTGTGGGGAGGAAGGCCTTAGTACTACGGAGTCACACGTGATTATTGGGTTCTGTCATACATGTCCGAGAGCAGCTCTGGGGTTGGCAGGTAGAAGGCAGCTGCGGTAACATTTTTTTTTTTTTCCTTCCAAAAGACCTTTCATCGCTCTGCTTAGCTTTCATTTCCTGCTCAAGATTAGAAACCTCCAGTTCATGTAGATTTCTAAGCACTCTCGTGGTACACTCTATCACTAATAATGCAGTGCAGACCCCGAGCCAAGCAGCACTCAGAGAGATGGATGGGGCAGAAGACAGAGAGACAAGAAAACGCCATAAAACTTTGCCTTGTCTGTGCTACGAGGTGACCTTGGGAGAGGGCTCAGGCTGTAGTGTCCGGGCCATGGAAAGAGAGTGAGAAGCCAGTTGCTCAGGAGATGAGGGTAATTCAGAGCACCTGCCTTGGAAGAATGGCCTCCTGTGGCCCAGTGACAGGCTTCCCTTCCTTCCCCCAGACCACAGAGCTCCTACCCCGTGCCATTCTTTTGGGGTCCACCTTGGCTGGGTAAAGTGATCAACTAACCCATAAAACGGTATTACTAAAGTGTTAAGATTTTGGTACATGACCCAGGGTGCACTTTAATACCTTCAATATCTTAACACTAAATTATACTGACTAATGATGGAAATGTAAGGCATTGAGAGCTGACCAGTGAAAGCAATACTGAACCCAACATAATGATGGTGGATGGCCATCAGCTACTCGCTTGGTGGGGTCTTGTGTTTATTCTTTTGTTTCTTTTCCAAAGACAGGGTCTCACTCTGTCACCCAGGCTGGAGTGCAGTGGTGCAATCATAGCTCACTGCAGCCTCGAACTCCAAGGCTCAAGCAGCCTCCTGCCTCAGCCTCCTGAGTAGCTGTGACTACAAGTGCACACCACCATGCCTGGCTATGTTTTTTATTTTTTTTTAGAGATGGGAACTTGCTATGTTGCCCAGGCTGGTCTCAAACTCCTAGCCTCAAGCGATCCTCCCACTGGGGTTATAGGTGTGAGCCACAGCGCCCAGCCTTGTGTTGATTCTTAAATGACAGAATTGGCGATATCAAATTGGTTTTCCATAAGTCTTCACGTTACATCATTTTCCCATCACAGGTGGGAATGCTAAGGCTCTAGGAGGTGCACCAAATAAATAGGTGGTAGAACAAGAAAATGTCCCCAGACCTTTCAGTCTATCAGTCAGGCAGTGTGGGTGTGTCACATGGCCAAGGACGACTCCTTCCCGTTGCACTAGGGCTGCAGGTTTACACATAAAGAACAGACACTTTATCACGAGTTGTCCAATTCCAAAAACTGAAGTTGCTTTCTCTCTACTAGTCTGAAAATCAGCCCTGTTAAGAATCACGATCAGACCATATTGATCAATCCTCTAAGCATCTCTTCAAGGGATTCTCTAGACACACTTGACTGAGCTGGATTTAATTGAAGCACTTTTCTGTCTACAGATTCTATCAGTTTAGCTTTGTGAAAATTATGACTTTAAGGACCCGGGTTCCCTAAGGAAGTCTGAGCACTGATGTTCTTGATGTCCTGCATTTCCCCAGCTTGGGGAAGGGCTCTAGGTAAGTCTGCTCCTCCTTTCCAGGTGAACCCTGAAGTTCCAGCACCTTCTCAGCCTTCAGCCATTCTGTCTTTCTGCCCAGATTTCTCTTCTTGACCAGCAACGGTTTGCAGAGTGACACCAAGACCTCATACCCACATTCCAGACACATCCCATGCAACTCTGAAAAGCAACTTTCCTGTCTCCAAGGAGAGAGGAATGAAGCCTTTTGAAAGAGCCACATTCCCTTCCCACCATGTTTTTTAAAAATCTTTGATGCCTCCAGAGAAAGTCATTCCGGCCGATGTCCCGTGGCCTGATTCTTTGATTAACTGACAGTGGGGCAGAGTGGGAATTACGGGTATGCAAAGGAGATAGATTTTCAACCTCTTTAAATTTTTGAAACTATTTCCTCTCCTAGCGCGAATGGAATTTTAAAGTGATATCTACAGCACAGCAGGAAAATGATGTCAAGCAAATGCTAGGAAATGCTTCCCTCTGGGCACCATTCAAAAAACCAGACTCATTTGAGAGAAGTTCCAGGGGTTGGGAACAGCTGAGAGGGCACTGGCTCTGCCTCGCCTGACCACATCAAGGCAAGCGACGAGAGCGCGTGGCAACGGGTGCCAAGGTCCCTCACTCCAAGCAGGAGCCATGAGTCAGCCCTGCCTGAAGACACCCACGGCAAACAGGCATTCAGACTTGTGATGCTATCTGGAGGCGTGTGTAGGTGGATCTCGTGTTTCAGACGCTTTCAGAGTATTTTGTCATGTCATTTGTTCCATTAAGGTTTGTTTAAAAGGAAAAAAAAAAAAAATCCAGGAAGCTAACGTCAACAACTAAGAGGATTTTGTAAATACCATTCCTCCCACTCCAAGCGGCGTTGCCTACATCAACGCTTACCCATCCGTCCGTGATGCTTTTGAAAGAAATTAGGCAAAGACAGCAGTCAAAAATTCCTATGATGGCAGGAAGCTTTTTACTAAACATCTACTCGGATTTTTACACTTCTGAACACAAGGAGCCAGGACAATACTTTGAAGCACAAGCCCTGTTCCGCAATGGATGAGTAATGTTGCCAAGAAACAAGCAGCTGGTGGGCAGCAAAGCAGAAATGTGACCTTGGGACGATGACTCTGTGAGAGGCCATCCTCATGCTTATATAACATGTGTCCCTGCACCCACGGGGGCAAGCCTGGATGCTTAAATAGCCCACCCAAAAGGGGTATAAAATTCTTAAACCATGATACGGGCAGAACGTTCCACCAGGGGTGGGAGGGTTGTACTGAGACAAAAGGAAACAGCTCGAGATGAAAAAGAGCTTGAGTGAAATGAAAGTCTTTCAGAGAACACTTAGATTGAAAAGGAGATGTTGTTTCTGTTTGTTTCTCATCTAGAACCATAGAGTGATGATCCTGTCCCACCATGGATGCATTGAAGGTTGTGAAAGTTCCATGGGTGGGTTGGTTGTTGGGTTTGGGAAGAAAGAAGCAGAGAGAGAAGAGAAACAAGAGCGGCTGAAATGTGACTGGGGAACAACGTGTGGCGGGGAAGGAAACCTCTGTTCCTGAGGCCCAACTCAGAGAAATCACAGAGAGTGCTTTTCTACCAGCAAGAGGATTCCGGTGTAGCCTGAGTTTCTGTCTTCACCTAGGGATGGGGTTGCAGCCAGCTCAAGTTTGGGGCGGATCCAAACTAACTGAGACAATCTTTCAAACTAAAGAAAGACTTGTTATCCAAATCACAAGTGTGTGTGTGTATATGTGTACATGTGTGTGTTTGTACATACATATATTCCCTACAAACATATATTAACTTATCTCTGTCCACTGGGAGGGCAACGTTCCAAGAGCAGTGAGCACATCCAGCACCCAGATATTGGCCTCTAAATACCCTTCTCCACTAAAAGGAACCAGCGCTCCTTGGGGAAATGAATGATTCCACGGCCAAGGCAGGAAAAGTGCAAACGAGTTGGGAACATCTACTTGTGCCAGAAGAGAAAGAAGTGTTCAGATAACGACTGGCGGGATGTCAAGGAGTCACAAAAGCCAACCTGAGGGGGATCCCGGTGGCCAAATCTAGGGCATTTAGGGAATTAAAATAATGTTAGAAATGGATCATAACTCAATAGGTAACAAAGAAAAACATAGTTGATACTGATACGAGTATGAATAGATTGGAAGTTTACAGAGTGACAGAATACTTAACGTAGTTTCTAACTACTCTGCTCACAATTCCTATTAATTACAAAGGTGGACGAATAAATTTAGTATGGAGGACTCTGGCAGATACCATAATCACATATCAAAGTAAACTTCACCATGAACAGGACAAATTGAAGTTGTGTACCTCCTGATAGAATGCATTGAGAAGAACACAGCATCACCTCTGTGATAGTCCTGTCAAAAATACACAACCGAAATCTAAGCATGAGAATGCCTCAGACAAACCCAAGTTGAGGGACAGTCTATATTCGACTGGCCTGTGATCTTCAAAAAATGCCAAGGTCCTGAAAGTCGAGCAATGACAGAGAAGCTGCTCCAGAGAGACCAACGTGGCATGACAACGAAATGTAAGACATGACCCTGGATTAGATTCTTTTGCTATCCAGGGCCTGAAATGAGGTTAGAGGATTAGATTGTAAAACTATACCATTTTTCAAATTGTAATTTTGATGGGTGCATTATGCTAAATAAAGGAGAATGCTCATGTTTGTAGGAAATACACACTCAAGCATTCAGAAATCATGGGGCATCCAGTCAGCAACTGGATCTCAGATGGTTCCAGAAAAAAAAAGAAAAGAAAGAAAGAAAGTACTATTTGCAACTTTTCTATAACTTTGAGATTGTTTCAAAATTTCTTCAAAAAGAACCTTGCAGGGAAGGTAAATTCTACAAGGATTTTGCAGAAATTAACACAGCAGTAGGTTTTCTGGATAGTGAATCTGAGCCAACAAGCATAACAGAATTATCTAGGAAATATTTCAACATGCACACATACATACAGAGAAACATCCAGATTTAGCCACTGTCGCTAGTTGAGTTGGGCTCTAGTGTGAAGGCATCAAGGCTGAACCACAGAACTGGCCCGTGGTTTCGTGTGCTGATTGTTGTGACACAGGTGAAGCGTTCTAGAAAAATTTGGGTGGATGTCAAGAAACACTTGCTGCCTCTCCCCCTGGTGATATGGTACCCAGATTAGTACATTGGGATGGTAACTCCCTGGGGTAGATCAGTCACTTCTGGCTCTTCCAGCCCAGGTTCCATCTAGCTACGTAGCTTTTTAAGCCACACATAATCACCTTCTAGATATGGTTAATTCTAGAAGTTTAGGTCAGAATAATAGCAGGTGCTCAGACACTGGCAGTAAGTGTCATTACTCTATGCCAGAAACCATGCTAAGTGCTCTAAGGATGGTGTTTCCAGTCTTCACAACAACACTGTAAGGTACATATCAAGGGAGCTCTGATTACCCACTGACTGATAAGAACCTGTCCACTTAAGACTCAGGGAGCTGAGGTTCTCACTCAAGATCCCACAGCCAGGAATGGTGTACTACCTTCTTGATCCCAGGTAGAGGCCAGATCACCCTCGCTCCCTGGCACCCTTCACTCAGCTGGACGAGATGCCTGATCCCCTTGGTGGAAAAGATCTGGAAGAAAAATATGGAGGGATTTTCAGTGTTCCACAGGTCGGAAAGAAATCCTTTCTCCCATCAGTGCACCTCTGAGTTGAGCAAAGTCACTGCAGTGTCAAGCCATATTGTCACTATCCCAACATTGGAAGGAGACTGAGGGTGTAGCTCTTCCCATCCCTGCTTATGGGGTCACCCACTTTCTCTGCTAAGGATGTTGCTGAGAAGAACAGGACAACAAGGAACAGCCCAGCACTGTGGGAACCTAAGTCCTCCCTGCTTTCAGACTGTGTGCAGTGGGAAGAGACGCCCACACCTGTCCCCACCTGCCCGTGCCAGATGCCCTCCACCTCCTCCCTGACACCCACAGTCAGCCTCGGCCACTGCCTCCACTTCAGAACACACAAGCTAGGGCAGAATTTAAGGACTTCATCCTCATATGGCTTTTTGATCCTAGTATAATAATTCTGACACCTGGACACACAGGGTCTTTACTCAGCACCTGAGCAGTGCTGAGTAGCTAGGTTATGTTGTTTGCAACTTTATGAGAAGTGATATACTTACACTATTTCTTAGCAAATTTCCAAGTGAAAATTCCTATAACTGCTGTTTAAATGAAGTATGGAATCTGGATACAACTGGATTTCAGCCCCTCTTCTTGTGCCCTGATTTCCTAGACAGGCAATTACCCTCAGCACAAGCAACAGTACTTTGATCCTCGTGGGTATTGGAAGACCCCCTCACACGAGGAGGGAAAAGTAGTACAGGGATATCACAGGCAGCATCCAATGGGCAGAAATGCAAAAATTAAGTGATGCAGAATGGACTCAGTTTCAACAGAGACTTCTAAGAGGTGAATGGTCTGATCCATTCCTGCATTCCATGAATATTTACCAAGAATCTGCTACATATCAGGCACTAGTCTAGCTTCTGCTGTACAGAGATGAACATGACAAATTGCGGACAGGTGGGTCCCTTCCTCAAAGAAGATCCACTCAGATGGGGAGTAAGGAGTCTATCCGATTGTACCAGTGGAGAGTCAATTGCTCAGTCACCTACTCAACACACAGTTACTGCTCACACGATATGCAAAGCAGTGAGCTGATGTAAGATCGCCCACTTCTGGCTCCTCCAGCCCCAGTCCCATCTAGCTATTGCCACTTACTTAGCTTTTTTAGGCTATGTGGCCACACAGGGTCACCTCCTCTGACACACGTAGAAGAGAAAAGTGTGAAACTCTCATCTTTCTCTCAATCAACAATACAAAAGTCAGGAGCAGACAAGTTCGAACTCTATCTCAAGGAGGAGCACAGGGAGACCATGTAAAGCTTCGGGGCCGCACAGGGTCACTTATTAAAAATCGGGCAGTCTCGTGGACTCAGTATGAACACAAGCATCACCTGAATGTAAAGCTTTAAATGTCCCAGAAAGCAGAGCTATATGTCCCCTTAATGTCCCCTTCCCGGGTCTGAATGGAGTGAAACCCACCACCAGCTGGTTCCCACTGCCAATTACTGGCCAGCCCGTATCCTGTCTGGGTGCAGTGAGACAGTGCTCAATGAATTCCACGATTTTTATGGCAGAGACAAACTTCTAGAGCTGTCTGGGATTTATTTCAGGCCCTCTTTATGATGGGAAAGTAAAGCCTCCCTATTTGTACAAGCCACTGCGTGTTTACAGAGAGACTCTAAACAGACTGCCAACGGGAGAGCGTGGGGCTGGCCTAGTTTTACAGAGAATCTTAATTAGTAACACCAGCAAAAAATCCCATTTGGACCAAAATTTCATGTTGCAAAAGTTTTTTAATCGCAACTCCCCTAAGGCTTATGGATGACTCTTTATTTCTGGAAGCTTCTCATGAAGAGAGAGTAAGAGAATCCAAGATCATACATTTATCTCATTATATCAAAGTAACAAATTCAGGCAACTCCAAGCTCACAAGTTAGAACATGAGAATGAATCTGCAGAAAGACTGTTAAAGCCACAGCCTTTGGGTTTCCTGGAGAGAAATCCTACATTAGGGAAGAGTTCACCCAGGAGAACTGCTTTCCTGGCCGGGGAAGAGCATCTTCAGTTAGAACAAGGTATCTTTTTTCTAAGTCAGCGTTTCTCAAACATTAATGTGCATAGGAACCCCCAGGGTATCTTGTTAAGATTCAAGCTTTGATTCAGAAGGTCAGGGGCAGGGCCTGAGAAGCTATGTTCCTAAGAAGGCCCCAGGTCCACGGACCACACTTTGAGTAGCAAAGTTCTAGGTGATGATTGTGAGTCTGAAAACTTGGTACCACCTCACTCAGAAGTGTCTCCCAGACGAGTTAGGGGAGGATGGGATGCCAGAGAACAGTGGTGGGTTGGGCAGTCTAGAAGAGGAAGATGCTCTGGTTCCTGGAGTATTTAGCCAATGCATGGTCTCTTCCAGTTTCCCCACGCTCATCCAAGGTTGTTCAAATCTTCTGCTGCCTGGGAACAAAGAATCCCAGGTATGGCTTAGATTTACCATTTAGAGTCTTAACAATGAGTGAATTAGGATGCTTCAGCTGCCCATGATACTATATTCTTAAAATGGTGCTATAGACTGAATGTTTCCGTCCCCTTGAAAGTCATATGTTGAAACCTAATCCTCAATGTGATGGTGTTGGAGGTGGGGGCTTTGGGAGGTGATTAAGTCACAGGGGTGTAGCCCTCACGAATGGGATTAGTGCCCTTTTCAAAGAGGCCACAGAGAGCTGCCCCTCACCCCTTCCACCATGTGAGGAAACAGCCATGTCCATCTAGGAACCAGAAACAGGCCCTCACCAGACCCAGAACTGCTGGTGCCTTGGTCTTGGACTTCCCTGCCTCCAAGAGCTGTGAGAACTAAATTTCTGTTTGTTGTGTAATCCACCCAGTCTAGGATATTTTTGTTATATCAACCCAGTCTCAGAACAGGCTAAGAAAAATAGCTTCAATGCGAAGGATGTTCATTATTTTACTTAGCAAGAGGCCTGGAGATAGTTCATTTCAGGTTCGGTTAATTCAGCAGGACAAGAGGTCATGTCTGTCGTGTACTGACTTCCCCGGTTCGCACGTCGTGTCTGTATTAAAGAGTGAAGCCTTTCTCAGACTTCCCCCTCGTAGCTCATTGGCCAGAATTGAGTCATGTGACCTGGCTGCAGGAGAGAATGACACAATGAATAGTTGGCACGTTTCAAGTCTTTTGTGAAAAGTGGCTCCTACCGGCAGGGAAAGAGTTTGGAAGTGGATCCTGCATAGACAACCAATGGTGCCCGCCACAGGTTTGCGGGCCTCCGCACTAGCAAGAAGGAATGGCTGTAAACTGAGGCCTTGGGAAGCCTAGAGCCCTGTGCCATGAGAATTTGCCTGCAGGCTTAAAATAGGTAGTATACCAAGAATCGTTTTTCTTTTCCCAGTCTTAAAGGAACTGTCAGTCAAGGTGAGCTTAGCTATCACTGGCCAAGAGTGGGCATGTAGTCTTGGCTCTAGGAAGTGATTTCAAGGGTTACCAGTCTCTCAAAATTCTTCCATCAGCCCCTCTCACCCTCCTCTGCAAAATTACCACTGCAGACAGTGCACACGCCATCATCCATTCTGACCAAATAGCCGCCTATGTAAAAATTCTGGAACTACGACTTAGAACAATTGAACGAATTCCTCCCTCCTGATACTTGAATCTCAAACAAAGTAAGAAAAATACAGGAAATGGTTGAAGCTCTAGTATTCAGACTTAGGGGTCCTTTAGGTTCTCCGATACCTGTCCTTCCATATCCATGGATGCTCTTTCCAAATCTGTGATCTACCTAATATCATCTAAATAAACTCTTTTTCAGATTACAGCCAGCAGAGTTGCTGTTGCTTGCAATAAAAGAAGCCTGCCTGGCTGTTGCAGATGGCATGCCACCCGTGACTTCTACTTGCAGGGGAACAGAGAGGGGGTGTAACACCCACCTTTCAAAAACACAACTCTGATTCTATCCACTACATGATTTTTGAAAGCCAATTATTGAACTATTTTTACATTATTCAGGCCACATTTTTAACACTGAAATCAGCCCATCCAGGTGAGAAACAAAACATCTACTTGAGGCCTTATACTAATCGGCACCCTCAACTCCACCTGTGCTTATATCTGATCCCTCCGCAAATAGGTATGGACCCAATCTTGCAGCCACGTGCTATAGAAGTGCCTGGCAAACAATGCACGAACCTCCTTCTGTCCCTAAAGTAAAAGAACACATTAATTTTATCAGCGCATTCAGAGCTAGGGCCATGTGCCTGCCTCTCCCACCTCCCCCTAGAGATTTAGCCAAACAATGTCTCTCCGTTGTGAAAAACAAAATAGAAAGCAATTACTCTTAGAAATATTAAACTTTATTCTTAGCTTCCAAAATGACACTAAAGTCCTTTCTCGAACGAGATCTTCAATCAGGTATTCAGTCTTTACGACGAAAGAGACCAAGGATGCCTGTGTTAAGCAGGGATTATGAGATAAGGCATAATAGACAGCCATCCCTATTGAGGTAACAATATTTCATTACCCTGCATCAAACTAATGCACCATTATAATAATCTGATCATTAGGATAGTGGTTCATTCAGACTAATAGCCCACAAAATGTCAGCCTATAAAACGAAGCTGAGCTTGGATATAGGCACAGACAGCCCACTCCAGGGCCACGGCACCAATGTGGGGGGAGAATCTGGCATTGGCAATCACAAATCAACCCCTCCACGCCCTATGGGGAAAAATCTGGAAAGACACTTGTTTATTATGACATACCTGTTGTGAGAAATGGCCTGATTGTCACTTGGGCACCGCGCTATTCTCTTGACATCTGCATGGCATATTATTGTACTATAGCCGCTCGACCCAATGTTCAATTAAAAAAGGGTTTCCTAGCAACCAAAACAATATTATTATGCTGTCAAAGGGAAAGCACCAGATTAGCAGAAAATCCAGGTTCCAAGTTCTGAATCAGGACTTCCGGCCAAACACATGCTCTGCCCTTGACTCAGAGAAGTCTCCACGGCCAGCACTCCCCACGGGGCTTTCCTCCCCGGCCCCAGCATGGCTGGCACCCCACGGCGGGTGGCTGCCGGGTGAGGCGCCGGCACCAGCGCTGGACAAGCACTTGGGGCCCGTCAGTGACCAGGTGGGGTGTGGGAGGCTCAGAAGGCCCCGCGGGTACACTCGCTGCCACAGCGCAATCTGCAGGGCCCAGATTGTCCCAGCACAATCCCAGTCCTCTTGGTACTCTCCCGTTTTCTGGGAGGCACCTCCCCCTTGTGCTGCTTGAGTGTAACATGATGTCCTCAGCTCTGCTCTTTAGACAGCTTGGATTCCTCCCCCCAGGCCCTGGCAGCCTCCCTTACCCTCCGGGAAATTTGTTGGAACTGGATTTGAGAATGACTGGCTGGGAGGAGGGGAACAGCAGACCCGGGCTCTCCTGCACCAGGGCCTGTGAAGGCTCGGGGTGGCCCCTGGGGGACGGGGCAAGGACTGAACTGAGTCCTCATTTCCCTGCCTCCATCTGCCACTCTAGATTGGGGATGGGGGTGCAGAATAGGACAGATGCTCTAAGATTCTTCCCTGAACCCCAAGTGTGGTAAGATGTCCTTTCCATATACTTTCAGAACAACCTGTGCGTATTTGTGTTATTTTCAATGTGGTAATACCCGCTGACATGCTGTATATTGAAAATGTCCAGAGTTTCTGCTTTGTGGGGGTGCGACTTCACCTTACTCATTGCTTATCGCCTACGTGTTACACGACGCCCAGCAGGAAGAAGAAAAAGAGGTGAAAGAAACTCAGTTCGGTTCCCACACAGCACAGACTGCGTTACAGGGGACACAGCGGTGTCCTTGCCCTGGGAGGGCTTACAATCTAGCAGAAAAAAATTGTGGCTTAGGACAGAGATGGGGACTCCAGAACAGCAGTGGGTTGGCAGAGATACTTGGAAGTCGCTTGGCTGTGCTGACCAGTTGGGGAAAGGAATCAAAGCCTCCAGTAGAGGAGCTCTTCACCATGCACCCCTTCCCCAGCCATGGCAAGCCCAGTGCCACAAGTTAGAAGAAACAAAATGTGCTTCTCTCTTCCCTTAAGAGGGTCCCTATAAATGCTGGTTGCTTACATTTTCCCTTCTGATGTTTTATGTCTTTCTCTATTAAGACACCTTTGAAAACCCCAAGTCAGACTGGATTAACAACTAAGAAAACCTGTCATTCCACTGGGCAGGAAGTAGGACAGCACAGGCACCTCAGGCCTCTGGTTCTACATCTCTCTGCTGTTCTCCTGCTGATTCCCCCTCCTGTGTTGTGTTGAACTCGTCCTCCAGCTGCTGCAAAATGGCTGCAGAAGCTCCAGCCATCACATCAGGCATGGTGTTAGGGGCCGACTTGTATTCTCCCAAAATTCATATGTTGAAGTCTTAACCTCAGAACCACAGAATGTGACTGTGTTTGGAGATGGGGTCTTTAAAAAACCAGTTAAAGTAAAATGAAATCATTAGAGTTGACCTGAATCCAACTGGTGTTATTTTTCAAAAGGAGATTAGGACACAGGCACACAGAGGGAGGCATGGGAGAGGGTGGCCATCTGAAAGCCAAGGAGGCCTCAGAAGCAACCAGCCCTGATAACACCTTGAATTTGGACCTCCAATCTCCAGAATGGTGAGACAGTAATTTCTGTCGTTGACGCTACCCAGCCTGCCATATGGCGGCCCTAGAAAACTAGCACATGTGGCAACATTTAGAAACACAAAAGGGTGCACCCTCCAACCTGGGACTCTGCCTTGAACAAACTTGGCCTCATGTCTCATTGGCCAGACCCCTTCCTAGTCAACCCGGCAAGACGAATGACATTGCCCTGTTCGGACTACACCCCTCATCTGGGGTGGAATGCATGTGGGGAAGGAAACCACCGCCACGCTCACCGCACAGCCCCAGGTAAGAGGTCACCCTTCCCCCTCTGCGTCCCTGCCCTTTGCCACTCACACCCCAGAGACCACAGGATAGGAAGGCTCCAAACGTGGAAAATGGACCATCGTGTGATTAATTACGGCTGGCAGTATTTCCCCTCTAAATTCTTTTAAAGTCTGTGGGTCTATTGGATTTGTACAGCAACCAGCAGTTGTCTACCTTTTGAAATCAAATCTTATTTGTAAAGAAAGATTGCAGCATCTAAAAGAAAGAATCACTGAATATTTGTCCTTTCAGGTCACACGGCAGATGGGGCAGATGGATGTTCCACCTCGAGATGAGAGAGAATCCTCTGCATTAATTAATTTATTTATTTATTTATGACAGGGTCTCGCTCTGTCACCCATGCTGCAATGTAATAGTACAATCACAGCTCACTGCAGCCTCAAACTCCTGGCCCCAAGCCATCCTTCTGCCTCAGCCTCCCAAATAGCTGGGACTACAGGCATGCGCCACCACCATGCCTGGCTAATTTTTCTATTTTTATGAAGACATGGGGTCTTACAATGTTGCTCAGGCTGTTCTTGAACTCCTGGCCTCAAGCAATCCTCCAGCCTCAGCCTCCCACAGTACTAGGATTATAGGCGTGAGCCACCGAGCCCAGCCTGGCTTTTTTGTTTTATCTGGGCCCTGAATGGATTGGATTACGCTCACCCACATTGAAGAGGGTAGGTCTTCTTTACTCAGTTTACTGATTCCATTGCTAATATCTTCTGGGAATACCCTCACAGAAACACCCAGAAATAATCTTTTACCAGCTATCTGGGTGTCTCTTAACCCAGTCAAGGTGACACATAAAATTATTCATCACACTTTGAGAACCAAACAGAACCAACTGAAGCTAACCAAATGATTGAAACATTAGATGTTATCCTTCAGCAACGATGCTATCCGGACTTTGGCCCCTCTGCTCAGAGGTGACTATATAGTTTCTTTGCAAATGGGTTGGGCATTTTGTAAATTTGGGGGAAGATGTTGGATATACTGTCCTGTTATCCTCACACACAACAGTGCGGCAGTTCCCTGCCACCCAAAGGACACCCTGCAGGGGGCTTCCCCACCCACAGCACCTGCTGAAGGGAAATCCTTAACCACGTTTTAAATAACATAGCCTCTCTCCCCACCACACCCTATGGGATTACATGTGGACAGGTGGTCCACAGGCAAGCCCATCTCCCTACCGATCAGTGACATCCGCCTTGAAAAACGTGGGATGTGCTCATCAAACTCTGTTCATGAGAAACCTGAACTGCTAAACTGAATCGAGTTCACAGGAAGAATAGAATCTGAAAGGATGCAAAGAAAACGCTCCCAGAACAACGGGAGCTCTACGTGTTTACTGAAGTGATGAAAGGAGCTATGCGGTAGACTCACGGCAAACCCAAGTTCTGAAGAAGCAGGAACTAAAAGGCTCAGATCAGGTGGATAACATGGCGGCTGCATTCCAAACGTCAGCTCAGAACACGCCAGACTCTTCCTGCCATGGAGCTGCTGCTGCTCAGACTATCTGGGGAAACCTTCAGACTCTTCCTCCAGGGCGAGCTGTGTGTTCTGTTAGGTAGTGCCCATTGTGGCAGTTTTTCCTTTGACAGTGGATTTGCTCTCATCCCAGAGGTATTTATGGCCAAGTCTGACGCATACCCTTTGTGAATCCACCAGCGGAAGACTGTGACCAAGCCCATCTCTGGGCTTCAGTGCTCAGATCTGTAGATCAGAGGTTTGGACAAGGGTCTCACTGTGGTCTCAAGTGCTAATATTCTGCCGCCATGATTTTCAACAATGTCTTCCCTTCCTCACTGTGTCTAGACATGAAGAAATACAGAAAAACTTCCCAAGAGGATGAGACCCTGCCTATGGTAGATCTTGGGAAACTTGATGATAAACTTACAAAATGTAGAAAATGACAGTTATTCCCAGCAAGGGAGTAGGACTCTGTTGTCCCTTGGCTTCCCTGCCCCAACCCTGAGCTCCTGGTTTTGATCCCTGCACTACAGACTGTCCTTTGTCATAGCCCTGGCTTTTCCTGCCAAGGATCGATTGAGTTACTTTCCCAAACATCTCCGACTTGGGCTGTGGGACCCACATACCAAATTTCAAAAGGACACCCCACCATGGGAGTGTGTGATTGCGAACATGGACTTTCAATTTTCTGATTTCCTCTGTTAGCATTCCTTCCCATAAACCTAATCCCTGGAGACACGTGAGTGGGTACATCCTTGACGAGCAGGAGGATATATGCGAATCATTTGAAGAATATGCAGCTGTTATAGACCTATTAATTCAAGAATACAATGAAAGGTTCACTGACTTTGAGAATCATGACATCATACCCTAATTAGCATTTCAGCCTCACCTAGCTGATATCAACAAGGCACCTAAAGAACTACAGATGGAATCGATTGAGCAGGAGATGACATTTTAAAGTCATTGTTTGATGCTAAGAAAGATCCAATTGAAATATGGAAAAATGCAGTAGAAAACCCATGCTTTTGGCAACATACCTGAAAAATGCTTTCTTGCTTTTCAACCACTTATTGCTGCAAATCTACATTCTCCTACCTAACCCAAATCTAGACACCTTTCAGATCACAAATGACTGACAGCCATCTAGAGGATCAAGTGAAACTGTGGACCTCCATGCTGCAACCAAATATTCAAATGCTTTCCAACAAAAAGCAGACACAACAAAATCATTAAAAGGTTAGTTAACTTTAAAATTAACAAATAGTTTTCAGTTTTGAAACTATTAAGTACATAGTTGTTAGATTTTTACAAAATGATGTACATTTTTAAGTATATCTAATTGAAGTTTCTTGAATGTGTCCTTCTTTGATTAGAGCTCAATTAATGTGGCCTTCCAACATGAAAATGTTCCCCATCCCTGCCTTAATCACAACAATCCTTTTATTTTATGATTTTTATATTTTTTTTTGGTCTCCCTCTTCCACTATATTCTGAGTATCTTGCAATTTGAACTTGGTCTTGCTCATCTCTGTGTCTCCTGTGTCCTGCACCAGGCTTAGCATTGCTACGGGCAGGCCAGCCACCTTGTGGTTTGAACTGAAGTGAATCTAATTGAAAAAGAGTATGAATAAAACACCTGTAGCGATTTCGGATGCAACCAGGTTTGTTATAGGCTTCCTCTCTTTGAGTTTGATCCTAGAACCCAGAAAAGAACCAAACATTAATCTCCTGTGCCGGCCAGTACCTAGGAGTAGATCGTGAACAGAGAAGGAGAATTGGGAGATGGAGGTAGCGCTGCTACATGAACACTACAGACCTAAAAATAATCAGGTTAATGCTGTGTCACTCTCGTGTGTTTTTCTACCATTCAGACCATCAAAACATTTTGCAAGTGATTTAAACACATTAAAGTTTAAATAGGTTAATTATTTTCATTTCATCCTCTTTTTACTGCAGAATTTAGAGAAAGAGCTATAGGGCAACGAAATTGCACCATCTCCTAAGAATTCTCAGTCTTTGACTGACTGCGAGACCAGAATATTTGCTATTCTTTTGCCCAGGGTTTCCTCCATCCTCATCTGGGAAATTTACCATCTGCTTCTGATATCTCTCCCTTGCTTCCTTTGTGAACTAAAGGGCAATGTTTTAACTCAATAATTTTAGCAATATCTACCTCCCTTGTTGATAAATAAATCTTTCTGCTTTCTTTTGGGAACTCCCCATCTCCTTTGCTCACTTATCATTCAATGCAGGCTTCTGTTCTTTTCAGAACTTTCTCAGGAATGTCATTCGGATTTATCTTGGACAGGGAGTTGCACCTGGAATACAGAAAGGTGGTCTCCCAAGGATCCTGTAGATCAAATCCTTTCACGGTGTTTTTTTCCAATGGATAAACAGAACCTTCCTGACTCCTGAATTCCCATTCTAAGAAAACAAACAAACAAAAAAAAAAAACTGGTCGTCATTCATGGGGAAGGGAAAACACTCAGTGACTGAGAACTTTGAATGAGATTCATTAGTTTGATTCCCTCCCCCGTGGCAACCAACGCTGTTCACGCCTGTGGGTTTTGTAAACTGGATGAGTCAAAGTGCCTTAGAGTAACTCTGTTTTCCTAATCTCTAGATTTTAGAAAAGCGTACATCCCTTTTGCAGGGTCTCCATGCCTCAACTCAGAAAGTATAATGAGAAAGATATTTTTTACCTGAACATTCACATTAGTGCCTAATGAGAGAATGCGGCAGCTAACGGAAGGATAGAGAGGTGGCAGGTAATTAATGTTTTTGCTTTGGGTGCATGGGATGATCGTCTACCTCTGCGAGGACGGTGCACATGCACGGCTTGGCTTGTGTGGATACAGTTACAAAGGGCTATGGAATGCCCAGGAACCCTGAGTCCTTCAGAAGTTTGGCATCTTTGGGAAGTCTACACCTGCACTCTTCAGTTTCTTTAATGTTTTACGGAAGAGTTTCACCGGTTTCCTTTGGTGAATTGGTTTCCAGATAGCAGGAAGAAAAAAAAAAGAAAAAGAAATGGAAATGGAAATGACAAATGGCTGTCATGTGCTTTTGCTCCCAAGCATGAAATTGGGGCTCAGCCCAGAAGAGTCAGTTTTCTTTGGGTCCAGGCCAGCAAAATGAAACCCCAAGAACCTGGTCTTTGGATATATCATTCATTACCTAACAAGCCCAAGGAAATGGATGACACGATGCTGACTAAGTGAGATGAATTTGGGTCTATAATTTATGTGAACACCCACTGGCCGCTAAAATGCCAATTAATAACAGTATCACATGGTCCAGTCGTGTGGACAATGAGAACAGAGACACAAGGCACGCAGATCCTGTGCAGTCATAAGGAGTGTGGTCTAGATACCCTGGCAATGATCATTAATTCTGCTGTGTTTTGATTTAGTGTTTGCGTTAATGTATTCTAGTATGTCTGAGAATATGAAAGTAACACCTGGTGTGCTCTGTGCAAACGCTCCTCTGCTTCAGGAGGGAAGCCAAAGGGGACACCCAGCTGAACCTGAGGCATCATTATAAACTGACTCCAGGGAATAAACTGCTCCAATTTCTGAGAATAAAACAAAGTCAGAGAAAATATACAAATATATGAGCCTGTTTGGTTTGCAAGACATACCTTTAGGAAAAGACGATGCTCAGAAGTTCGTTGTGGGGCAGTTTGTAAACCAAACTGGGTTTTCACTGCATAGCTTTGTTTGCATGCAAATGCCCTCAAAACACACGTGCATACACACACACACACACACACACACACACAATTCACAAGCAGAGACAGGGAAGCCAATTAAAAAAATGCTCATGGTCAGAGGTTTAATTTTGCTGATATCTCAAGACTGTCAAAAAGTGGATATTCCTTCCAGAATTATGCCTGCCTAAGCTGGGCATAGCATAGGCTGTGCTAGGCTAGTGGCTGCCTGGAGGTGAAAGTGTTGACTTCATAGTCCTTAAAGCAATTGCGTTAGCTCCCAATTCCTCTGAGATCCGGCAACTCACAAGTTTAGCTTATTACATGAAGAGTCTCTAAGAAGAACAGGCAAGACAAGAAGCCCTCTCCTTGGAAGACCTAAAAACAACATGTGCATGGTGAGAAAAGCTGCTAAGTTACTTTTTAAAAAATTTTTTAAACATAATTTGATTTATTTCCAGTAGGAATATTTTTCTATTCA
This sequence comes from Eulemur rufifrons, assembly GCF_041146395.1. Lineage (NCBI taxonomy): Eukaryota > Metazoa > Chordata > Mammalia > Primates > Lemuridae > Eulemur > Eulemur rufifrons. The sequence continues at coordinate 6,172,657 of NC_091007.1, read as the reverse complement.
TATTCTAGATTATATTTTTAAAAATTTATTGATTGTAAAGATATTATATTTTTTTCCAAAAAGTGTTCATCAAATTATACTCTACTAAGTGCTGGTCACACAAAGGAAAACCAGCAAATAAAAATGACTTTTTGCCTCCCCAAAGTTTAGAGGTAGCCAGTTATTTAATCTTCCAGTGTTTTCTTGTAAAAGTTTCCTCCACTCTGAGGATAAGCTTGAGTATGTATATCTTATATCCCTAGCTTTGTTTCTTAGGATCTTCTCTTAAGAAAAATAAACACTTTCTTTCCCAGGAAATACAGCACCTATACGTCAGTTTCACATATATTATTCCAAAGGTCATATGTAGATAAGGCTTTTCTGAGAAAAAGCAACTCAAGTCTTCTGGTTCAGTCTGGCTAACTAAATTCTTGTGTTTTTACCTCTGATCTCTGTCAAAATCCCATTGAAAAGTTAAGCTAGACATTTATTAAAAAATGTATTCATGACAGTGGCATAGAGAGAAGAAAATATTATCATCATCACTGGGTCAGAAATATCTAGATATTCCCAGGAGATAGATGGGAGATGAACATAAAAACTAGGAGAGGAAAAGAGAGACAGATTGAAAGAGAGAATGAGAAAGGGAGGCAGAGGAGAGGACCCTTACAGAGGTAAAATCAGTGCTTTCTATCAAAGGTCCAGAAAAATGCTGAACCCAGAGATGACAATTCCAAAGAGGTCTTTATTCCGGTAGTTAAATATGGGGCTATTGTTAGAAGGATGAGGGAAAGAGGGCCTAGGAACCAGAGAAGTAAAACAGATGGAAGAACCTCTGCAAAGCCAACAAGATGAGAAAGAAGAACAAAGCTGAAATCAGAACAATGACCCCAGAAGACATAGAGATCATAGCAAAAAACAAAAACAGAAAATAAAGAATTTAAAAATCTAATTTACACTTCCAGGGAGAAGCAAAGGATTGTACATCCATAAAATGTAAAGAAGATGGCTATGAAAAAAGAGTCATCTGCAAACTACAAAATGTTTCTTAGAAATTAAAATATACGATGGCCAAAATTAAAAATTTAATAAAAGGGGTGAATAATAACAGGCTGTGGTTGAAGACTGAGTTAGAAATGGATAGAAAATGTTATCTCCCAGAAGGTGGAGCAAAACATCAGAGAGGAAGTACTAGAAAAAAGGTAATATTGCTAAATATTGACATAGGAAAAGCCATCTCTATCAGCAACCTAATAAGAGTTTCAGAGCAAGGTAAAAAGAGGTTAGGGGAAAGAAAGAATTAAAGGAATAAGCAAACAACCTGCTCCCTACCATTGAATGAGACTGAAAACTACCTGACTTCTTACGTGAAACTCACAATGCAGGGAGATAAAGAAACCATGTCCTCAGGGTGCCAAGGGAAAGCAACACATGTGCATAAAATACGATGTCAGATGTACTGGTATTTTAAGTACTGTTTCTGGATAAAATTACTCAAAAATGGGGTCCAGTGAAAGGGAAAATGACTACGAGAAAAAGGAAGACCTGTAATATAAGAAAAAAAGTGACGAGTAAAGAAAAAACTTTATAGAGATAGCTCAATAATTTTTGTCGTTGTAACTCTGAAATTTAACACAACGTAAGAAAAGATTCCCCCAAAGGTAGGACATTATGAAAATACAAACAAACAAAACCAGTCTGGTACTAAACTTCAATATGATTTCAATAAAGTATGTTAGGGAAGGTAGGTACTAAGATGCTCAATGTCTTGTTTCAATAATGAAGAATGTAGATATAATTTAATCCTTGACATTTAAAGACAAATTAAAATGCATTTGTTAAGAAAAATAGGTAGAATCTGGAAAACATAGTATATATAGTTTCTAATCCATGAGATGACAAAAATAATATAACAAACTGACCAATCATACTACACACCAACAGAAAAATGAAAAATGTATACAGTACCTAGAAAACATGCAGTAAGATGTCAAGCAAGAGTCAAACATTGCTGGATTACTTTAAAATTATATTTCCTAGACCTGCACATCAAATAAAGATGGCTAAATTGATTTTTTGGATTTTCTTGTACAAAAATATCCAAAATGCATTTTATCCTTTTATTCCATTTCTTCTTTTTTTTTTTTTTAAAGCTTAACAGTCAGTTTCATTCAAGTCTAGCTTGCCCCTGCCACCTCAGTGAGAAGTCATTACCAATGAGAAGATAACTGATCACACTGTGCCATTTTCATACTATACCTATCTTACAAACCTATTGGCAGTTCTGGTAGACATTTCTAAGATGTAATGTAAGTCAGAGAGAATTCAGCATTCCCCCTCTGAGGTCTAGAGGGGCAAAATGGCTCCCTGCCACATTCCCAGGGTTGGGAGGTCCTGCTAGCAATCTCAGCCTTCACCTGCAAGTGGAAGGTGATAATATGTAATCCATGAATTCAATCTACATTGAAAATACATTTCTGGCTCCACAAGAGTTGCTGAGTATTCAGATGTCGTTCTCAGGTGCAGTAGGAAAATGCAGTGGTCTGTGGAGCTCACATTTTGCCTGATTAATACGCTGCTAAATGCTGTTTGGAGCTCTGCCAGGAGAAATATAAACAGAAAAAGAACTTACTCTGTAAGTATCTGTCTTTTTGCCAAATCGTACAAGGAATATGTGTTTGAGGAAAAAAAAAAATGATAGGAGGATGTGTTTTTATTACATGTATGCTCATCAGATCCCGGCTCTGTGAAACCCATTAAAAACAACATGAAGTATTTAAAATCAGCGGCAATCACCTCGGTTGGTTACTGATTTACAAGATTAAAAACGTTCTGAACTGAAGATGAAGGTGCATTAATAAACACAGGTTCCTGAAAGAATCCTTGGTGATTACTTGCTGGTCTGTTCAGTGAGGGGTTCAACATCTTAAGGAAAAATGTCAGCACGTAAGTGAGGAGGAGGCGTTGATACTCAATACCGTCCCTGGGAAATTGAAAGGCTTGTTTAATAGTCATTGTGCAGAGCCTGAAATACATATTCTTAAGTCTCTGGCATGCATTGGTCCAGTGGCAGGGCAAGTTTTCAAGCTAAATATGCACCGTGAGGTCTTTCCCAATGTTAGGAACGACACTTCCTTTATTTCACACCTGTTTGGTTTTCTAACTCATAATTTCCTGGAACACCGGAGCGTTCTAGCATCAACATGGAGTGGAATCACTGAACAGCCAGGGGCAGGCACCTAATGCTGTTTTAACATATCCAGGTTTTTGTTCTTTGGGGGGTGAGGGGCTCAACTTGATCTGCTGTTATTTGTCTGTTTTCAAAATTTATAATTTTGGAGGAAATGTGCATCTCAAACTGATAGAGCCTTTGTTTATCTGCATTGTACATAACATGATATGGCAGCTGCATAATAAATATACATAAAAATGGGAAGAGGGAGATGGGAAACAGCAGATTGTGGTCAACTTTAAAGAATAGATGCCTGAGTATATACGTGTTTATGTGTGTGAAACTCACCATGGTCTCAGGGTCTGCAGGTGTCTGAATGTTCTGTGTGGGGACATGACCGGAGAGAAGATGAAGGTCAGGGAATGATGAGGTCAGGAAAGCAACTGACAAAGGCCATGTTTGCACCCATTTGTATGCCCCACTGCACCTGGGGATACGGCATGTCCCAACAGTGACTGCCCCGGGTCCACGCGGTTCTCCACTGTGGTTCATGGTGGTGAACCCCCCATAGGTGTCTATGCTCTTGCCACTGCAAGATCCCTGGACTTTTAAGGGTTACAAACCATATTAACTCTTTGTAGTGCTTTGAGGCCCCTGCACTTGATCCAGGGCTTCCCTGAACCCACAAGGAAGGTGGCGATGGAGTTTTCAATGAGCGTGAGCTGAGGGCACCCCAGGATGCTGTTCCAGGGTCCAACTTCATGTCGCTCTTGTGTTCCAGATGCCACCTGAACATCTGCCAACCAATGGTAGTAGAAGGCATCAGCCTCTCCTTTGTGCTTTCATTTTAGTTTAGTTTGGCTTTCTAAGTTAGTAGATTTCCAAGTCCAGCTGAGACAAGGACAAATTGCCAGGCGAAGATAAACCGCTTTAGAAAGCAAAGCCCTCTGTGTCTCTGAGGCTGCCAGGCATCTTAGCAGCCCCATTCAAGTTCTCCATAAGCCGGGCACCAGCGGCTTAGGTGGTTTCTCCAGATGCCACCCTTATGCATTACAGTATCTTTCACTCATGCTCCGGGGTCTCCTTTGAGTCCTGCAGCTTTGCACCTGGACCTGCCTCTGACTTCAGGCTGGTGCCCCTTTTGGATGGTCCAGCCAGCTCTCAGCCACAGCTGCGTCCTGGACATTGTTCCTGTATCAATCTTGTCTGCCCCTTTCAAAGCTACTCTGCCCACTGACCCCGGGCATTGAGAGCCCAGCCTGGCAACTGCTGCTCTGGGAGGGAAGTTGGAAAAATGCACATCAGGGTCAGGCTTCATTTTCTTTCCATGAACCAAGACACCAGTGTTTATCAACAGGAAGAAGCTGCTGGAAACAGCCCTAGAATCACTGATAAAAGCCCAGGGTATTGTCACAAAGCTCTATCTTGGCTTTCTGTGGCTTCTGCCCTTGACTCACCAGCCTGCCGGACACCCCCTGTTGCTGGGGGATTTCTTTATCCTCTCCTCCTTCTGGTGCCACAGCTACACAGGTCATTTAGCTGGAGGCTTGAACTTTCCTCCCTGCACGCATCAGCAACAGCAAAGAGCAACCAAAATATCCTACGGTGGTCTTCCCCAAACCTCAGCGCAATACTAACATTCAGCCTGAAGGTAAGAACTTTTCTAGAATTAAGGGATCGGTAGAAACATTTCTATTTTACAAAGTGATGATATTTTAAATTTTGGTTTTGTATAAGTTCAGCCAAAATATATAAAATATACTGGAGCATGGGGACTCATTCTGGTATAGCTGCTGTAAGAAGGTCAGATCCAGGTATTCTGGAAGGGAATGATTTGGATAACTCAGGGAGCCAATGAGGAACAAAGGAGCGGGTTCTGGCATTAGTGGGTGAGGCCAATGACTATGTCATGGTGACAACTCAGACATTTTTAACTGACAGATCTAGGGAAGTGGTCTTGTGAACCAATGAAAGCCTGCTGCAGGGAATTCCGAGCTTGATTTATACCCTGCCAGAAAGACTTGCGTTAACGAAAAGATCCACAGTGATTGAGGTTAAACTCTGTGCCAAAGACAGTGTTTTGTATACATTATCTCATTTAGTAGTCACAATTCAAGACGGGCATGTTATATGTCAGCTCTGTTTTACAGAGTCAGATCAGAGAGGTGAAATGACTTGGCAGGTGCCCGGGCCGAGAGACTAACCCCGTTTCTCCTGCCTCAAGTCCAGGCCCTCGGCACTGTCTCCCACTGTGTTAGAAATCTACTCAGATTCTGATTCTACCTTTGCATGTCAGGGGATCTGGAATTCTCACGTGACTTTAGAGAGGAAAGAATAAATTATCATAAGGCCTCCTCGCTCATGCACTTTGGCTGGAAAATATTGAACCTAGAGCTGCTTCCTTAGGAAGCAGAGTGGACAACTGGCTTGTTTTTAGTGTTTTTTTTTTTTGGCTGTTCAACATCCAACCACTTTACCTATTTAGGGAATGTCCTATTTGTTTGTCTTTTGGTGGAATATTGTGTTCTTTTTCCCACTATAGAAATCAAAGAGAAGGTGGGCAGACTTTCCCCTCTTCCTGTCTGTGAAGGGCAAATTTTAAGCACGTAGCCTTGGTCTTGCCATTAGGATTTCCTGCCTGGAAGCTTGATTAAAGCTAAGTCATATGACAAGGAGTGGACAGAGCCATCCTGACAACAAGAGGGTGTGCAGTATTGGTGGCAGCTCCCCAGACAGACTGTGTCTGCGAAGAGGCACTGCTTGGACCTTCCGAGCTGCCGGGGTTTCCTCCAAGTTGGTTCCTGCAGCCTCCCTCTGCTCAGGGAGCCTCCAGCATCCTTCCAATGAGTTCTTAGGAGCCACTTTTTTGTATTGCTGAACCAAGAGCCAGTCATCTTCTCCATGCTGGGTCCAGCACTGTGTCTCCCAGGTCACCAGGGAGAAAAGATGATCTTCTTGACTCCTGAGGTTTGGACCTCTAGGTAGCTGAGTTTGGGTTTGGCGAATGTCCTGGATTTTTAAGTACAGTGTGCAGATTTTTGCAGAGAAATCTGTCCTTTTAAACTTGATTTTGTCCAAATAGGAAAATTAGATCAAAATGGAAAATGTTTGTTTTTCACATTCTCAAGTGACAAAAGGAAACTTCAAATGCATAAAAAAATGACTCCATATAAAATGTGAATTATAAGTCAAAGCGTAAGTGACAAGACTTTGGCGAACCCAGACCTCCATATTTTGCCTGAATTTCAATATTCTGGCATTGACTTAAGTTTCTCTGTAGCCGCAGATAGCAAGTTTAAGAAATAACTCTTCGTATTTTTTTGTCCGTTAACTCACATCAGGAAAAATATGATTTGATAGGTTATTTTTCTATTGAATATCCCACTCTCTCCTCACAGTTTGGAAGAACCTGTCACAATCCCCAAAATGTTAATGTTAAACCAGCCATGAAGGGAAGTACATGCCCAGGGCTAGAGCAAGCAAGCTAAACTAATGAGAACCCAGTAAAAGGCTAAGAAGGATATATATGTATATACACATATACATATATGTATATATACATGCATAAGTATACAAATACGATACACACATGTGCATATATAATAGACATAGTTAAAGATCTGTTTCTATGTTTTTTGATGCATCGTAATGGAAATCTAAGTGGGAAGCAAACTGATGCAATTTCTGCATTAAGTGAGTAAAAGGTCTTAAATGTTTAAAAGCCCCAACGGAACTCTTGCTCCTAAAATCCTAAGGAGCAGCTGCCTTCTCCTGGAAGTCACCGGACTGGAAATGAAGAAGCTGAGTCCCCGGTCAGACTGTCTGAAACGTCTTAGCTCAATGACTTTACAGCACTGGGTCTCGTTTCCTCACATGGGAAATGGAAGGTTGGAGTCTTGAATGAACTTTCTAGCTTTAAAAATGGCGAGTCAATAATTTACGACAATACGATGGACGTGCATTCTTATACCACTGCTGTTGTTCATGGACCTGATGATTTTTTCTGGAGGGTGGAGGGGCCATGCGCACCCATGAAGCTTTTCCTCACATCCGTGCAACTCACTCTCGAGGCAACTGCCATTGGGGCACACAGAGGAGCTCCAGGCTGTGGGTGGAGGTTCTGGGGAGTGGAGGAGCCAGGGAGCCCACAGATCATGCCTCCCATACCACTGAAGTATTTCTGCCATGAGTTCATTAGCTCATCACTTACAATGTTAGCATTACACGCATCTATGCAGAAAATCACAAACATTAAAAACCAACATGAAATGTACCACTCAGGATACTAACAAGGAGCAGATGGCTCACCCAAATTAGGAAATTTCAAAGAAGGGTTATTTACTAAGGGACTCTATGAAAATATGAGATGCACAAGGGATTAACCTGGGGTTAACAGCAGTGGAGTAGCCAGCATGGCTAAGGCTGAAGGGACAGGGGAGTGGTGTCTGGAATTCTTAAGAGTCTCAAAAAGGAGACTTTATGGAGAAGAGCAGTGACATTTGGGTGAACATCACAAACAGCCCAAGGTAATCTCTCAGAAAGGCAGCCAAAGGGAATAAATAATCTGAGTGTGTTCTCTTCCCTCCCTCTAATCTGATGCCAAGTCTCTTCCCTGGATAATCCTGCTTGGAAGCCAAGAGTAGGGGAGTCCATAGATGGACCCCAAGTTCACCCACCTTTGGAGGCAGGAAGGAGGGTGGAGAAAGATGAAGAGTGGACTTGGAGGGTCAAAGAGAAGACATCCAACACAGAGAGCAAATAAACGAGCACAAGCTAGGGGCAGAATGGTTTCAAACTCTTTTATTAGGTAACTATAACCTTAAATCACTAGTTACATGAAAATGATATCATTATTTGTTTAGCCTTTTGTTACATGGACTTGGGAAGCGGTCCCTGAGAACGGGTGAAGAAAAGATTGCTTTCTGAGCTTCAAACGATGACATCAACATCTAATGGATGAGAGTGGATTTAAGTGAAAAAGGTACCGAATGACTTCTTGGTCAGCAGCACCAGAAAAATACCAAAAGGGCATTTGTGTATCTATGGAAGGAATGTTCTGGTCAGCGTTGGATGCGGCGCTCTAGAAACACAGTACAAGGGTGGTCTTAGAGGTAAGAATTCGACAGTGCTTGTTTATGCAGGAACAGGAGAGAGTGCTCAGGCCTGATGGTAGAACCAATTTGACCCTCTGCCTGGCATCCTTTTGGCAGAGAGGAGACACAGGGGATGATCTCTCAAGCCCACGAAACGTCGGGACCATGTAACCAAAGCCTTTGTCTCCGCACGCATTCTTGGAGCAGCCTCTGATTCGGATCTGGCTTTATTTGTCGTGTGGATACAAACGGAGAATGTTCTGGGATGACCTCTTTTGTCTGAGATGGCGGTATTCTTTCTTTTTTTTTTTTAATGATGAAAATAGCTTCATTTTTTTTTTTTGCCACTGTTATAGAGTATGTTCATTGAAAGGCGGTGTATTTCTCATGACAAATGAGAAAGTGGCGTTCTTCTTGCATTCTTCAGTGCCATGGGCTTGGTTGAGGTCCGTGCCCCTGTGTGCTGGGTGTGTTCTCACGTGCTGATCACTGATTTCTGAGTCTACAGAGCTGGAGGCAGACTGTGGGCCTTGATACTCCTGCAGTTCCTTGAGATCCCAGCTGCCACTTCCCTGGTGATGTTAGGAGCATTTCCCTTTCATCATAGGAACCTCCATCTACCTCCTGTCTAACGTCCCTTTCATAAATGCTCTCGTTTGATCTTCCCAGCAACTCTCTGAGAATAATTATTGGAGCCCCGTTTTTCAAAGGATATAAACCGAAGGGCAGAGAAAAGAACTTAACTAGACCAACATCAGGTTGCAGAGGAGGGTCTTGAAGTCAGGCCCTCTGACTTAAAAATTTAATGTCACTAGTAGCAATGGCTTACATGTCTTGAGAAAGGAATATATACTAGACATTCTATATGCATTAATTCATTTATTTCTTAAATGGGATTATTGATATCCCCCTTAGTATGTGATGAAAATGCAGCCAGAGAAGTTAAGTAGCTTGCCCAAGGTCAAACAGTCACTGGTGGAGTGAGTTTTCAACCGAGGAAGTCTGAGTCCAGAGGCCATGAACTTTGCTCGCTGCCCTGGGGCCCAGACAGACAAGAGAGGTGAAACTCCAGGGTGATTACCAGCAGAGAGGCACAGGGAAGGAAATGGAATCGTGGCAACCAGTGGATTCAGGCCAAGGCAACTGTTGGGTGCTTAATGGGTTCAGATGTTAATTGCACATCTAAACTAATCTTTTACTTTTTAACTCTCTGAATTAAATACTGCTTCCCTTGTCTTTCAAATTACTGGAGAATTTAACCCCCAGCCCTTGTTACACAGTTGAATGAACACTACAGGAGGTTCAAAAGGTTAAGTTACTAAAAACAAAACCTTGGTGTTTTGCTTTGTTTGTTTTTGGGGGATCCCGAAAGCCTATTTCCAGTCTTCATGGAACCAGGAAGTGCTAATATAATAGGAATGTGATGGTCAGAGTAATTCGATACAAAAGAAATCAGGAAGTCCTGGGAAGAGTTGAAAAAAGATGGTTGCTGCAATATTTCTACTTGGCTGTTTTCTCCCCATCCAATTGTGAGAGGTTTTTTGTCAACAATGAAACTAGCATTGCATTTTAACTTTTACCTGGGCAATAGCTGTGCCTCTAGTTTATATCGAAGCCACTACTGTATTTTTCTGCCCTTCTTTCTGATTATAGCTCCACAAAAAGGGCACTATTTTTTGTTTCTCATTTCTGTACTGTGAACTTATTTTTACATGCATGCTCTGCTTAGATGGCGCAGCACTGAGTATGTCTTAGCATGCTTACGTCGTGCTGTCCAACATGCTGGTCACTAGCCACCTGTGGCTATTTAAATTTAATTAAAATTAAATGAAATTAAAATTAAGTTCATCAGCTGCACCAGCCACGTTTCAAGTGCTCAGTAACCACGTGTGGCTTGGGTTGACTAGTGACTACGGCACCTGACAGGGCAGGTATGGGACATTTCTCTCATCACAGAAAGCTCTGTCGGAGAGCGACGCATGGTACCCCACATCAACTGGAAGAAGCCACAAAGCTTTAATGAAGTGGAGACCAGGCTTCCCTGGTAGAGGCCTCTTTCCTAGACTCACAGCTAGACGGTGTCTGGAAATCTCAGGGAGCATGCTAGCTACGGTAGACTCTGAATATTGCACTTTGGTAGCCAGAATACGTATATATCACATATTTCTCTACACTTCTATCCTCGTATTCTCTGTCATGTTTACAGCGCATGTTGGGAAGTTAGAGCCTTTATCAGCCACACAAACAGGAACCAAGGAGAGGGGTTTGGGACTTCGGTTGGGTCTGAACATTGAGAAATGATAAATGTAGTTGAAAAGGAGACTCCCAAGGAAGTGGTGAAACTAGGGGGAAGGGAACAGAGAACCCTCAGTAGGCCTGCCCTTTCCTGTGCCTGGAAGCTCTTCTTCAAGAGAGGAACCAGGAGATTCTGGATCTCATAACATTATCTAAATCTATGTTCTCTTTGTAAAAAGAATCTCTGAAACTCTCTGCCCCGGTTAAGCCAAAATGAACTCAGGGTCTTCTCACAGAGCAATGGTTCTCTACTTTGTACATTAGAATCACCTGGAATCCTTTAAAGCCCCTGATGCTCAGACCGTACCCCAAAGTAATTGAATTCAAATCTCTGGGGTGGATCCCTGGCATCGGTGTTATTTTAGGCTTTCTGGGTAATTCCAATGTACAGCTAAGGTTGAGAAATTGTGCTTGCTATAGAGAACCCCAAACTCACAGACCAGAAGGACCAGAATGCATATTCCAAATCTTTTCTCCCTTCCTGCTGTTCGACAGTAACATGAAGTCCTTTAACTCATATGAAGATGATCTGTCTTGATGGTAGTGCAGTAAAGTAAAAGATCTCTGAGTCAGGAGCCAGAACCTCAGAGATTAGTCCAAGTTCTTCACCAAAGAGCTATGACATTATGCAAGCTGCTTCATCCTTCGCTATCATTTCCTCACCTGAAACCTGGAGGTGTTAGTCTTGAAGGGCTCTAACTTCCTTTGTGTTGTAACCTGTGTGCCAAGGCTATGCTAAGTGCCCCGTTCCATGAGTCTGGAGTGACCCATTGATGACATCGCTGGGTACAATCACCCGAGGGGCTATAGACCCACTAAGCATTTGGGGATAAGGAGATCTATCCCTGTTTGCTGCTGCATGTTGTCCTCTGTAGCACCTCCTTGTGCATAGTAGGCACTGACTATTGCTGGCTGAATGAATGTACATTTTAGGTTATTTGTCCCTGGGGTATTAATGAGCCAATTACATGGACAGAATGAGCAGTCTTGTTAAAGTCAGAGCACTCAGATGCAGGGCTCTTCCGAGCCAGCCAGCTGCCCCTCTGCCACCTCTGTCCCAGATAACTAGAAGAGTGTGAGTGGCTGGTGTGGCATATGGTGTAAGGCTGGGGAAGAGATCTTCAGATGCTGGGCCTCAGCTGACCCTGCCAAGATGCACGCTGGGGCTCCCAATCTGCTGCCTGCCCTCATCAGACTGGCTCAAGACCTAGATGCAGCTGAGCCCACCAGTTGAAGGGTTGAAGGCATCAGAACCCACAGCTGCTTCCGGACAGCGAGAACAGGGAATGGCCCAGGGGACTGGGATCCTCTTCTTTATTTGCTGCCAACTAGCTGTATGACCTTGGGCACAAAAATCTCTTTGTACATCAGTGTTCTTATCTTTAAAATAAGCTGCTTGGATCATGTGATTCTAAGATGCTTTTCAAATCTAAAACCGTATGAAAGAACATTTTCTTTGGAAAGCTATCCTTGTTATTACTCAATGCCCTGTTCTTTTCAAGGTGCTTGACAATAGATTTTGTGATTATTTCCTCTGTCTTTTCCCCCTAACTTCCTATGTGGAGAAGTTAAACTTAGAAGTCCGGGGTTTTTCAGGGTCAGTCCTTTTTCCCTTTAGAAAAAGAAAACTAAGTTGTTCTATTCCTGCTTTGGTCAAATCATTTGCCCTTCACGAAAATCTTTAAAATGATAGCTCATGATCCTGAAATTACTTTGAACATGTTCTTAAGTGTTTGTAGTTCAAATTGTCAGGACCTCAAATGGATTTTAACTGCTCTTTTTATTTTGGCTCATTTTCCTTTCTTCTCTTCCAGGGCTGCCCCACACTCTTACACACAGACTGAAATAGAATATACTGACTTTTGGGAGTCATCTGTCAGCCATTTTCCCAGTGCTTTAAAAACAGAGTTTCTCAAAGTGTGGTTCCCTGATGGGCAGCACCAGAACTGCTTGGGAACTTCCTAGAAATGCAAATTATCGAGCGGTCCCAGACCACAGAATCACTAATCTATGTTTTAAGGTGATTTTGATGCACGCGAAATTTGAGAATTTGACAACTACTGCTCTAATAAAAGACAACATTTTTTTTCTTACCCATCTCATTCCTAATATGTTTCCCTATTTCCTTACAGAACACATGAAAAGACTATGAGGTTGTTTCTCTTTAAATCTTTTGAAATGGACTTCTGTTTTCTGCATTGACTTTTCTTATTCTGGCTCTAAAAAACCTTTTAATTTCTTTTCTTCTTTGTCAAATGGGTCCAGACCCCCAGGCTTTGGTGAATTACATCCCAGGGTTTCTGAGAACTTCCAGATTCAGAGTCAGGAGACTGGAGTTGGGCAAATACCCTGATATTCCAAAGGCAGAGGAAGGGAGGTAATGGAAACTCCAGCGTGGGGTGCCTAGCAGGGATTCACAGCCATCCCTAAAGCTGATCATTTTTGTGAGGGCTTGTGAGCACTGTAAGAAAAATTGGATGTCCTGGGAGCTTCATGGGTTAAACTGACATCAAACTTAGCTCATTTCCCCTTGGAAAGGGGAAATGTACCACTGTCTTAACATTAATTGGTTTCAGCAAAGAACTGAAGAAAGTATAGCATGGTGCTTGGCACAGAATAGGTGCTTAATATTTCTCAAATTAGTGCACGAATAAGATCCTTGGGAAGATGATAAATAAGAATGCTTTAGATAATAAAGTTAGAGGGAGTTGTGCAGTTTGGTGTGGATCTGCGTCTTCACTGGTGTGTCTTGTCTTGACCCTGGGATGGGCATGGAATGAAGACTATAAATGAAGAACAGAAATATGTCAAACCTAGAAAGGGTGAGCCCAGTTTAAGGAGGAAGTAGATGAACAGTTCCCTGAAGAGGTTAAACATAGCTGCAATTATATAAAAATCCAGGAACCACAAGAAGAGGAGCATTAGCAAACCAGAAAGTGCTCAAACAGGCAAGAGTGAGGATGAGAAGTATGGAAACCAGGTCAGATAAGAAATGATGAAAGAAACTAGGGGTGTTTGGCCTGGATAGAACGGACTGGATATAGGAGAATGGACATGCTAGTTACTTTCCACGTGGGTGAAAGACTGCCACGTGGAACCAGCTGTGGAGGGCACAGCTACGCCTAATGGAGGAGCTATTATAAGGATTCCAGTCTCATTTCAGTATGTAGGGAATGTGTCCATAAATAGAATGAGAAGTTTCCCAAAGGTAGTGATCTCCTTCTGGTCCAAACGGCCACCTGTCAGCAATGTTTAATAGATGATTCCAGCTGTGGATGAGAAAAGGAACTAAATAACTGCTAAAACCTCTCAAACCAAAAGCCAAAAAGGACCTCAATTCCCCTCTGTTTCTGTTCTCCTTTCCGATGTCGAGCTGAGATGCTAAGTATGCAGCTGGTTGCACTGGGAGGTCAGGGCTGCTGCCTCCCTGCTCTGCCTGCCCTGGTGGCTGTGCTACGAGGAGCAGCACATCCGTGTCACTTTGTGATGCGTGCCACCTCCAGGGGAAAGACACCTTTGACAGCTGGCCAGGGAAGAGCCCTGATGTCAACTGTCACAGCACCCCATAGCCTGCACGTCCGAGCAGGGGAAATGAAATTTCATTGCAGCAATAAGGCAGCAATATGCTTGAAACCAAACTAACCTTAAATAAGTTCCTTAAATTTATATGATACTGAGAGTTTTCCTGGGCAAGCCAATATAATTATCATTAAGGGGATAGTTATGATTAATTGCATATTATTACTGTTGTGGTAAATATTGCAATCATTGTGCTTGGTTTGAACACCCTGGGGGCTGTCCTACTTTTCTATTCATTTCTCCTTAACCACAATAAATAACCTTCCCAATTCATCACCACCTCCTCTTGCTAGGGATTTCTTATTCTGGGGATCAAAATCAGAAAATATGGGAATTGGGGAACTCGGAATGAATGCTTCTAAAACAAAATGTCAACATAGATTTCATATATTTCTCAAACAGAATCCAAACATTGAGCTTGAAGCTGATGCAAATAAGATAGTGATGTGAGATTCATATTTAGACTGCATATCAGTGTTGATCTCAGCATACCATTACAGCCCAGCACTGAAAAATTTCGGTATCGTTGCACTGCACCCTTACATATGATAAAAAGCAATTTGATCCTCCTTCCTTTGCAGGTTTTTCTTTTCTATCTTCTAGCTGCAACATTTGCCTGCAAGCCTTATGTTGTGTCACCAGATTCTGGTTGAGTTTTGAGTCATTCCACCCCCACATGGTTCATAGGCATTCAATAATTATTTGTTGGATAAATGGACAAATGAGTGAAGACAGGACATTCTAGGTGAATAGTTGAACTATACATGATCTCCAAAAGAATCGGAGAACCTCAATGGTTTAAATGACTATGGAAGTTATTTGGTTCTTTAATTCCTCTTCTACACCATCTCTGGGAAGTACTTTTTATTTTGAGATATTCACTAGGGCACTTGACACTAAGTTCCAGCTTTGGACGACTTTGACTACACCAAGTTCTTTTTTGTATTCATACAATGTAGCTCCCCAGGTGTTCATGCTCCTCTCCCTGGGGCTGCACAGAAGGATTCTCATCCTCTATCACTTTACCTCCACTTTGCCACCATAAAATCAAAGATAGTTATTATGAAATCCATTGTACTTTCTCAAAGTGAATCTCACAGGTTCCTCATTCATTCCCCAAGTGACGCGTTTTCACGAGTATCTTTGCTCTACCCTGGTGTGTGCTCCCACTGCTCTCTAGGAGAGAAAAAGAACAGCCTTAGACCCCCACGAGCAGAAGACCATTCAGTACCCCATCCCATTCCTCATTCTGGCTCCTCCCTTTTCTATTAATGGATGCATCCTCACACCACATTATTTTTGGAGGAAACCTCCTTGTGCTCTTGGTTCATATGAAACTTATTTTCAACACACAAACCTTTACACTTTTTTGCTAGTACTAACTCACACCTTCCCCATGCCACATGTTGCAGTGCATTTTACTTTTTGTAACATGATGGAAGATTGTACATTATTCCTGTTATACGTCATCTTGTGAGATTTGGTTCATCATTTCATTCTGTCAAGAGCTTACTGAACTAGTTCCATAATCCCACATTTTTCTATCCTTCTAAACCTCCTGTGAGCTGCAGAGCAAATAAAGCCACCTTCTCTGTCTTCATTTAAGTTGTCGAGTCTGGCACCGAATGGGACAGGTTCAGGATGTGACTATGGAGATTTTGAGTATCTTTTCCCCTTTCAAATCATTTGGCTGGAGCATATTAAGCCCTAATTATTTTTGTTATGTATTCACCTTCCTCCTCCATTATTTCTCATATTCCAGTTATCTATAAACGTAGTGACCTAAAACAACCACCATTTTATTTATGCTCAGTGATGATGGGTCAGGAATCTGGACAGGGCACAGCAGGGTGGCTTGTCTCTGCTCCACGATGTCTGGGGCCTCAGCTGGGAAGACACGAATGGCCAGGGGTGACTCGGAAGGCTGGGGGCTGCAGTCATCTGCAGGCTTCCTCACGTGCACGTCTGGCGCCCGGGCTGGATCACTCAAAGGCTGGGCTCAGCTGGGGCTGTCAACCTGAGCCCTGACACGTGGCATCTCCGCGTAGCTCGTGCCTCCCACAGCATGGAGCTGGCTCAGCGAAGAAGCATCCAGATGGAGACCGTTCCAAAAGAACCAAAGGGGAAGAAGCTGTGTAGTCTTCTGAGCTGACCTAGCCTCTGAAATTGCAGAGCAATTATTCTATTGGCTGAAGCAGTCGCAAGCCTGCCCAGATGCAAGGGGAAGGGGACCTACACCCCACCTCTCCGTGGAAGTAGTGTCGAAGAATCTGGGGGTCATTGCTTTCTTTAAAGCCACATCTGGCTGACATGTGATTGACAACTTTCCAAATCTATTCAATCTTATAATACGTGAATACATTTTTGTCAAGATTTTCTTCAGGGAAGGAAAGCAACAAGAAACACACGTACGAGTTGTATATTTGCAATGCTCAACCCAGATGGAGTTTTTTGTTGTTGTTCTTTTAGTGTGGCAATTTTGGAGATGCATTTAAAGATCAGTAGAATATTTCAAAAAGCGCTGTATGTGATGGGCTGAGTATTTTATAGTGTCACGTGATAGCCGAGGCTCTAATGAACCATGCATATAATTTCTGTACTTCATTAACGTCTTCTTCACGAGCTGTTTGATTCTCAGCCCTGAACATCCCCCACTTTTCTCCTCTTCCTGCCGAATTGCTGAATAGCTGTAGAAGCTGAGGCTGCGGCTGATGGGAGCATGGCCCCAGGTGGAGGAAACATACTGCTGTGTCCCAGGAGAGAGCTGAGAGTTCACGGCCTCAAAGCCTCTCTGCAACACCCAAAGCTCCCTGGATTGATTCCATGGGAAGTAAGACTTCAAGAGCAACAGGCAGCTTCTCCACTGCGGGGGTAGCACATGATGATTAGACCAGAGAAGCAAAATACGGGGGGAGAGATGCAGAGGAAGATTTCCATACAATACTTACAGGACACAGTAGCAGTGGTAAGGTAACATGATGGAACAGAGACATTTCTTTAAATCCTAAAACTCAATGTTTTTTATGTAAGTAGTCTTAACCAGATATTTTTGTTTGTTTGTTTGTTTTCTGAGATGGGGTCTTGCTCTGTCTCTTAGGCTAGAGTGCAGTGGCTTCATCATAGCTCGCTGCAAGCTCAAACTTCTGGGCTCGAGTGATCCTCCTGCCTCAGCCTCCCAAGTAGCTGGGACTACAGGCATGCACCACCATGCCCGGCTAATTTTTCTACTTTTTGTAGGGATGGGGTCTCACTCTTGCTCAGGCTGCTCTCAAACTCCTGGCCTCAAGCAATCCACCTGCCTCAGGCTCCTAGAGTGCTAGGATTACAGGTATGAGCCACCGCGCCCGGCCCAGATTTCATATTTTTTATCATCACATATTAATGTTCAGAACCCCTGTTCTCAAGGGAGACGGTAGACACCACCACCACATCTCACAGCAGCACCAGTGACAATTTTAGAAGACAAGCTCCAAGAGGGCATAAGATCTATGTGTCAGTACAGCGAACAGACAGCCCCACTTCATACATAACTCTTCTCTAAGATCACATGAGGATAATGATGGATTATGCCTTGGCCAGCTCTGACTGGCCAAACTTCAGAAATTTGCCTCATTGCCTGGACGCAAAAAGCATTGTCATTTTCCTCTCAGAGTTTATGTTTCAGTCCTCAGTGCAACCTAGTAGCTTCTAGACAAACATTCCCCTTGGAACATATGTTTGAGAGGGAAGGCGTATGTTCCCGGGGAGTTCTGTGAGGCAAATGCAGTTTAGGATTCCAAATGCTCCTTTAAGAGATTCAAGCTTTTGCAGACCATTTTAATTAAAGTTTTCTAGACAGGAGGCAGAAAAACAAGATTGACTGGAATGAATATAACCTGCATGGAGCGGTAAGAAAAAAAACCCATGTGGGGATGTAGAGTTATACTACACGTTTTCAGGAAACAAATCAATATGTAGTCCACAAACAAAGCACGAGCCACCGAAAGATGAAGTTAAAAATATCACATCAAGCGGCTTGAGGCATACGTTTATTTGAAAAAAAAAAAAAAAAAAAGTACATCTTTATTGCCTTACAAATTCACTTTAACAAGAGATTCATTTTTTTTTTCCCACTGAAGGACATGCTGATTATTGTCCTGTGGTTTTCAATTAATAAGTTCACAGTTAACAGTTTTTAAGTACAGAGTCATGTAAATTTCCATATCACAGCAGCTAATTTATTTGTTTACCGTGGTATAGCAGGCGCCGCATGAATCTGGTTTTGAAATCAATTCTAAGTAAAGCAGATGATTTTTGCGGGGCAGAAAATATGGAATGAGGACCCCCGAACCTCTCTCCCTGTGCTCCTGCATCTAGAGCAGGTTTCAAGCTGCCACAGCAAACCAAAAGGGTGAAGAACCCGCATTAACATCCACACAGACAGATCGGGAGAACTGTGCCTTGTTTCTGTGTGGCTGCCTGTGATTCACCGGGATCTTTTATTGATGATTACACAATTTTTTCTTTGAGAGCTCTTAATGTATTCACAGACACACAAACACAAGGATCATTAAGTTACAAGCTGGGTTTATTTACCGTTTGCAACTAGTTCAGATGGTATGGCGCTGAACGGCATTTGAATTTTAAGATTATATACCGACATTGCTTCATCTCCTGCACCCTGTCCCAGACCCAGGCATGCATGTGGAATTTTATTTCTGACTTTAGGGAACTGATTCCCCATGGCATGCTTTAGGATTAAAGAGGGATTCTTTCTAAAGACCAGACATTGAAAAGTTCCCCATAGAAGCAATGGAAAATGGCCTCAAGAGAGAGTATGAAGATAAAGGAAGTGAAGGGTTGTGAAGGGTTATGAAGAGGGAAAGTATGTGGAGAAAAGAGACAGAAAAGAACATTAGAAAGTTCTGACGCTATTCTTTCAAAAAAAAAAAAAAAGTCATAATGATGATCTGTTCCTTTGAGATGAATAAATGTTTGAGCATTTCAATCAGCAAAATGCACAGACCTTGAAGAAAAAGTGACAAAAAGGCATTGAGAGATAAAATTGAGTAAAATGTCCCCGGTTAATTTGAAAATTTCATTACACTCTTGAAATTGCTGGCAACCAGAAGAAACCTCACAGCTATGCAAATGGGATTTTTTCTTTTCCTGTGTTTGTGCTGATGGTGTCACTGCATATCTGAATGTGTATGCTCGTATTTATAATGGCCTTGAATGTGTTGATCTTGGACACTCTCCTTATGTAACCTATTAATGTTAACATTTTTTCCCAGTGCAATATGAGCTACCATAAGGGTCTCAGCCCAAAAGCAGCTTGACTGCTTCCTATCTGGTGTTCCATGAACATAATGTGGAGAGCCCATTTTTATCCTTCTCCAGAGCTGTCATCTTAAAGCAGCCCCCACCTTCCACATGTTGGTCCCATCTGTCTCTCTTCAAGTCTCCCTTTGTTCTACAGTGGAAAAAATGGGCAAAGTGAAGATGAAAAACATGGAAACCACCATAGATTGAAAAATATTTGAATAATGCCCTTAAAAGTGGTTTAATCTTGGATTCTTGAAAAAATAAAATTCAGATGTAAATAAGCTACGCATGGATGAATCTTGTTTCAACACAGGGACTGGTTTTTCCAGAAAGCTGGACACTCTTAATGTTAATCCCAACCTTCATGTACCTTGAGGACGTAGAATTAATGCCTCTCGGAGAATAAGGCCTGGGTCCTTGGCCATTCTTCTTGCAGGTTCCTGGCTCTAGGACACAAACGCTAGCCATTGTGATTTGCATAGTAGTGTACGCCTTTGTGGTTTCCCAGCAGAGAATATGCAATCTGTAATAGGACTTCATATTTCTTCAATTAAAATACACCAGAACCCAACATAAAATTAGTCACAGCATTCTTTAGTTACCTCTCCCCTAAGTTCCAGCAGTCTGGAAGAAACAGGACTGAGTCCTAAGTAGAACAATTTGGTTTAATAGACAAATGCTGCAAGAGATTGAGTAGTTAAAAAAAAAAAATAAAAAAGTGCCCAGCAGATTCTTTGAATTTTAATGCTCAAGAAATGGAAATTCATGGACCGTATGGGTCATGACCATTCTTGATTCAACTCAGCGCAAGAGAAGAGCCAAAGCACAACACAGCAGCCTCTGTGTGTGTTGACTTGCGAGGGAAGGCACCTAGCTCATGGGCATGTAGGTTTTCCTTTGCATTCCAGCTTCAGCATCTCCACGGTGGAGCCCGTGTGGAGGTAGGAGGCTACTCAAGCCATCTGACAGTGAGTCATTTCACACAGATTACCTACGTGTTACATAAGCCAAGACCTAGCTGCCTATGGGCAAAGAATTTGTAGGTAAAAGTCTGCCTGGATTACATGCAAACTCACAATCTAAAATGGCCAGCTCCATGGGTATGAGATTTATAGATCTGTTCTAAGTACACGTTTGTGATGTGCATTTTCAAATTCTTTTCTCTTACGTTATTTAATGGCCTACTTAAAAATTTGGATGAGATTCTGAATCCAGATTTCGAGTACTTTCATGTGGTCTACTTTTCAACGCCATCACTGGCGATTTGTTGAGGGGCTAGATTAGTATTGACTCTTTTACGGTAGAGATTAATGGGGTAGAAGATACACCTTCCAAGAATCCATGGTGTTGTCAAGGTAGGGACAAAGAGGGTGCATAGACGAGCTCACAAGGTTGCTTTTAATTCAAAACAATCTAGGGGAGTCCTTGGCTCCCTGGGGGAACTTTAGAATAAAGAAATGGTTTCTGGTGCACACTGGATGAGATATGGGATAAATGAATTTGCTTTTTGTATAGACAAAAAAAGACTCCCAGAATCTTCTGGGCTTTGGGATGCAGGATTAGGTGTTGTTCGGCAGTTCAGGAAGTACAAACTGTAGCAGACACTCCAAGAGATACAGAGTCCAAGATATTCCTGACACGTAGGTGTTAAGGAGGCTAGAAGAAGTGGAACTCACACAGGCCTACTCTTAAGTAACATGCACAGCCAAGTTCACGACATAGTCTAGCCTGGATGACCTCCAAATATCCTTCCCTTCTGAGAGTCTAGGATTATGAAACAGTAAACATGATGGAGATTAAAAAATACCTAATTAAAATAATTACAGAAAAGTGTGGAGAGAGTTAAATTTGATGATGAATGTAAAGTGCTTGGCGCAGTGTCTGGCACAATAAGCCATCCTAAATGGGAACTATCACCATTCTTAGATAACTACTGTAAATGAGATATAATTATATTATTATTGTTAATTATTACAGCAATCTTTTACAAACAGAAAAAGAATAAGAGGCTTGAAGGTCCCGGGAGCATTTTGGACTAAGTGATAGTCTTTAAAAATTATGGCCATTAAGAAAGAAGCTTCCTGGTTTCCATCTAGCTAGAAACACCTACTCAGTTGATTGTTTCAAGCCATGGTGAGATCTTACTCTTAGGAATCTCCAGTGGATTAGAGGGGAGAATGGGCCAAACAAGGCTTTTGAGCCTCAGGGAAATTGACTCATGCTCTCTATGGCAAGATGCCTGCCCTACGGACATTTCCAGGTTGTCTGGAAGCTCCACTGTGGGAATGGAGGCAGCGCCCCTTCCCACGGTATTTTGAAACTCTTTTCTCCTCCCAGCTGTGCTGAAAGTGATAGCCCCTGGAATAGCGACCAAACACATCAGCTGGCTGCATCTTCCCCTTCTAGGTTTTCTTTTCTTGGTTACACAGGTCTAAAGAAAAGACTATAGGTGGGCCCTATAGCAGCACCTAGTTTTTAAACTGAGTAGGGAAGCATCCTCCCTAAAAGAAAGGCAGTATTCCTACACATGACAGGTAACGCCTCTCTGGAGCTGAGAAGAAAGGGCTCACAGCAAATATGCTTTCCTATATCAGCCGGCCAAAACGTGTTAAAATTCCATGACCGGAAGTTCCAGAGGAGTCCAGGATGCTGAGAACGGGGCTGGCCCGGAGGCTGGAGAGCAGGAAGGGGCTGCTATAGGGAGGACACAGAAAACTAATAGTCATAATTCCTCCCATCAATACATTTCAATCTAGGTGCCCTAGGTATTCGCAGTGCAACTGGAAAACCCTAAAAAATACATCTTTATCTTAATCAATCCTACAATTTTAGTTGCTATATCAGTATCTACTTTTGGACTCGAACTCTGAAGTCCCCGTGTTCAAATCTAAACTCACTTCATGTTGTAGTTTCATCCTCAAAGTGAAATCACCTGTCTTTTCGCCACCAAGCTAGAAACCTCAAGTCTTTGAATCTTCTTTCTTTCTCTCCCCGAGGTCAGACAGCTGCTGAGTCAGGGGGATCATTTACCTGCAGGGTCTGCCTAATACCAATATCTCTTTCCTATTTCTAACTCCATTATCCTAATTCTTGTACTCATTACCTTTATTCCAAGCTGGTCTCCCGACCTTCTCCTTGTATTTGTTCCAGTTCTACCTACCTCAAACTGCTAGATTAGTCATTTTAAGGAATTGATCTAAACACCGTCAGAGGGGGGAAGTCACCTTGCTAAAACTTAGCAGTCAGCATCCCAGTATGAAAAACAAGGTTTTATAAACTTGGCTCTTGCAAATCAATTCACTAGGGCCTTTGTCATCCTTGGATGACTAGATGAAGCTGAGTTTCTGGCCCTTCAACATTTGAAATTATAGGGTGGCCACACTTGGGGTGCAACAGCCATTTTAGCCTCTGTCCAGGACACAAGTCCCCTGATAGTATAATACTAGAGTAATAAGCATTCTGATCACAGCAATAAGGATGTAAACATTTACCAAAGACTATGGCCTGGGGAGGCAGGCGGACTGAATCCCAAACTCCAGTTACTCTGTTTATAAGCTTTGGGCTTGGACAAGTCATTTTGCTCTGCTGAGCTTGAGCAATTATTTCTGTTTTTTGTTTTAATCTGTAAAAAAGGAATATTCATGCCTACAATTTCTGCCTTAATGGGTTGTTGTGATATGTGTGTGTATATATATATATATTTTTTCCAACATGGCAGAGTACCTAGTATATAGTGGCTACTCTCACAATAATTATCCTTATCAATATTATTGTTACTATGGAGATCCTCTTGCTGTTTGTATCTTCATTCCTAAAACTGCCATATCAGTTGGGCTTCTCTCAAAATGTTATTCCTTTCACGTCTTGTTTTAAATGTCAATTTTCCTTTTGCAGTGATGATCCACAGACAAGTGGAGCTGCAAACATCTCATTCAAAGCAGGGGGGAAGAGGGCTATCCGTCTCTGACCTTGAAGCCACCTTTGGCATTTTCTTTTCCCTGGTGCAAATGAGGGGAAATGCCGAGCCAAGTTCCTGCAGGACATGTTTGGACTTGCTCCTGGAGTACCTCTTTCTTCCTCTTAATAATCACCCTTCTCCCTCCCTAGAGAAATAGTTTTTCTGTAAGTGCTTGAAAAATGCATTAAGAAAAAAAAAGAAAGAAAAAAAAGAAACACCGCCCAGCTCTCCCTCTTCTATTCTCTTCTTTTGAGCAAAGGGCACAGCCGCTAGATGAAAACCTGGGTCGGCACAGGCACAGTGGCAACAAGACAGGCGTGCATTTCCCAAAGGGAGCAACTCATGCGCAGCCATTTTGCATTCCAGTGAGTTCTCAGGATGAGCTCCACTAGGTGCACTCAATAGGCAGGAAGGAGAGAAGTAGCAGGAGGGAGGATGTGAAATCTTGGAGAGCAGCTTCCTGCGAGGGAAGCTTCTAGGCTGTCTGTGGATGGAAAGCCCGAGCCAGAGACTCCAAGCCCTGATCTATCTGGGGTGCAGAAGCCCCAGAGCTGGGAGCTGTACTTCAGCAGTGACAGACGTGCCTTCGGTCAGGAAGGGCCTCCGTGCAGTCCCCATCCCCTTCTTGGGAAGTGTCCTTGGCCTGACTTCTTTTTATTGCATGTCGGCGCCTCCTTGTCTTCGGTCCAAACTCTGTTCCCGTCTTGCCATCCCAATGACTCACCATAATTTAAGAGCATGTGGGGGTGAGCCAGGAAGCGGGAGGCCAGCATTCTGGTTTCTGCTTCACAACTGAATTTCCGTGGGACCTTGGGCGAATTGCTTAGCCCGGAACCCTTCCTCATCTCCTGATCTGCTGTGATAGAGAAAGACCTCACCTAGCTAGTGGGGTGTCTGTGCAAACCAAATGAGGTCATGCAAGTGAAAGTGCAGAGATTAATGCAAACCGGAGGCATTTCTATGATGCCCTTTCACTTAAACTGTCAGTTCCCTTTACTCTCAGATGGGGCTAATAATACGATCACACGTCAGGGGGTGTGCTTCAATTAATAAACGCGTGATTCACCCCTTAATGAATAGAATGGGAAATGTGCAGTGCAGTCAGTTCCAAGCAACCGCAGCTGCTTGTTCAGTAGCCACTGTTTAGAAAACAGCAACTTGAATCTAGACGCTACAGACCTCTTTAATAAATATGGTCTTAATTGTCTGAGCAATTGAAAATCTTAGGTACAGGAAGAAGCCTGTGGATCAACGATCGAGTGGGAGACGGTGGTCAGGCAGCTGGATTTCTAAAGGCTTATTTATATTTGGCATCTTGTTCTCATGGCCAAATTACAGACACCCAGAGCTGATGCTAATGTAGCAGAATCGGGGGCGGGGGGGGGGGGTGGTGGTGGAAGAACCTAATGTCACCATGTGCAGCCCAGCTACCAACACAGCAGGGTAATGAGCCGGGGCCAGAGAAGAACATCCTAAGCCTGAACTTGTAGAGTTTCTCCAAAGGGCAGGAGAGGTTAGTAAAGTCTAAAGAAGGAATCTTGAGGTCAGTTTAGAGAAGGATCTTTCTCACCCAGAGAACATTTGCTTTCAAGTGTTTGAACTTCCTTTTCAATTTCCTTTGGGCAACATCCTTTGAAAATTTGAATCTGGTAGAGTTACTCTGAAAGAAAAGACTAGTTCAAGGCCAAGCCAGGAGAAACAAAGTGTCCTTGGTGATAAGATAATAGGATGTGGCAACTTTTCTATAAGAAATAACATGGGCAGCGGAAGGGTAAGCTGGTGTGAGGGCCAAGTTTGTCAGACAGCTTTCAGAGCAAGGGCATTGAGACAGTAGCAGCTGCGCCTTCTTGTAGACTCAGGAGCTTTGTAAACTACTCCTTTGTTTGTACACTGGGGTCCTCTTACATTCCAGCAACGGGCAGACAGTTACAGTATCTGGACAGGCATTCCTAGGTAAGCCCTGCTTTGTGTCACTTTCACCAAGACCCCTAGCCTTAGAGGGAGTGTGATGGCGGAGAGGGGAGTGTTCTAGGCAGCAGTTACTCTAGCAGGCTAAAAAGCTATTCTTGAGCAAGTCTAAAACCCCTGAGGATCTGCCAGACATATACTTGACAAAACACTCATATTCCAAATATGAAAGGAACTACAGCTCAACAGCCAACTAAGATCCAATCTTAGTTGTCTCAATAGCCAACAAGATCCAAATTTCAAAAAAGATAGGCAAAGATTTGAACAGACATTTTACAAAAGAAGATATGCAAAGTCCAGTAAACACACGAAAATGTGTCCAGTAGCATGACTTATCAGGGAATGGCAAATTAAGTCCATAGTGAGATACCAGAACCCACCTACGAGAATGGCTAAAAGGAAAAAGAATGACAACACCCAATGTTGGCACGGATGTGGGACAACTAGATCTCATATGTTGCTGGTGGGTGTGAAAAATGGTACAACTTCTTTCAAAAACTGTTTACAGTTTCTTAAAAAGGTGAGCACCCATCTACTTAGGACCCAGCAGTTCTGCTTCCAGGTGTTTATCCAAGAAAACAAAAACGTATGAGGTCTGTCCGGAAAGTATCCAGCCATTGTTTATATAATGAGAACGGTTTGCACGACATCAATGTAACCTGGCAGCCAAGGAAAGCAGAATGTAATTCGTCTGTGTGAACAATGACAATGACACTGTACTAATCAGTGGGGTGCTAGACACCCTTGATGAGCGCGTGTACTGTGTGGCCATCGCGTTCAAAATGAGTGAGTGAATCTGCATTTGATGATGAATCTGCATCAACTTTTGCATTAAGCTGTGAAGGGGACTGAGGTATCATTGTCCTATGAACAATGTTTCTTGTATCTTGTACCTTCTTCAATAAATGTCTCTATTTTTCAAATTACATGGCTGGATACTTTCTAGACAGCCCTCGTATATCCAGAAAACTCCTTATATACAAATGTTCACAGCAGTTGTATCAAATAATACCACCACCGTCAACAACAGCAAGAACTAGAAGCAGTGCGAGAGTGCGTCCACCTGAGAATGGGTGAACCAACTGGTGTAGTCACACAATAAAATATTATCCAGCATTAAAGAGGAATGAGCCACCGCTCCGTGAGACGACATGGGTCAATCTCAAAAACACAGAGTGTAAGAAGCCAGCGCTGAAGACTTCTGGCTGCGTGGTTCCCTCTGCATGAAGTTCTGAGAACGGGCAAAACCCATTTACGGTAACAGAAACCAGAAAAGTGGTTACTTCTGGGGAGAGAGGATTGACTGGGAAGGAGAACGAGAGAATTTTCTGGATTGTTGGAGAATGTCTATATAGAGATAGGTGTGTGAGTTACCTGAGTATACGCAGTTGTCAAGACTTACCAAGCTTCTCACTGCAGGTAAATTATCACTCAGTTAGAAAATAAAGGTTGGCAGCCGCTGTAGCTCTCAAACACCAGCGCCACCTCTGGCTCGCCGAGTTCCAGCCGAAGGAGAAGGCGGGATAAGTAAGGAAGTCTTTCTGCCATAGCTCGTACAAAACAGACTGCCGCAAATCGACCCAGACTGCCGCAAATCCACCTGTCGTAAAGCACACAGGAAGCAACTGGCTGCAAAAGCCGCTCGCAAGAGTGCGCCCTCTACTGGAGGGGTGAAGAAACCTCATCGCTACAGGCCTGGTACAGGGGCACTCCGTGAAATTAGATGTTATCAGAACTTCTGATTCGCAAACTTCCTTTCCGGCGTCTGGTGCGAGAAATTGCTCAGGACTTCAAAACAGATCTGCGCTTCCAGAGCGCAGCTATTGGTGATTTGCAGGGGAGGCAAGTGAGGCCTATCTGGTTGGCCTCTTTGAAGACCCCAATCTGTGTGCTATGCATGCCAAACGTGTAACAATTATGCCAAAAGACATCCAGCTAGCACGCCGCATACGTGGAGAACGTGCTTAAGAATCCACTATGATGGGAAAACATTTCATTCTCAAAAAAAAAAAAAAAAAAATTCTCTTCCTCCTGTTATTGGTAGTTCTGAACGTTAAATGGCCCCCCCCCTCCCCGCCATGGGGTTAAAAGGTACCTAAATATATGGTTGCGAGTGGAAAAATAGGGGACAGAAATCAGGTATTGGCAGTTTTTCCGTTTTCATTTGTGTGTGAATTTTTAATATAAATGCGGGAAGGTGAAGCATTAATGCGAGTCAAATGTTTCAGTGAACAAGTTTTAGCAGTTCAACTTTATAACAATTATAAATAAACCTGTTAAATTTTTCTGGACAATGCCAGCATGTGGATTTTTTTTAAACAAGTAAATTTCTTATTGACAGCAACTAAATGGTGTTTGTAGCATTTTTTTCATACAGTAGATTCCATCCATTCACTATACTTTCCTGAGTTGTCCAACATGCAAGTACATGTTTTTAATGTTGTCTGTCTTCTGTGCTGTTCCTGTTAAGTTTGCTATTAAAATACATTAAACTGTTAAAAACAAAAAAATAAAATAAAGGAATAAGAAAATCCTTCTGGGGTTATTTTTCTCTAAGATCTAAGATGTCTTGTCTCTCAGGGGCGACCTTGTAACATTTTCACACTATTCAAAAAGATAATTCATCAGTTAAAGCAAAAATAATTTTAAAAACCACAATGTATTGTGGGATTTATAAAATATATAAAAGTAAAATGTATAGAAATAATAGCAAAGAGCTGTTTGTTTATAAAAAACATTTCCTGGATTTATTGTATTTTATAAGCATTTTGTTGCTCACTTTATACTACTACCCTGTGATTTAGGTAGGTCTATATCAAACAGAGTCAGGAAGTGGCCCCCGACCTACCTAGGACACCTGCAGTTAATATCCCATTAGTCACCAGCACCCCGTGGGACAATGCGTTCCTATTCACACTATCCACAATTGCAGAAGGCTTTTGCATATGTTCCAGGCCTGACTGAGAGAATCTCTCCTGCTTGAATTTATGCCAAACTCCTTTTGTTTATTACTCTGTGGACATTAAAAATGGCTTTATTTTCTTTAAATATAAAAGTGCTGGCTTGAGGACAATAATTAGATCATTTCTCTTAGGTCAAGTGAACCCATATTTACAAAGTCCCTGCCTGCCCTGCGTCCAGTGTGCTGGGCACTCTGTAGCACCAAGAACTGGGAGCCACCACCCCCAAGCAAAGCCAAGCCTTTCTTGGGGAAAGGCAACGTTAGACAGCAACCATAAAATGGTACTTAGGAATATGAGCTAAAAATCAGAATGTACGATACATCCTAAAGATCTTAGGGATCCAGGGAACTGGAACAGCATCCTCAGGTAGTCAGAGAAATTTTTATAAAGGAGATAAAATTTAAATAAGTTCAGAGCAAACTTAATGCCTTTAAACGTTCTTTCTGGGAACGATATTCCACCCCTTGAGTCAGTGCAGGCTCTCTTTTCTGGAACTCACAGAAAAAAATGGGGACCATTTCACAACAAAGCCGGTGGTGCTCAGGAACACCTAAGGGAGCTTACGGAAGACATTTGCAGGGATCTGAGCGTAGAGTTTTCTGGAGTTTGTTTTTGTCTTCTTAATTTCCATTTGCTTTCTTGGCAGCTCCGTATGCCATGGGAATATCAAAATCCTGAGACTTGCAAAAGCAAGCTCTTAGGTAGTCAACTTTTTTGCTGGGTCTAATAGAGAGAAAAAGAGCACCAGGAAAGATGGCAAGGTTTCTAAGTAGGGCACTGTTAGTAGAGAGTAAGCTATAAACACAGCATGTTGAGTTCAGTCTTCTACCGCTCTGCTTCATTAGGCTTTTATCTATAATAATTAAGATGAAACAGCTCTGAAAAATGAAAAAAATACACCCTGCCTATCAATGCCTACTTCACAGGAGTATCAAAGTTACAAAAGGGCTAATATCTCTCTTACCACTAATCCTTGTTATATCTGATATTGGTTGCCCTATATTGAAGCGGGTATTTACAGTCAAGTGGGTGTATCTTTCATTAACTTTTTTTTTTTTTTTTTTTTTTTTGAGACAGAGTCTCACTCTGTTGCCCAGGCTAGAGTGAGTGCCGTGGCGTCAGCCTAGCTCACAGCAACCTCAAACTCCTGGGCTCAAGGGATCCTCCTGTCCCAGCCTCCCGAGTAGCTGGGACTACAGGCATGCACCACCATGCCCGGCTAATTTTTTCTATATATATTTTTAGCTGTCCATATAATTTCTTTCTATTTTTAGTAGAGATGGGGTCTCGCTCTTGCTCAGGCTGGTCTCGAACTCCTGAGCTCAAACGATCCGCCCACCTCGGCGTCCCAGAGTGCTAGGATTACAGGCGTGAGCCACCGCGCCCGGCCTGATTAACTTAATATGGGCATAAACACACCTTATCTTCACTTAGTGGGGGGGGACTCAGGGTAGTTGAAAACAAGTACTATCGTTCTTGGCAAGATTCACCTTACACAATAAGATCATTTCAAGTTCCTAAAGACTATAGGCTTTTATCTGTCACCTCTTTCAAATGACCTACTCTAGCATTATAACCATTTCCATTAGCGAATTAAGGGAAGTGCTTAAAGGAGCCCAAAATTACTATCTAAGAGAGGATAGCATATTAATCCTCTCTTTATTTTATCAGAGGAGCTAATTTTGTCCTGATGGAGTGAAAGACCCTGTCTCTTTACACCAACATCACTCACACTCGACCAGATCACCAAGAGTCAAAAAAGTCTGAGCATCGTGAGCTTTAATCCAATTTGAGAAAATTATTTAGGGCTCTTATTTGGTGGGAGTGATGGTGGTGGTGGTGGTTCTTCTTCTTTTCTTCTTTTTCCTCTTCTCTATCCTTGTCATTCTTCTCTTCATTGCTCTTTGATAATTCCCATTCTGCTAAGTTTTTACTCTTTGACTCTGATTCTAGAATTTTCTAGTATCACTTTTATCCCTTGGGATTAACAACAGACATTCGTTTCCCTGAATTTTTCCCTTCAAACTTTCTAAAGGACAGAATTAGGTTCATTTCTGACTCTTCCTACCTTGAATATTTGGGACACGAATTCGTGCCATCAGAGCTCTGATTCCAAGCACCAAAACCAAAGGCCACTTTCTTTTCTAACCTTTTTCTAGGTAAGAAAGTGAGAGACTAAAAACATAGGAGAGAGAACTTTAGAAGTTTCGGAGGGCATTGCAAAGAACAAGGCAGAAACATCCAGGTGAAAATACAGACACAAGGCTCAAGAGAAGGATGTGAAGACAGATTAGATCTGGCATGCCACATGATTCAGGGTGCTATTTTGCTAATCAGGCTTTATAACACACTAAAAAGGACTCATTCTTTGCCTTTCAAATTTCCCTAATGTGATAGCAAGGAGCTTCAGGAGTGAAATGTAATCAAGAGGATATATACCAATGCAATTATAAATACAATTAAATACAATGGCATTTTTCAGACAGAAGAGTATTTCTTAGATGTAGAAGATTATCATGACTAACCCTTCTCTCTCAGTTTCTCTTAATAACTGCTCAGCCCACTTTATATTATAGAATAATGGAGATAATATCATAAAAGAATAGACACAAATGTGTTTTATCACACATTTGAAGAAGGCTTTGGTATTCAAGTTGGTGGAAAAATCACAAACTTCCAACTCCCCCTTCTCATGTCAAATCCATGGAAATAAGTCCCTATGCATTATTTTACTTGGAAAGAAGAGAGAGAACTATCAGGGAACCAGAAACGATGAGAAATCCTAAAAGAATGCAAATGGAAAAATACAGCATGAAGATCAGCCAGGGAGAGAAGCTGGAGGCCAGGACAAGGCCAGGAGAAATCTGGGACATAAAGGTGGGAGAAGCAAGCTCTCTGCCTGGGATGGGAGAAGCTGGGCGTGGAATGTGAGCAGGAACCACCAGGAGAGTGACTGCTTGTGATGTCACAGAAGGAAGTTTGAGGGAGGGTTATCCTTGCACTTGGCTTTCCCTACTCCACAAGGATGGCAGAATTAATCAGGCAATGAGACTAGAACTTAAAGAAAAAGACCAACATCAGATTTCCTATCTAGAATATACTAGATAAAGATAAGGTGTAATTTCCTATACAGAAATGAAATACTTATAAATCTAAGTGGCAAACACTGCTAGTTTTCTTCATAATATCTATTTTAGTCTCACTTCTTAATGATTAACAAAACTCCAGTATTACTCAAGGCACTTAAAAATATTCACTTCTCCAGACTCTCTTGAGACTAGAACTGGCCATGTGACACTGAAATGAAAGCAGACAGTTATTGGGTGGGGGTCCATGGAAATCTGTTTTTCTAATAAAAAGGGACAGATATAGTTGACCTGTATATATCCTTCTTCTCCTTATCCTATCCCCTTCTTCCTGCCTAGAACATGGACTTCATGACTATAGGTATATGAAACATTTTGTGACAGCAAGGACTAAAACCACATGTGAAGGTTTGCACGCTAGTAAGGTGGAAGGAGTTTTTGATGACTTCTCTGAGCAACTGCACCACCCCAAGATTTCCAATCTCTAGCTTATTACCTCATGAAAAAAAGAAAACTCTCTGTTTTGTCAAGACTCATATACCAGCCTTATTGGTCAAGGTGCTATTTTTCAGCCAGATGCAATACCTAACTTATAAAAGTTAGAATGCTATACCTAGCTAAACTATCATTTAAGAGGTAGAATAAAATAAACATGTTTTCAGAAAAAAAAATTCAGAAAGTTTGACCCTTCATAGATCTTCTCTGAAAAAAATTACAAGGAAATATACTCCAGCAAGGGAGAAAGGGAATGTAATTGTGTATTACCTGCATACTATCAAACATAGTATAATAATATAAAAGGATATTACATGCATAGTAATACATACTTTTATGTCTCAATTAATATATATCATTAGAGTGAACATTTATCACTAAAAAATGTGTAATTTTACACAGTTGTAAATTGGTTGAAAATATTCAGTACATTCTGTCTTCCCAGAAAATGAGTTAAGTCAGAGAGGGTGACAGAAATAGAGAGAAAAGACAAAGAACTCTAGATCCGTGAAACCACAAACGACTTCCCAAACTCATCCTACTTGCTCATCAAACACCCTGGAGATATTTGAAAGACCATAACAGGATTTAACATTCCTTTATTCCTGAAAACAAGACTGGGACAGAAAATGTGACCTGGAAGCCAACTTGGAGGTTGGAGATGGTGATAGGATGATCATGAGGAGGCCAGAGATGATGACCAGAATGACTACTACAGCAGTGAGCATTTATGGAGTGCTTACTGCATGCCAGGCCCTGCGCTCAGTGTTTTCCAAGCATTATCTTATTATCTGTTTGGAGCTTCTCTTGGTCTGCAGTTTAGAATTTGGGTCATTCATAGGTCAATGACGGTGACAGGTGAACTCAGCAACTCTGCGACAGAGGCAAGGAGGAGAGAGAACCACTGCAGCTATTCTTTTGCTGGGGAAAATTTCAAGACAGAGACTCACAGCTGCCGAGGTCTTGCATTTGAGACTTTCACTCCTCCACTTCCCATTTGCTTTTACAGTGTGTGATAAATGGGTCTCTTTAAAGCTCTGCTGCACGTAGATCTTTAGCATCCAGATTCTGTTTATTCTGGCTGATGAGGGAAGAAGAACAAGAGGGAAAAAAATGTACAATAGAAGAAAAATGGGTAAAATCGACTTCCAACATTTGGTTAGAAAGCTATTTTTCTCCTGATTTTTTTTCTCCCAAAAAAGTGCCTACCAAATTAACTTGCTATATATTCCCTTCTCGTAGAGAACCCAAATGGAAAGAGGCGTGGGAATACCAGACAGGAACGAGTAGGAAGAAAGCAGAGTCAAGGTGGAAAGAAAACACTGGTTCCCTCTTTGTGGCTGTTTCTGTGACATGATGCTGACTTGCTGGAAGATCATGTGCAACTTTATCAGAGACCTTTCTCCTCTCTCCTCACCTACACTGTCACCACCTATTTTTGGGTGGGGCTGTGGGGACTTCTCTCACTTCACTTCCTCACTTACATGACGAGCCACCAGCAATGTGCACATTTTCATGTCAGAGGCTAAGGAACTCCTGCCCTAACAGGTGAGCAGTCTGGACTCCTCGGAACAGGTGTGCAACTTAAGGCTATGCAACAAGGATCTGCATTCGCTTTGCCCAGTGTAAAATTTAAGTTGCAATTCACGATTTCATGTCCTGAATAATTTTTTACAAAGGTTTTCAAGTCTTTTTCCATGTTAGCCTAGGCTTTCTCTGCTAAGCTGTTTAACTGCATTGGTCTTACCTTCAAGCGTCCATGTCCACGTTTATCTCTAGCTATGATCCTCTATCCCTGCCCTCCTCCTGGGAGCCCAGATGGCATGACTTTTTGAGCCCTGATTGAGGATTCCAACCTGAAATGCTCCTCCCCCATCCACAGAGAACTCCCTCTGGACTTTCATTCCTCCTCAACTCCCAAAAAATGATGGTGGTGGTAGCAGGGAAAACACAGGGTATTGAGGATACCTGGATTTGAACCATGGTTCGGCCATGTCCAGGCTGTAGCAGCTTTGAAAAGTCACTTCACCAATCTGGGCAAATCATTTTGCTGGTAAATGATAAAGTTGGCCTGGCGGGATGGTATCTGGGTCCCCTCCAGCTGCAGCATGCCAGAATAAGTGTGACTAGTCCTTAACTTGCACTAGTGAAGTTGCTTCCGCATAATGGGGTTATTGTTATAGAAATAGTGCAACTTCAAATCTATTCTGGTTCAAAACAGGGTGTATAAAATAGATATGTAAACACAGAGATAATTTAGATGCCTTTTTTGAAAAAACACAGTAAAATTTCTTTATAATTTGGCATGACGTTAAAGATATGTGAAAACAAGGCAAAATTATGCTTTTTCATCTCCATACTGAATGATTTCGTCCAGAAGAGACCTTGTGTAATATGGCCCATGCCATGGACATTATTTCTGCCCCCAGTATCTACTATACCTTGGATTCCAGTACATCATTTTGTTCTCTGATCTTCCCATAACAGATGTTCTGTCGGTGCTTTTGTGTTAAAGGCAGGGAGAAAGAATGGGACCTTTGTGAGTCTCAGTGGTGATGATTGTGTTAGCCAATTGACGGTCTGGCCCGAAAGCCACTTAAGCAAGTTCTAGGGTCCCCCTGTGATGGATGGGCTTCCTGTGTGTGCCACGCACCCCACAGCTGATGCTGGGAGTCAGGTCCCTCCGGGGTCACCGCGACAATCATTCTACCTGAGAGAACTCTGCCCCCACTGAGGTGTCACTGCCCAGCTTGTCTCAGCAAGGAGTCTTGCTTCTCACCATTTTTTATTGGTCCGGTAACTAGTGTTGACACCATGTTATTTTTCAGGAGGTGATTTTTTTTTTTTTTTTTTTCTGGACAGCATCTTCGAGACAGTGGACATTGCAGTTGTGGCAAGAACACAAAGGTAATTGAAGTAACAGCAGGCTCTTCAAGCTTAATGAAGGTAGATGTGGTTGAAGTTGCAAGATCTGGGCGAGAGAGCCCAGATGACTTGTCAGTGGCCATTAACTGCAGCCCCCGCCCGCCCCTGTGATTCCCGTCCCATTATGTCTCAGAGCTTTGTTTCAGACAAGTCGCCTGTGGCAGTGAGTTGGGGAGATGACTCCGAAGGGCTTCAGCCCACACAGGGACATGTGTGACAAATTGTCCTGACAAGGCTGCCATTCCAATATTAGCAGCTCGTTAGAAGAGATGGGTGAAACTCATCTCGGCTTTGATCAATTTTCTGCTAGCATTTCAGGACTTTCAAAGAATCCCCTCTTCCCCACCCGCTCCCGCCCCCACCCCTAATTTCTCAAAGTGGTTTATTGTTGAGGCCACACTTGGCAGGAGGCCTTCCCGAGGGTTCAGAGAATCTGGCAACACACTGACCGAGTCTTACAAGTGTTTCTGCCCAGTTTTAGGAGGAAGAAAGGGAACACGAGCCTGGGTTTTTACATTTGTACTTGAAGAAATAAAAATACTCAAGAGCTTGGATGATATAATCTCTAAGGTTTTGTCCAACGCTCACACTCCATGACTCTGTGGGGTGAGCTGGGAGGCCTTTACTGTCTGCAGAACATCGAAGCTGGAATGCTCCACAGAGAATGGCCAACTCAAGCACGTGGCTGATGGAAGGCCGGATGAGGAAATGCAGATGAGACAAAGGTCAGGACTTCCTGATTTCCAATCAGGTGTTTATCTCACTCGACAGCATCACCGCAAAAGAGGAAGTAATTGACAGTGAGTGTATCACAGTTCTGTAGAGAAACCGAACCAATAGGAGATATGTGCACGTGTGTGCGTGTGTGTGTGTGTGTGTGTGTGTATGTGTGTGTGTGTGTGTGGTAAGATTGATTTTAAGGAACTGGCTCACGTGATTGTGGAGATGGGCAAGTCTGAAATTTGTAGGACAAGCTGATAGGCTGGAAACCCGAACAGGAGTTGATGCTTCAGTCTTGGGGTTCCTTCTCGAAAAACCTCAGTATCTGCTTTTAGGGCCTTCAGTAGATTGGCCGCATCCCAAGCTTCTCCCCCTGTGCATGGGGTAAGGCCCTTCCACATTACTGAGGGTGATCTTTTACAGAAAGCCAACTGATTATAGATATTAAGCACATCTACAAAATATCTTCTATTTGGGTGCTGTGTTTTTCACATTTCTGTGCTTTTTCTTGGTGGTTTTGCTATTTAAAATGGCCCCTAAGCATAGTGCCGAAGTGGTGTCCGGTGTTGGTAAGTGTGAGGAAGTGATGCTGTGTCTTACAGAGAAAATATGTGCTTATCAACAGATAAGCTTATCAACGGATCAGCTGCATTCAGGCCCGAAATCTGGGCTGTTGGCTGTGCGCTCAATTTTAATGAATCAGCAATACGTATTGAATAAGGTGTCTTTAAATAGAAACCCACATAAAACAAGGTTATATACTGGCCATTGATGACAATGATATGACCAGAGGCTCATGGCAAACCATCCTGTGTTTCTACTGGGAGCGATGTTTCAGTATTTGCCATTCACTGTTCTTGCCAACTTTATATGATAGAACATGACTACCTCAGATGACAAGAATTAGCTCTATATTAATGTGTTTAATCCTACAACAACCCTATTGTTTGTATTTTAGCGGGAAGGACTCAGAGGCACAGAGAATTTGTAAAGTGCTGGAGCTGGGTGGAAGCCAGGCAGGCCAGTTCCCAATGTCTGTTTGTGTCACTCACCGCAACACCATGCTATATCCCTGCGGTGGCTCTTCTAATATTACACATCTATTTATGCCTTTTATCTTTGCTTACCTCTTTATATGTTATATCTTGTCCCACCCTCCTACATCTTAGTGTTCTGTGGGTCTTAGTTTATACTTTTTTTGAATATTGTGATGCACTTAGAAATGGGAAACTGTAGAATAGAAGAAAGATGAAGTAATAAGAAATACAGAAACTTGCTATTGTACCTTTGGGATTTTTCTGAGAGTTCCAGGCAATGAAAGGAAACATACATACATGACTGGCTTGGGGGTGGGACATCCAACATCCCAAGCAAAAGAAGATAGGTGAAGAGTTGTTGATATAGATTCCCACATGGCATTTTTAACTGTAGGTTACTTAAAGTTTAATGCTTAATCCCCCTATTTCTTCATTAGTTGTATTTCCAGATAATATAAGCTGGACAAAACACAGCAAGACACCATGCTTTCCAAAAACTTTTATTTACCTGTGCGATGAGGCACAATGTGGAGTCCCTGCCCTTGAGGATTTTGTTGTGTTGGAGGAAATAGAAGAAAACAATCATTTTAATGACATAGCGGAGATATTTCAGGCAGTGGGAACCTTGTGGACAGAGATATCAAGGCGGGAAAGCATATGACTTGTTTCAGGAAAGACAAGGGATTAGAGCATGGTAATTGGGACAGGAAGGTGTGAGAGTCAAGGTCATCACTCCGCATAATTCCAAAATGCATCATCCCATTGTCTTCTCGGTGAATGGAGCCCCCTTGTGTTGTCTAGTGCACAACCTGAGAGACTGAACAGGGAGGCCCTGGGTCAGGTTGAGAAGGAGAACCCAAATTATTTTTCTTTTTTTATATAACGAAGGAGAAGATTTGAAGGGGGAAATGAAATCAGATTTGTCCATTATTAAAAGGACAAAAGCTCTATATTTTCCTAAATTGGCAAAATCAGAGATAACATATTCTTAACTAATTCGCATGGTCTACCTGCTAAAATGACTAATCATAGAGTCTTATGTGTGATAAGTGCTTTGCCTTAAGGTCAAGAAGCAGGTCAGAAAAATAATCTTTCCATGTCTTTAAGCAGTTCAGAAGGAAATGCGTAGACCCTCAGAACACACTCTGTGCAAGTTGGAAGGGATTTTAGAAATATTGTGTTCCAGTCTCCTCCACAGGTGAGGCAAAAATACCTTTGCAAATTTAACCTTAGGTTGCAATAGAATAAGGGCTGGAACTTGGGTCACGGCTTTTAATATGGTATTCTTGCCTTTCCCTTGAACTGCCACTAAAATAAACAACAATGATAAACTTCCACACTCTTTTAACAAAGGCGAAGATGGCTGGATCATTGTTTTCCTCGATGATTTTTCTTTTTTGTTTTCCATTTCCCTGAGTCGATCCCAGCTTTGCACTGGAACTGAGTCCAAGCAGGATAAAATACCCTGAGAAGCTTTGTGCGGTTGGCTGCAGCCTGCCCAGAGACAGGAAATGCTACAAACCATGAGAGAGAGCCTGTTCTGAGGTGAACTCCAGCGGAGTTTGGCTCGATTCAAGCAAGTTCCAAAACAAAACAAAACAAAACAAAATCCTTACATGGTCCGCCAACATTTTTAGGGGATTCCTCCAAAACAAACAGAAATTTACATCTTTAGAGAGCTTCCACATCTGGAGCCCAGCCAATGCCCAAGTTCCCCGGGACAACCCCTCATTTTGTATCAGGAGAGGGAAGTCACCCTTGTGTGGCCCTTTAGTGAGACTCTGTTGCTTGTCATAAGCAGCTCCGATGACTGTGGCAGGGAGCACTTTCCTAAGGCTGTAACGTAGAAAATGATTGAGTTTCATTTTTCTTTTGCTGGATAATACGCCAACCTTAATTGATATGAAGCTGTCATTCTCTCACCCTGTAAAAGAAAATCACTATGAGTTCATGGCTTAATCTTTGCTCATAGGAGACTTAATAAAAGCTATAACTTCCCTTTCCCCAAAAAAATAGAGAGAGAGAGGTGAGCGTTGTTAATCACTCTGTCAGTGGGAAAAGAATGCTTTCTGTTACACTGTTGCTCACTGACCTAAGACAAATTTGAAGAAGAGGTCCAACTCTCATTTATCCTCCAGAGGCCATCTTGTTTTGCAGACGTTGGAATAAATAAAATATTTCCTGAAGAGCGAACACGTGCAGGAAAGAGCAGGGTGTGAGGGTATGCTGCAGTAAGACGGGCTAGCCAGATGTTACTGTTGACCTCCACTCACTCGAATCTGATCGACGTTGGGGTTGGATTTCCCCAGCTGTTTGGAAGAGCTAAATGGAAAGTCAACTCTTTCCCAAGACTCAGGGGGCCACCTGCAAAATATCCCCCTTCATTGCCACTGGGGTTTCCATTATGTGCATTTCTGGGATCTTGGATCCCTATTTTTCAAAGGACAGAAATGTTATAAAAAGGATTACAGATTTATCAGCAATCAGATCTCTTAAAGAAAGTGCTGTATTATTTCCACCGTGAGATATGTTTAGAGTGTCTGC
This sequence comes from Eulemur rufifrons, assembly GCF_041146395.1. Classification (NCBI taxonomy): domain Eukaryota; kingdom Metazoa; phylum Chordata; class Mammalia; order Primates; family Lemuridae; genus Eulemur; species Eulemur rufifrons. Next base: position 6,133,539 of record NC_091007.1, on the reverse strand, counting down.
AGGACCCTAGTGGATCCATATTGAATATTTAGTTTTTTTGATAATTTGAAACGTGGATGGCAAATACAAAAGCCAACAAGCTAACAAAAAGCACATACGTGTGTGTATGTGTGTGTTTATAAAGGAAGATGCGTGTTGTGAACAAGTTACTGCAAATGGAAACCATCTATAAAACTGTCCACTGGAGCCAATGGAACGCTCACTAATTAGAATCATTTCTGGAAACTATTGTTTCAGGAAAGTGGTAATTCCAGGAAGCCTTGTAGATTTTATTTATTTATGTATTTATTTATGTAGATTTTTATCGCTGCAGCCTTGACTAAAATTAGCATCATGAAACCAGGACAGCAAAATTGCATATTTTAAATGTGCCTTAAAACTGAGCATTAGTCATAATAAAACTCCAGATACCCCAGCATTCAAAACCAGCAATTCTGGTAAAAACCACAGAAATTTGGACCTCATATATAGATTGTTTAGTGGAAATTTACCTTTGCATTATCTACCAAATAAGGGGTTTGGGAGTAAATCGTGAATCCAAATTAAATTGCAGGCCAAGGTTTAAAGAGAACAAACTGGTTTCAAACAGACCCTTAAGCATTTCAAAAGCAGCTATTTACATATAAGCAATTAATGCCTGAATTACAAATCATTCTTATCTGTTCATTAAAACAGGCTCCCTGAGGAACTCTATTAGACTTTTTAAAAAATCTAGAACTATAAATTGTATACATTTGAAAACAGGAACGGGTTCCCCTGTTCACCCTTCACTAATTCAGATGGGCCTTTTTGAGTTATTCTGAGCGAGAAAGGCTTTTGCTTGGCTCTTAGTGATAACACTGACATTGACCTCTGACGTTTTGGAGAGACCTCCTCTGAGTGTAAGAGCAGGTCACATTTTCATGTTCATGGAAGAGAAAGCCATTTACATGATGTAATTTAAGGGATGCAGCTTGACCCAAATATCTCTCCACTGGTGTCTCCGGCATTTAATATTGCTAATGATTGGACTCGTTTGGAGAAAGGCAAATAGCTTTTTGGGGAGCCCCTGTTTAAATGAAAGTACCTTCTCAGAGAAGGGCAATCCACGAGCATAGATGGGTTCGCCGACCCCAGGGCAGCTGCTCTGAGTGCAGGTGCACAGGAGCAAAACCCGGTCGGGGAAGCCAGGCCTGCACCTTGGCACCTCGTTCCCAGTGCTAAAGAGAGAACAGATGTTACTATAGATGGCATGATGATCCCAGGTGCCGGGCTGGGGAAAGGAGAGACGTTTACAGTGAGGCAGGAAGATGAAGAAGGGAAGTAGATGAAACAACTTCTAACTGCTTCCTAATCATGCAGAAGGCCAGCCTTGTTTCCAACACCCAAGGTTGGCTTTATCGTTCCCATGGGGATTGGCTCCAATAATATCTCACCTCTTAGCCTTGGTCCTTTCAAGGCTGAAGCCTCTTATTCTACCCCATGCCAATCTCCCTCAGCGTGGCTTCTTCCGGTTCATGATAAACCCTTTAGAGTCCTGAAAGTTTGCCTTTAAACATCAGTGTCCTCTCATGGGGGACACTTTGTCACCCACGATCAAGCATAGCCCTCACCTCTGCATGAATCTCTCGACTTCTGAAAGGAAGGTTTCCAGAATTAAAATTCAAGCCCAGCAAGGCGTTTCTGGGATACCTTGAAATACAGTCCTGCAACTCTAGCATTCCGCATGCTGAGAAGACAAATGCATAAAAGATCCATGCATTTATATGATCTACTGAACATTTATACATTCTTCAAAGCCTTACTTTTAAATATTATTTTAGCCTGCGGTGATATATCTACTAAAAGCCATATGAAAATACACCCAAGTAGATGTTTTAAAACACAACTGCCTATTCACCATTTTTTTTTTTTTTTTTTTTAAAGAACAGAACATCTTTTAAGATAATCCCAGTGTTCCTTAGAGAAGGGAAGTGAGAATCCTGTTTTATTTCCATCGCAGGTGTTACGGCCAATCTTGGAAAAGCCCTTCATCCTCCCGGGCTGTTGTGTGTCAGGCACATGCCAGATGACTCACGTTGACTTCTTTTTTTGCTGGACCATTTCTATGACTGACTGATCCTTACAAATCGCTCACTATTTGTGTAGCTACAGCTTTTATTTTCCACCTCCTTTCCTATAAAATGGAGCTATTGATTTTTATTCCCGGGAGATTTCTATTGGATGCTTTGAGATCTGTGATTGTTAGATATGTGTATAGGACAAGATAACCTTTATTAGACAACTTGGAAGTTTTTCTGTGCATAAATGCCCTATGTTCCCACCCATTCGGGACACAAATGGTGAAAAGAATCTTGAACTTGCTGATGGGGCCCTGGGGACCCTCAGTTAAGACTGACAAGATGCTTGAATAAAGAGGAGAAGCACAAGATGTTACAACCAGATGGACATGAGAGGTGTGAATTATATTGTCCCTACAAAGCCAAGAACTTTTCATACAGTACGTACCGTTGGCCCCCTGTATCTGCAGGTTCCACATCTGTGGGTTCAACCAATCATGGATTGAAATTAATTGGGGGGCGGGAAACAACAACAACAACAAAATAATAATTCAATGATAAAAATAATACAAATATGAAACAATACAGTATAACAGCTATTTACATAGTATTCACATTGCATTAGGTCTTACAGGTAATCTAGAGATGCTTTAAAGTATATTAGAGGATGTGTGTAGGATATATGCAAATACTAGGTCATTTTCTATCAGTGACTTGAGCGTCCTTGGATTTTGGTATCCACGGGGGTCCTAGAACTAATCCCTCATGAATACCGAGGGAAGACTGTACATCCCTTTTCAGGATCTCAGCCTATGGCTAGAGGACACACTCTGGGGTGTGAGTCAGAGTGATGACACACCAGTGCCAAGCGTCAGGTCAGCAAATGCAGCAATGAAGTGAAAGCAACAACCTGGGAAAACAAAAGCAGCCAGGCCACCGGGTCCTTTCGTTAGAGAGACTTGCAATTCAGTAACAAGGAAGGGTAGGGCCTCAGCACCAAATACCACTTAGATTGTCCCCCAAGCTGGGGACATCCCCAGGCTGAGAAAGCCTGAGAAACCAGGAGTAAGTTGTTGTACAACGTTGTCTAAATCCAAACATCAATATTAATATAACATGATTAGACTTCAACAACACATTATGGCAGACCTCTGCACCTGTCATTCTTGATCCCCCTGAATCAGGCACACCCAGGGGAGCAGGGAGAAATAAAACTCCATGGTCCCTAAGCAGAACTCAGCCAGGCACTGTCCACTTGAAGCTTTAAAGTGGGCTTCATAGTTTATTACTTAACGCACCTGCAGCTCTCGGCACTAAGGAACAGTCAAGCTGATACTTGATTCCCAGTGTGAAGGTGCTGAAGACGACAGTGCCAAGTCAAATTGCCTGGTTGGGTGTATTACAAAATATGATCATACTAATAAAATATGGAGGTTTATCTGGCCAATTATTTTCTCTTTGGCATTGTGAGCCAAAGCGCTAGGAATTCTGAAGCTCAATCACAGACAGTTATGCCTCTGAGCCCCAGGAACAAAATTAAGCACGACCTTTCCACATGCTACCCGCACTCTCTGGCCCTCCCTGTGGGCAGTGTCTGACTCTCGAACTTGGAATGGATCTTACTGCTTGGTGATGTCAAGATGCTCAGTCACGAGAACAATTGTTCCGTAAACTTTAGGAATGAAATTCAACATTAAGGTCAATAACCTTGTTTATTTCTTCCAAAGTTGCTGGAATTTTAACCCCCACACACCATCCTCACCAAAAAGAAATTTTGAAATTATGACACCAGAAGGAAAAACAAATGTACTAATTTTACTTTTTAGAGTCATTGAAGAGTTGTTAAAGTCTACACACACACACACACACACACAGATATGCATATATATATATAGTTTTTAATTGAATATCATCTTTAGCCAAAATAGGTTTTGTATTTTTTTTTTTTTTTTTGGTAGACTTCTTTTTCTCATCCTTCTCCATCTTTTCCCTAACGATTACTGGCCTTAATTTTTAGGTTTTGTCACCTCGTTCATCCTAAGGTGAAAAATTTGCACTAGCAATTATCATACATTTAGTTGAGAGTCTCTTCATCTGATTCTGGAAAAATCTGAACATAATCACGAAGAAAATCTCTTGGCTCAAAGACATTTCTGCGAGATTCCTCAGAAATTCTGCAAGCTAGTGATTAAGGTAGCTTCCTCACAAATAGCAAATTAGACGTGGCTCTCTGGATCAGGTGTGGCAAGAGACAGACATGCCATGGCTGTGGGTTCAATATGGTGAGTATCTAGGGGAGGAATAAGCATTGCACGGGTGTCAGCATTGAACCAGGACCCAGATCTGCCCGGTGTGACACTGTGCAGAAATGTTTAAAGCCAGTGTCTTCAGCCAACATTCCTCAGCCTTTGTTGTCAATGGACCAGGTGTAAATACACCAGATGAACTAGCAAGACGCAAGGCCTGGCTCCCATCCCGTGAGATGTTGGAGGATATTCTAACCTGAGAGAAAAACCATTCAACTGGGGCATAAAAGAGTGTGTTCATCTGTCAGTGTGGTCATGTTTTTATTGAAGAAATAGATTATCCAGAGAAATGTGTCCTGTTTATAGTTCTGTCCAATGGAGGGGTTGTTTCCAGGTCACGTTTCGTCTTTCCTGTCAAACACTGAGCCCCACTAGGCCTCCCCAGGAAGATGGTCCAGCCCTGGCTCTCTACTCATTCATTCATTCATCAGTAAATGACTGAGAACCAGTGAAGTACCAAGACATTTATTAAAATATGATTCCATAAATGGAAAATAAAACATAGTTCTTACTCATCATGTGGCTGAGACACAGAAACAGATAATTATTAGTTGAATTATGTGAAATTGCCGTTTTGTTTTTTCTTTACTGCCAGAAATGGTCAATATTGGCAGTTTCATGTGGTGTGAACTTTATATATGATTTGTTAAGCTCAGGGAGATATACACAGAAATTTTTGTTGTTGTTTGTTTCTGCTTAGCTTATGAAAGGGACACTCAAGCCAGGGAGTGTGGATTGGAAAGTGGGGAGGAAGGTGACTGGGAAGGCTTGCTGGGGGATACTTGATCACGAAAGATGAAGAAGATGTGAAGTCGGGCGTGGTGGTGCACATCTGTAGTCCCAGCTATGTGGGAGGCCGAGGCGGGAGGATCACTCGAGCCCAGGAGTTTGAGACCGGCCTGGGCAACATAGCAAGATCCTGCCTCTAAAAATAAAAAATGAAGATGTGGACTATGCATGTGGGGATATTCAGGAACTTGATGAAGCATGAAGAACCTTCTGGAACAGACTGCCTTTAGAAATTTATCCTGAAGAGGCCCTTAGTTGTTTAATCATGGAACTTGTTCAAAAATAGAAGGGCATGAGAACAAAAGTGCCAATGTCCTAAGGGGCTGTTACAAAAGACTGTAAGTGTCTACTGGACTCCTTCTTTCCTTTGTTCTCACTGGCAAAGAAAGAAGTGTTTCAGGCCCTCTGTCTTCTACTCACCTCCTACCTTAATCCCTAGAGCTGGCTCCCTGGGCAGCAATCCCTATAACAGAAGGTAAAGACCTTGAACCCTCACCGACTGTCACCGTATGTGAAGTCCTCTTTGCTTCCTGAGAATGACATCCTCTAGTGGATTCAGCTCTTGCTTTGGGAAATAGTTCTCACGCTAGTAGCTGCGTTCTAAGCCCTGCTCTGTGGATTCAAGATCGATAACTCCAGGCCTAGAGCCCTGACCTTGACTGGGTTTATTATGGGCCTCAACCTTGCAAAATCTTTTGGTTTCATTTCCTGACTTTCCAAACCTCCCCTCCTAATCCAGCTGGCTCCTGCCACCCACTCATTGGGCCCCGTTCTCTGGTTCTGTTTTGCATTCCGAGTGAACACTCTCGAGTCCTGGAAAAAAAAAAAAAAAGCCATTTCTGAAGATCTAACACAAGAGCACAAGGCACCAAACAATAATGAGTTAGATGCCAATAAACCCTTGCAGGAACTCAAGGTCCTCTTAAAGTTCATTGAGAGTGTGTTACCACAGCACTGTCTGGGAAGCCCTGGATGGTTTGGGCTGCCAGTGGTTTCACTTTACACCCTGTGGCCTACCACACAGACGCTATTACAGGAGAGAAGAACAAGCTTTCAGCCTAATAATTCATTAGAACTGGAAAACGTGTGGCTCGTGAAGATAAAAGTTTGTATACCGACATGTTTCTGGAAATGCATTGCCACCAAATAAATGAGAAAGGAAATAGGACAGTTAAGGGGAATTGCATCCTTCAGGGATCCTCTAGGAAGCTCTCTGCATTACAGAGAGATTGGACTTCTTGCCTCTTAAGGTTACATCCACTTCTATAATCCTGGGACTGGAAAATGACTTGAAAAAGCTTATTTCCCCCCCCCACCCCCCGCCACCATGTGAAATAGGACCTTTTGTTACCAGACATCACTAAGGTCATAAGATAAATGGGTGCCATTACTATATGTTCTATGAAGCGTGTGCTGCATTTCTAGGGACATTTTAACTCATGAACTACCCCAAGCTTTTAATCATTCCAGGAGAGGCCTGTGACCCACTGACAAGAGCAGCGGAGTGTGTTTGTAGAAGGTGGCCATGGGCCTTGGACGATGGCGTGCTCTGAGACGCAGTTGGAGATGTCACTTGGGACCACCCTACTTGTGTTTTTTCCTGCTGCCAAGGAATAATCGCTTTCTGGGTGGGCAAGCACATTTTTGATGCCTCATTCTTATGTTTTTAGTAAAGTCCACCAGGAACTTGTTTTCTCTGATGACAAGATGCATCCCAAATTACTCTAAAGATGATATTGATTTTCCTACAAATAATAAGGCTGGCCGCAGGAGGACCATAAAACTCCAAGTTGTTGCTTCAGTGAGTGTTACCGTGTAATGTCAGTAGCTTTGGTTTTTATTTAATTTTGTGATTAAGGTTTTTATTGATTTCCCTGCAGGGTAGAATATATCAATACCCTTTGGTTTCAGAGGAGCATTTCAGTAACAGGAAAACATAAAAGGACTCAACTACAGAGAACTGGGGCTTTATTTTAAAATTTACGAAACTGCTACCATGAATCCCTAAGGTATAGCTTTGGAACTAGCTTTGGATGGGACCACTCTGCCTTGTGTGGTAGGCTAATCCCTCACGGTAGCAGCTGGTTTCATGGGCCTATGAAGTTTAGTTGAAAATGCTTAGCCAGCAGTTATGAGAACTAATATTATTTCGCCAGGAGCTAGTACACCAAGCGACTCTCACTCCACATTACCGTACATCATGTATGTTTCTTTCTCCCCACCAGAAAAGGGCTATGATGCCTAATCTATGGGGGTGGCTTCGTATGTGTAGGAGAGACAGTTCTTCTCAAAGATATTGTATCATTGGGAAACACAGTCCAAGCCGGGACTGAATCTCTGATTCAGAATGGGCCCCTCAATGATTCTACAGTTTCCAAAATGGTACAGGAAATATGCGGTTTCCTTGAAAGTTAGAAAGGGCCACACAACTCTCAGAGTCACTCTGTATTGTGTATGATGTTCTTCTCCTTGCCTTTGGGCTTGAGAGTCCAATAAGATGGCTTCATTTTTGTTGGCTGAGTGTGGGGGACATTCCCTTAAGACCGAACCACTTCCTACTGCCCAGATCAATAGGTTATGTATCCTCACATGTACAATTAAGATCAGTGATTCACAGGTAACCTTTTACCCGATCCTCCCGTCAGCAGTACCACGGGGGAAGATGTCCCTGGCCTTTTCCCACTGACCAGGAAACTTAGAGAGATGCTAATGATGTGCTTAGTGACCTGTGGGCAGCCGATGGCAGAGCTAAAAATTAAACCTAGCCTTTTTGGCTACCAGTCATTCCATCCACTCTACCACACTGGGATTGTGGGAACCAATTAGCTCTCTTAGTGGCGCTGGCAGATTAGTGTGGCTGGTTTTTTTGTCTGAGCCTACTGGTGGTTTGTTCTAATGCGGTAGAATATCCGGGCCTGGGCACCCTCCAGTCTGTCCTTTGCACACTGGTTCACATGCAGCCTTCTGTGTTTCTAACAACGGGGAGTGCCGTTCCTTAGAGCAAGGCTGTAGCAGAGAGGCGGAGGAATAAATCCGAGGACAAAACCCCCAGCCGGGCAGGTTGTGCAAGCTCACCAAACAGTCACTGGTCTCCATTCAGAAAGACACAAGCAGTTTTGACTTCCCTGTTCTTTCTTCCTCCTCAAAAACACATTCCCCTTTGTCTGAAATTCCAACCAATTTCTAAAAGAATAAAGCAGAATGATCTCTGTAGAACACAATTCTGAAAATATAGCTGAGTGCACTGCAGCCGGGACAGAGCCAGGCAATGGGGCTAGATGGCCGTTCATCAGTGAAAACAGTGTTAAAAAGGAAGCCCCGTCCTCTGGCCTCGTGACAGTTCTCCTGCCTTTGCTTATTCATCCTGCTTTGAGAAAAACAAAGAGAAAAGGAAACCCCCAATTTAAATCAAAGAATAAGGAGGAAATTCATGTTTGATTCTCACTCCTAGAAATTAAATCCATATTTAGGTTCTCATCTGATCTTCCAGACTGTTCACTTGAACATTCGTGTGACCAGAGAAATGTCTGCGGTGAGCAGAACAGTCCTGAGAGGCCTTGTGACACCAACTTGGAGACCTTGCACGGCCCAGATGGCGAGGTCAGAGCCAACCTCTCTCCTGGGAAGGGATTGCCCAGGGGGATGGTGCCATACAAGAAAGCCCAGAAGACAAACCAAACTGAGATGTGAGGTTACCAAAAATATCCCCCTACTATCTTGGTTTGAAGTTCCCATATTAGTAACTCCTTTGGGTTAAGATATTGGTGCTGTTACAATAAAATATTAGATGGTAGTTATTGCCTGAGGTTACCACTGCCCACCAACCACAAAGGCTTGTTGAATTAAAGGTGCCAAGAGGAGGAGGGCAAGGGAAACACTCACAGGTAGCTTCAGGTGAGTCCTCAGTTGGGTTTATCCAGATTCTCCTAACTGGATGAAGCCTATTTCTTGTAGCTGTTGTGAAATTCAGCCCTGTATTTGCAAAATACCCTAAGAATAGGCCAAAGAAAAGGGCAGAGAGTGTTGCTGGGACAACTCCCAAGACAAAGAGACTTTCAGATTTCTGGGGACAAGAAGCCACGTGAAAGGCATTTTCCCTTCCAAACACACACACACACAGACACACACACACTCTCTCTCTCTCACACACACATTCCTCAGAGCATGTAGATGTGTATGGGGCTGGCAGGAGTTTGATTAATCAGGCAAGCAGTATCAGCTTTAAATTCAAACCGTTTAAAACACGGCAACAGGGCACCATCTTAAAATGAGCACAGGGAACAGTACATGGGGAATTAGAGGCAGAGCCGCTGTGAAAAGTGAATCCAGACCATATGGAGCCGAGGACTGGAGGAGTCAGCCAGCGCTGCAAGCATCTGGGATGCCAAGAGTTTCCTCTTGTGGAGCAGAGGCATGGAGGGGTGCAGCGGGGACAGGAGCACGGGAGGGAAGCCAACCCATCAACAGGTCCGGTGGCAGGGCCAGATGGCCTCCTACCAGAGGGCTTGCTTCTTGTGACAGCGGCCTTTGGGCAGGAGGGGCGCAGAACAGCCCCGGGGTCTCCCGAAGACAATGAGGAGAAACAGACCCCGGGGCTGCTGGCTCCTGCCTGCCTCTGGCCTGCAGAGCGGATGCCAAGGCTCCCGGACAGGAAATGAATGAGACTCCGCGGAGGATAGTTCAGGGATCCAAGAGGAAACCATAGACCCTGGCAACAGTGGGGAAAAGGGAGGGCGGAGTAGAGGAAAGAGCTTGTTTGCTTAATGCTGATCTATTAAAGGTCAGTGATAAATGTTTGCAAAAGTCCTCGGGCTACACGCTTAGAGCTTCTGAGGGCAGAAGGGAAGAAGTTCCCCGTGCACCCTCAGGGGGATCTGGGGTTGTTTAGATCTGAAGGAATGATTGTGAGTGATCCCTGCCTTGACTCTCTCCTTCCTCAAAGACAAAATGCTTGCATGGTTTTAGGATTCAGGCAGAGTTTTCAACAAACGATGTGGACCTCGTCATTCCTTTACTTCTTAGCTCAGATCGGGCAGCAAGAGCTTGATGTCCCCTTTTTTACAAAGGTTATCAGATGATGCTCTGGGCAAGTTACCTCTGTGTCTTCATTTTAAATTGGAAATAACTAGCGTGTAGAATATTGAAAGCACTTGGCATCACACCTGACACGTAATAACTGCTCAATAAATGGTAGCTATTCTATATCATTATTAGTATTACTATTTAGTCCCACCATTTCCTTTTTGTTGTTGTTGTTAAAGATAATGCTCTAATAAATATCGCCATATGTAAATCTTTGCCCAGATTTCTGATTACGACTCTGGTGTAAATTTCCAAAAGTGGTAAACTGCGTCAAAGGATATAGACTTTATAGAGGTGTCTGACAATGTATGCCAGATTATTTCCCATTGTGTTTGTACCAACGTCACTCCCCACTGTCCCGAAATGGGAACACATGGAGATCGGCCTTGGTGACACTGGGTCATGAGGTTTAAATTCCTGCCATCGGCATGTATTTACCGTGTGCTGGGTGTGACTCTGGGCACTAGAGATACAGTCACAAATCACAACAAAAAAGGATGTCCTGTCCTCAAAGCACTTAGATCCTGGGGCAAGATAGACAGAAATAAATAAATGCATACACGGTATCAAGATAGACAGAAATAAATAAATGCATACACAGTATCGCATTGTGCCGTGGTGAGTCCTATGCAGAGAATAGAATAGAGTAAAGGGCTTGCGGGGGAGGATGCTATCATGGATAGGGTGCTCACTGTCTAGCGAAGATGGGAAATGATACCTGAGCTGGAACAGAATGAGTGAAGCTTTGTGAAGACCCAAGGAAACAACATTTCAGGTGGCTGGAAGAAAAACCACAGCACCCCGAGGCTGTCAAGACCTGGCAAGAGGGTTAGTGTTCGCAGCAGCGTGAGCAGTTAAGGAGCCACCTACTTGTTGCTAATTTGATAGACAAGAAGAATAACTCTCCTTTTAATCTATATTTTTGATTACTTGTGAGGCTGCATTTTTCACATGCTGATTGGGTGTTTGTATTTAGTCTTCTATGTGCAGTGGACCGAGCGCAGCCCTCCCAGAGGACCACCCCTACCTACTCTGCCGTCAGTGGGACAGAGACCTTTGAGCTCCCGCCCTAAGTTCCATGGAGCTTCCAGTCTAAGGAGTCTGCATTTTGGAGGCCCTGGGGGGAGTTTTGTGGTTCTCTTTCTGGTTTCTCTCATTGTTTTTTAACAGCCCACGTTTAAAATATGTCCTTTATTAAGCTGTGATTGCGCAAACTGGGGGATAGGATGAGTTCGGTTTTCCTTTTTTATGCTGAAAATTCCAGCTGGATGAATACGACATTGGGGATTTTACTCTTTTATTTTGCTTTTAATCATTCTGGGAATGCTTTTCTGAGAACTGCTGGCATCTTAGGCATGGAGAGTCATTCAGCACCGTGCTCTTTAAATGCAAAAAACGACTCGATAAACCAAATCTTTGAAATAACTAAAGGAAACTGTGCATTTGTTATGCAACATCACACAATTGTTTCATTGGTGCACCTTCCTAATGGCTTCTTTATGCAAACGTTACCGCCTTTGTGCCAGTTTTTGTTTTTTTTCCCCCTGCTTCTGCCATTTTCCAGTACATTTATTTCAGTGAAGGCTGCTAAAAACCTTTGAAGAAATTGGGGAGACGGGTCCTTTTCCTCCTGCATCAGGATGTGCATTTACATGAAGCACTTGCCTAAGCTACCACTGGTGAAGTCAGGAAGAGGCCCCTCCCTGCTTAAAGTATGCGATTTATACGCCTGCAAAAATGCCAAGCATATGCAATCCATTTTGGTATTTTAAATTCTTACAGAGATAGTTAATTAAATGCATAGAACCAGGGTTTAAATTGAATCTGTCTCGGGAAGAGCTTAACTTCAGGCCCCGTTTATAGATTTAGTAAATTTGTAGGGGGTAAGAATGTTCTACTGGCTAATCCCATAGTAGGGGATGAATGGGTGTTTTTTGTTTGTTTGTTTGTTTTTTTCCAATCTGGACTCTGTTTTTTGTTTCCTTTGTGATGAAGAGCTGAAGGAAGGCACAGTGACTTGATTAAAGGTGTCCTTCCAAGATGCTTCATCGTTTTGCTGTTTCATTTTGTTTGTGGTTCATTCAGGGCTGCCTAATAAAACCTTGCACATCCCAGAGCGTTTGTCTTTATTCGCTCATTTAACTGTTTTCACTAACGTCGTGCACAAGCAGGGATGACAGCCTTTGAGAAGCTGGACATGGTGTTTTTGCGGTTATAATGTGTCCTTTGTCCACAACCAAGGTGTGGAGTGCGTGGGGTCTGAAAAGAGAGACCACCGTCTCTGAATGTGCTCTGTGCATCCAGGCCCCTGCAAGGAACCCAATCACATGGAAAGTCAGCCCATTATCGCTAACTCGCAAGAGGTAATTGCTTTAAGCAGAGGTTCTAACATTTTTTTTCATTCCTGACATCATTTACCTGAGCAACATAGCCCCATTAATAACATCTCTCGCTTCTAGAAGGCGGGATGACACAGAGGTTAGGAGGCAGGAAGATAAAAGTGCTGAAAATCGTTCCTACCCTTCAAACCCTGCTCTAGTGTGTATTGTCCTACGAGCAGCCTTTTCATAAATAGCTAAGGATATATATGTATGTGTGTGTGTATGTATTCCTATAACATTCGGATGTATTCATATTTTATGATTGAACATATTTATAATATAGATGGAATTGTGGCTAATATTTACATTATGAAAAAGTAAATGAAATATATTAATTGCATATGTTTCTTTGTCATGGCTGTCTTTATTGACTTGTTTAGATAAAGCATTTACCTTTGTCAGAGAATCAAAAGCATCTTAACTTTTCTTACAGAAGATGAGGCTGTTGAGATTCTAATATTCTTGTACGATGCAAACTGTTCCTATTAACTACATCTTTAATGGTTGTACACCCTCTTACTCAAGCAATCATTTGATTTTGGAAATGGAATAGTAAACAGAGATGTCATTTCTGAATTCTATAAGAGTGTTTTCTTGCTGCATGTTGGTAGACTTTCAATTCTAATAAGACTTTTATAATTGGAATAATAGTTTCGAGTAAGCATAGTTGAAGTTTATAGGAAGGCTCCCCGCTGGTCAGTGATGTAACATTTTTAAATTTGAAAAATACATAAATAATATCAATAATCTAAACCGAGTTTTGTAAACTATGGCCTCAGGCCAAACTTGACCCATCACCAGTTTTTGTAAATAAAGTTTTATTTGAACACAGCCACACCCTTTTAGTAATATACCTACATGGCCCTCAAAGGCTAGAATATTTATCACTGGTCCTTCAGGAAAAACATTTGCTGATACCTGATCTAAACTGCATGGGTAAAACAAGATAAACATTAACCAAAATCAATCAATCAATCAATCAGTCACATTCATGTGGGGACTTGGAACGGAAGTAGAGTTAAAAAAATTTTTTTTTTGGCTTCATAACATTCAGACATTTACCCATCAATTATTGAGCAGCTGCTCAAGATCTCAAGATCACGTACTTTGTGGATTTAAAAACTGTGCTTCCCTAGGTTAGCCCTGGTAGTTCTGTCCCATTTCCTGTCGTATGCCTTGCAGGGGCCTGTGCAGCCAGGTGAGTGTGTGCTACTCACTCAGCCCCAGGGTGGGTGCGACATTTCAGCAGGAACCAAGAACATGAGACATTGTGGATTCTCTGCTGGAGGTGAAACAGTAAGGTCCTTCTTTCCAAGTCCGAAGTCTAAATTATCTTGCAACATGGCACCTCTTTTGTTTTCCTGGAAAGTGCTACCTTCCGTCTTCGGCCCAACAGATTTGTTCTGTTTTGAAAACCTGGAAGAAATATTGGCCAATGGAGCCAGGAGTTCAGTGTATTGTGCTCTGTTCTCCCATGGGAATCATCTCTCTAGATTAAAATGGAGGTGACGGAGGATGAGGAAAGCCTGGCATTGAGACAAATACGGGAGTTAAGAGCATTGGGAAGAAAGCCAGGAGACCTAAGTTCTCATCTCAGCTCTACTCTGGTTAGCTGTGCGATTCTGGGCAGGTCACTTTGAACCCCTGTTTGCTTATCTGTACCTATCTCTTATCTGGAATAGCAACGCCTATCCTATGCATCTCACACAAATTGTTGAGAGGATAACATGGGATAAGAATCATCATTTTTTTTTTGTGTAATGACTGAAACTTCCTCTAGTATTTAGAACAGAGACCAACCAAATGTAATTTGAGGATCCATAGTGAGAAACTTCATTTGATGTGAGTCAAGGAAGGTTCTAGGGACTGGACATACTGGCACAGCCAGAAACCTATGCAGAAGAAGAATAAATTGGGATCACAGTACAAGGTGCTGGGAAGCTAGCCAAGATGCAGGCTGGGCTCTCTGGAAAAGCCAGACAATCGCACCTGAGTGAGCACAGATGCAGGTAAGTACAGGTGAGCAGGTCCGTTGCAGTGGGTCAGTGCTTAGGGTCTGGAAGGGAGAGAGTTGGTCCCCTCACAAGAGGACTCGAGGCAGCATCAGAGGTCACAGAGCAGAGAGCTCTACCTTCTGAGAGAGGATGTGGCCAAAGGGAAGTGGAAGATGCTCACGGAGACCAAAGCCCAGGACAATGGAACCAAGGACATGTCAACTTGGTGGAAGGCAGGAGACAGAGGACGCTGCAGTTTGAGGGATCGCCAGCCAATCCCAGAGCCCGTCTCCCGGCAAGTTCAGGCTGGTTCCTGCTTTGGTCAGGACTGGCTGGGGCTGTCTGGCCTGTGAGGTCCTTCTAGAAACCCCCTCCCCAGATGCAATTCCCTCATCGGCTGACCCTTGTGTGGGAATATTCTAACATTTTGAATCTTTTCTTTGGTCAGAGACATTTGAATGATTCTGAGACTGTCCCAGTAAAAGGTAAATGGCCGGGGAGATAGCACATGAAACTACAAAGTGCCATTCTTACTTTAATGTGAATTTAGGTCATTGGGTTATCTCCTTCCACCACGAGAGCCCTGAGGAAATGGAAGCGAGAACAGGGAGCTTGTAAAACACTAACAGCAAACTTCGCCTGTTCTCGTTTTGTGACTTGTCCTTGCAGAAAAGGGATTCCTAGCCAGTTCCCTCTTCCCCGGTCATTCCGCTGTTCAAGGGTTGTGTGCACAGGTAGGAACTGGGGTGGTCATGGTGCAGGGGGAAGACGGGCTTCCCAGAGGGGCGGCTGATTGCAATTCCTCGGCCTGGAGGAGACATCGTTTTCTAAGCCACCCAAAGGCATCTTAAATGCTCGAACATACCAGAGAAGCCAAATTGCCACAGGCCCCATTGAATAGTTCGGGCCAGCTGCTTTCCAGACTGCAAGGTCTCAAGGATGCACAGCTGGGATCCCCGTGCAAGGCAGGGAGCAGAGGTGAGAGGGAGACGCTTTCTCCTCTGCTGCCTGGAGTTCAGGCAGGACAGAGGCCACGACTGGCAGGTCAGACCAGTCAGGAAGTGACCAACCACTTTTCAAAGCCTCTTATTTTCCGTGAAAGTTTCCAAGTGATAATAACATCTCTCAGTACTGCAACTTGGAAGAATGAATTTGCAGCTCCCCAGTGATGGATAAAACACCATCAGAAAGTGTGACAGTCCCCTGCACCCCCGGCTCAGTCAAAGGAAAATGGATCACACTCACAGAGAGGAAGAATTGCAAGGCAGGCATCCCAGAATGTATTGCAGTCATAACCCGGGAAAACGGTCCACCCAGTCTCTGCTATCTGTACACAATGCGCTGGGCTCATTTTCTGCTGAAAGACAATGTGCCTGTACTAAACTGGCTTCATTAACTCAATTGGAAAAAATGATTTTGCAATTTGCATGGGGTTTAAGAGTGTAATTAATACAATTCATAAAAGG
Source organism: Eulemur rufifrons (assembly GCF_041146395.1). Lineage (NCBI taxonomy): Eukaryota > Metazoa > Chordata > Mammalia > Primates > Lemuridae > Eulemur > Eulemur rufifrons. The sequence goes on along the minus strand of NC_091007.1, from coordinate 6,117,482 downwards.
CCAGTGCCACTTTGCAGACATTAGCCCCATGGGGGACTGTGGAGCAGTGTGCTTTGGAGAGAGTTCTTATGTCTACAGTTCCGATGGCCAACATCGGCCTGCCTTCTTGGCAGGCCATTCCCATCTTTCTCATCAATAAAACTAGACTCGCGTTGTCTTTCTCTTCAGGGATTCCTAAGCAGTGCCCTCTTCCCCAGCCATTCTGCCGTTCAAGGGCAGTTGATCTCATTTGGATGAGAACCAAAGAAAGCTTTAAGATTAGGGCTCTCAAGGATAAAGCCAGGAAGAAGTCATGTCCCTGTGCACCTCGCTTTGTATCCAGTGTCCTTGCTGCATGTGGCGGTGTCTTAAGAGGTTGATTGATTGCTGAAGACCTAGGTTTCCTTTAGTCTCAGAGCACAGCCAACAGGTCTGGTCTTTTAAAAACCTAGGTCCAAGCAGGGACTACCTGTAATTTGGGGAGGAGGAAAGGGTGGTGAGATAGAGACTTTGGGCTTTGAGAATGAAAGCAGAGAGATGCGGCCCCATAGTGGGTGCCTGTAGGTGAGGAGAGCAGAGGTTTGTGTAGGTGGACCCTGTTTGTACAGAAGTCTCATCCTTGTGAGAGGCAAATATAAATGTCTTTTTAAACGTTTATACACTGACTTCTGTCAAAAATCCCTTTCCTATCCATTAAATTTAAGGCAGATACCATGTTTTCCATACGCTTTCAGATAGTCAAAGCCCACCCAGTCACCCATCCATCCCTGGCCATTAGGGACATGCAACTAAAATCACAACCACACAGCACTTCACACCCATCGTCAAAGAGGAAATTATTCTGATGCTTATTAGGATGGCAAGGAGATTTTGTTCAGGACTATGTAACAGGTGTCAAGACTATCACAATAGTGGGGAGAGTCGGGCTTCAGTACCACAAAGACAGCTGGGGATTCACAGCCAGGGACAGAGGGAGGGGTCAGTGGATGGAAAATTACTCGGAGGAGACATTGAACATGGGGGATGGGGAACTTGATCAGCTATCAAGGGTCTGGGGTGCTCTTGCTAAACTGACTTAGCAGGATTCTTGCTACCACTGGACTAGGCAAGCTGAAGGCAGGGCTAAGAACAAGACCTAGTCCACAAGAGAGTATTTGTCACCGTGAGGATGACTCTTACCAACAAAATGGAAAGTAACAAGTGTTGGGGAGGATGTAGAGGAATTGGAACTCTTGTCCATTGCAGGTAGGAATGTAAAATGGTACAGGTGGTGTGCGAAATAATTTGGCAGTTCCTCAAAAAATTAAACATAGAATTATCATAGAATTTAGCCATTCTTCTGCTAGGTATATACCCAAAATAATTGAAAGCAGAGACTCAAAGAGAGATGCTGGTGCACCAATGTCCACAGCAACGTTAATCACCAAAAGATGGAAATAGCCCACACGTCCATCAGCAGTTGAATGGATAAAGAAAATGTGGTCTGTACATACAATGGGATATGATTCAGCCTTAGAAAGAATGAAACTCTGATGCATGCTCCAACATGGATGAACACTGAAAAAACATGCTAACTGAAATAAACCAGACCCCAAGGGGACAAATACTGTATGATTCCAAATACTGTATACAAGGTACCTGTTACAGGCACATTCACAGAGACAGAAAGCAGAATAGAAGTTACCAGGGCCTGGGGGAGGAGGGCATGGAGAGTTAGTGTTTAATGGAGACAGAGTGTCAGTTTGGGATGAAGAAAAGGTTCTAGTGCTGGCTGCACCACCACGTGAATGTTCTTAATGACACTGAACCATATACTTAAAAATGCCTAAAACGGTCAATTTTGTGTTATGTATAGTTTACCACAATTTAAAAAAAAAAGCTTTAAAAAATCCCATTTGGTCTAATATGCCAACCTCAAACTCAATGTAGATCTCAGCACCTGCCCTCCTTCCAGTGTGGGCTTGGAGGTGGGCTCTTGGGAGAGAAGGGGCTGGGTCTGCACTTTTCTCCCCTTCTCCCACTCCAACAATAAGACCCCCATAAAATACGTGCCCACATCTCCTCCCTTCCCTCTCGAAGGGTGGGAGGTTGAGGTGGGGGAAGGGGTGATGGAGGGACAGGGCGCCATCGTTTATGACCACTGGCACAGTGGTGGTGGCGGTGGGGAATATCTCTGGATTCTCTCCAGTTCATTGGCTTCCTTTGGGAGCAAGGGCCCCCTGCTGACATGGAGGGCTCCACTGTAGGTGCCCCCACCCCAAATACGTCCCCAACAAATCCCCGCGAATGCTACCCTATTTGGAAAGAGTGTCTTTGCAGATATGATTAAGTTAAGGGTCTTGGGTTATCTGGTGGGCCCTAAATGCCTTCACAAGAGTCTTTATACTACGCCTATAAGCAAGAAGACACAGCGGAGAGACGCAGCCACAAGCCAAGGAATGCCAACAGACACTGCGAGCTGGGAGAGGCAAGGAACGGATTCTTCCCTGGGGCTTCGGGAGGAAGTGCCACCCTGCCAACACCTTGATTTCCAAACCTTCTCTTGTTTTAAGCTGCCCTAGTTGTGGTAATTGATTTTGGCAGCCACAGGAGACTCACAGCAGGGCCCTGTGGCTGTGTGAGTGCCATCTGACCAAGTCTGAGCCGGCCAGGGTCAGGGAAGGCTACACATCGAACATATCTTCTTCATTCATTAATTCATTTTTCCATTGATTTTAAAGCAGTCATCCATTCTTTTATTCATCTGTTCATTTTTCATCCATCCATTACTTTTTTATCGATTCATTCATTTTCTTTCATTCTCTTGGCATTTCACTCATTTATTCTTTATGCTGTAATTTTGTCTTATAGTCATTTTTTTCTGCCCTTCTTACCTTTTTTTTCTTTCTTCCTTCTTTACTCCTTTTTTTTTCCCCTCTCTCTCCTTTCTTTCTTCGACAACTGATTACTGAGACTCTACTAAAGTACCAGCCAGCAAGATATCATTATTTGAAAATCACCGCTTAGGGGGTCATCCCTTTTGTGGATCAGAGACACATTAAAAGAGATCTGTGAGGGTGAAAAACAGTGTGGGTCCTACACACTATCTAATGGGAAAATATATATTCCAAATTCAGGCAGCACCATGTCTTTCTAATAGAGACCCACTCTGTTTAATCATTTTTTATTATTTATGAAGACCATTAAAAAGTCTTATTTTAGCCAGTGAAGAAATAAAATAATTTCTGGTGAGTCCTAGTCAGATAAAAGTTATTTAACAGCTTTATGGGAGAGGATACTCATATCATTTAAATGATTATGTATCTAAAAAACCAGATAAGTACCCAACTGAAAATGCAAAACAGAACGTAATTGAAACATGCTGTCTCCCAGGAGAAAATCTCATTATCAAAAGCGTCTATTAAATAACCTTCCTGCAAAAAGTGTGACTCCTTAAATATTTTTATGGGCATATATTTATAATTAAATATATGTTGATAGATATATATACATATTATGGTGATAAAAATAAATTTTTTCAAAGTTGAGCATTCAAATCAAGAGGTTCACATCATCAAGGTTGTTCTTTATTCAAGTTAGTGAATTAGTAAATTAGCAATTGAAGGTTTGAAATCACGTGATCTCTGTGTTGTATTTGCACTCACACAGACACAGCACACAAACTTTACGGATGAGGTACAATGTGTGTGCATGATTTTCTAAATTTTCAAAATTGAAATTGTAAAAATAGGATCTATTGTCAATATTTTATAATATACATACAGAAAATTACATAAAACATAAATGTACAACTTAATAAATTATTATAGAGTAAATATTCTCATAATCATCACAGTTCGAAAAGAAAACATTGCCAGAACCCCTGGAAGCCCCAGGTGCTCCTTAGTCATGGTCTCTCTTGCTTCTAGACTGACTCTTTTTTTATAATGAGCATTTATTTATTTATATCGATGCATAATACATGTGCATAGTTTTGAGGAACATGTGATAATTTAATACATTCATATGATTTATAAAGATCAAATCAGTGTATTGGGTATATCCATCACCTCAAATATTTGTCCTTTCTTTATGCTAGAACCATTTGCATTCTTCTCTTCTAGCTATTTTGAAATATACCGTAGATGATTGCAAACTATAGTCACCCTACTGATCTACCTAACACTGGTTCTTATTTCTTCTATCAAGTCACGTATTTCATGGTAATTACCTCCCTGCCTTTAGCAACAGAGTATGTGTCACTAAACATCCTAGTTTAGTTCTCCCTGTTTTAAAATTTGATATAAATGGAATCATACAATATTTATTCCTTTCTGTCTGGCTCCTGAACTCAGTATTATGTTTGTGAGATTTTTCTGTCTTTTTTGTATGCTTGTACATTGTTAATTTTAATTCTTGTACACTCTTCTGTTGTATGAATTTATCGCCATTTATTTATCCATTCTCCTGTCCATAGACCTTTGATTTTTCCCCCCAGTATTTGGTTATCATAAAGAATATTGCTGCAGATGAACATTCCTGCAGATGTAGTCTGGAGGACAAATATACACATTTCTCTAGGATAGTCTTTTGGGTAGAACTGTTTGATCACAGGGTGTAAATATCGTCAACTTTAACGAACAATATCAAACTCTTTTCCAAAGTAGTTTTACACATCCATCAGTAGTGTATAAGAGTTCTCCATTGCTTCACATCCTTGTCAATATTTACTATTGTCAGTCTCTTTAATTTTAGCAATTTGGGGGTTGGGGTGGTATTTCAACCTATAGCCAGCCCTCTGGATCTGTAGACTTTGTATCCCTGGATTCAACCAACCAGGGAATGAATATATTCGGAAAAAAAACTCTGCGCTGAACATGTACAGACTTTTTTTCTTGTCATTATTCCCTACACGATACAGTATAACAACTATTTACATAACATTTACATTGTATTAGGTATTATAAATAATCTAGAGATGATTTAAAGTATACGGGAAGTTGTGTGTAGGTTATATGCAAATACTATGCTATTTTATAGCAGGGACTTGAGCATCTGTGAACTTTGGTATCTGCAGAAGGTCCTGGAACCAGTCCCTGTGGATATCAAGGGACGATTGATTATAGTTTTAATTTGCATATGTCTGGTGACTAATGAGATTGGAGTGCCTTCTATGATTTTATTCATGATTTGGGTTTCCTCTCTAATAAAGTATTCTTCAAGTAGCTTTGGCTAATTTTCTACTGGACTTTTGTCTCTTTGATTTTGAGTTGTTTTTTTAAAATATATTCTCAATATATAACATATTTTGTTGCATATATGTTTCTTTCACAGTAGTATCAAAAATTATCCAAAACACAAGAATATGTCTAACAAAACATGTGCAGGAGAAAACTGTAACACGTAATTGAGAAGAATTAAATAAGGCCTAAATAGATACACAGTATTCACGCATTGGAAGAGTAATATCTCAGAGATGTAAATTCTTTCCCAAACTGTTTTATAGGCGCAATACAATCCCAGTTAAAATACTGATAGCTTTGTGTGTGTGTGTGTAATTTGGTAAACTGATTATAAAAAGTATATGAAAAACAAAAGACAAACAATAGCTAAGATAATCTTGAAGAGGAAGGAGCAGAAGGAGGAAGAATAGGATGAGGAAGAGGAGGAGGGGAGCAGAGAGTTTGCTGTAGAGATACCAAGGCCCACTGGAAACTATAGCAATAAGGCAGTGCAATATCTGTGCAAAGATAAACAGATCTGTGGAACACAACAGAAAATCCAGAAACAAACCCACATGGACACTTGCTATCTAGCAAACATGACCCTGCAAAGCTTCAGAGAAAAGAGTGTCTTCTTAGTAAACAATATTGGGACAAGTGGGTATTCATATTGGTAAAAATCAGTTCCAAGCAGATTCTTGACATAAGAGTAAAAGCCAAATCATAGAGCTTTTAGAAGATAATATAGGAGAATATTTTCATGATCTTAAGGTACGGAAATATTTTTAAACAGGATAGGGGAAAAAAAAAAAACTAACCATAAAGAAAAAGATGAACAAATTGGACTACATTAAAATTAATAACTTCTGTTCATCAAAGGACACCTTTAAGAGTGTGAAAAGGAAGTCATAAAATGGGGAAAAAATCATAACTATTTTAATTGTAAATCTTTCTAAAACCCAAGACACATTTTCCTCTCTTTTTAAAGTAAATGCCCTGCATAAAATTTTGTAGCTCTCAATGAAAGTGGAGCTCATTGGGTAATTCATTCACTGTTCGGACACAGAAAAGCACCTCGAGATGTTTTTTGGAAGCGCTTTCCTTCTTGGAAGATTCTAGAAGCTGCAAGTCATGCTTTAATTTATATTTCCTTCCTTTCTTAGGTTTATCTTTTTCATCCTTTCCTACAGAGTGGAACTTCCAGAAGACTTTCAAGTCATTCAGCAGCCTTGAACCTCCTTAGAGAGCCGCTGACATGAATATAGCCTTTGCATTTCAACAAAGAAGATTTTCTTGGCTTTCTCTTCTCATCAAGGTTGCAAGGTCTGGGTTCTGTTAGTCAGAAGAGAAGGGATTTCCTGACTATTCCTTTGATCGTGTGATTTTTATGAAAGCTAGCACACCTGATAGCTCATCAGACATCTAGGTCCCTGTTTCCACAAATTGGTGATGGGACAAGACGCCTTCACTGTAATTTTGTTTTTATAAAACCAGCCTGTAAAGCCACCATCTTTTCTTTCCACACATCTGCACATGATAAATTATTTCTAGTCCCTTTAATCCATTTTTTATTATTCTTCAAAAAAAAAATCTCATGCTTTTTGTCCCTGGCGTGGTTCAAAATAAATCCTTGCCAAAACTCAGCTCTCCTGTCAAGAGGCCAGCATCACACAGGATGGCCATTGTCTGGAGTTAATCAATTAGTAAATTAGCAAGTGGTGATTTGAAATTAGATAATAGCCTTAACTTAAAAATCTATGCATGCATGAAGCCTTTTAACTGAAAAAAATATTTATTGTCACTGACGTCTTCGTGCATTTGGTGGCTCTAATTTTTAGTGCTGACGGGGTGAGAGGGACAGGGGAGGGCTTTGAGCGTCTGCTTTTCTGCTTGTGCCAGTCATGACTAGATCAGCAACAGGCCCATTCAGGTTCCTCAGATAACCTTCCACCTGGAGCTAATAGATTCTTATTTCATCTCCACGTCTGTGGTTATTACAGTAAAGGCTGCAGTACTTCCCCGTTCTCCCGTAGCCAGCTTTTTACTCTCAAGTACCGTGAGGAATTAAGTGGCTGTTTGTAATTTTTCCCAATTATGGAGAAAGTTCTCCAATTGCATTACAAATAAATGATCATATTGAATGCTGATACAAAAAACAAAACAAAACAAAACAAAAAAAACCCTTCAGCCACTCTTCAAGCCTTAATTCATTAGATTTCGCAACGACCGTGTCACCTTGGGTCTTAGTCCATTTGGGCTGCTCTAACTAAACACCAGCAACTGGGTGGCTATGAACAACACAAAATTATTTCTTACCGTTCTGGAGGCTGAGAAGCACAGGATCAAGGCACAGGCAAATGCAGTGTCTGGTGAGGGTCTATCTCTCGTGGATGATGTCTTCTAGATCTGTCCTCACATGAGGGAAGGGACAAACAAGCCTCCTTGGGCCTCTCTCACAAGGACAGTAATCTTATGCATGAGGGCTCCACTCTCAGGACTCAATCACTTCTCCAAAGGCCTCACCTTTTAATCCCATCACATGGGGGAGGAGGTTTCAACATAGGAACGGGGCAGAGGGGAGACACAAACATTCAGACCCCAGCGCCTTGTTAAATGCATCACCCCCATTTTAGTGTGTCAGTCCCGGTAACTACTAATTATTGAAAAGTTGAGGATGGATCATTTGGGTGCAAGGAGGTTGATAATGCAGCCTATTTTCAAAAAGGTCAGCGGAGTGAAATTGTTCAGCTTTTCGATAGAGGAGGCTGGATGGTGAAATACTCAGGAGAACTGAATTCTTCTCTGATGACCACTGCTATGGGGCCTAAGCACCTAATCAGGCAGCGTGATTGGCAGGTCTGTGCGTGTTTCCGGTGACGTGAACTACAGTGCTCTTCTACAGGCAGACACTACTTTTCCCCCAGAAAATTGATCCGTCCTTATGTCTAGAACGACATCTAGAACAGCAAACTTTACTGTGCAAATAAACCTCCTGGGAAACTTTCTATATATCTAGATTCTAGGGCCCCACCTACGGAGATTCTATTTGAGGCAGTCTAGGTTTGAGCTTAGGAATTTGTGTATTTTTTTTTTAACCAATATCCAGGTAAATCTAATACAAATGATCCCAGAGATGTTGCTGAAACTAAGCAAATGTAATTTGAACGTGGAAAGTTGGATCTTCTATCTTTCTGATAAAGAACTAGAACATTTATGCTGTGGTACACCTGATTTTGAACAGCACTGCCTACCAGCAGGTCTGTTTAAATGAATTAACTACAAAATGTTCCCTTAGGTCACCTAAGCAAATTGATCTGCTAGATGGAGTTGTTTAGTACTTTGGGAAAAGTCTGCCATACACAGCAATTTCAGTTTAGCAGAAATGGTATTGGGTTATATCCTTTGTTCTCAATTCGCCAAGCATAAAGTTTGAGGCTTTGGATCTGACAAAACAGATTTTTGTCTGAAACACTCTCTGACTTTCCCTTAGCAGAGACTCACGTAGAAAACCGTAATGAAGCAAAATGCAGGTCAAATCTGAGTTGCTGTGTTTGGCACGACTGTGAAATGTATACAGTTGTCCCTCCTTACCCACAGGGGTATGTTCCAAGACCCCCAGTGGATGCCTGAAACTTTGGGTAGGACCAAACCCTAGATATACTATGTTTTTTTCCTATACATGCATACTTATGATACAGTTTAATTTATATTAATTAAGCAAAGTAAGATTAACAATAATAAAATAGAACAATTATAACAATATACTGTAATAAAAGTTAATGAATGTGGTCTCTGTCCCTTAAAATATCTTATTGTACTGTACTCACTTATTTTTGAACCATGGTTGACCTCGGGCAACTGAACCCAAGGAAAGCAAAACCTCGGGTAAGCGGGTGCTGCTGTACTTATGGTATAGACCCAGATTGGAAGTTTCTAGTAAATTCGAATGTGAAAATATCCAAAGTGATGCTAATATGTAGTGGTATCATTGAATGTGTATGGGGGCATTGGGGACAGGAGCTTCAACTGTTCTTTCTGTGTGTTATACACAAGACTTTTGTTGATTTGAGTGGCATTATTGGTTTTAAAAGGCAACCAATAAGTATAAAAAAAGACCAGTGAATACACACACACACACACACACACACACACACACGTAGTATGTAAGTCTCTCTCGCAGAGATACATGAGATTTATATTATTTTGTTTATTCTTCTGTATACATTTCTTGGTACCCTTTAAGCATTCAAAAAGTATTTTCTATATGACTTCTTACAGTGCAATGAGCCCTTAATTAAAAAAAAAATCCATGTTGATTTGGTAAATTTCAATAAATTCTATTTTGCAGAATACAACTGTTAGGTCCATTAGTTTGAAACTGTGGGGTTTGTTATTTTAGCAGTTTCTTGGAATATCCCAATGCATTCAATCAATAAACTGTAGAATCATTTAAAAATTAATAATCTTAGAATTATCTCTCAAGTCCTCCTTATTTTTACAAATCTATATTATTTAAGGAAAAAAACAAGAAAGATAAGTTTGATTATGTCATAAGTAAAGGAAGCTCTAGGAATTGCAGCAGGGAGGGACTTTTGGTGGACAAGGACGAGCTCCTTCCACCACGCCACCTCCCAGCACCGTCCCCAGTGGTGCACAAGACGTTGCCACTGTGGAGAAAGGAAGCTTGCATTCACCCTTTCTCTCTCACACTTCCCCAGGCCTCTGCCAACTCTGAGCCCTTCTACTTGGCTGAACAGATATTTATCAGTGCCCGAACATGCCAGGCTGTTTCTTCATGCTTCTATGCCATAGGTCCTATGACTCCTTCACCTAAAATACCTTCCTCCTTCCTGCCTCCACGTGCCTGCTTGTCATTCAAATGCAGAGCAAAAGTCATGAACTTGCTGAAGCATTTTCTGAAACTGTCCTGGCCTTCCCAAGGTCTTTTCTTCCTTGGGTGCCACTCTGCCCAATCCATTCCAGCACCTTCAACAGTTTGTGCAGGGATGCATTTATTTTCTTGGCACCCCCACCCCACTTTGAAGAAAAGACTCGGTCTTATTCATCCTTGTATCACGAGTACCAAGCATTTTCTGGTGCTTGGTAGATGAGGGATATATGTTTGATGAATTTATGAATGAAAAAATCGAAGGTGAGGTATAGGTAAGGATGACAAGGCCACCTGTATCTTCTATAGGCCAAAAAGAACAATGCCGTGAAACTCAATCTGCTCATGTTATTATTATGAAGACCAGCTGGGTGCCAGTGTATGCTGCTCTACCTTCAAGCACATTGCAAACTGGGTCAATTGGATTTTGCAGTAGGCCCATATCAAAGATAGGCAAATCAAGATGGAAAGACAGGAGAATACCCAGCTACCAGCCACCTTTGTCACAGACCATAAACCATAAGTGACATGCAGTACTTCCTGGAGTTTTTCTTGACTTTGAATTTCTGCCATGTTGTGCTTTGCACGTAGTAAATGGTTAGTACCTATTTATTGCAGGATAAATGAATGAATGAATAAGAAGAAATCGATTCCATTTTCCAAAGTTGGGCACTTATATTGATAACATTTGAATTAAATTAAGGTTATTTATGTGTATCTTTCATGGGATCCACTCAATGTATAATCTTTGGGTTTCTTAATAGACCAGTGTGGATGGTTACAGAAGAGCTTTCTCTACTGGATCACCCCAACTATGTCTTTATATTTCCCATTTGCATTCCCCTGGGAATAATGTCATGGTGAAGGCTATTTTTTCTTCGTCTTCTTTTTAATGTTCTCAGGCAGAAAGCAGAGATGTGAGTTTAATACCACGTTATTTATTCTCGCATCTCAGGGGGAGGAGCACAGGAGAGGATGTGTTTATGAATGTAATATAGTGCGGATTAAGGTATGCGAAGCTTTTTATCATGGATCGCCTCATTACAGATGTTGCCAGCACCTGTTGAGGATGAACTGCATTAGAAAAATGTCTCCCCAGCCCACCCCATGTGGGGTTTCTCTTTGCAGTACTATTCTAAACCTTGTCTCTCCAGGGCTTCTCTTTCGGAGCTAAGCTTTGCTCTTTGTTGAAACTTGGCAAACAAAATCTCAGCTTGGGAACAATCTCTTCTCTCTGCCTCCCTATCTCTCCCACCCTCTGTTTATTAATTTCTTCCCAGAACTGCCCGACTGCATTTAATTGGGTACACATTTTGCAAAACAAAAAAATATAGTAATTAAATCTTGATCCACCCTCTCCTTTATTTTAGGCTTCTTCTAATTAAAGAAATGTTTTGATTACTTCCCCTACTAACCCCCTAAAAAAAAAAAAAAGAAAGAAACTTTAAAATAAGTAGTGACATCCCAAATACTCTAGAATAAATTCTTCTTTGCAAGTTCAGAGTTGAGAGATAGTCAAATCTTGTCTTTGATGTCATGCAAAGCCTTTTTTTTTTTTTTTTTGAGGGTGAAAAATCCAGATTGAAGTCATTAAGCAGCTTCCAAGAATGTTCAGGCCCTGCTTCCAAGGATGGTTCCACTGCCCAGAGTCAGCACAGCACACATGCAAGCCCAGGCAGGGGGCCAGGAGAAGTTCTTGCCTTGCCTGGATGTCCGCAGCATCCACTCTTCGGAGCCCGTGGCGCAGCGCTGCCTTCTCTAAGGGCATGTTACCTGGGGGCTGCCACCAGTGTACGGCCTCTGGCTGAAATGCCACCATCTTGAAGGTGTTGCTGCAGAATTAGCGTCTCCCCAACACATCACAGTGCATCTACACCCCGGTGCCGCACTGCCTCTCCCTTGCCCAACTGACTCCCCTACCTGGGCAGCAGTTCCCTCACTCCCAGCTGGGGCCACCTCTCCCAGCCACTGCCAAATCCTCTGTGCATTCAATGGAGGACCGGTAAGCGCGGTGGGCCCAGCGCCTTCTCCAGACTGCAGCGTCCTGATAGGATCACACTGTGCCCTCCTCCTCCTCACCTTGCTCTTCATTAACTCATGACCAAGGAGTTATCATCCATTCAAATCACAGGTTCTCACATCCCCCTTTCCAATCATGAATTCTTCTAGGCTTTTCTATGTACTATTTTAAAGTGTCACTGGACTGGGATGACGTGAAACGATTATGTTCATAGTTAACAGCCATCGCACCCTTCCCGTGTAACAGGCTCTACACCACGTGCCAAGTTCATGCATAACCCTCGTGTAGGCTCTGTGTGGGTTCCCTACCTCCCTGACCCCCAATTTCCTCCTCTATAACATGGGATGCTACTGTCACCTGTTTGATAAAGGTCTTTTTGTATGAAGTTGATGACTCAGTACAAAAAAGCCCTTGTCCTGTAGGCATTAGTATTTTCCCTGAGTTACAGAAGGAGCGATGATGCAAAGGGAGATAACGTCGCTTCCCAAGGTCACAGAATGGGACAGAGCCAGCATTCGAATCCTTCCAAGCTGGCTGCAGACACACATGGTCAGAAAGGAATGACTTCGGTGGAGTCTGGTTCTCATGGGCAGAAAAAACATCAAGAAGTGGTAACTACGTGAGCCTGTGAAACCGGCCCCACAATTTCCTCAACGTGCTCATAAAAACATTTTCATTGTTGGGTACCTTGGCAGCAACCAGACCTATCTGCTCTGTTCACACAGAGGCAGGAAATCAAATTGGGCAGCACTTGACAGACAGCAAGACTGTTCCATCCTTTTCCAAACCCAGTGAAATGAGCCAAGGAAACAAATTCCTGGAGCATCTCTGGCCCCTGTGGGCGCTGGGTTCACATCGACTTCAAAGGGAGTATCTGCTGAACTGGAGTTAAAGGAAACGTACCCAGAAGAATTGGGCTTGAGGAGCATAAATAATGACAAGAAAAAGAGTATGGGAAATTGGCTTGAATAATCTGCCGTGCTTTTTAGCAATACACATGATTAAGTTTTCCATGTAGAGTGTGATTTTCTTTTATCTCCGAAATGTCTCCTTAAACAATGTTTTTAATTAGGACCCTTGTTTTCTTTTATTTCTTTATTAGGGAAGCTTCACACTTAGCCTGACATTAGAATGTTCTTCGAAATAAACAGTTTCCATAAAAGCAAAATTTCTTCATAAGATCATTACTATTATGTTGTGTGGGGAATGGAATAGCACCTCCGGGAATTTAATGCTGTCGAGAGTCTATTTCAGTAATACGTGACGCTCTCCAGCGAGATGCACACTGTCTCCATCCTCTGCTACTTCCCAGGAAACAAGAAGGGGGAATCAAACCCTTGCCACTGATTAAAATCAAAGGCATCTTCTTACATGAATAAATAAATCATCTGTTAAAAATGGCACCCCTTTTTTTCCCATTGGAATCTCCTTGGTGCTTGTTGGTTGTGGGCGGGGGAGAAAAAAACTGCCACCATGGCAGAGCCAGAGAGACCATTGCAAAATGAAAACCACTCTCATCCTTTAAAATGTGATTTCAGCTTTTTCTTTTTGTTTTCTTTTAAGGGTTGGGAAGAATGAAGAGAGAATCTGTCAAGAGGAGACAGTTTTTCTACTGCACAGAATTTCAGATCTCTCTGGTGTGGGTAGAATTTCTGAGTTCACAGTTTTTCAGGAGACTGGTCCTCAAAAAAATTCCACGCCACTGAGCATGAGACAGCCGGGGCTGCGGCCCTCTGGCAGCCCCACTTCCCCACCTCCCTCAATGACTTATGTGTAGTAGAACATCTTGGTGTGAATGTAAGCATTTTAATATGAAAAGGATTGATTTTTGCCACTGACATGGGATTCTAATGATTAGAAACAATATATTGATTTTTTTTTTAATTAAAGCCATCTTCCCACTCATAATGGAAGGTCTTGCCCTTTGTGAAATTTATATCCATAGTCCTTGGGTGATGTCTGCAATTACAGCTCCCAACGGCTAACACCACATTTGGGAAGGAGGAAGGACTAATAGGAGAGAAATTATTCTCTCTCTCTTCTTGGTAACGGGCTTTTAGCGTTGGTCAAAGGTGGCTGATGGCAGGTTGGATGAATGTTGATGTGTGCCCCCACAGCACAGCCCAAGGAGGACAAATTCCCCAGGGCTTCAAGCGACTCCTAATTCATGTTCTCAGAATTCCCTTTATCTTTGTTCTGCTCCTCAGAGCATCTGGAAGAGGCCAATAAAGACACTACACTTTGAGAAAATGGTTTAAATTGAATCTCTTTTGGTCAAAGTGTCTCTTCCCATCATTGACGTCACTCAAGTGCTATTACTGGGACCTCATCCCCAGGTGCTACAGAGCAGAGACCAAGGCTGGATTAAAACCATGAAATAGGCACTAACTAGGCCAGGCATGGTGGCTCACACCTGTAATCCTGGCACTCTGGGAGGCCGATGCAGGAGGATGGCTTGAGGCCAGGAGCTCGAGACCAACCTGAACAAAAAGAAAGACCCCATCTCTACAAAAAATAGAAAAATTGGTGGGGGGTGGTGGCGCATGCCTGTAGTCCCAGCTACTCAGAGGCTGAGGCAGGAGGATCACTTGAGCTCATGAGTTTGAGGTTGTACCCAGGGTGACAGAGCAAGACCCCATCTCTAAACAAATAAATAAACAAACTAAGAAATACCCCAAACATTATGAATTGCTATGAATATTCCTCCTCAGCCTTGCCAACTAATTTGCGAGCTTAAGGCAAGCACAAATAGGTAATAGCTGTGAGTGGGTCAGGGTTTATCCCAGAGCGGCATTTGCGCCCCCCAGAGTGTCTTCTGAAGGCAAAATACCTGCTGAGTGGATGACTCTAGTAGAGGTACAGTGGGTACCAACGCAGGACGTGGGGAGGAGACTGTTTCACATGCTACCTTTCCAAGTCTTCCAGAAAGACCCACCTTTGAGCGCTCTCTGCTATGCTTAAGGCAGCACTTTGACTTAAAAAAAACAAAAAGGGGAAAAGGTACTAGCCTGAAGATTCATATTCCGGAAGCGACGAGGGCTTTCCTAAAGTGCGGCCCCTGCCAAGAGCAAAGGCGGAGGGTCAGTCACACGGCCCTCGGGTCTGGGTCCCGGTGTCTTCTCCATCTCCAGGCTTAGCGACGGCAGGACACTGAAAACACAGTTGCTCAAACTGGTCTGTTGCCTTAGGGACCCTGAGCTAGCCAAGAGCATGACTGGGGCACTCACCGGCCCTTATAATATTAGAAATACACCTGAGAATTAACCACTAGTCCGGCATTCTATCCCTTGGCGTGGCTGGGGTGTTTTTTTCTCCCGCCCACATCTGCACTTGGTTTGCTATGAGATACGGGTTGGGAGAGCGCTGGGTCTTAAGCAAAAGCCAAGGAACCAACCATGTTGCTGGTGCCATCTTGGACGGGGCAGGCTCCAAACCTCTGTACGATGAGAGAAGCAGCAAAAGCAGGACTCGAGACGTTAGGTAGATAGCGAGGGATTCCGGGTCTCCCAGGGATGAAAGCGGCTGCTGCTGCAATTCACCGCCCGCCCTGGGCTTTCAGAGAGGCTCATGGGAGATCCGCATGCGCAGTGAGACTCAGGTCATGTGACTGCCAACTGTCCAATCAAAGTGGTTCCATGGTGACGTCGGAGCTACAAAAGAGGCCGCAATCCTGGCACTAAAACAACACGCAGAACATGACCAGCCTCCTTCCTTTTGCTTTCCGTTTGCTGCGACAGTGGGTCCCCTCCTCATCTGTGGTGCCTGTATTGTGCTCTGTAAACCTGTGCCTTGCTCTTGCCCTATAATCCTATCTTTCTCTCCTAAATAAACCTCGTTTGCCTGCTTGCCTTACTTTGGTGCCTCTGTTCATTCTTCAGCCAGGAGCCCATGTTTCACACTAAAACCTGACGGAGACAGCAAGCTGCCTGCACTGGCTCTTCAGCTACTCAGGCCCACCCTGGAAGCTTCCTGGAAATGGCTCTCGCATCCCTCACTCAGGGGGCCCCTGGGGTGGACAGCTGAGCCAGTGAGGCTCTTCAGAGATTGGGTTACTTTATGGTGGTGGCAAACACACCCTCGGGGACCACCGGCCTGAGACGCTTTCTAGGAGGCCGGCTTGGTCTGTCTCTGTTGTCTGCTGTTCATTTTCTCTTCCCATAACTTCATTTTATGTCCACTGTGCAAATTCCCTACTGAACCCCACCCTAGTTCCTCTAACTCTTGTGGCCACAAAAGTGTCAAAACCCTGTGGTCTCTTCCCCTTTGCTATTCCTGTATCTCCAAGTGTCTTGCTGACCGAGACATGTAGTTTTCGCTGACAAAAACACGTTTGCCTAATTTCACTTATTCAATAAATTCTATTTCTATTCACAAAGCACGAGAACCACATATAGAATCTCTTCCAAGGCCCACTGTCCATTCCTCAGTCATATTTCCCTACTTGGGAACATTGTTCTTCACGACTTCAGACCAACAACGTCATGGCCGCTAGCTCACCACCTGCGCCTCTGTGCGTCTCTTCTGTGCTCATGAAAAAGCTCACTTCTGTGTTTTCAGTATGCTCTTCCCTCTCCTGGACATTTGTCCCCGTCACGCACATCTGATTCGAACTCTGACCCAGAGCTACAATGTCTCACATGGTGTTATCTAGCTGGTCTCTTAAAATGCCAAGAAATCATCTCTGGACTTCTAGACATAGTACTGAAGGGGCTCAGGAAGTTTCATCTCAGAATATGACTCCTTGGCATAAAGAGTACTTTGAACTAAAGGCCCTTAAAGATCAACAGGCCCGTGGGAGGGGCTTTCTCTCTATCTGCACAAAACCAGACGGACCCATCAAAAGGGAGCAATTGACTTCCCTTCCCCTCCCTGTTATCTTAATATATTGCAAGAAAGAAGAGATCAAGAATGCAACCAGACCTGGCCCAAATCATTTTAAACATAATACCTGTCTCTCAGGTTAATTATAAGTCAATCTGTTTCCCCCATCCATTCAGCCTCCCTAGCAAGCATTTATTGCCCCGAAACAGAATTACCTATATTGCTCATCTCCCCCTCCCCTCTGAAAGGAGTGTATGAAGATATCTAGATCTCACTGGAATACTGGGTAATCACTCTTTGTTCCTCCCCATGTGCATGGTAAATAAACCTCTTCCTCTTATTAATCTGCCTTGTGAGTTGATCTTTCAGCTGACTTTGGGGGGAAAGGGGAAGTTTCCCCTCGTCCCCACAGTACAATTTAAGATTTCTGTTTACAATGGCCAATGGGACATTTTACTAAGAGGTCAAATGTGTGTGTCCCTACGTTACCTACCTAATAATGCAGGTCATCTTAGGTGCAGACGTGTCGGGGAAAAGGGAAACAGCTGCCAACCCGGCAGGGACCTAATAATGGGGAGAAATTGTTCTCTTCCCTCCATCTTCCCCATCACTCGGAAGACCCACTAAAGTCATTGTAGGGGAGCCACGTGACCAAACTCTCAGCAACTTTGTTTTTTTTAAATGCCATTTTATAGTACAAGTTGTCCTCCCTCCAAATGTAGTGAATTTGGATTCATTTTCAAAGGAGAGTCTTTGGATTGTCCCGAGTTTTAAACTGATAGGCAAATCCCTCATGAGAGTTTGAAGCTGCCTTGAACCGCTGCCAGATCTCACACAAGATAGAGGGTGGTAACAGACCCGCAGGAAGCAGTGGCTTATGTTTCCTACAAGTGTTAAAAAGACAAGTCACATTATCACTCTCTTTCAATGCACCGCGATGCCTTGTAGAGGCTTTGGGTCCCACTGATCCACGGCTTTCCACGTACCTAAGTTTCACTGTAATAATTATAAGCAAATGTGGGAAAACCAGACAATGGTTTCAGAATGAAGAGTCATTTTTTTTTTAATTTGGTTACCATTATAAAAATTGTATATAATGAGAAATTTGGATTCCGATCTAGCTTCATGAAAAACATGTGCTCATGCAAACAGGGAATTATGTATAGTTTGCAAAGTGTTACAACGGAAATGAGACTGGAGGACCATAGGAGTCCAACAAAGGGGGGAAGATCTGCACCTTCCGATTACGGCGACTTCTGCAGAAAGTTACACACTTCTGAGGCCAACTTTTCCTGTCTACTCTATTCCTGCCAAAGGCAGACAGGGCTAAGTGACCTTTTGATATTTAATTCAAGCCTCTAGCAGAGAGTAGTCTCTGCTTGTCTGAAAGTGGTGTGTGGTAGTGGTCTAAGAGGGCAGCCAGGTGGTGACTCCACCCACAGGGGGTGATGCATGTACCAGGCTAAAGGAAGCAACTTGGAGTAGGGTGTTTTGAAAGGGAAATCCTTTTGATTAGGTTTTCAAATTACTGGTAAGGTCCTGATTAAATTCATGACTCTCTTTCTAACAGAACCCTGAGTTTATGAATTGGAAACAGTGCTACCCCGATTCAGATTCTGATAACCTCTGATGGTAAGAAATACTTGCTTCAGTGTGAATGGACTGAAAGAGTTGAACAAAAAGCAGCAGTAGAAGGAGGAAGATGGCTCTGTTTTCGGGGAGTGTTTTCTGAGGCTTTCAGAACACGCTGAAACATACCATGTAATTCCTGCCGGGGTTTTTCCCTCAGGCAGAACCGGGTTTGGGAAGATTTCAAGGACTAATGTACTGACATTAGGAAGCTGTAGATTCTAATCCTTGTGTTAGGTAGGAGGCACTCACTTTCCTAATCTGAAAAGGGACAAGCGTGTCAGATAGAAAAGTGACGAATTTGGACTAGGTTGTTATAGCTCAAATGGCAGATTTTTCTATCAGGGACAAGAATGAAGGTGTCAGATAGAAAAGTGACGAATTTGGACTAGGTTGTTATAGCTCAAATGGCAGATTTTTCTATCAGGGACAAGAATGAAGGTGGAATGCTTTGGGACTTGCTAGATCTTTCTAGACTCACAAATCCACAAAGAACCATTTGCTTAAAAATAGTGAGGGGGGCTGGGCGAAATGGCTCATGTCTGTAATCCTAGCACTCTGGGAGGCCGAGGCGGGAGAATCACTTGAGGTCAGGAGTGTGAGACCAGCCTGAGCAAGAGCAAGACCCTGTCTCTACAAAAATTAGAAAAATAAGCTGGGTGTGGTGGTGCACACCTGTAGTCCCAGCTACTCAGGAGGCTGAGTCAGGAGGATCACTTGAGCCCAGGAGTCTGAGGTTGCTGTGAGCTATGATCATGCCATGAAACTCTAGCATGGGCAACAGAGAGAGACTCTGTCTCAAGAAAAGTAATAATGGTGAGGGCGATGAGCTTCCGAGCCCCGTTTTTGGCTAACGAAAAGGAACAAGGTAATGGGATCTGGAGTTTTATTTCTGCACTGAATGTTTTTGTATTCTAGCCATTCTAAAATTAGATTTCTCTCAAAAGGTGGTTTCTTAAAGAAGGCATCTTATTTGAATATGGGATGACATCGGATAACAATTTAGTGATCAAAATTTGGCAGTGGTTCTTCTTCAGCTTCTGGTGGGCTGATGTTCAAGTGAGAGTCACCCTCCATCTGCCGTGCTGAGTAACAGGAACACAGGAGAGAAACTAGGAAAAACCTCCCCAACATAGAAAAATCACTCTGGGCTTACCTCCTCTCTGCATCAGTGGATAATGTAGCTACAGAGTCTCAAAAAGAAGAAAAATAACAAGTCCTTGGCACATATACGCCACTTCAACTGGCATCATTTCTGCAAAAAGATTCCAAGAATCTTAGAAAGCAATGGACTTGGAAATTCTCTTTTCTCACTTCTCTTTTCAGTGTGATCAGTGAATTCAAATACATAAAAGCGACCCAGGTTTGGAGGAGTGCTGCACACACCAGGGCCGTCTAGGCTAATGCTGTTACACGCCGTTCTCGCCTGGTCGAGTGATGATCTAAGCTCACAAGGCAGACGTGTAAGAAAATAGCCTTCCATGTGATTCCAGGAAGCTTCTCTTCAAGCCAGGATTGATGAATTACATGTAAAATGAATAATCTGAGAAGCAGTCTTGTTCCTTCCTGCTGGTGAGCTGGTATCACAGTTGTATTCCAGCCTCACTTCTATTGTTTCTGCAATTCCTTTCTGAGCTCTGAGTCAGAACTTCTGTTTTCCAAATCCTTGACCATCTATGTTAAAGCCCGGTCTTTCCTTCCACGCTGGACTACACAAGTCTTGAGGAAGATTGCCGTCTTACCTTCTCTCCCTTTTAAGGAACTTAGGACAGTGCCAGGGAGCACTTGCAATACAGGCTTGATGGCCACTAATCAGCAAAGCCTGCCTTATCCTAGTACCTTTGCCTACACCACTGGTTCTGAGATGTTGGTCACCAGACCAGAGCCATTCAAATGGAAGTTTCCAGTGATCTTCAATGAAATGAGAAAAGCACGGGCAATGTAAATAGCTTTTCATACCACCTAATGTATTCGATTGAAAAGACTAGTGCTTATTCTAAACTTACGTCTCGCCTCTACTTTGTACTGAAATAACCTTTTTAAAATTAAAATAATGGTGACAATAGATGGTAATTATCTGTTTGTTATTTAATATTCTTAGGTAACAAAATAAAAATCTCAGCAATCCCATGTTTTACTGGCACCTCCCTTGTTTCTTTCTAGTCCCCAGAACTCAAAAGTCTGGGAAACCCCACTTCAGAGGGCAGGGGTCTTGGTTTTTTGTTTGTTTGTTTGAAGCCATGTATATATAATACGTAGCTTGGTCTGGTTTTTCCAGCAGCGGTCCCCATTGCTGCTGCCAGATTTCTTCCTTCTGAGTAGTCCCTGAGTTTTGTGAGCAGAATTTCACAAGTGCCCACATCTTTGAGTGGACCCACCTGGCAATGGGTCTGGGCTGGGCCACGTGATTTCTTTGAACCAATGAGACAGCAGCACATAGGACCCAAACAGCCAATTGAAAAGTGCTTGCGCATGGGCTTGCTCTCTAGCTCCCCCTGGAGCCCTGTCCCTGCCAGGGCAGCCTGATGGACAAGGACAGGAGGGTGGCCGCATCACCCGTTTGCACTGGGCAACAGCCAGCCAACTGCCGCCCACTGTGACAGTGAGGCCACTGGGCCTGGCCAGCATCCTGCAGGCTTGGCCAGTGAGTGCAGACACATGAGCAGCCAGGAGAGAACGTGCTAGAACTGCCCAGCAGAACAGTGAGCTACAGCAGTGGTTGTTGTTTAAGCCACCATGTTTTGGGGTGGTTTGTTAGGCAGCCATGGATAACTGTCTTCAAAACATTGTGGAGAATGTCTGAGGTCGTCTGAGACCCATGGAACGACAAAACCATTAGCTAACAGTGCATTTGGACTCATGCTATTTAAGACACACTCTCTCTCTGCCTCGCCCTCTCTTTCTCATAAAAACTTCTCTGGGGCAGGAACCCAGTACCACTCCTGGTTTTGAGGAGCCTCTCAAATCACTATCTTTTGAACAAATCCAACGCCCACGATCAGGGCTGGCCTCGAGGCCGGAGCGGCCCAACAAGGGTGATTCGAAGGTCGTCGGAAAGGCTTCCTCTCTCCCTACACCTCGTTGATTAAAACGTGAAATTTCCACATCAGCAATTTGTCCTCTCTGCTGAAGTCATGGTCCCCATGGGGCCTTTTAAAAAATGCACACATTCCTGGCTTGCTTAGCATCCTGTCATCCCCTTCCCCGAGAATGGACTTATCAGATGTCTCGGTCACCAAGGGGTCAGAGTTGAGGTAAGAGAAACAGTAAAAAAAGGAGGAGAAATGCTGAAAGGCGTGCAAAGGGCGCCCGTGACCACACAGGCTGCTGAGCGCGCTGCCCCACGTCGCCGAGTTGGCTCCACTCCCTGAGGACCCGGCTGAGGCTGGGATTGCCCGCTCCAAGGAGAGGAGAAATGGAATCTGCCTGGCTTTGGATGCTTGCCCTGGGGGCGGATGTGGGCGGTTTGGGGAAAGATTCATGGCCTCCAAGAATTAGCATTTCCCTTGGAAGGCCTCATCTTCTCCTTTGTACCCCCAAAGCAGCTTTTTTTTTCTGGATACCCCCATAGTATGTGCATCAGGCTACATTCTCCATTGCCACACTCTGCATATCTTTCCCTACTTTCCTCTTAAAGCCTCTTTGGATGTGAACTGGTTATACCAACATGCACAACCACAGTGACAAAAGTCAGAGAGGGGACAGGCCGGCGGGATGCCTGGCTTGCTGCTGCCAGGTTCCTTCTTTTTGAGCATTCTCTGAGTTTAATGAGTTGAAACTCACAAGTATAATTAGCATGAGGCCTGAGATGCTACTCTCTGTATGTAATGGAATTGAATTTACAGCTTGAACAATCGCATTGACACGTTCAATCAAACGATCGCCTTTGTGGGTCCTAAAAGTCTCTGTCCATGTTTATCCAGGAAGCCTGACCATGGCCAAGGGTCACTTGCAAAGAGCTAGAGTGTTTGGGAATCTCTTTACTTGGATGGGAAAGTGAGTTTGTGAAATGCAATCCTTGGAAATTACTTAAAAGACGTTCAAGTTTTCTGACCTGAGACGTGTTATCAGCTTTCTAAACATGTAGTCCTAAACCTCAAACGAGGGCTGCTCTGCTGCCGAATCCGGCAACGTGAAGCCTCCTAGAGTGAAAAGTACTTAGCATAATTAAGCAACTGGCTGTTCTTGAAGAGGGAAGGTGGGTTTTGTTTTAAGATTACAAGTGGCATTGCTAAGCAGCTCTGAGTCAGGGCCATCTTGATAGCAGGCTATCTTGCCTTCTGCCATCCCTGAATTGCAGGCATAGCAAACGAAAAGTGCTCGTAAGAGACAATGTAATTCCATACACATGTTCCCTAGGGTACCCACAGACACAGATGAAAGTGTCTCTTCCCTCCCTCCCCCACCTCCTTCTTCAGTAAGGTAAAGCAGAGAGTGAGCACGACAATGCTTGCAAAGCTGAGCTCTTCCTTCCCAGGCATTTGCAGCAAAGACTCCAAAGACCTATGATCTCATCCTCAAACCTCACAGGCATCCTAGAGGAACTGCAAGGCTTGGCCGGTGCAATTGCTGTCATCTGCCTTCAGTTGAGACTTCTCTGCTGTTTGGCTCCATCAGTGTTTCTCAAAATAGAGTAATGTATAGATATCATTTCTTCCCAGGAAAACAATCCACAGATTACAGTGTTAAATTACAATGTTACTTAAATTTGTACAAATATAAAAACACTTATAGCTTCAAAAAAAAAAAAAACCTAAATAAATTCACAAATAAAACAGAAACAGACCTACAAAAAACAAAAAACAAAATAAACAGTGACATTCGCATTAAAGAGATGCCCGATCTTGTTTTGCAGAAACCCACATGCAAATTGGTAGGAGCTGCAGCTGCGCATGCGCTGGTCAGTCTCCCTGTCTAGGCCACAAGGGGGGCATGTGGTGTCCCAGTCCTTGCCTCACTTTTCTGTGTCAGAGTCAAAGTGAATTTTTTGATTCTATAGCTCTTGGTCATGCATGGCATGAATGTCCATTTGGGTGTGATGTCTGCCTCTGTTTTTCCTGCGCTAACCTGTGGCGATTAATGCGATGATGCTTTAGGAGAGAGCAAGCCAGGGGCAAGAGAGAAAAGTCAAGGGAGAATCTGTTGGTTGCCCAGGCCAGGGGACCCAGCCCCACGACAGCCGAGGGCAGACAACAGTATCAGAAACAGCGTCTCTTCGCAGCGGATGACACCTGGCTTCCCCCCTGAGAATTCCTATTGTCTGTGGCCCTCTTAAAAAGAGGGTGCTCAGCGCCCCACACTCCACAGACCTGGGCCTTGGCAGATGGGAGGTCATCCTTCCGGAGGGCCCATGCCACTTCTGAATCTTTGCTGGTCCTCTCTCCTGCTCCTTGGAAGTGCATCCCCCGTCTTTGCCAACATATTTGTACTTTCTGTTGCTGACACTTACCACCCCCTGGTCAGGGACCGTTTCATAGTCTTTATGGACACCTCTAACCCTGCCAGCATTTTTCATGTTTTCATCTGCGCTGCCAGTACAGCCGGCGAATCTCACAGCTCTTCGACTTCCCCAGCCTCGGTGACCTTTCCCCAGCCCTTCACATCAGCCGTCTGCTCAGGTGGCGGCTACGTGCATCTTACCATCACTTAGAACTCTTCCACCTCTAAAAGCTTAGCCTTTTCCGCATCTAACTCTCTGGCCATAAACTCCTCCCTTTACTCTCATTACCTTTGTTCTTTGACCTCACCCAAACCTCTCTGCTCTAATTTATTCCATTCTACCACTTCGTCTTAATTCTACATCCTTGCAGCCTAGACATCATGGTCCACTGCTCCAACTGCTCATTTGCCGAAATTCTCAGTTTCTCTGATCTGTTGTCCTTCTGTTACAGGTGCCCATAAAACCCCCAACTCCACGTCAACTTAACTGTTCAAATTCTGTGTTTCCTCATATCACGAACATCTCAGACTGGTGATGCTGACTTATAACCTCAGTTGGACTCAAAGCTGCTCAGTAATCCTTACATATCTTTCTCTCCTGGTCCCCACAGTGGTTATTATAAACCTCTTTTCTTCTCAAAGCTACCCCTGCATGCCTTCTCATGCTTTTAACAGGAAACTAAGTCCCTGCTTCATTAATAAAATAGAATCCATTCTGTGGAAACCACCTCCATTTTCTGTTACTCTACTCAAAACGTAGCTACAGAGCCATCTTTTCTTGCTCCATGATTCAATAGAAGAGAAGAATTTACTCACTTCCTCATGACCCCCACCATGCCAATCCTAGTCTCAGGCTAATTTCTCCACCCCTGTTGTGGATCAGATCTCTCACTGCCTCTCAAGAGACTTTGTTATTTATCAGTTATCAAAGACCATTGATGCTGAGGTGTCTTCTATAGCTTCAGCCACTTTGTGTCCATTGCCAGTTTTCCATCAGCATTTAAACATACTCAAGTTTATTCTATATTTAGATAAAAAGTTAAACTCTCATTTAATTTCATGTCCCTGTTTACCGATCACCCTATCTTTCTCCTTCCCTTCCCAACTTGATTCATTGAAAGAGTTGTCCCCTCACATAGTCTTCGCTTAATCAGTTAATCCTCCCGCTCCTTAATCCATGGCCTCCTGGCTGCCGTACCCGTCCTTGCACTAAACCACCTCTTGCACCTTGTCTATCTGTCACTAAATCCAATGCAAACTTTCATTTCTTATCTTATGTCTTCTCTGTGACACTGGACACTGTAGACCACTCCTACCTATGCAACACTCAACCTTAGCTTCTCTCTCTTGGTTTTCTTCCTACCTCTCTGGCTGTTGTTTCTTGGTCTGAACTTCATCTCTGTGTCTTTAACTTTAGAGTTTCTTGGGATTCTCTTTTGGGACTTCTCTTCTTACTTTATATATCCTTACTGGGAAGTCTCAATAATTACTGAAGTTTCCAGCTGTCGGAGGGCTATGGAAGCAACATGGTTGAATTTGAATTCCAGACCGGGGATGCACTCAGAGCTGAATGATAATCCCCAGTGATTTCACGGCTGGGAGCATATTCGGGCCTCGGGTCCAGACTGAGGATTATACTGAGGGACCCACTCAGAGACACTGTACTGAAGGAAGGTGAAACT
This sequence comes from Eulemur rufifrons, assembly GCF_041146395.1. Lineage (NCBI taxonomy): Eukaryota > Metazoa > Chordata > Mammalia > Primates > Lemuridae > Eulemur > Eulemur rufifrons. The sequence goes on along the minus strand of NC_091007.1, from coordinate 6,091,823 downwards.
AGTGAGACTTTTGATGATTGTGAAAGGCTCAAATGACATGTTCAAAACTTAAGAAGACCTAAACGTGTGGCCTGTTTTCCTCATAGAACATTTATAGCTTTGGGATGGTGTGTGGTGTGTGTGGGGAAGTGAATTAAAGATGGTCATAAATTCTTGGACATTTCTTCTATTGAGAGTTGGGATTTATGTCCCTTACACTTGAATCTGGGCAGGCTCCACAACTTCTTTGACAAATAAAATACTACAGAAGTGATGCTGAAACAAATTCTAAGCCCAGGCTTTCAGAGATTGGCAGCTTCCATTTCCTGCCTCTTAGAACCCAAACTCCATGCTGTGAGAGTATCCAAATGACTACATGGAGGAGCCCACGTGGAGGGGAATCTCGCCAATAGTCCCAGCTAAGCTCCCAGCCAAAAGCCAGCACCAACTTGCCAGACATGTGAGTAAGGCATCACAGAACCGGATCCTTCCAAACCCAGTTGAGCCCTTCTAGCCGATGTACCATAAAAAAGACATGAGGCATCCCCATCAAGCCCCTCCCAATTCACAGATTCATGGTCAAAATAAATAACTGTTATTGTTTTAAGCAGCTAAGTTTTGGAGTGGTTTGTTAGGCAGCAATAGATAACTGGAATAGCATGGAAGGCTTAAAACAATGTCAAATTCTTATCAAAGTCTCACTAAAATCTTCCATCGTCTTAGAATACTTAGGGGAAAAAATTCCACCACATGGAGGTAGCCTGCTTCTACCTGTCTTCTCTTCAAGAAATTTACTAATTTACTATATTTCAGAGCTGTTGGGAGAGTTGGATGAGAAGTGGGTTATTGGACAGGAAAGCAAGAGATGAAAGAGCTAAGTCCAAAACTTCTGAAGTGCAGAGTTGAATTCCCTACAGGTTTCCAGGGCTGAGGTGACAGAAATCTGTCACACTCTTTTTTTTTTTTTTTTTCCCAAGAAAGTAAAACTAGCAATTCTGTCACACTCTTTTTTTTTTTTTTTTTTTTTTTTTTTTGAGACAGAGTCTCTCTCTGTTGCCCAGGCTAGAGTGAGTGCCGTGGCGTCAGCCTAGCTCACAGCAACCTCAAACTCCTGAGCTCAAGCGATCCTCCTGTCTCAGCCTCCCAAGTAGCTGGGACTACAGGCATGCACCACCATGCCCGGCTAATTTTTTCTATATATATTTTTAGCTGTCCATATAATTTCTTTCTATTTTTAGTAGAGATGGGGTCTCGCTCTTGCTCAGGCTGGTCTCGAACTCCTGAGCTCAAACGATCCGCCCACCTCGGCCTCCCAGAGTGCTAGGATTACAGGCGTGAGCCACCGCGCCCGGCCATCTGTCACACTCTTAATCAAAAAAAAAAAAAAAAAAAAAAAAACACCCCACTCCACTCCCCCCAAAATAAGGGTTGCATAAAAGATGAAGTTAGTCGTACAAAGACTACTAACCAGTCTTGTGTCAGATCATCTATGACTGGATTGAAGTGGTTACACAATTGCTTTATCTACCTAATAAGAAAGCAAGAGGAAATAGTTACTAGTGAAAAATATTATCTGGAACTTTTATGACTTATTTTGGACAATATCCAGCATACTATCAAAACTTACTAAGCTATTGGAGATACAAGAATATATAATCTATACTCAGGAGAAAATATGAGGCAGTAGAATATACCCAGTAGTGGGATTGCTGGATCAAATAATAGTACTATTTTCCATAGAGGTTGTACTAATTTACATTTCCACCAATAATGTAAGACTTTTTAGTTTCAAATTCACTTACTAGAAATAAAGTTTGAAAACCTAAGTTTCTATACCAACAAACTAGTTAAGAGAAATATATTATATCCAAAGAAAATGAAAGAAAATAACACAGGTAAGAGCAGAAATTTTTTTTAAAATGGTTCTCTAAAATGATAATAATATTAACAAACTGTTAGCAAGGCCTATTTAGAAAATAGCTGGAAAAAAATCACAAATTAATAATATTAGGACATCAAAGAGGTAAAAAAATACATCTTCTACAGACATTAAAAAATAATATGGGGATATTATGAACAATTTCATGCCAAAGCTTCAAAAATTAGCTAAAACCCACAATTCCTATGGAAACACATCAAAAGTAACACAAGAAGAAATTTTTAAAACTGAATAGTCCTATATCAATTCAGTCTGTAATTAAAAATCTTCACACAAAGAAAACTCCAGGCCCAGGTTGTTTTATTGATAAATGTTTCTGAATATTTAAAAAAGTCAAATTTAAACAAACATGCCCAGAGAATAGAAAAAATACTTCTCCCAACATTTTTATTAGGCCAGGATCAGCTTGATATTAAAACCTAACAAGACAATTGTAGAAAAGAGAGAGAGAAGGGAGGAAGGAAGGAAGGAAGGAAGGAGGAAAGGAAGGGAAGGAGGGAGGGAGGGAGGAAGAAAATAAAAGATTATAGACCAATATCCCTCATGAACATAGATGCAAAAATCCTAAATAAAATACTAGTAAATAGAATGAATCAATATATGATATATGTTATAGGGTTTATTTTAAGAATGCAAAGTTGATTTACTATTAGAAAATCAAACAAAATCCTTACTATACTAACAGCATAAAAAATCATATGGTTATTTCAATAAAATGCAAAAAAAAGTTAATCCAAGACCTAAACAAACAAAACACTCAGAACATTAAGGACAGAAGGACATTTTCTAATCTGATAAAGATTTTCCACACAGAAAAAAAATAAGTAAAACAAACCCTGCAGCTAACATCATACTTAATGGTGAACTAATGAATGCTTTACCCCTGACTTTGGGAATCAGATAAGGATGTCTACTATTAGCACATCAATTTAACATTGTAGTAGATGTCCTGGTGAGTGCAGTAGGGCAGAAAAATAAATAAAAATTTAAATATTATGAAGAAAGAAGTAAAATTATCATCTATAAAAATGACATATTTTGTGTTGGTAAAAAATCCCAAAGAATCTTTATTCCACTTGAAAACCGAATTTAACATGTCCTTGGATACAGTGTCAATAGATAAAACTCAATTTTATTTTTATATACTAGAAATGAACAATTTGAAATTGAAATTGAACAATAGCATTACAAATAGCACTTACAAACCCCATCAAATAACTATGAAAAAAATCTAACAGAAAAAGTACAAGACTTCTATACTTTTCAGTTTTTACTACACAACACTGCTGACAGAAGTTAAAGAAGACCTAAATAAATCAAGAAGTTTACCATCTTTATGAATTAAATTGGAAGACAATATTTTTAAGATATCATTTATGCCCAATTTGATCTAAATTGTATGTCTTTTCAAAAAAACCAACTCAATTTTTTGATCTTGTCTATTGTTTTTTTAGTCTCTATTTCATTTGTTTATGCTCTGATCATTATTTTATTGTTTCTGCTAACTTTGGGCTTAGTTGTTCTTTTTCTACTTCCTTGTAAAGTGAGGTTGTTTATTTGAGATATTTCTTTTCTCTTAATGTAGGCATTTATTGCTATAACATTCCCTTCCTAGAACTGCTTTTACTGTATCCCATCAGTTTTGGTATGTTGTATTTCCATTTTCATTTGTCTCGATATTTTTTTTATCTCCCTTTTGGTTTTACTTTGGCCGATTGGTTGTTCCATTTTGCTGTTTAATTTTCACATATTTGTGAATTTTCCAATTTTCCTCCTGTTATTGATTTCTGGTTTCATACCATGGTGGTTGGAAAGGATACTTGGTATGATTCCAGTCATCTTAAATTTGTTAAGACTTGTTTTGGGGCCTAACATCTGATTTATTTTGGAGCATGTTCTGCGGGCTCTCGAGAAGAATGTGTAATCTGCTGCTGTTGGGTGGAATGTTCTATATATGTCTTTTAGATCCATTTGGTCTAATGTGTTGTTCAAGTTCACTGTTTCTTTATTGATTTTCTTTCTGGGTGATCTATCCATTGTTGAAAGTGTGGTATTAAGGTTCCCTACTATTACTGTCTCTTTCTCCCTTTAGTTCTGTTAGTATTGGCTTTATACCCACAGGTGTTCTGAAGTTGGGTGCGCATGTGTTTACAATCACTGTATCCTCTTGATGAACCAACCCCTTCATCGTTATATAATGACTTTCTTTCTGTCTTTTTACAGTTTTGAACTTAAAGTCTATTTTGCCTGATGCAAGTATAGCCACCTCTGCTCTCTTTTAGTTACAACTTACGTGGAATATCTTTTTCTCTCTCTTCACTTTCAGCCTATGTGTATACTTAAAGCTAAAGTGAGTCTTTTGTAGTATAAGGTTGGATTTTGTTTTTTAAATATGTTCAGCCACCCTGCTTTGATTGGATAGCTTAATCTCTTTACATTTAAAGTAATTATTCCCATTCTGTAGGTTGTCTATTTACTCTTGTGACTGTTTCTTTGGCTGTGCAGAAGCTTTTTAATTTGATCAGGTCCCATTTATTTATTTTTGTTGCTGCTGTGATTGCCTTAGGGGTCTTCTTCATAAATTCTTTGCCTAGGCCAATGTCTGTAAGAGTCTTTCCTACGTTTTCTTCTAGAATTCTAATAGTTTCTGACCTAAGGTTTAAGTCTGTTAACCACCGTGATTTGCAATATTAAACAACAAAAACAAAATGGGAGGTATTAATTTGCCAGACTTCAAACTTTACTACAAGGCTGTGGTTCTAAAAACAGCCTGGTACTGGCACAAGTGCCGAGACACAGACCAGTGGAACAGAACAGAAAATCCAAATATAAAACCATCCTCATATAGCCATCTAATCTTTGACAAAGCAGAAAAAAACATACTCTGGGGAAAAGATTCCTTATTCAATAAATGGTGCTGGGAAAACTGGATATCCACATGTAGAAGACTAAAACAGGACACACAGCTCTCATGAAAAAGTGTTCAACATCTCTAATCATCAGGGAAATGCAAATCAAAACCACAATGAGATATCACTTAACTCCAGTGAGAACGGCCTTTATCAAAAAGTCCCAAAACTATACATGTTGGCGTGGGTGTGGAGAGACAGGTACTCTCATACACTGCTGGTGGGACTGTAAACTAGTGCAACCCCTGTGGAAAGCAATGTGGAGATACCTTAAACAGATTCAAGTAGACCTACCATTCGATCCAGCAATCCCATTACTGGGCATCTACCCAGAAGAACAAAAGTCATTCTATAAAAAAGACACCTGCACCCGAATGTTTATAGCAGCACAATTCACAATCGCAAAGATATGGAAACAACCCAAATGCCCATCGATTCATGAATGGATTAGCAAAATGTGGTATATGTATACCATGGAATATTACTCAGCTATCAGAAATGATGGCGATATGGCATCTCTTTGGTTCTCCTGGAGTGAGCTGGAACCCATTCTATTAAGTGAAGTATCCCAAGAATGGAAAAACAAGCACCACATGTACTCACCAGCAAACTGGTTTCCCTGAGAGCACATTTGGGATTCACACCAATTGGGTATTGGACAGAGGTCGGGGCTGGGTGGAAGGGATGGGTGTATACCTACTTGATGAGTGCGATGCGCACTGCCTGGGGAATGGACACGTTTGAAGTTCTCTCTGGGGGGGATGGGGTGGGGGGAGGGGAGGAGTGCACACCTACATGATGAGAGTGATGTGCACTGTCTAGGAAATGGACACAACTAAAGCTCAGACTCGGGGGGATGGGGAGGCATGGGCAATGTATATAGCCTGATCTTTTGTACCCCCTTGATGAGCTGAAAAACAAACAAAAAATAAAAAAAATAAAAAAAAAAAATAAAGTAATTATTGATAGGTAAGAACTTACTATTGCCATTTTGTTAATTGTTTTCTGCCTTGTTTTATAGTTTCTTTGTTTCTTTCTTCCTCTCTTGTTGTCTTCCTTTGTGATTTGATGATTTTTTTTTACAGTGGTATGCTTTGATTCCTTTATCTTTAGTGTTTCTACTAGAGGTTTTTTCTTTGTGATTACTGTGAGTCTTAAATAATAATCTTATAACAGCTTATTTTAAGCTGATAGCCATTTAACTTGGATCACATATAAAAACTCTTCACATTGGCTCCGTTTTCACATTTTATTTACTGATGTCATAATTTACATCTTTTCATATTGCCTATCCATTAGAAGCTATTGTAGCTATATTTATTTTTAGTATACGCTCATAGAGCTGTGTTCCCTTACCTCATATGCAATTTTACATTCCCTTACGTTATACTTGATTAAACTGTAAGTTTCATGAAAGCACAGAATGTGATGTTTTCGTCCACTATTTCACTTTCAGCACTGAGCATAGTACTTACGAGTAGTTGCTTAATATATAATTATTGAATCAGTAAATCAACAGTAATTGCATTTCTGTGCAATTGGCTGTTTAATGTCTGCCTTCTCTCCATAACACCTGTCTTTTTCACCAGCGCATCCTCTGGGCATGGCGCTAAGTAAATGGCCCTCGATACAAATGTGCTGAATGAGTGAATGAATGAATGAATAAAAGTGAATGATGAGTGGCTGGGAACCATGGGAAAGATAAAAAGAGAGTTCCAGCAGTTGGCGTAAGTTCAGATGTGGCTTTAGCATTTAACAAAGACCAGAGTGTTCCCCTGGCGTTGACCCAGTCTCTCAGGTTCCGCCTGCACTTTAACAGGGCATCTAGAACTTCCATCCAAAGCCGTAACTCAGTCCACTATGTGCGCAGTCTGAGAAGATACAGCTGAGAATGATGGAAGTGTTTTCATTCTGCCTCCAAATAGCATGACTTCCAGGCAGCCGCTTTCTCTGCCCATCCATGAAGTCAGTCCTGAGTGGAGAAGATCCCATCTCTCTACACCACATTTCTGACAAGTTCCACTGAACGTGGAAGCTGGTCTGAAAGGGAACAATACGAGTTGAGAAAGAGTAAAGCACACATTGATCAGAGAGGGAGTTCTGGGAACATGAGAGAAAGGCAACCCCATCCACCATGTCAGGTTATTGTCGGAGAATATAAGCTTTAAGATCTAATTGCAAATGGATCTTTTTTTTTTTTAATTGCTTTTGTTGTTATTGTTTTGCTTTTATTTTTAGCAGAAGAGCCATTTTCTTGTCCTGATATAAGGAAGTGAGGGTAGTGTTTTGGGAATAGAGCAATGTTTCTCAAAGTTTTTGTGGCTGTGGTATTTGTAAACACATATACCCATTTTGGGTAATTACAACATCCCCCATTCCTTGCCCAATTCTGGTAGGTTCTTCTAGAAGGTCGTGTCTCCCTGAGTAGCTATTTTCCAATTCTATGTGTTGAAATGTCTTTAGGCTACTTATGTAGTATTCTTATATTACATATTTTTTTTCTTCTTTTTTCTCCCTTAGTATAGTCCAGCCTTTCTCAGTGACATAAAGGAAAGCCAAAAGGAAGTCTTTGTACCTGTGCTTGAGACACCATGTGACAGAGTAAGCAACAATAGAAGGAAGATAAAACCCGGAAGGGAAGGCGAAATTCCAGGTGACAGTCAGGGTTCCTTGATAAGCCACTTCCTACCCAGCCCTAGCTAGTGAGCCTTCCTCCAGGTGTTTATGTTTTAATATGTTAAGCGGTCACAGGCATTATGATTAGAAGCACGGACTTTCTAAGTGTAAGTATTTTTGTTTTTAACCACCAGGAGAGACAGATTGGGCTGGGAATGATACAAAACTAAGAAATAAGGAGAAGAACTGGGTTTTCTAGTTGCAATTTTCGTAGTCTGTATAGTTCCTGCCTCCCTTTTGTTTTATTTCTGAGGGTGGACCATCCTGAATCTTTCCCTCTTTCCAACTTAAAGGAGAAAACCACACAGATGCCTTTCCCCTCTGCGTCCTTCAAGGCAGCTTTGGGCAATTTTCCTTTTAGTGCGGTGGGACTTGATACACACACACACAGGAATGATCCTCTTTGGAATTTCCCCACACGAAATTAGCCATGATCGTCCATGAATATGTCCATTTAAATGAGTTTCTAGAATTGTTTTAGTCTCCCAGTGGGCCAGAACTCAGTATTGGTCAGCTTTTGTAGAAGAGAAGGAACTTGAAGGAATGACGTAAGATGATGTTTCCCAAACTGAGGGAAAGACCTATAACATAATTTGCCCGATGATTGTTGAGTGACTGTGTGTGACATAACACTTTGCCACCTAGGGAGTCCTTTCAATACTCTTTCAATCCTTTTAATTAATCAAACAGAAATTCTCATTTCAGTTCTGGAAAGTCTTAACACCTCTGTAACCCTGGTATCTCCCATTTAAACAAAGAGGGATGAGTCTTAGGCTCAGGACCAAACACCATATGATTAACATTGTTTCATTTTTCATATTTATTATTGGTGGTACCATGCCTTAGTGACCAGTGGTACCAGTTTTTCCATTTATTCATTTATCAGAGTAGGACACCCACTTTGTGTTAGGCTCAAGTCAAGGCACCAGGGATAACAAAATATAGTCCCTATTCTTGTGGAATTTACAATAAAATGATAAAATATTTTCTCTTAAATTACATCTCAGTTTTAAAAAGTGAGTTGTGAACTAAAGCAAAATAATTACTTAAATACTATGAAATGTGGCTCACAGTTATGATAAGAAACAATAAAGGTGGCATCGGTATGATCAAATTGGAAGAGCCGGAGGTCAGTGAGACAATCAATATTAATTTCTTTCCTTTCTTCTTTAAATAGGGGAACATTTGTTCTGTGACTCGGCACAAGGAAGTCGGACCGAGGCACGCCATGGAGAGACACGTCCGCCATGCTAATGAATTTGAATTTGTTCCTGAAGCTGTCGGACACTGCTGTGGGACTTTACACAGAGCAATGGCGTGACCAGATGTGCTCCTAGAAAAATGACTCTGGCTGCTTCTCTTTGAAATTTTCATTAAGGAAAAAAAAATTCTATTGAAGTTTTTTGAAATTAGTGAGAACAAAAAACGAAAACAATAAAATCTCTTTTCTCCACCCTCCTGCTACTTTCTGATACAGTACAGTTCTTTGTCTTCCTCTATTTTCTGCTCTTCAAGGGTGTGCCCGGAAGGATTTTCCAAACTTAACAGGGGTATTGAAAAGTTATAGTTGCTTGAGGGCAACTTCAGGTTACCTTAGAGCTATCTTCACCCTTTTTAAAATTTTTAAAAAAATTTTTAAACATTTTTAGAGACAGGGTCTCGCTCTGTCGCCCAGGCTGGAGTGCAGTGATGTCATCATTGCTCACTGCAGTCTCCAACTCCTGGGCTCAAGCGATCCTCCTGCCTCAGTGACACCCGGAGTCCTGCCTTCTTCACCCTTTGCAAAGCCAACTCACATTCTTGGTCTCATTGGGATGCTGGGGTAATCTTTTGAGAAAGTTGGGGCGGGTATCATTCTTGTCATTCTCTGAATGCGGAAACAGACTGCCCTAACCTGATAGACCCTCACGGTGGGTGGTCTACACCCACAGCCAGTAAAGATAACCCAACTATTTTCCACCTGGTACTCTGGGCTTTGTGGCTTCTTTCTTCATAGCAGGTCACCCACACCATCACCTGACTGGGATCTCACTTCCCTTTGGACACATCCTCTATCTGTGTCCCTCAGTACTGAACTGTACCCTCTGCTTTACATCCACATCAAATATAAAAAGAAATTTTAAATTTCATTTCATTTTATACTCAAATGATTTTTGACAGTGATTTTTTTCCCCAACCCGTTCCTGTAGGGTTCAGCGATCATGTCAAAACTTGGTTACAATAGATCTGCTTTGGTTAGGGCGCACTGTTCGCTCAGCACCTTTATATTTCATTACAGACCCGGCATTGGAGGGTGGATGCTCTTTGCTCAATTTTTTTCCTCCTTTATTTCCCTTCCTCTGAGAAGCAGATTATTACTATACTAAATGCCTTGAGCAAAACTTAATTCATTCCGCTGATTCGTATCTGTAGAACAAGCACTGATGGGAAGGCTGTTGGAAATGAAATAAGAACTGAAGCTTACACAGTTAACAAAAAAAAAAAAAAGAAAGAAAAAGAAATGGGCTGACATCCCTCTCTCAGTGTGAAGGGATTAAGATGGTTTTAATTATCTCACCTGGCTTTTGTTATTTCATTTATTTCTACTCCCTACGGTTCCTTTTGTCTAGCTAATTCGATGGCATGTGATCCGGTGTTATCATCTGGATTTGCCCCTTTAGAAAAGTTGAAGAGCCCCCAGGTTAAAAAGTAACACTCGCAGTTCAAAATGTTCATAAATGTGCGATGACAAGAGCAGAGAGGCTTAAGTGACTGGGCTCAGTCATGTACAAATGCCAAATAACCGAAGACTCAGGTCTGCATATGTTACACTTTTTTGAATAAAGTAAATGGGTTTCTAATGTGATCTGGATGTGAAAAGAAGACATGGTGATTGAAGATATTGGTACAATGTCACGGAATGTCATCTCAGACACATCCAGTTGGGGCCAGCCACATGGACACAAACGTGTAGGGTGTTTGGGGGCATGGCAGTTTCTTTTATTCAAGTGAAATACCTAATACAGCAACACAAATGAATCGCCTCTGCTTCTTGGGCTTTATTCCAAGATGATGGCTGCTGTCGGTTTCATATTTGCTGTTTTCTCCTCTCAAGAACTGTGTTTGACCTGCCTGGGAACAGGAAAGGAGTTTTCGATAGGTCTTTTTCTTAATTGTTGAGCACCTGAAAACGTTCCTGTGCTACAGACCCAGGAAGCAGCCTTGAGTATGGACCTTATTAAGGGAAAGCTCGAAAAATAAGACAGTGAATAATATATTTCAAAAGGGAGTCAATCCAGGGAACAAGAAATTATTATTCCAACCCCTGGAGGCGGAGGAGTAAAGTGACCCAAAGGAAATGGAGACACGTGCACCTGCCCTGGGGCTGCAGTGGGCAGACAGAGAGAAGAGTATTTACCCGGCCACCAGGGAAAGAGTCTGGCCAGCAGGGAGCCATGCAGATCACTGGGTGGGAGAAGGCCAAGGGTGGATGGGTGGGCAGGCCCTGCTGTTCTAGTCTCGGTCACTTCTAGTGAGTGGGAGCCTCCGGGATGTTGCTTTTGTTCAGGATCAATAATCATAGTGAGAAAAGGTGATGAGCAAAAAGTGAGAGACGTATCAGCCCCTGATAGGAGTGGACTAAGGAGACAGTAATGGGCATCTCATCTTGATCTCGGGCCCCAAGTGATCCAAGAGCAACTGGAAACAGGATGTCTTTCTCGAGGGGTCAGCCATGTGGCTGGGGTACGTCTCAAAGGCCTGGGTATGCCAAGGCTCCTGGCTGATCAGACAGTGATAGGTGGTTGGAAATAGGAACCTTCTCCACCCACCCAATCTGTCCCAGAGCTCTCCACACTGTCAGAAAACATCAGAGAAATGCAGGAAACATCAAAGGGAAAGCCAAGAAATTACTTTCAATCTAGTGCTTATAACTGAATGCCCCACTGATCAGAATAAGTGAGGGACAACCACATTAGTGCCCACATAAAATGGCTTTTGGAAAAGGAAGATCGGATCCACTGAGCCGAATGATCATTATAAGCTGTAATCAGTAAAACCAAATTTCACAGTAAATGGGACATTCACTATCCTGGAAGAAAGAAAGAAATTCTACGCTGCAAAAATGCTGCCCCAGAATGGACGGAGACCATTCTTCATCTCTTTCTGTGCAGACTCCAGGATGGCTTGATTTTGTTTTCCGAGGCATTATTCATACGAGTGGTCCTGCTAGTTGGGGTGAGCCAACTGAGCTGTTTTATGGAATCTCGGCAGTAGCTCTGGCTTCCAGCTAAAGTCAGAGACATGCAGATTTGGCTGGGTGCTGACAGCCAGTCGGGTTGCAGCCCTGTTATCAGGGTGAACACAGGTAAGCAATGTGAATCAATAAAATGCAAATCAAGAGAGTGGCCACGGCCAGGTTTCCCTCCCAGAGTCAATTTAGAGCAAATTCAATGCTACTAAACCCCAGTGGGTTTTGTTTTGTTTTGTTTTTAAGACAGGGTCTCTGTTGACTGGAATAGAGTGCAGTGGTGTCATCATAGCTCACAGCAACCTCACACTCCTGGGCTCAAGAGATCCTCCTGCCTCAGCCTCAGTCCCGAGTAGCTGGGACTACAGGCATGCACCACCATGCCTGGCTAATTTTTCCATTTTTCATAGAGACTGGGGTCTCACTCTTCCTCAGGCTGGTCTCGAACTCCTGACCACAAGTGATCCTCCTATCTCAGCCTCCCAGAGTGCTAGGATTATAGGCATGAGCCACCGCACCCATCCTCCTCAGGGCTGAATATCTTAATAATTCTGTGGGCTTTGTCAGAGAGGGGAAAAAAAAAATCAGGGTTGTCTAGTAACCTGTGGTGACAAGAAGGGATCTTTGTTTATCAGGATAGGCGACACAATTTAAGGGCTCTCAATATGGGCTTCTTAAAGTTATAGCATTATTTCTCTCTAAGTTGTTCACAAAATTATAAAAATTTTCAACTGGGAGCCAAAAGAACCTCCTCATTTTTTCCAATAGAATCCGTTGCCTTTGATTTCTAAATATTGGCATCTGGGAAGAAAAAGAGCATCTGTAGTAAAATGTCCAGCAGAGCGCACTGCCCAAATTCTGGGCACGCAGGAGTTTGATGGATGCCCAACTCCTGCACTGGCTGAGTTGTAACGAGGAAGCAACCCTTAACAGACGATTCTGGAAAATAGTATGTGTCATCTATGAGGGTGCCTCTCAGGGAAAATCTCCACCACCACCACCCCCACCCCGGGCCCCATCCGAGTGGTCATCAGCCTAACTCTTGACAGCTCTAGTCATTAGAAAGTCTTTCCTTTTGTTAAACTCTGATCTGTGTCTCCCACCTCTTTTCAAAGGAGACATGAATTTTAAAATGTCTTTGCCCTGGAGCAAAAAGAACTCAGATATAAATACTGCATTTGTCAAATTTAGATAAAAGGTCGATGTGTATTCTTAACTGGCAACAGGAACAAATGTGCCTTCGTATAAACATAGCTTGAGCCAATCTGAGCATCATCTCAAATGGAACCATATGAAATTGCCAGTTCTGTAGGTCACACATGATTGACAATTGGCTACTTTATGTGATTCAACCTCTGACATGATGGTTATGAACATAAGACTTTGGAGCCAGCTTTGGCCCTTAACCAGCTGTGGTCTTGGGCGAGTCGCGAGTTACTCTGTCCTAATTTCCTCATCCAACTTGTACTCACCTTGCAGTATTAATCTCATTCTCATAGCATTTGTAAAAAATGAATGAGTTAAGGCATGGAAAGCATTTAGAAGAATTCTTGGTAGATAAAAATCATTATTCATAGGATTTTGCTGGCCCTAACTGAACAAGTAACCCTAGAAGAATAGAGCCTGCGTGGGTTGGGGCAGGTGGCCACAAGAGGGACATTTGTTTGGGGATTCATGTTCAAAAAGGGCTTCAAATGTGGACTTTTGATGTTATCTCCAAATGAAGGTAAACAGACATACTGACAAGATTTATGAATTATTAATTCATAATAAGTTATTAATTATTAACATTTAAATTTATGACAATGTTTAGAGGTTGTTTTGGTGTATTTTCGTTGTTGAATATACTTGAACCTCAGAACAAAACATACTATGAGTGGCAGCAAAGAATGTAACCACTAAAAACATTAACTCCTGTATACTTAGCCTATGGAAAACACAGAAAGAAAATATTGCTTAAAGGACAAAGCTAGGGGAGTCCTCCCTTGTTAGAGCCCCCGATGTTCACAAAAAAGGTTATTTCTACCACCAGCTAAATGACATAGTCAAGTTTTTGTGGTCATTTGTCTCATTGAATAGTTTGTATCATGGCCCATGCCAAGAAATACAACCTTGAGCTCATTGCCAAAGTTTGTCAAAAACCCTTTTGAGAGAAACAATATTTAGGAAAAAAAATAATGGGATGTCATACAGTATTCCATGCCCTCAGATATTCTGAAATCTAATCATGGATTAAGCCAGCTTGGTAAACAACTGCTCATTTATATTATATTTTAATGATTGTTTGCCAAAATTGCTTCACTGAATTACCTATCTGTGTAATGGATCAATAAGAGAGACTATCTATCCAGTGAAAGTCTGGTTGAGTCTTCCATAATGATATTGTTGTTGTTTCAAATGGTGTCCACTTTAGGCACAGAGGGAAATTCCTACTTGGTCTTGGAATCAAGAATGGTCCATTTTGCAAATGATTAAATTCCCCTTTTCAAGGTGGCCCTCAGAAACCTTACAGACAAATGCATGATGAAATAAATAAGAGTTCATTTTTATCAATCTTATTACAGTTTCCATTTTATGTCCTCACCATTATTTTATTTTCTCTTTTTAAAATCAGCCTATTGAGGTCTGATTTACATATGACAAAATTTACCAATTTGAAGTGTAAAGTTCAATGAGTTTTGACAAATGCGTTAGGCTGCGTAGCTACCACCGCCCTCTTGATACATAGAACATTTCTATCAGCCCCCAAAATTTCCTAGTGCTGGATTGAATAGTACCTGTATGTTTAACTTTATGAGAAACTGCAAAATTGTTTCCCAAAGTGGTTGTGCCATTTTGCATTCACCAGCAATATATCAGTATTCTACTGGTTCCACATCTTTGGCAATACTTAGTATTGTCAATCTTTTTGATTTTAGATATGCTAGGGCAATGTAGTAGTACATAATGGGGTTTTAATTTGTATTTCCCAATGGCTATTGATGTTAAGCATATTTTCATGTCATTTGTCATTCATACATCTGTTTTAGTGAAATGTCTGGTCAAAACTTTTGCCCAGTATTTCAAAAAAAAAAAAAAATTGGGCTGTTTTTCTTCCTATTATTGAGTTACAAGAGCTCTTTACATATTCTGCATATGTCCTGGATATATATTTTGCAAATATTTTCTCCCAGGTTGTGCCTTTTCTTTTCATTGTCTTAACAATGTATTTTCAAAAGCAAAAGTTTTATATTTTGATAGTCTAATTGACCAAGCTTTTCCTTCATGATTTTTTTTTTTTGAGAATTACCTTGTGCCAGGCACATTCTTTATATTTGTAATTTTGTTTAATGTTCTTGACAATCTAATAAGGCAAATACACTATTGTCCTTATTTGTAAATGTAAGTGATTTTGCTCAAGATCATCTGTGTAGTAAGTGGCAGAAACAAATCTTTCTGTTTGTTTGAGACAAAATCTTGCTCTGCTGCCCAGGCTGGAATGCAGTGGCGTCATCACAGCTCACTGCATCCTCCAACTCCCGGCCTTGAGCGATTCTCCTGCCTCAGCCTCCAAGGCACTATGATGGTCCCATTGATAGATGAGGCAGAGGAAGAAAAAGAGGAAGGAGCTTGCGAAGAGGCCACAGGGAGAACAGGAGATGGTGATATTATGATTAATTTTATAATTATTAATATATGGTCTTGTTCTCTCCACCTGGAATACCTCATCCCTGGGACACCTTTTCCCCATGCCCACTTCTCTGCCTAGGAACTTCTATTTGTTCTTTAAGAACTCGACTCAGATGTCACCTCCTCCGAGGAGCCTTCCCACATCCCATCTTTCCAAACCTCCAATCCTCTGGAATCCCACAAAAATTTGCTCAGATTTCTATTATAGCCCAAGTTATATTATAAAGTGTTCATTTTCATACCTCCTCCTTGTACTAAATTCAGAACTCCTGACCAGTAGACCACTTATGGGACTCTTGCAATAGCCCAGTTGATGAGAGTTGGTAAGAAATGATGGTTGGGTGGCAGTAGAGATGGTGAAATGATAGGATTCCAGTTTAAATAAATAGCTAAAAGGTAAACAGTGTACTAAGATAAAAGCTAACGTTCTTCTAAGGACTCCCAGGCCCACCTTTCTACATTTTAATGGACAATATGTTCTCCCTGATTATCCTCTGACTCAATGAATGCTTTGATAAAATTGCAAACAATGTTTCAGGGTTCCATAGACACAAAGAAAGCTGGGCAAATCTCTAGTGGCTATGTGCCCAGAAAGGGTGTTCCTTTTGGCAGAACGAACCAGAGCAATTTCCAAAGTAGTATTTATTCTTTTTCAAATTATGCACACAACAAATGTCTGGGTGAGCCGACTCCTCTCACCCATGTACTCATGTGTCGTTAGGCTTATAATTTGGAGCACTCACTCAGGAAATTCTGAAATTAAAGTTCTTTCAGAAGTGTTGACTCATCCCCTCCGCACTTTCTGAATATATCCATTTAACACACCAATTAGTAATTCTAAATTGCATTCTAAATTCTGCAGGTGATTTTCTGATGAAATGTTGCTTCGCTAATTCTAGTGGGTGTTGTTTAGGGTTTGCTTTTGCATTGAAAATAGCTTTGATTTCACTTTTGATAAAAATGGAAACTATTAGCAAAGGTCCATCCAACTGGATATGCCACTGTGATCTCAGCAGGGTCTACTGGTCTATAAGGTTTACATTCAAATATGGTGTTCATGTGTGTGTATTTCACATTTATGGAAAGAAAGTGCTTGGTATAGGATAGTTTAAGAAAAAAGTCATCGCTTTTAACTATGTACAATCCCCAGGAAATATGCATCTGGTGTTCTAGACAGTACACAGGGCCTCCTGTACAACATAAATGTATTTATTTCACCATTTAGTAGTTTCCTGAGACAGATTAATTTTCTGCCATAAATGCCTACTGCTCAATGGCAAACATTAATTCTAATTTAAAACAAATGATTTCAAATCGTAAACAAAAGTAGATACTTACTCCTCACTAAGAGCCATTTACATAGATCTTTAAGTGACACGCATACACAAAGACTAATTTTTTCTTTTTGTCTTCAGATTTCTATGTTGAATGCATGCAGAAAGCGTCCATTCCAAAGCAGAGTTTTCAACTAATTTGGGAAAGGGAGAACAAAGGTAAAGATACCAATTTAGCATTTGTCCTCATCGTTTGTGTGTCACCATGGCTTGGAAGATAGGGACAAACATTTAGCATGAAAAGTAGGGTAAGACATTAGGGAAGGGTTGGTGGTGGTGACTGGGGAAGGTCTGTTCAAAGTTTGCTTTCTACAAGAGCACAGGCCTCCCTGGCTTGGCCAACAGGGTGCTTAGAACCAAAATATCACAGCCCCTAAATGTGCTGAATACAGCTGTTCAGCATGCACATTTGTTTACAGCCATAAGAGAACACCGGCCCTCAAATCCCACCAAAAAACCAGTCTAATGTGTTAGGGAAAGGAGGGAGTGGATGGAAATGGATAAACTAAGGACTCTCGAGGGACCAAGTATCCTATCACCCGTGTATGAATTATCCTGTCTGCTACTTGCATTGTTTCTCCACTAGAATTTCCCTTTAAAAAGTTGATGAAAGAGGAATGTAAGGGTCTGCTCTGGGGTAAGACTACATGAAAGTTAACAAACCCTGGGCTCTAGGAAGCCATAAAAATAAGGTATGTGGCCACATTTTTTGTTATACTTTTTGCCGCCATAATTCTTTCATGCCCTCTTACTTTTTCAAGGGAAAACAAAAAGATTTGTCAGACTTAGATGTTTTATCTTGCCCATTAGCAGTTATTATATGCAAATTATTTGGCATTGGATAGTTTGGAAGCGCCTCAGCCAGGACCCATATTCTCCAAACCTGTAGAATCAGGACATGTGTTTTGTGCGGTGATATCAACAGGATGCTCTATTTGAAATCCAAGCATATGGCTAATAAGTCTCTCGACTCTCTCCTCTCTCCTCAATCTCTCCTTTTCTGGCTTTCCTTGTCTTCTCCCTCATGTATGCCTGTTGTCTTAAAACCCTCCCAGCTCCAGTTTCTTCTGATCCCTGGGCCAAATACACATACAGATACACACATGCACACACATATATACACACATACACAAACACACACATATATACACACAAACACACACATACACAAACACACACATACACATACAAACACATACACTCATACACATATGCACATATATACACACATACACACATATCCACACATGTATGTACACATATACACATACATACACAAACACACATATATACACATAAACATACATACACATATGCATACATAGCCACACATGCACGTACACACATACACATACACACACATATACACACATATACACACACACATATATCCCACGCCACAATAAAAGAAAATTTTATCTATTTTCTTTCCTTTGGCATTTTGCTTATTTCTCTTCCTCTATTTACTTCTTCATCTTTTGTTTCTCATTTTAAGACTGAGGCTGGAATTTGTAGACTCATTAAAGATGGGAAGGACAGATTGACTTTCGGTGTCTTCCACATTGGAGAACATTTCTAATGCTCCTTTGGGGAAGAAAAGAAACAAAAAAGTAAAAAATGTTGGTAAATTTTAACTTTCCAGGAATTAAATGGAAAGCTAATTCTTTTTTTTTTTTTTTTTTTCTGAGACAGAGTCTTGCTCTGTTGCCCAGGCTAGAGAGTGAGTGCCGTGGCGTCAGCCTAGCTCACAGCAACTTCAAACTCCTGAGCTCAAGCAATCCTCCCGCCTCAGCCTCCCAGAGTGCTAGGATTACAGGTGTGAGCCACCGTGCTGGCCAGAAAGCTAATTCTTCATATTTAGGGTTTTAGGGACTAGAACTTAAGACATAGCACCAATGGACACAGATTTTCAATTTTCAATAGGTTTATATATTAGTGAGTTTATACACAGGTGCCATTCTGAATAGCATAGCAGGAAGAAAGTTTGTTATGAAATTTTTAAGCAAAATTGTTATTGAAATATATGCTTACAGGAGAATGCATGAATTACAAATGTACGTAGCACATTAAATTTTCACACGAGTAACGATCCGTATCACTGTATCAAGAAAATAGAACATTACCAGGCCCCTAGACTCTCCCATCTTGCCCCATCCCAGTGATTCAGTCCCAACAAGAGAGACTACTCTCCTAGCTCCCTCACCAGGACTTAGTTTGGCCAGTTTCTGAGATTTATATAAATAGGATTGCACAGTACAGGTTTTTTTCTAACTCGTTTCTTTTACTTAACATAGTATCCCAAGATTCATTCATGTTGTTAAAAATAGAACAGTAGTTTATCCCTTTTTGCTGCTTTATTGTAATCAATTATATGAGTATATCATAATTTATTTGTCTGTTCTAGTGTTGATGAACATTTGGGTTATTCCAGTTTTTGGTCATTATATTACAAATGAAATTTCTATGAATATTCTTACACATGCCTTTGAGTGTACACATATATGCAATTTTGTTAGGTATTTATCTAGGTATGGTGGTGCCAGGACATAGAATATATATAGTTTAGCTTTAATAAATATATACTGCCAAATTGTCTTTTAAAGTGGTTGTACAAATGTTCACTCCCACCAGCTGTATATAAGAATTTCAGTTGTTCCATATCCTTGCCAATACTTAGTGTATATTCTTTTTATTGTTAGCTATTCTGTTGGTTGTACAGAAGTATTTCATTTTTAATTTTTATTTCCCTCATGACCAATGAGTACTGCTTCCTATGTTTATTGACAACTGAGATATTTTCTTTCCTAAAGAGCTCGTTCAATGCTTTGTCGATTTTTTCTATTGTGCTTTTTGTCTTTTCTCAAGGATTTGTGCGCTTGTGGTGGGCAGCCTCTAAAACGACCTCCTGTGAACCTCACCTGCTGTGTTCACACCCTCGTGTACCTCTCCCTTGAGTTTGCACTGAATCTAACACTCACTCTCCCTTTTTTTTTTTTTTTTCTTTTTAAGAGAAGAATTCTCACTCTATCACCCAGGCTGGAGTGCAGCTCACTGGAGCCTCCAACTCCTGGGCTCAAAATATCCTCCCTCCTGGGCCTCCCAAAGTGCTGAGATTACAGGTATGAGCTACCAGGCCCAGCCTGACTCACTTCTCATAAGTAGAATAGGGCAAAGGTGATGAGATGTTATTTCTGATGCTGGCTTACAAGAAGATGGTGACTTCTGTCTTGCTGACCCGCCCTCTCTCTCAGCCTTTGCCTTGGGGGAAGCCAGCTGCTCTGCTGTGAGCTGCCCAATGGAGAGGCCCACATAGCAAGAAACCGATGTCTCCAGCCAACAACCGGTGAGAATCTGATCCCTGCCCACAGCCACAAGTGAGCTTGGAGGCAGTTTCTCCCTTAGTGGGGCCTTGAGCTGACAACAGCCGAAGCTGATGGCTCCACTACAGTCTCATGAGCCAGAGGCGCCCACTAAGCCATGTTCAGATTCCTGACCCACAGAAACTGTGAGATAATAAGCATTTGCTGTTTTAAGCACCTAAATTTTGGGGTAACTTGTCCTACAGCAATAGATATCTATTAATAACATAAGGAGTTCTTTGTACTTTCTGACAGGGGTCCTTTGTCATTTACATGTATTGCAAATATCTTCTCCCACTCTTGGTTTCCCTTCCCATTCTTGATTCTTTTGAGAAATAAAAGTTCTTAATTTTTCATGTATTTCAATTATTAGACCTTCCTCTTATGGTAAATGCTGAAGTGTCTGTTTAAGAAATTTTTAAGGAATCTTTGCTTATCCAAAAGTCACGAAGGGTATTTTCAATTGCTATCTTTTTGAAAGAAAAACTCACTCATCAAAATAAACCATATGTTTCCTAACAATCACATTATAATGCGTAGCATTTATTGAGCAATTAGTGAGAGAAAACGAGCACCATGCTAGTTGCTTTAGCTACATAATATAATTCAATCCTCACAGGTATTATATAGCAGAGATAGGATTTAAAACCAGGCCTGTATTAGTCTTTTAAAGTCTTTATTATTTATTTACTTATTACTTTCTTGACATAGGCTTGCCATTTTGGGTTCCTGGCTTGTATTTTCTTGCTAGGGAAGAGGAGAGATAAAATTGATCAGTTTGGTTCTTAGTTAGGTTAGAAGTAATAGAATGTACACGGGGCTTGAGGTGTCCTGTCTTCTT
The DNA here is from genome assembly GCF_041146395.1 of Eulemur rufifrons. Classification (NCBI taxonomy): domain Eukaryota; kingdom Metazoa; phylum Chordata; class Mammalia; order Primates; family Lemuridae; genus Eulemur; species Eulemur rufifrons. The sequence continues at coordinate 6,070,889 of NC_091007.1, read as the reverse complement.
GTCCAGGGGTGAACATTTTGCAGTTATGTGAACTTGGACAATTCATTTAACCTCTCCGGGTGTGCTTGGCATTTTTCCTTTCCTAAGCACCTAACATTTTGCCTTTTTAATGGTGTTCTGATTTTCCCTGGGGAATTACCTCTTTATTTCTGGGTGCAGTCTTGGTGGAACAGATCGGGAGTGTTGCCCTCCTGCGAGGAAGACAACTGTGTCCCTAGGGGCTCCAGATCCTTCTTCCCCCCATCACAGCATAGCCTAGGATCAGGCACATGCCCTGGGGTTGGCTCACCAGAAACTCATTCTGGTGGTGCAATGCGGGGATGCAAAATTGGAAATTAATTGGTTTCAGTTCATTCCTGCCAGTGGAATTGACTGACATTGAAGTCGTTCTGCCCTTTTTCTATCTCTGTGGCACAGTACCTTGCAAGGATTGAATTATATCACGCAGCTAAAGCAACTAGCACCATGCCTTTCCCTTAGTAATTGTTCAATATATGCCATGCATCATGTGATTATTAGGAAACATATATTCTATTCTGGTTCATGAGGTTTTCTTTTGACAATACAACAATAAAACACATTCCGTAGTTCAATTTTTATGTCCATAATATTTGTATTTGGCAAACCAGGTCAGCTCCTTGGCGTGTCTGATTCATGCTTCAAGTTCTTCATTATAACTAAAGACCTTGTCTCCCCAAGTAACCAAGTGCACAGAATGCAGAAAAACTTAGCGTAACTAGAAACAGCTGTTAAGAAACTGGCTTTGAGGACACGTATGTACGCGTGCTGTTTTGTCATCTTATAAACTACAGTATTTAGTACCTGTTAACAGTTTGATAAATATATGTCTAATGATGGAATGTTCCTGTTCTGAATATCCTGTTGGGTCTTAGGTTGACTTTTTGACGTAAATCTTTATAAATTCTTTGAATGGAGCCTTTCGGGGTCAGGATGATTACACAACCTGTTTGTACGTATGTCTCTCTATAAAATTCTGTTGGTACAAATTCTCTCATAGCAATTGTCTTTACCCTCTTCTTTCTTTGCTAAAATATTTATGTGAGTGGGGAGTGAGGAAGATAAAGGGCCCGAGAGAGAGGGTGAAGAGAAAAGATGAAGGCTGAATGAGAGGAAAGTCCTGGATCCTGGGAGCCCCTGGGGCCAGGCACGATTGGTCGCATGGCCAACTCTCCATGGCTCGTCTGCCTCGAGCGGCCCTCTCCTAAAACTGCAGCTGCTTACAGAGCAGAAGAGTGTCTGGGCCACTGGTTGGCCAGAGCTGGCTGACACCTTCCTGAAGAGAGGTAGGGACAACCTGCAGACAAGGCAGAGAGAGAGAGCTGGAGCCACAGCACAACATCAGGGAGGGACTTGGGGGGAAGGTGGACAGTCCGGATACTCCGCAACACTCGTGCTCTACTTAGTGGCTGCATATGAATTAAAGTCTGTCCCTAAAAATTTAGGAAATAAAACACCAAATAGAACAGGGCAAAAAGCAACTGTCCACCCTTCGCTGGAGCAATGACACCGCCATGGGTCCCCCTCTCACCTACTCTTTGGGATGAAGCATGATGATAAAATTACAAGCCACGCCTCATATCTCTGCAGAAAACGCCTCATGAGTGAGCACCAATCTGAAGTCCATTTGGGAACTCCCCATCTTGGGCTTTGGCTCAAGCCAAAGGAAATTCCAGATTTTTCTTGCAATGAGGCAGCTCGGCTTTAGAAGCAAAAAGCAGGTGTGCGGGCCTCTTGGGCAGGAGGGGAGAGGTGGTCCCAGCTGTCCCCTGCAGCTGTTCCTTTCCTGATTGCCTCCCCACCCACACAGGTCCCTGCTCACTCCTCTGGGGCTATAGCCCCCACCAAACCTGACCTCCAGTACTCTTCTCTGTTGTTAGTTCCATCTAGATTTGGACACATCTCTTTCCCCTTTAGAAGCAAGAGTTCATACACATTCCTTAGAACACAACAGAGGACAAAGTTGGGAATTTTCCTAAGGAAACTGATTAAGACCCTAATGTACACAAAGCGACACTTTCCCAAAGAGCAATGGCTAACGCATAGAAATCAATGTTCTGTATCTTAGGTTAACTACAATTTGATCACACATTGGTTCAGCAGGAATATCTCCCATCCCCCCCTCCCACCCCCGACACACACATACCCTTCCCTGGCTTGAATGCTGAGCTCAAATATCCAAAGTCCAAGCCTCATGCGGGTGGAAGTTTTCTGGTGGACTTTCATTTCCTCTTAGAAACCGCTTCCTTCCTAATCTCTTCTCCAGACACAACTCCTGGTTATCCCCTCTGTTCTTTACTGTGCAATATATTTATGTTGCAACTGCCCTGGCCAAAATGAGTTCAGCTCTGTTTCTTGGCTCCCTGAATCAGGTCTGAGAAGCTCCTTTTTCTTGATTTTAAGCCATCTGCAGGGATATTAAAAGCCATCTACACAATACAGGTTTCTAAGGACACACAGACCTGTAATCCCTACTCATGACTCATCTGATTCTTACTGTCCTGGTTACTTAGTCTAAATCAGAGTCCCCTGGAGGGCTTGTACGACACAGGATCCAGGTCCTCACGCCCAATCAGAATCTGCATTTTAACAGGGTTTCCACGTGCTTGCACAGGTCTAAACCACGCCCTACCCTTGGTACTTTCTAAATCGGGGCACTTAATGTCCCAGTAGTGTCCCAGGGATGCACGAATGGCAATTTAAAATAATATTTTTATATCAAAATGAACGTGGGTGTCTAATGGGGTAGAACGCACAATTCACGACACTTCTAAAGCGAAACAAGAAACTGTGAAATAATTTCTGGTTTAGAGTAGATCATTTCAAAGTATACCCACAAGGATCTTGGGCGTGTGCAATTATTACCACCCTCCGTTATGAGTCATTATGTTGGAAGGTCTGAGAAGCGGGACTTCCTTACCTGGTTCTGAAAGTTAACATCTGGGCTGATTCTATTAATCATAACGTGGCTTTGATAGTGGCTGTGTCTTTCCCGAGGGGGAGCACGTGCAATTTTCTTGTCATAACCGGCAGAAGGCTTCTCGTTTTGATGAAAATTTGGTAATCTTATTGGACTACTCCCTGTTCCCCATTTCTAGCCTGAATTTTCAGGGGCAGTGTTTTCTACAAGTCCTCATGAGATCTTTCCCTCTCCTCTCCCTCTGCACTCCTGCATGTCCAGAGAAAATCTTATTTTACTCAGGGTTACAATACAAAGGCTTTTATGCATGCAGTCATCATAAGAGACAATCCTATGAGAAGGTTCTCTCACAAATAACTGACATGATTCCTTGGAGAATTTGGTTGATTCTGTTTTGTTGAACATCTAAAGAGATATAGAAACTAACAAAGAGGCCTTAGAGATGAAACTGGAAGTGAGAGGCTTATCAACTCCTTAGAAGACAAGAAAAGATGCAGAGAAAATCTTGTGGAGTTACTGGAGGTAAATGCATAAGAACCCAGGAAAAGTCATATTTGAACTTTGATGGTGAAATCACACCTAATAAACTCCCTTGCCACCAACCACTGTCATTTGGAGCTTCTGGCACTACAAGATGGTACAGAGGAGAAATATTCCAGTTGTTATTTTAATATTCTAGTACAGTGATACAATGACAGCCTTTTTTAAAAAAAAACCACTATTATTATTATTTCTCCCATAGATTAAGACTCCTCCGTAGAACTGCATAGGAACTTCTTTGTGAACAGAGCTGATATTGGTTGATGAAGGGGAGGGGAGTCACAGAATGAAAGAATTTCAAGGAAATTGACTGTAAATGCTGTGTTTGTTCAGTTTATTTGGTCTTGATCTAAAACAGCTCAAGTAGTAAGACCTGTCTTCAGTCAACAAGGAATCATAACTACGGATAAGTAGCTGTGAATTGGAGAAGGAAATATTTTATAAAGACCAAAGTTTCATAGGATGCTCTGGGTTACAGCTATATTAAGGCTGGCTTAGTAACCCGGGTTCCATGAGAGCTACTGCCATGAATATTTAAGCCTCACTGTAAGCGAAAGGGCTAAAATGTCAGGTTTTCCTTCCTTTCTCATCATAGCTGCCCTCTCCCTGCCTACATAAAATGTGCCCCCCGAAAACTTTCAGCCCTTTTATTCTGCTGCATATGAATTAAATTGGAATTTTATGGTAGTTTATAGAGTAATTTACATTTTAGAAAATAAGCTCCTTGGACCTTAAAGAAACATACGTGGGTCATTTATAAAGAACAGAGTGGGAATAGGTACTGACGGAATTTTCTCCACTCTAGAGCTAAAGAAATAGATATTATCCTAAAGAGGTGATACTGGAAAATGATTTTCCAAGCTTTGCACTTTTCAGCATGAGAGCATATTGTCTGGGCAGATTTAAGAAGCTCAAGAAATGCTCCATGTGATGCTTGTTTTGCAGGAAATATCAGGTTTGATACAGCTTTTCCCTTAGCATCTTTGCTATGCAATTTTAAAACTACATTACTGTGCCCTTTCTCAAAGTAGGGTTTAATTCCAAGGGAAGAATCATGCCCAGGCCTAATAACAGATGCATAAAATTCTAACATCCTTGGGACTTTCACATGATTGTCAGAAGGCAAAAATATAGAAGTTGATGTAAGTTATGAATTTTTAGAGTGCAATTTCCATGTGCTTTCGAATATATCAAAAGAGATAACTTCATTGTGGCTTGCGGTCATTATGTAGTAACAAAGACACAAAGAGAAGCTCTTGGAAGGAAAAGCTCTTGTTCATTTTGACTAATGAGCTGGAGCTCAGAGAAAGTAACTTTCGTTCCTATCTGCTCACACCTGCTCTTGAGAGCACGGGGAAGCCAGCAGGACGTGAAGCTGTGAAACATGAACCCAGGGACAGAAGTCACCTGAGGTTCCTGGTGGAGCAGGAAGATGCCAGGAAAACCCTCCTCTCTCAGAGGGCTTCTGGAAGCATCTATTTATTGAAATAGCAGTGTCAGGGTCTCCCTGTCTCTTGCGGAAAGCAGAGAGGTCACTCCGAGGTGGTTCTCCTGAGGAAATTGGAGCAATATAAAAACCGGCTGCCCTTGGCTTTGCTGCCCGGGTGGTTTGTGCTGTCATTCTTCTCAGGAAGTCTTGGGATCAAAAGTGCTGAGCGCAAACAAAAGGGGTGGCCCAGCTTCCTTGTCCCTTTCAGTTCTTTGTCTTCCTCTCCTGGAACAAAAAGATTGGAACTGTTTTGTGTGTATGAGTGAGCTTAGGTGAACGGCCCTGGCAGATTCCTTTTCAAGCACCCGGGAAATAATCTCGAAGTCTTATAAAGAGTTATGTTTGTATGCTAAAAAATAAGATAAAGTCATAAAATAATATTAAGTTAAATGAAACCAGACCGAATGTATCCTAGAGATACTAAACAACAATAGTATTTGAGTGAGAAAATAGATGAAAAAAAACAATACGTTTCATGTGTAACCAAGATCACAGTGGACCCTTCTGATCTAATTAAAAACCTTTCAGCCTGGTCGTGTTGGGTCGGCTTTTCCATGCTTTCTGCAGACTATTGTCACCAGAAAGCTGGGGTTCTGGGAAGCCTCCAGCCGTGTGAGATGTGCTGAGTGATACAGAGCTGGCTAATGTGGTTCCTGGAAAAAGCAATGACTTCTCTCTCGTGCTGCTTCTATTCTGACACACCTCAAACCACTCAAAAGACTCCTTATAGATCTTGGTTAAAAGCCATTTCCCAGCCCCTGAAGTGCAGCTATCATTCATGTGACGGTTTATATTTGAGATTTAAGAGAGGAGGCACCTCCCCCCTCCCCATATTATAGTGGATGGAGAGCTTAGATTTTATTTGTGAATATTTTTGCATTAAAAAATGAGATGTAACAGTGTTAAAAATAGTGGGGGGAAAATCATGATGTCATCCCAACACAACTGCTACCGTATTGGCTTATGATACAGGTTCATGTTTTACAGAGTGGTAATTGTAGTATCGTTTTTAACTCTGCTTTTTATTTTAGTAACACTTCATCACATTTTTCACATTGCCATATATTTTTCTTAGTTATTTTTATCAGTGACTGCATGTTAATTTATTGTGTAATGTAACTACATTGTTCTATTGTTAGCAATTGAGACTGCCTTTTTTTCTTTTTGCCTTTCCTTCTACTGAATTATTGTCTTAGGAATAAAATTACTAGGTTAAATTTTATGACAGTCTTTGTTGCTCTATGTTTGTTATCATATTGCTTTTCCCCAAAAAATGTTTATACTAATGCCAACAGTAATATTGCAGTAAATGTGTAATACATTTTAAAGCAAATTTATGATACAATTTTTTTTTTTTCTAATTCAGGTGAAAATAGTTCCTCAAGCTTGCTTCGGTATGCACTTCGTAGGTTATGCTTGCAAAGATATAAATTATTTCTCCCTGCCTGATATTTGTATTTCCCCTTGTACCAATTATCAGTGTGATATATTTTATAATTTCTCCTATGCATTGAATCCATCAATTTTATAGTAGGGTTTAAAATGCCTGCACAGCTGATTAGGTCTCCATAATCTACCTAATTCTTTCATTACCCTTGAGGAATGGCTTCGCAAAGATATTCTTGTCTCATAAATATTTCTAAACAAATATTCAGACCAATTGTTGGTTGGGCTTCATGTTCTATTTTTACTGTCTCTTGACAGTCCATATTCCAGCCTATTGCAGAGAAAGTTGTCAGTAGCAATAGCCTTGAGCCGGTTAGTTATTCTAAGTGGAATGGTAACTATTGTGCCAGAGAGGTAGAACTTTAGAAGCATTAAGCTATTTAAGGTACATTGCAGTCCATCTTTCTCCCTGCACATGACATAATCTTATTTAAAGACCCTTCTGTTATGGTCCAGGCAGACAGCTCTCCTCCTGGACCAAAAAAATCTGTCATTTCCCCCAAGTTCAATCAGCATCCTTGAGTGCCCGGCATAATTCTCCATGTGTGGTAGGTGTTTAATCACTGTTTGTTGAATACGTGAATGGAGGAATACACATAGCGTGATCACAAAATTATTCTTACTATAAATGGGATGTATAAAGAGGAATCTATGTCCAGAGAATCTACATCCTCTTTACAAATTCCATTTTTAGTAAGACTTATTATCTATAACTGACCTGCTCTTTCTTATGAGCTGGGAGCCCACCTGCTAGGAAGTGGAGAGAAAAATTTTAGTTCAGTTTAAATCTCTGCTGGAAACAATAATTGACACTCTCTTTTGAGGTTTAACTCAGTCTTTTTGGTAGAATTGCTCAGTCATTCAGATTGTTCCCCTCCCTGTCTCCTGGCTTGTCTCTGACATGCTATTCGGGGCACAGGAGAGAGGCTGAGCTGACTCATGTCCCTGGGGAACGGGGCCCCCGACCTGGAGCTCTCTCTGCTCTGGCCAGCAGAGAAACCTGTGCCCTATTCCTGCTCAACTTGATCAGAGCCCTGAAGATTTGGCCTTTTCTCTGGCGTTGACGGTGCTGCAGACACTGCAGAGTGTATGACACATCTCCCATCTGTCCCCTGGCCCAGCCTGTGTGTCTCCCAGGCCCTCAACGGCTGCCAGCCCTCAGCTCAGTGTGAACCAGGGAGACTTGGAGCACTGAGTAGACCACCTCTGTCTTCATCACGATCCGCCCTCTTCTTTTTATTTTTCAGAGAGAAAGGGAGAGACAGAGAGAGAGAGAGAACGATGATGTCCTCTTCTTAACTGGGCCCAAGCTGTCAAATGTTGGAGAAACACACACACACACAAAAAAAAGCAAAAGAGAAAAATAATCCAGCATTTTCCCCAGTATTACCTCTGTTCCACGAGAGAATGAATGTTGAAAGATATTCACAAAGATGTATATCTCATGATTCTTGACATGAGGAAATGTACAAATTCATTCGGGAGGTGGCTTGGAGGGATGTCTTGAGGTCTTAACCCAGGGCCTCATGCCATCGATAAAACTGGGAAGCAAACATCCTTGCCCTGTTCTTGGTCATTCCCTCCATGTCCTTGTCGCCATGGAGGAATGAGTGGAGGGTTGGAAAGGGAGAGGCCAGGCGTCTTTGCCCATGGAAGCCCTTCCCTAGGGAAAGAGTGATCCGGGGTGTGGCACAGGAGCTGCCCCCTCACACGTCATCCCTAGACATTGCTGTCCCACACTGGAGGGGACAAAGAAACAGAGAGGAGCTGGTGGTGCTGGTGCTCTTGCCAGGAGTGGTCCCAAGCTATTGCTTCTTCTCCATCTTCTGACTGATGTTCTCTCCTTCCTTCATGCCAACCTCCCACCCAAAGAGGCAAGACGGCCCCCGCCTGCCCCAGCAGACCCAGGGAGTGAAGCAGTTGCCTGGAGCATGAGAGGGGAGTCGTGGGAAGCCCAGAGGCTGCCACTTGGCTTCCTGCATGCGACTCCTCTCCTTATTACATAATTTCCCCCTGAGCCCAGGCAACAGGCGAAATGCATCCTAAAGAGGCTCTCCTTAGCCAAAATATAATTTTCTGCACACCGTGATTAACAAAGCCTTCTTCACTCCAAGAGTCTGTGATTGGCCCTGATTATTCCACAATAGGAAGTCGGAGGCAGGGTGCTTGGCTTCCTACCTCATTGTCTCCCTCTTCTCCCATCAAGGGACAATCATCGTGACTCTCCAATGCTGCATTCACTGTGGGCTGATTTGCCGCACTTGCCTCTTATCCAACCAATTTAGCAGCAAGGCCCTCCTGGGACCTAATTTCTGGTTGGAGCTCTGTTCATCCACACCTCGCAGTGAGTGAGGAACTGTCTGATCTGGGGGCAATGCGGGGTGGTATGTCGCGTGGCTGGTTCAATCTCAGGTGAAGGATGCAGGCGGTGGTGGCAGATGAGGACATTGGAATAGGGTGACGCCCACGACCTTTCTTCACCTGCCCTTGTCTGAGTGGCCACCAGACCTTCCAGGTAAATGCTGGGTGCTGGCAGGGCAAGCCATGGAGAGAGAGCAGCAGAATGCCACGGTGGGCACTCGCGTTTTGCACATGAGGAAGAAAGCTGGGACCCAGGGAGCTGATTATCCTGTACAGACTCAGAGGGTCAGCGGCTCAAGGCTCCCTGTCATCCTCATGTGGGAAGAGATCTGGTCTGAACTCTACTGGGGACCTCTGTGACAGCAACCAAGGCAAGGCCACCTTTCAAGGGGGTCAGTATCAGGATTGCATGAGCTTATCAGCAGGGTGGCTTTGTCTGCAGGCCTCTTATACCACCTTTTAGACCCTCTCCCCTTTCATACATTCTCTACCATGAATATCTGATGTGGCGGCATCCACCAACTACCCAAACTATTCCTAAATGTTTCCTAAAACCATCTTAGCTAGTAAGAGAGTCATTTTTTTTTTTTCACTTGGAAAAAATCTTTTCTTCCTGCATTTACTCCCCTCCAATAGAAGTGTCTCTTTGGGCTTTATTCTATCTGGACTAAACTGTGCCAGGCCTTGAGTTCCCCTGCCTTGGATCTTTCCTGAATTCTGCTTCACCTGCCAGAACATGCCTTCCCTGGGTCCCAGCTCTGCAATCTCTTCCCAGACAACTGGCTCCCTAGTTCAATGCACTGAAACAAGAGATTCACAGACAATAAATAATATCGTATGTCTGTTTTCACTGGTGATATGATACCTTAACCTAAAGAAGTGACTTCGGTGCCGAGAATCTCAGACACTCAGGAAGGGCAGTGGGTGGAGGAGGTGGAATCCACCAGCTTTTCCGAACCCTTCAATTCCCGTTTGCTTACCTTGCGACCGCCCGCTCCGGTTACACCTGGGGTTATCACACATACCCTTGTCCCAAACCTGTCTGTAGGGTCTCTCTTTAGATTGGCCATTTTTTTTCCAACCAGAAATTAATAAAGATGGTCTAAAAACAATAGGACTTCTTCCAGATTGTGAATTTATTGACAGAACAAAGACAAATCTATAAGAACACATTATTTAGGTATACAATAAAAATGATTTCTATTAAAAAGTAAAAAATTATAAGACATTGGAAGATGCGCAGCATCTTGAAGCGATTACTATGTGGTTGTATGATGGCCACGTCAGGTTCTGATGTTGCGGTGCTATGTATAGTAGGATGAGAGCTTTGGGTTAGGAGACTGCAGTTTTTTTTTGTTGTTTTTTTTTTTTGAGACAGAGTGTCGCTTTGTTGCCCTGGCTAGAGTGAGTGCCATGGCGTCAGCCTAGCTCACAGCAACCTCAAACTCCTGGGCTTAAGCAATCCTACTGCCTCAGCCTCCCGAGTAGCTGGGACTACAGGCATGCACCACCATGCCCGGCTAATTTTTTCTATATATATTTTAGTTGGCCAGATAATTTCTTTCTATTTTTAGTAGAGACGGGGTCTCGCTCTTGCTCAGGCTGGTCTCGAACTCCTGACCTCGAGCGATCCACCCGCCTCGGCCTCCCAGAGTGTTAGGATTACAGGCGTGAGCCACTGCGCCCGGCCGGAGACTGCAGTTTTTATCACAGCGGTGCCACTAACTACATGTGTGACTTAGAACAAGTCTTTTAACACCTGTGGATGTCCTTCCTTTTAGCCTCTAAAGAAGAGAGAAGATGTAGGAGAAGAGTAGACAATGTTGTCTTAGGCACCCAACGGACCTCAACTTCAGTTTCAACCCTGGCTGTGCCTGTAGTGAGCAGTGTGAGCTGTGGCAGGTAAAAATCACAGCTCTGAGCCTCAGTTTCCTTATTTGTAAAATAGGGATAATAACAGTAGCCAGCTCATTAAGCTACACGTAGCAAGACTAACGTGTAATAAGTTATTATATTGAATAACAAATGGTAGCTATAATTATTAAAATTAGAATGAATGAAACATTAGAATTATTAATAATAAAATACTGTGATTAGATTAGTAGAATTCAGAATTCCTGTCTATCTCCATCTACTCATTGAGAGAGAAGGGAAAAAGAAACAGAAGGAAGATGTTCTAGGTTATGACCAGTGGTCCCCAACCTTTTTGGCACCAGGGACTGGTTTCATGGAAGACAATTTTTCCACGGACCGGGGTGTAGAGGGGATGGTTTCAGGATGATCCAAGTGCATTACATTCATTGTGCAGTCAAACCTCTCTCCTAATGATAATCTGTATTTGCAGCTGCTCCCCAGAGCTAGCATCACCGCCTCAGCCCCACTTCAGACCAGCAGGATAATGAGTGCACAGCCTAGATCCCTTGCACGTGCAGTTTACAGCAGGGTTCATGCTCCGATGAGAATCAGATGCTGCTGATCTGACAGGAGGTGGGGCTTATGCGGTGATGCCAGCCATGGGGAGCGGCTGTAAACACAGATGAAGCTTCACTGGCTCACCTACCGCTCACCTCCTGCTGTGCAGCCCAGTTCCTCACAGGCCACAAACCAGTACCAGTCCGTGGCCTGGGGGTTGAGGCCCACAGGTTGTGACCACACCCTTACTTTTTCCTCCATTTTCCTCTAATGATCCAGGGTAACCTAACACAATTTCCAGACCTGGATGCTGCGGCCTCTCATCCCTTCTCACCCTACCCTCAACCAAGAACAGTTCTGGGGAAGAGGTAGCTTGTACATTTTAAGCATAATTCCTCAGTTTCATCTGATTCAATTCCTCAGATTCATCCACATGAGCTCCGCAGGGATCCACAATCCACCTCTCTAATGACGACCTTCCCTGGTGAAAATTAAAGACGCATTCATCTAGAGGCGGCCGAATGTAAAACTGCACTTGTAAAATAACACCGGCTAAATCATCATCCTTCAACTCTGTGGCGGATAGGAAGCTTTTAACCTCAGAACACTTTAAGAATTTGGGTTTTAAGAAGCCGTAACCCAAAGGTAATACATGAATCTTTCTCAAGGAAACTTCCTGCCATGCTCTTTTGCTGCGGTTTTCTCCCCACCCACCTAGACCTCATGAAAGTAAAAATAACAATCAATCATGCAAAATGATTTGTCTAAAATAACTGAATTGCGATAAAAGATGAGTGTTTGCAATGTGGGTTATCAAGCCCGGGATGATTCATTAATATTTCACACTGGCTGACAGAGGGTCAGAGACAAATCCCACAGGCAGAGCCTCTGTGCTGTGTCCTCACAGCCTGCTGCCCACTTATGTCCTCCATCAGCCACATCGATTCAGGTGGCCCAGGTGCCATCGTGAGCTAGAAGCTCTAGCCAGTGTACCCAGCTCTGCGCTCTTGGACCCAAAGAAATCACTGCAGTGACCGCTAGAAAAACAGCTCGTTTTCTTCAGATCTTTTCCTTAAACAAGAACTTTATTTTAAAAATCACCCATACCCACCCCCTTTTAAAATAAGGAGTCTTTCAAACTTGTGGGTTGATGGAGGATGCATTCACAGTGTAAAGATGGGGTGAGAGCGGGATGGGTTTGGGGATGAGGGATTAACTGGAACCACTGTGATTCCGGCAAATTCAGTAACCGGACACGGCACTGGTGGGTCAAGGTGTTATGTGCAGATCAGGAATGTTCTGTTCAACTTTCTCTCCTCTCTAGGCTGCTTTGATTAGCTCACTGAAGGTATCAATTGATTCTAACAGTATTTATTAACCACGTACGAGGTACCAGAAATAGAAAGGTGAAGAGATCACCGTCCTTGCCTTCAAGAAACTCATCGTCTTGAAGACTGGGATCCGTAAAAGAGAAAACAGCGATGACGCCCCTGTATTTGTGTGACCCCAAGTTGCTGTGGGAGCCCCAGGAAGAACACACCCAGCTTGGAGAACGCCTCGAAGGCTCGTGGAAGAAATGCCATCTGAAACCAAAGACAGAAGGGCACAGGGAGGAGGGAGCTGGCATCCCTGAAGGAGTAGAATTCTAGACGGGAAATTTAATCTAAAACTCAAGCGATGATTTGAAAAATCCGTTTCCTTTTGGAAGTTTAATCCCTGCAGTTTGGTTAGAGATGGAAGGGGTGTTGTTCCTGCTGTCTAACTCCTGCGTCTGAGTCAAAGTCAGAGCCACACAGGAAAAAGAGATTGTGTTATGTTGGTTTTCTAGACGGATGCTGGAGGTGGGCTTCTCCCCTGTCTCATGGCCCCCAGACACGCCTGGCTGGGACATGCTCTCAGTGGAAGATTGCAATCAGGACAGGTGGGTAGCAATGGGAGCAAAGGGGAGGAGGGGAGACTTCACCTGGGGAAGGGCACAGTCTCTCTAGGGGAGAGTTAGGATTTGGAAAAGGCTGGTGCTGGGAGTTGTGGTGTAAGCAAATGGAGCCATTGTCCAAACTCGCCACCACTAACCCTAGCAGCACTGCAGTCCCCAACCTACGAGCCGTGGGGTGGGACCGGTCCGCAGCCTTTTAGGGACTGGGCCACAGAGCTCTGCTGTCCCTCCCATCCATGGAAAAATTGTCTTCCATGGAAGTCAGGAAGGTGCAGGGCAGGGGGATGCACACCTGTATTTACAGCTGCTCCCCATCGCTCACATCACCGCCTGAGCTCTGCCACACACCCCCCAACTCCGTGCAAAAATTGTCTTCCTTGGAACTGGTCCTTGGTGCCAAAAAGGTTGGGGACTGCCGCCCTAGCACATCTCCGCAGCTCACCAGCTGCTTTGGGAAGCTAAAATACTCCGTGGGGGATGCCCTGGTGGAACCCACAAAGTGTTCAAGCCACTGACTGGAGATCGAAGCCACTCCGTCCTTCTGAAAGATTGGACACTCTCTGTCATCGCTCCTCACAGCTACCCCACCACCGAGCGCAAGGCCTGGTGTTTTGTATCTGTGTGCAGGGTTCCTCTCCCTCACCTCCCCGGGTCATTGTGCAGGTTAAGTGAAAGTGCTCCATACACCGTACAGTACTATAGAAATGCGGATTATTTGTGTCGTTTTATTATCATCAATCCTCACAGAGAATCCTGGGAGCCAGGAGGGGTAGACGTTATTAACTCTCATTTGCAAGTTGCAGGGACAGAGAGGACAGGGAAGGAAATGAAATGTGCACACGAAGAAAAGCTGTCCGTGCTTATCTTCCCAGAAAAGAGGAAGGAAAGCACTTAGATATTTACAAACTCTCTTCTAATCCAACAACTACAAGTTTTAAAAAATATAGTTTGATTCAATTTTGCTCTTTCTACTGATATCTCTAAGACAGCACAGTCAGAAAGAGGTGTTTTTTTCCCTCATCGCCTTATAAACATTCCATTTGGTGTAGAGATTATGGAGAACAAAAAAGGGCTAAATCAAACTGCAGTATTTTGGTTTTGGGTTTTTTTTTTTCTTCAATGCAGATCAACCTGAAAAAAATGAGAGTGTGCGTTTGGGAGGCAGGTGGGCAGGTGCAGACACCATCACCAGCGAAATGTTCGCTCACCTTTCCCTGGAGGACAGAGCAGTTTCTGAACACCAGAGTGTCTTTGTTCCTGCCAGCTCTCAAGTGGCTGTGCTCACCCTGCCATCGATCCCCTCTGTGAAGTGCCTTTGTCATTTGTGGCGCTGAGTGCTGCAGCGGCTGCAGGCTGATGAGAGTGGCCGTCGTGTCTGGGCGCCCAGGAGCGCTTCCGTGGCTGGAGCTCCCCACCGAGGAGGGCCTTATCTTGATTAAAGGAGCCAGTGGCCAGACACCGCGAATGGTTTTGCCCTTTGCGTTAGCGCCAGGACACCACAGCAGTTGCAGCCTGCGAGCCTGTCAGCCAGCCGGACTCTCCAGGCTCTCCTAGGTGGGCTCCAGTGGAAATATCTGGAGAGCAGACAGACTTCAATCAGCCCTACCTGAGCCAGGGGAGGGGAGGTCACGCTGCAAGCAGCCCCCATTGGAAAAGGGGGACACTTCCAACAGCTTCGGGCAAGTAGGACATGGTTTGAGTGAGGATGCCCCTGACGCTGGGACTGTCCCACTTTCTATGCCTTTGTCCTCGTGTCATTATTAATCGTGCTCCCTCTCACTCTCAAAAAGCCGTTTGACTTTCAGGTATGACACTGTGCGTCCTCACACAGGTTGCTCGCTCTGACAATCCGGCTACAGGGTAGGCAACTGAAATGCTAAGCCTGCAGATTTCAGACACACCTCTTCCGTCAAGTGACACCATTCTGAAAGGCGTCACCATTTAGGGGCCATGAGAGAGCTCACCACTCCTGGTGGGCCCCACACCCCATCCCCACAGCAGCTCCAGAGCGGAGATGGTTAATGGTTTCTCAGATAAATCACTACGACCTCCCAGGTGGTGGTGAGAAGCCACGGGGTGCTGGAGGGTCTTGATATCAAAAACTGGGAGTTCAGGGAGTATAAAAAGCTACACTTCTTTGGATTTCTGATTGCTGCTAATTTTTTGTTTGTTTTTGAGACAGGGTCTCCCTCTGTGGCCCAGGCTGGAGTGCAGTGGCATCATCATAGCTCACCGCAACCTCCAGCTCCTGGGCTCAAATGATCCTCCTCCCTCAGCCTCCTGAGTAGCTGGGACTATAGGTGTGCACTACAACGCCTGGCTAATTTTTCTAATTTTTGTAGAGCTGGAGTCTCACTATGTTTCTCAGGCTAGTTTCAAACTCCTGGGCTCAAGTCATCCTCCCGTCTTGGCCTCCCAAAGTGCTAGGATTACAGGCATGAGCCACAGCCCCAGCCTCTCATTGCTACTATCGAAGGAGAAACCAACACGCATCTACTACAATACAAAGCTGTTTTTTTCCCCCACATGACCTATAAGAAATTTTTTATACAAAAATTTGTGTAAGAATACAATTATGGGCATAATTACAACACCATAGTTATCTGTAGACTCTATAGAAGAAATGGATAAAATGATACTTCTGTTGTAAAAGAAAAGAAAACACAACTTCATTCTGCTGGTATCGAGAGATTGATACCATGATTACCTTCCCTGTTGATGCTAAAAATCTGTTCTGACTCTTAGAAGTCTACGTCAAGGGCTTGATTCTTCAACTCTTTATTTCAAATCCCCCCTGGGCAGGCGCCTTTCTTTGATACTTCATTGTTTCGCCTGCCATCCACAAATATAGATGGTATTTAACATCTCCTACGGCATCCATGTGCAAATTTCCTTTACATTTCTAAGGTTGAATTTTTGTTACTTTCATGCCCCCGAGTCTCTGAAATCAGGACACGTACTGCGTGGTGGCCCTAACAGACATCTTCTGTATCTCTGACTCAAGCAAGATCTTTTAGATACCTTGATTGCAGGACAATTAGATTAAATAAAACAAGAAAAGAAAGGAAAGCACATTCGTTCCCTCTCCGGTGGGTTATCGAGAAGGTGCTTGGATTGCAATGATTCTTTACCCAATCTCTACTTCTTTATTTCCAGATCACAAAATGTAAAGGGCTACCTTAAACAACAACAAAAACCTCTACCTACGTTAGCAATTAACATGAACCCCCCTTTTATAATCATGCCATTTTCCCTCCTGCTGTTCTAGGGAAATCTGAATTAAAAAACTCGGTTCTGCTCAAGGGCAATTAATAGCACGGAGATGACAAAAGATCTTAGAACAGCTGACAAAGTGGCCCTGGGGGGAGAAATGGGCCCTGGCTCAAAGTCACAGTGGGAAGTGTGTGCCCCGTGCGGCACGCGCTTTATGCATGAAGAATGAAAAGATTTTCATCACTCAGGATAATGCAATTAAAAAGTACACCACCAGAACCCACCCCATGCCAACTTGTTCAAAATTGGGCCTCAGACCCAGGGGCCGAATTGAAATTTGAAGCTTAGACATCTCCACGGGCAGGGAGGGAGGAGAAGGGGAGGTGAGCCTGCCTCCTCGTGCAGACAGGTGCCTGTTAGGGGAACAGAGGGACATATGTTCATTGCCCATGGTAAGAGATGATTAGAGGACCCAGGAAGGGTGGACCGAGGGGGACATGACTCATGTCAGAGGAGAAGCTAATTAAAAGCAGGATCTCGGGTCTCTTTTTCTCCTCTCCACTCTGCTCCGGCCCTGTGCCGTACACACGCAATTTAACATGCATGGAGAAACGAGACCGACCATCTCTAATTGCGTCAAAATGACATAGTATTTGTTGTCCCGAATGCTGCTTTGCCCAGGTGGAAACTGTTTTCCTGATTAGCCCGCTCTCACGGTCTCTGCTGAGGTCCACCGTGCAGTTGGGATTTTGTTTTGTTTTTTTTTCTGGTCTTAGTGAGATGAGCACAATTCAGGCTGTTGATTGCTGAAACAAGAGGAGTAATCGTTCTAGACAATGGCCACGACCCTGGATTGGCAAGAGAACCAGGGAGAGAGAAAGAGCCCCCGTCGCTAGCCAGAGCCACAGGAGATAAACACCAGAGGTGAGCCTGGCCCTCTTTCCCATCTCTCCTCCAGCCACTGTCTTGAAGCTACACAGTTTATGCCGCAGGATGAGCATCCTACAAGGTTTACACTTCTCTCTCTGACTCCTGAGGTGCTTCCTGTCCCTGAAGTTCCTGGTTCCAGCACATAGCAAGTCCGGCTAACCTGGCTGAGCTCAACCCAGCTGACTGAAGGATTCACACGGGTTTGTTCCCATGACGGCTTCGATGCAAAGGGACAATTTTCGCAGCACTCTTCTGTGCAATCACAAATTTTTTTCTATGGTGTAAGTGGTGGGAAAGAGTGAAGGGACATAAAGAAGCTGGGGAAAATGCACACACCTGCAACAGCAAAGACAGCCAAAAAAGTTTTGGCTACAGTGATGCTGGCAGCTAAAATTCACCGAATGCTTCCTCGGTGCCAAGCACTGTGCTAAGCCTTCACATGCATGCGCTTTTTTAATGTCCCCCATAAGCCTAGGAGGTAGGCTTCCATTTTACAGATGAGAAAACTGAGGCTTAAAGGAGTTAAAGAAATATAGTCAAACACCAGCAGAGTCAGAATCCGTACTGCTCAGTCTGTCTTACAACTTGACCCGAGCTCGTAACCAAGCTCTCCCTGACCAAGTTACTCGAGTGTCCAGTGGGAATCGAGAGCATCGAAGATTCTTGATGATAGGCCCATGTCGGTTAACAAAATTAGATGACAGTGGCAACTTCTGCAATTTGTTGTAAACGAGTTGTCTAGCCAAAGCAAATAATGAACGCTCCTAACCCGTCACCATTTATGTCTACACTTACCTTTGTGCTTATCTTACACAGAGCAGCAGTTATGGGGCCTCTGGTTTGACAGAGACTCTTTTCTATTTATTTATTTATTTATGTGAGACAGAGTCTTGCTCTGTTGCCCGGGCTAGAGTGCTGTGGCGTTAGCCTAGCTCACAGCAACCTCAAACTCCTGGGCTCAAGCGATCCTCCTGCCTCAGCCTCCCGAGTAGCTGGGACTACAGGCATGCGCCACCATGCCCAGCTAATTTTTCTATATATATTTTTAGTTGCCCATATAATTTCTTTCTATTTTTAGTAGAGACGGGGTCTCGCTCTTGCTCAGACTGGTCTCAAACTCCTGAGCTCAAGCGATCCTCCCGCCTCAACGTCCCGGAGTGCTGGGATTAAGACACAGAGTTACAGCCTGAAACCTGGCGTGTGGGAAGGTGATCGTATCAGGACTCCAAACACGTTTGGGAAGGTGGAGAGGGCAGGGAAGGGCTGGAAGAAGGAAGGTGGGGAGAAGCATTTCTTAAAAGGTGCAATTCCTTTGGGAAGAGCATGCATATCTCTGAACGGTAGTCAGCGGAGAAAGAAGGACCACTCTAAAAGCTAAAACCTCCCTCTCTTCGGAATGAATAGCTTTTCTCATCTCTGCTCTATTGGCAATTAATGATACACCATCACGGAACATCTTTTATTATTGTCGAGTATTATCGCCTTCAGCCTTTGTTGTTTAATGCCTTGTGTGTTATCGACCTGTCTTCTTAACTATACGGTAAGCTCTTTGAGAGGGGGCAAAATGAAGTTTTAAAATTACCTTTTAATCCCTGTAGTACCTAACGGAAAACCTGATCTGTATTTATCAGTTGATAAGACGCTTGTGCTTATTTTTTTCTCCTAGCTTAAAGTAGCAAAAGAAATGTGAGCTAAGACATACCCGAAGGGCTCAAAGGAGAGTAGTAGAAAGAGCTTTGATCACTGCAACTTCAGCTACTGTATTCATGCACCCACCCATCTGCTGCTCCATCATTCAATGTTCCTAGAGTTATGCCAGCAAGGAGGGGACACTGAATAAGGGCCTGGCCATGTCCTTTAGGATATCACAGCTTAAAGGAGGAAGGAGAGGCCACACCTGCTAACAGTCACAGGAAAATGGAAATGCTTGCGGGTCTCTGGGAGCTGGTACCCACATCCCCATACTCATGTCTAGTAACCCATTCCTCCATCCAATAAATAGTTATTGAGTGTTTACTGAAAACTGGGGTATATTCACGAATAAGGTAAGACCCATATTCTTACGAAGCTTTCATTCTCACGGGTGAGACAGACATTTACAAAATCATGCCAATGATTAGGTAATATAAATGCCATAAAGGAGAAGCACAAGTTTACTTGGGCGTTTACAACGGGGTGGGGATGGAGTTAACCTCGATTTGGCCAAGAGTGGTGGTGATCAGACAAGTATTTTCCACAGAAGTTTCCTTGAAGCTGAGACTTTGAGGTGAAAGAGGGGTTAGCCAAAGGAGACGGTAGAGAATGGAGAATTCCAGGTGTCCCAGCTGGGTTGCACTGAGGTGGAAAAGAGCTTGGCACAAAAAAACAGAAGAAGAAGAAGTAGAAAGAAGAACTTGCAAGTCTCCAGCATGGCCGGGGGCGGGTGGCGGGGGGGTCGTTGGTGGTGTCAGATGAGGATGATGAGGGAACAGGGCCAGAGTGTGCAGGAAGGCGTGGGTATAGGTTTGAATAGTTTTGGTTTTGATTTCACTGTCTAGCATTCAACCCATTTTTCTACTTGGAGGCATCTCTAACTGTGCACGGCATCTTTAGCACTGACGAGCATAGTCTCCTGTGACAGAGGCTAAAGAAGAGAGATCCTCCCCCCGCCCTCTGGCATCCAAGGTGTAGTCACGGGACCTATGTTTGGTCCATCACTCACCTCCCTGAGTCTCTGATTCTGGACCTAGAGATGCCAAGTCAAAGGAAGAATTTAGAATTCCTTCGTGGCAGTGGCGTCCCAGTTGGGTCAAGCAGTGGCGGCCACACTACATGACGCTCTGTCCTTCCAGACTCATCCTTCCATCTGTCCTCCATGTTCCCTCTGTTCCTTTCATTTGCCAGGTCACCCAGGGATTCTGTGAGCAGCCCATTGTGGTCTTCCAAAGAGCTCCCTCTTTCTGTTTCAGATCATAAGAATTAATTCCAGTTGCTTGTAACCCTAAAGAACCCGGACTACTGAACAGTAATAAGGAGGTTGGCTTTTAACTTAAGAACGACGGAAGCTGTGAAGGGTTCTACCCAGGGAAGAATGAATTTGAATTTTAACATCATTAAAAGTCCTTTATCGTTTTTGAATTACTTCCACGTGACTGATTTGGTTTTTATAGCAACCAGAAAAGTAGGTACTATTATCTCTCTTCTTTGCACCAAAAAGAGAACGGAATTGGAAGAAAGCCAAGTGATTTTTCCAATGTGAAATTGCTAATTAATGGCAGAAGGAATATCAGAGACCAGTTCTTCTGAGTTCTTGCACATTGCTCTTTTATTATCCTATGCGCTAAGTGGAAAACCTGGTATGTGGAAAGCTAGAGAGAAAATTTCATGACTTCTATGTCAGAAGCAGTAGCAAATTGTTTAAGATTTATACATGAAAACACCTCCAGAAACTCCTGTAAACGCTGTGCTCTGATCCACCACTATTTATATGAGATAGTTGATCCACATGGAGAAAAAAGGTAGCGTACCAGGAACACAGTATGTCTGGAAACACTTCTCACCTACGGTTAAGAATTTATGGATTCACAAATGTGTGTAGCTGTAGAGACATGTGCTCTCCGAAGAAAATTTGAAGCTTGGAATCCTCAGATGCCAAACAACAAGATAAAAAGGTATGTTAGTGAAAGGATCAAGCATGGCATTTTGTAGCTTGCTGGGAAGTGGCAAAGATTTCGAGTCACATCATAAGCTTTGATTTCAGACCCTGGGTAAGACAATAGTTACCTGGGAGGACTATTGTAAGGATTAAACAAGGAAATGTATGGAAGGTTCTTAGCGCAGAACCCAATAGAGCAGTTGCTCTGCACGGTGTTCATTTCTTTACTTTGTTTCCAGTGATGTTACTTTCACTGGGCAGTGACTTCCAGAGGGCAAGTGGGGATTCGTCCCCTAGATTAATGGTATGGGTCAAAGAGGATCTTTAGCACAGAGGGCTATGGTTCAAATACAAATCAGTCAGTGAGAGACTATAGAAGGAGACTAGATGAGCATTCAGTGGAACAGGGAGAAGGTTAGCAGTGGTCTCTCCCCTTATTTTCAAAGTCAATCATGTTGCCGTGATTGTCTTTCTAATGATGTCTCTGGAACTTCGATGACTTATTCAACCTTCAGGGCTGTTAGAAGAAAGAAATTGTCATTTGAAATGAAACACACAGAACGTATTTCACTTTCTTTTATTTTTATATTTCTTTTTTAAAAACCAATTGATAAGAAAAGTCGGCGTTCTTTTTTCTTTTTTTTAGGGAAAGAAACAAAATAATTTTTTGATAAAGACTATTTTCTTTTCTATAAAAACCAAATATTTTTCTAAAAGCAAATTTTATTTTCCCAAATATTTCATGAGAGCAAGCTGTAAAATTCTGAAGAGTTTAGTCAGCTGTGCACATTGACTTTTGAAGTGTAAAATAAACCTTTGCTTAACAGATGTCAGAACTGTGACTTTGAGAGATAATGACAGTTTTTATAGTAGGTTGGTGGCAGAATTTCTAAGGGGAAATGAATAAAGTTTTGGTGCCAAGTCTGAGAAAAAATGACAACATGATTATTAATGATTGACTGAATTGAGGAAAGCAAAAATAAGTGTTTTAATTTGTTTGATTAGATAGTGTAAATTGTTCCATAAATATCAGTAAAATACATTTTACAAAGGGACAGGCTGCACTTGCAGGTAGGAATTAGAGTAACTCAAAGGCCCTCCCTCCCTCCAAAATCACTGTGAATGAAATTGATTTAAAATAAATTCAAAAGCTTCAGACAAGAAATCAAACAACCAAGGAAGACTTTTTAATAACTATGTTCAGACTCTACTTCTCTAGCCACAGTAGCAAATAGAGAAAACTCTGCAATGCTGACAAATACATTCCCACTGGGTGATATAGGGTCAGCAGCCTATATATTTAGTAGAATCAAATTATTCTTCAGGAAATTTAGCTGAATCAAAAATAGCTTTTCTCAAAATGCTTAGTTTTTTTGCCCCATATCATATATAGACTTAGTTTTTTTTTTTTTACCTTGCAAAGAAATACTTAAGCCCTTTTGATTAGACATGATATCACACAGAAATGCTGCATTCCTATAGAAATCTTCTTTCAGTAATTTACATTGCTGATTCTGTTCTTCATAAAATTTAAATATCTGTTCTCACAGAGATAAAATTTTGGCCAACACCTGTCCCTGTGATAACCAACACACTTTAGAATGATATGGCAAATCCACACTGAATACCTCATCGTTCAACATTAGCATGTTATGAAACTGATGATGCCATGTTGCATTTGCATAAACATAGTTAACAATACTTATAACTTGTTGCAAAGTGTTACCTAAAATAGTAGATTTAGCACAGAGATTTTGCTGATGCAAGATACAATGAAAAGAAATGAGAGCATCTGGATCTGTTAATACTTTTTTTATCTGTGCAATAAACCCTTCATGTTTTCCTGTCAGGGAAGGTGCACCATCTATACATACACTCACTGAAATTACCAAATTTGGTCCAATTTCACGGCATTTATCTGGAAAAGTTATTGAAGATATCTATTCCCTGTGTTCTGTTTCCAAGAGTGCCCAAAGCAAGTAACACTTCTCAGCAAAGAAAATCTTCTGTTGTGACCTGAATGAAGTATGAAACCTGCACTGAGTCAGTAGTATGCGTTGATTCATCCAAAGTGATTGAATAAAATATATTTTCCTTTTGAAGTATTGCATGAAGTCATTCTGTTAAATTGAAGGCTAATTCATGCTGCTGATCAGTTATGGTTCTCCTTCAGAGAGGCTGTTGTTTGTACTTTGTAAAGTTATCAGGGTTGAGGCATCCTACAATTTCAACAATGCATTCATTCTTTCACAATTTCTACATCACTGAATGGCTTCCCTTTTTCCCCAAGTATACATGCTACTTTATAAGTTGCTTCAGTGGCATTATTTTAAAATCTTATTGCTGCTTCAAAGAATTGTCTTTGCTTTTGCTTTTCATCTTTTAATTTCTGCAATACAACCTTTTGTGTCTCTCCCTCTAATTTAAAATATCTGTGGTCCTATATTGGTGTTATAAGGCTGATGAGCATTGAATTTCTTTAATGTTAATATTGCAATATCATGAAGCAAGCAAATTATCTTGAGCAGAAACAAGATAATATTGCAATTCCCAATCCTCATTTAAAAAGTCTGTTTTCTTCCTTCAGTGTTCTCTTGGTCTTCTTTGACATCATGGACTATTAAATAGACAGAATTAAAAAATACTGGTGAGCTGTGCAACTATTCACAAATTCCACTTCAAACAGAAGCACAGTGGACCACTGTCAAAAGCTGATAACAGACTGGTCTCCGGTCTCACTGATTGAAAGCAAGTATTTTGGCTCTTACTGAGGGATCTCAGTAAATAATCAGATAAATAGTTCATAAAAGTAAAGAATAGTCTTGAGAGGTCTATCCAAGGGGAATGACAAGTTCAGAACTTCTCTGTTCAATCAGGGACATCTCCTTTGTTTAGATATGCTCTGCATTTTAATTTTTTAATTTTTAATTTTTTTCTATGGCAGAGAGTTCCAGATTTGGTGTATCTGAAAACATTTCAGGATGGGTCTAATTGGTTAGCAATGACATAACATTCTTAAGACAATATTAATTTTTAGAGTTGAAGTTTTAGAGTATAATTGTGCTCTTTTTCTCTATGTTGTTTCTGTGTTTCTTCCTACTGAATATTAAACCAAAGTAATTTATGGTGATAGACGTAAAGGTCTATAAATATCATAGTATTTTCTTAAATAAGGGATTACTTGTTTAGAAATAGCATTATTACACTAATTAGACTTGAATATAAGCTTATTGTAAAAAAAAATGCATTCTATAATCAGAGCAAAAACATACTTTAACACACTCTCCCAATCCCAATAGATTCCTTTTATTTTATACACACACACATATTTCATTTGAATCCAGTTTAATTTTTAAGTGTGTTAAAAAGCACTTCTAGGTATGTAAAAGACACCTAAACATTTTTTTAAATGGAGTTTATAACCCAAGAACTTGGAGATCCCTGCCCTGTACTCTCAACATTGGATCCCTGTTGGAAACTCACGATGAAGTATCATCTTCACATGCAGGAAAATGACCTATAGATGTCATTCAAGCTACCATAGAACTTTCCTTGTTCATAAAACATTTGACTTCCCCAGATCTCCTGATGTCAAGTTCAGTGTTTGTGCTTTATACCAGGATGACTCATCTTCACTCCTGCCCTTATTTCAAGATAATCTAACATTGTTTTCAACTTTGAAATTCTAGGATTACTGATTGATGAAATACAAAAATGTAGTTTTTTTAAAAGACACAGACTTTATTATTTTCTGCCCAATTTGTTTGTTGTTGTTTCCATGAATGTAGTAATCTGAACCGGTCTCTAGGCAATTTATTTATTCGCATACCAAGTTAGGTAAAGGGCAGGTGAATGATTTCTTTACCTATTTACTCCACCCTGGGAACAAGAGATTGCACTAAGTGCGTGTGTGTGGCACCCAGAGCGATATTTCCAACTGTTTCTCCAAATATGATGTATGAAAAGGAAAACAGACTCACATTGACATTTGGGAATTAATTCATGGCTACACAGGAATGCACGGTTAGAAGCAACCCTGCTCCCCTATCCTTGAAGCCAATAAATTTTGTGTACAGATGAGGGTGAAGGAGTCCATGCTATAAGACCAAACCCAGAAAAGCTGTTTCTGATTGCTGCAAGCTCTTTTCATTTTCACAGTCACGAAGGGTTTTTCCACTTATTCTGTCTATAGAATTTCCCCTTCTAAGTGAACTTGCTGTGTGATTGGCGCAAGAACTTGCCTTCCAGGTACAAGGGCAATGTTTTTGGTGATCTGGTTTCCACTAGCTGTAGTGCTGAGACCTTTGAGACCACTTAAACAATAGCAGACATTAGATACAATTATGATTATGATCATTTTTTCTAGTTCTCTTCAAATAAAGATCCTACATCAAAATCCTGGATTGAGAGTCCAGGTTATGAGTAGAAATAATGGATTTGTCATTGGCAAAACATTCCTCTTAAAATACAATATATAATGTGAGGTTAGGCATGTAGAGTTTATTGCTGATTTTATTCTCTTGACAATGTTGTCGACAACTAATGACCTAATTTGCATTATTTTATGGCCCTAAGCAGAGAATCAAAATGGAGGAAATAGAGAAATTGCCTTTTAAAGTACTGTGTTTTGGGAAAAGTATAAAATTCCTGTTTGTGAAGCATGTGACTCTTTTAGACACTGGTTCTACATACACAAAGCCAGAAGCAACCCGCCACAAACGTTTAAATTCAATCATACCAGTTATTAGATGTCATGTAAATAATGAAAGGGAAAAGATGAGCTGGTTTACATCATAAATAATGAAAGGAAAAATATCGGCTGACTTAAATTCTTTTCCTTAACTAGTCTGTGTAATTAGAAACAGACATTGTCTCTCCACCAACTTCTTAAAAAATCAGAATGTTGCATCTTCTATAGATTCTCACGTTTTTTGTTTATTTTAATTTGGAGGAGTTAAAAATCTACGTAATTTCAACTTGTTATTGGTTAAATAAAGACCAGAAAGCACATATTTGTCCTGGGGCTAATACTCCATTTAAACTAGATACACATGCTGTTTAAAATATATGGTTAAAGTCCAACTCTGATTTGATAACTGCAAATAAATTATCCCTTTGCCAGGGAGATATATAGATATATATATACATAAAATATATATTTATATTTTACCATTTTCATTGTGGAAATATACCCTAAAATCCTGGGAAGAATGTATTTAGTATGCTAAATAGATGATTATTTCTATAGCTTCCTGAGATTTTTTTTTTTTTTTTAACTCAGAGAAATATGAAAGCTAGAATATAAGGTATGGGCTTTGTGAAAGGAGAAATAAAAACAGGGATAAGAACAAGTATTAAATACTATACACACACACAAAAAAAAAATGAGGTTGACTGTAGAAAAAAATGACAATCAACACTTGAATTATAACATTCTCAAGCTATTTTATAATTAACACCAACAACACAAAAGGTTTCTGGGATGTGAATGTTTTGAAGTTAGAGGTTACATTTTATTCAGAAAGGAACGTAAAGCCACAGTATTTTTGAAACGTTCCATACCATCTAGTTCTGGCACTTTAGCCTCATAAAGAAACGTTAAATTAGCAACGTTTGCCATTGCTTCTAGCATTGCAAATGGTTAAAATTGTCGCTGAAGAAAAACCACCCAGCAGGAACAACAGGTTCATCAGCCCGCGGCACTACGCTACCAAGGCGAGCCGTGGCCTGTGCATTTTCCTAGCATTATCACCTCCACAAATGAGCACCGCCATCCTCTAGCCTCCGGTACATCTGTCGTACAAGCTTCAGATCAGAGCGTAGAAATAGGGACAAATGCCACCCACTCGAGTGCACTTGCTGCTCTGCCAACTGTTAGCAATTGCATGGCATGTTTTCCACTTTCTCTGTCTCTCAGTTCATGTGTTTCTGGAAGGTAGCTGACAGGTAAAGAGTATGATTTTTTTCCTGCCAAAATTCCCCCCACGGTGCAAGAAGCTATTTGCCATTCTCTAGAAATAAACAGAGAACATAAAGCAAAATCTGAACATAGGAAAAATGGATCGTAGCCCTAGAGGCTGGAAAATGAACTAGAGAGACCATCTCATCCATTCAGACCGATATAACTTCAGCCGTTCATTCGTTTATCCATTCAACAGATTTCTATTGACTAGACCGTGCACTCATGTATAAATAGATAAGTATCCATAAAAATAATGAATATTAAAGTACAGTTGAATAGACAACAATAAGTGATGAGTTTCATTATGTTGCATTATTGTATTAGAGGACTAACTCAGATGTGTTGTTTATATAAATTTGATATTCTTGTGTTGCTTCCAGCAATGTGTATTTCAGCATGAATACGTGACCACTTCATGACATGCAGGTGAAAGAAGTGGGCACAGAGGAAAGGGACCACATTTCTTAGACCAAAACAGCAAAGGCAGGATTAAACACGGCATTGGGCTGGGTGCCGTGGCTCACACCTGTAATCCTAGCACTTTGGGAGGCCGAGGTGGGAGGGTCACTTGAGGTCAAGAGTTTGAGACCAGCTTGAGCAAGAGTGAGACTCTGTTTCTACAAAAAATAGAAAAATTAGCCAGGCAAGGTGGCACACACCTGTAGTCCCAGCTACTCGGGAGGCTGAGGCAGGGGTATCGCTTGAGCCCAGGAGTTTGAGGTTACAGTGAGCTATGATCACGCCACCACACTCTAGCTGGGGTGACAGAGTAAGACCCTGTCTCAAGACCAAAAGCACAGCATTGGGTGGTCTGAGCCAAGGGGGAGATCACTCGCTGAAGGGAAGAGACAGGGTTGGAGAAGGCAGATCTGCTCCTACCCTTACGCAGAATCAGTCAAAAAGCATCTCGTAGGGAGAGGTCGAGATCTTGGTTAAGTCTCCGGGAAAACTTTAGAAGCTCCCTACCTCCTGTCTGGGCAGTGATTGCTTATGTATCAGGACCCACTGGCTGCTGACAATTTAATGATCTGCACCGGCATCAATTTTTGGACTAACGTGCACAATGAGCAGCAGACATAAAAGAGAACTTACACCTCTCCGATTTGCAACCTGATTATTTTACAGATGAGTCTCAGGGAAATGGAGTGACTCACTTGACCAGCTGGTATTCAGAATGAAGACTTCCTGAAGCCCCTGCCTTTTTGCAAAGGGCTCCTTCACACGGGTGTTCTGAAAAGGGGACCCCACGCCCTCTAGCAATTTGGGATGAAAGTTGTCAACAAAGAAAGCATTGAGGTGCATGGTCGAAGAAGAATTTTCTTGGAATCCTGTTACAGGCAAAGCCATTTTCCCCCCTCATTCTTTAGCTTAAGTCACGTCCAGTATTGAGCTGGAGCAGCTCGCGCCAGCTCGCTCCAGCTAAATTCTCAGCAGTTGTGCAAGCCGGATGCCATCCTGTTGGTAGATTATTATCAGCCTTGAGGAAAGAAGGGTCTACACCATGAACATCAGCAAAGGCTGCGAACTGGTACCAGAAAGCCAGTCGCTAAACATTTACCAGCAAACCACTGATTACAGCGGTTGCTAAATTTTTAATTCTCAGCTCCATCAAAATTGAATATTCATTCAATGGACCAATTCTCTCCAGCAATAACATGGCCTGCACATCATAACTATACAATAATATTAATAGTATGAGCAGTGGTATTCTTTTCTCTTCACAAGTCACCTCAAACATTCCGTGAACGTCCCACTTGAAGTGTATAAAACTACAAGCTAACCTCAGAATTATAATATCTTGAGGGCCTGGTCTTTGGAAGCTTAAGTGCCTACTTGATATCTGTGCCGTAAACACCTAGAATTAGAATGCTTGGAATCATAAACATTCATCTCGACACTAGTCCCTTGCCTTCCCGCAAACCTGAACCTACAGACCACTGGAGGATTGAAGAAAATCCTCTAAGGGAAGAAAAGTCCGTGTGCTGCTTCCCACACCTGCCTCAGTACAGTGAAATTAACCACCCCGGAAAAGCTCAAGCCTGGATTTACACAGAAGGTTTCCAGTCTTCCTTGCTTTCCTAAAATTGCTATTTAACATAATTTTTGGTTTATGGTTATACAAATGCTAAGTGGTCTTGAATCACTGCATCTGCTCAATCAGATGGTCTGGTCATTTTCTTGTACATCGAATGAACAAATGGTTTGAATTCACCATGAAATAGAAGCCTCACAGGCAAGTTGTAGGTAGTGGTGGATGGCTTTTTAAGTCTAAATGTTTTTTCCTATTTGATTTACTTAATTGAGCTAATGGGCTCTATAACCGGCTGAATAGCCCAGTAGCTAAAGTCATCATTAGCTATTTTCTTGGCTAACACAATAATGACCCTTAAATTGTCTCCAGTATTTCCAATTACCTTTGAAAACATGTGGAATGTCAGAAACCCTAATAGGAAACATATATGATATGATGCTTATGGGAAGTCTTCTCTCATGCTAATAGTTTTCAAAAAGTCCTTTTAAGTGTCGAGAGAGAACGGTGAAACAAAATTACAAACTAAACAGTGGACGGTGTGGAGGAGGGGATCTTGTCTCAAGAAATACCGGAATCAGTGAATACTGGAAGATTTAGAGATTAGCCCAAACATTTCATTTTATGGTTGAGAAAACCAAGGCCTGGAGATGATAATTATCCTATAAAGATAAAATAGCTAATGAGTGGCAGCCAAAATTAGGACCTATTTTTTTTTCCATTGAAAAGTGCATTCCTTGCACACTAGCCTATTAAAAATATACTTTACTTAACAGGGACTTAAAGAAATTTCAGATTCCACGGTTAAACCCCTCCCTCTCTGTCTTTCTCTTTCTTCCCTTCCTCCACCCCTCCTTTCTTTTCTTTCTCTCTTTCCCTCACCCACTTCCCCCCTTCTCATAAACACAAACTACGATCGCTTGCAATGTCATTTACAAAGCACTGAGCTACTTGCTGGAGGAAAGGAGAGGTGATAGGAAAAAAGTATAACCAGGACTCAGTTGCTGGCGCAAACAGCAGGCCGATGAGCATAGTATGTCGTATTGCAGCTAATACAAGGGAGTAAACGCGGAGAGAGATGAGTTGAAGTAAAATAGTTGAGTGTGAATGGAGTATGAAAATAACTTCCCTTTAGGTTCTAAAGTGGCTCATTAGGATATGACACAGACTGAGATCTCACAACGGGGTAGTTCCTCACTGGAGTCATCATTTTTGGGTCCAGTCTTAGGGTTTTATAATTTTTTTCTTAAAGTTGGGGATAATGATTTTTTTTTGCTAAACAACTCACAAGAGAGTGGCTGATTGCACCTGGCCCTATTCTGTTAAATCCCGACGCGGAGAATCAGTGCCACGGGGCCTGGAATACCTGTCAGGTGGCCACCACATTCTCCCCCCTGCAGCAAAGCCTCTGAGGAAGCAATGAGCCACTCCAGGCAGTGCACGTGCATTGTTTACCTTTGCGTGTCCAGCACCCAGTGTAACAGCTGTCACGTTGAAGGCGCTGGAGGAATGTACAGAGAATGAATGAATGAACAAATGAATGAAGTATCAGAAGGTAGTTCACCATCCTTCTCCCATTGAATTGCCTTTGCACCTTTGTCAAAAGTCAATAAGCCCTATCTGTGTGGGTCTGTTTCTGGATCCTCTATTCTGTTCCATCAATTAATACGTCTATGCCTTTGTCAATATCACAGTGTCTTGATTATTATAGCATTACAAAATTAGTCTTAAAGTCAGATAGTATGATTCTTCCAACTTTGTTTTTCTTTTTAAATAGCATTTGGGTTACTCTAGTTTCTTTTCATTTGTATATAAATGTTACAATCAGCTTGTCCATGTCTACAAAATACCCTGCTGGGATTTTGATAGGAATTGCATTAAATCTGTACATAAATTTATCTTTACTACGTTCAGCCTTCCAATCCATGAGCATGAATGTCTTTCCATTTATTTGGGTCTTTGATTTCTTTCCCTGGCATTTTGTGATTTCTTCACACAGATCTTGTGCATGTTTTATTAGATTGATACCTAAATATTTCTCTTTTTCAGAACTATCATTTGTGAAATATTTTACTTATTTCAGTTTCCAATGGTTTATTGCTTTTATACAGAAATGTGATTAATTTTTGTGTGTTGATCTTATATCCTGCAATTTGCATGTATTTTTTGTGAATTCTTTGAGATTTTCATATAGTCTATGAACAGGGAAAGTTCGATTTCTTCCTTTATAATCTGGCCTCCATGCTTCCTGATGAGAAATCTATAGTCAATTACACTGTTGGTCCTTTACCAGTAATTCATTGTTTTTTTTTTCTGGTTGCTGTCATGTTTTTTTCTTTGTCTTAGTTTTTAGCAGTTTGACTATGACATATCTTAGTATGGAATTCTTTTGCTATATACTTTTTGGGGATAACTGAGCTTCTTGAATCTATATGTTTATGTCTTTCAACAAATTTTGGAAGTTTTTAGCCATTATTTCTACACTTTGTTCTTCTCCTGTGATTCTAACACTGATATTAGAACTTTTGGTGTTATCTCATGGCCCTTGGGACTTTTTCATATTTTCTACCTTTTTCTTTCTGTTGTTCATATTGTGTAATGTCTATCATCAAGTTCACAGAATATCATATCCATTCTGCTACTGAACCCACCCGGTGAATTTTTGCATTTTGGTTTTTGTATTTGATTGTTCTAAAATTCCACGTGCTCTTTCTCTTTCTCTGATGATGCTTTTTATTTTGTCTTTGTTTCAAGGATGTTTATAATTGCTTGTTCAAGAACTTCTATAGCAGCTGCTTTAAAGTCTTTGTCAGAGAATCCACCATCTGTGTCATCTCTATTGGTTGTCTTTTCCCACATGAATAGATGTTTTCCTGGTTCTTCGTATGTCATGTAATTTTTTATTTTATCATGGGCATTATGAATACTATGAGACTTGGGATCTTGATTAAATTGTATGGAGAATGTTGATATTTCTGTTTTAGCAGACAAACAATCTGATTGGGTTCAGTCCTGACTATCTATAATGGAGTTGTCCTTCCAATGTCAGTTTAGTTTCCAAAATTTCTGCAGTGCCACTCAGACCTGTCCCATACATGTACCCCTGAGAGCCCAGTCTGGGACATGGGTGATGGTCTATTCCTTAGTTTAGGTCCTAGCGTCTACCTGTGCATGCTGTTTAGGTATAGATACAGACATGTGCAATTCAGGGTGAGCCCAGGAATGACAAACAACATAAAGGAGCTGCCTTCCTAAGTGTCTTCCTCTCCATGAACAGTCCAGCACTTTCCAATTCCCTTGGGCTCCCTATTTTTAGTCTTCAATTCAGAAAGTAGGGGCTTTTGGGACCTCACTGTGCCAGGCACTTCCTGTCAATGTGCCTGGATGTCAGGCCAAGTGGTGGCAGGACAGAGAGAAGAAAATGCAATCAGGACCTAAGAGGGTGACCTCACACTCTTAGGATGACAGTCCCCTCCCAGAGAGTTGTAGCTTCTGGCAGTTGTTGCCACGACCACTGCAGCTTTGGAGCAAGGGTAGGAGGGAACAGAGAAAAAAATAAAAGCAAAGATAAAAGAATAACAGGATTTCTCACCCCCCCCCCAAAGTTAAGAGTTTCCTCTCACACTCCTAGAGCCCAAATTGGAGGTTGTCTCTGTGTCTGTGCGCTCAGACCCACTTCCAGATTTCAGGCTGCACTGAGTTCAGGCCAGGGGATGTTCCAGAGGAGAAACAGAATGGTGAGCTCTCTACCCATTTGCTGGTGGAGACATGGACTTCAGACGTATCCCCCAATCTGTCTGCTACTAATACATTTCAGAGTCCTCCAACAGCTGCTCCATGTGTTCTGCCCAGTGACAAGACAGGGTGAAGAGTGTTCCCTCCATCTCAGAGCTGCTGGAACCTTGCTGGCAGCTTCTGAAGTTTTTCTTTTGAAGGAGAAGCTGATAACCATAGCCATGGTCCTGTTAGATTTAATAGAGGGGACATTTCTGGGGTGATTTTTAGTTTGATATATTTTTAAACTTCCAGCAAAGTTGCAAGAATAGTACAAGAAACTTCCATATACCATTTAACCAGACTTACAAGGTTTTTTACATTTTGTCCCACTTGCTATGTCATTTGGTCTCTTTCTCTCTCTCTCTCTCTAGATAGACAGATATAGATGATTTTTTTCCCTAAATCATTGATGACTAAGATGGAGATACTGCCTCCATTTACCAGTAGCCACTTCATTGTATGTTTCCTAACAACAGAAAACATTCTCCTACATAATTATAGTCTAATTATCAAAGTCAAGTAACTTAGTATTTATATAACACCATTATCCAATCCACAGTCTGTATTCAAATTTCATCAATTGCATACTATCTTTTATAGCCATAGGATCCAATTCAAGATCATGCATTTCATTTTGTCGTTATGTCTTTTTATTAATAGTCTCCTTAATCAGGAACAGTTTCTTAGCACTTTCTTTGTCTTTCCCGACCTTGATCTTTTGAGGAATACAAGTCTGTTGCTTTGTGGAATGTCCTTCAATGTGGGTTTGCTGATACTTCCTCATGCTTTAATTTCGGTTATGAATTTTTGGCAGAAATACCACTGAAGTGATGTTGTGTCCTTCTCAATGAATCATATCATGAGTACCTTGCTGTCAGTTTGTCCAAATACTGGTGATGTTAACTTTATAGCTTGGTGAAGGTGCCATCCCCCAGGCTAACCCATCAAACACAATAGAGTTTCTGCCCAAAAACAAGTTCAGAGGGATCAGTGGTGCTTGCTTTTGTGAAACTTCTTTCTCTTGCTTTGTTTAGGTTGGTGGTTGCTTTGACATAACATCTAGGGAATGCATTATTTGCACTCTTCCTGGAATCAAAACGAGCCTTGGTTTTTCTCTGTTTCTTGCCTGCTATTCCCGGCTGAGAGCCGCGTCGAAGCCTGGGTGGCAGGGAGCCTCTCCCAGCCACCGCCTGGGCCACCACCAGTCACCCTGCATGCCTGTGGTGCCCCAAATGAATGGATACTGACCAGCTCTGTGGGTGGGAAGGAAAAGATTTGCAGTTTGACAGGGCACTAATTTTCATGGGAAAAAGTCCATCCCAGACCTTACTTCTGGTTCCTGAAATAGTCGAGAGAGAAATCTGGAGATGAAGTTCAGCCGAAGAGCCAGCATTCAAGGGAGTCCGGTTCCTGAAAGCACTCACATCCCCCACACTCCGGGGTCTCTGTGGCTGGGCGGGGAGAAAGGGAGCCAGTGTGATCTCGTACACGTCGTGGATGAGTTGAGACAAGTAATCAATATTTCATTTCTGTATTTATAATTCCACCATAATGCAAGTCTGACAAAGCGAATGTCCATTAAAGAAAAAGAACAAAAAAGAGAAAGAAATTCACGGCGGGGTGTTTCACATGGTTTCCTGTGTGTGTTCGCCCTAATGAACTAAAGCCACATCCTCAGAAGAGTTCATTAGCATCCGGTGGGCCCTGGCTGAATGTAGTTCCATTTCACTGCACACCTCAGCCCTCAGTACCCAACTCCCAGAGTCACAGACGGGAAATGCAGAAACAAAGGCAGTCCTGAGCCCGTGCCAGTGAAGAACTGGTGTCTGGAGCTTCACTTCCCCCAGCAGCTTAAAACATTTAGAAGACACATTATGGATTAATCCTTCATTGTGATTTATCATTCTCAGTATTTCAATAGACCCTTTCAGAGGCTGGAGGGCCCCATCTCAGCACCGTGATGCTAAGAGCCCACAGTAGCTTGCAGTCCTGGATGTTTGTAGGTTTTCTTTTCTATAGAATCCAGAATTTCAGAAACAAAAAAAATCAACATGTAGCAAGTGGAGTGGAAAATGACCCAGGGTCAGGCAGCAATTTCTCTGGTTGCTAATGCTCAAGAGTGATCGGAAGGTCCCCAGGACATATCCACAAAGTCTGTGCAAACACAACCTCGTGTTCAGCTCTACCTGAGACAGGTGATATGTCCTAGGTGAGCCCGTGTTGAGAATTTCCCTGCTCAAAGTGGGGCATTTTTGTCCGTTCTCTCCAGCATTACTTCCCTTGACCTCCCACTCTCACCAGGAACCAGTGCTTAATTTTGGACATGTTTATAGAAGTTTCTAGAAACGGACTTTTTTCTTGTCTGTTTGCTGTGTGCTTTGTCTGGTTTTCCTAAGATGCTTTCCTTTCCACGGCCCCTTTTCCTCCTATGTTCCAGGTTCACTCTGCACCCTCCAGCGCACGCCTTTCTTCCCTCACTACGTCTCTCCTGAGAATTTCTTACTCTTTCCGGTCATCTGCTAGGGAGATGAAATACGAGCTAAAGAAGGCCCCGGTGACTTCCGGCCATGTCTTCTTTGGAAAAGCCCTTCAGTTCCAGCCAGTTCCGGGAGGCTGTGAGTAAGGGGGGGGGGGGGGCTGTACACCTGGGCAGGAAAAGGCCTGTCTTGTGAGGCCATCCTGAGACGCTGGCCTCGCCTGTTCCTGGATTCGGCACTACGGGTGACGGGGACAGTCACCTCCAGGGTGTCTGTCGCTGAGATACGTCTGACTGGCCTGGACTCCGCAGGCCCTAATCAGCACAAGGAAGGTAGCCAGGAGGAGGGTCCGAGTTGGTCTGATTCTGGGTCAGAATTTCTCATCTCCTTCCAGATCTCTAGGCAGCTTTCCTGATTCCCACTTTTTTTTCTGTTTCTCTTTTCTTCTCTGAATATTTAGAATGATGGACTCATTTACAAGAGGACCTTAGCGCGTATCTAGTCCAATCTTCTATTTTGATAGATGAGGAAAGTAGCCCCTAAAGAGGCTATAGAAACATGGAACAGAGGGAGAGAGAAGGCACGAGGTCTGAAGTCAGAAGGGCTGGGTTCGCCTCTGGCTCCACACACACAGGGCCTCTGAGCCATAGTTTCTCATCTCTGAAACGGGAGCAGTGACATTGGTCATGAGAACTTTTTGAGGAGTAAATGAGATATATGTAAGTGCCTGGCACTGTGAGTGGTACAGGTAGATGCTTAATAACCATTTATTTGCTTTCTCTGATCTGAGCGCCTCCTCCAGCCTCCTCTTTGAATCTCTCCTTGTTTCTGCTGACATCTTTCTCTCGAGTGACTCTCCCAAGAAGCCACCTTGCTCGTTCTCTTGCTGTCCTCCCTGGTTCTGACTCCCTCCCGGTTTCCCTTCCTGGTGAATCCACAATCCCACTGATAGCTCCCTGCTTCCTCTCACATCTGTCCATCTACCAGAATCCTGTCTACTAAAGGCAACTTCTGGAAGCATTTCTTGATTCCTTACAGACCTCTTAGGTCTGATGGAGCGTAAACAGGTAACAAGGGAGTGGCTAAGGGGGAGCGCAGGAACCAAATTGCAGCTGGAAACTGTTCCCTGGTGGGAACATACATGGTAAAAAGTTCCCAGTAACCTTTAACTGACCTAGAGCTCATTACCATCTAATTAGCATAACATGGGTGGAGCCTCATGAAGGATTCTGGGGAAGACGCATGCGTGGGACGGAAACTGCTACATAACCAACATGTTATGTAACCTGTCATGTGATCTGTACTATAACCCCAACCTGTCAATCACCCCAAGAGGCAGGAAATGACAACCAGTCCTGCCAGGAGAAAGGCGGGACAAACTAGTGAGCATATAAAAGACAGTGGGCGCTCAGCCTTCAGGGTCTTTCTCCACTCATGGAAACTGGCCTGTTCCACTCTCTCTGGAACGTATTTTCACTTTGTGTGGCTTCCTTTACGTTCATTGTTTCTTTTATGTGATAAACTGTATAAAATTGCTCTGTGTTTGTGATCACTCTGTCATCGGCTCAACTCAGTAGCAGTACTCATTCCTGACACTGTGATGGGGGGACCAGGGGACATACACACAGACAAACCGAACACTCAGGCTTGTTCCCCCTTTGAGCCCCTGTCCTGCTTCCTGTCTCCGTCTCACACACACTGCCTTGCTCTACTCTGCCTGGTATCATTAGTCCCACACGTATGCCTGTGTCGTACCTCCTGAGCTAGACTGGAAGATTCTTGAGAGCTGGGACCACCGTATATATTATTTACTTATTCCTTCCCCGGTCTCCTAATAACCTCTCTCGACGTGGTAGGTACACAACAAATATTGATTGGTAGATTAATGGACTCCTCTTACTTTCCCCCCAAGACACTTTCTGTCCTATAGCTTCTTTGTGAAAGCACAAATTTGCATGGGTTGAATATTTGGTTGCACGTTACAGCTAGTGGAGTGTGTCTGAGTCGTGGCATGCTAAAGGTACAGTCCTTGCCTTCCGTGACCTGCAAACTCACACCGCCACAGTGAGGGGCCACAGGGACACCATTGCCTCTGCTGGTTGGTTCTTCTGTGTCTGCGTCAGGGAAGCACAGACACTTGTATCTGTGATGATAAACTCTCCCATTCTATCTTGGAATGCAAAGCCATCTCGTATTTACCTGTGGGCTATCTCAGAGTTACATCCATCAGGGCTGGGAGGCCCTATGAAGTCATCCCAGCTGTCCCGCGGAGGGGTCGGCCGCTCCCCTATGTTCATTTTCCAGCCTTTGCACTGAAAGCCCTTCAGACCGAATTTACAAATGGGGTTTTAAGCTAGATCACCTCAAGATGAATTTCTGTGCTCAGTCAGATGTTAGCGATGCATTGTTTGGGTTGTGTAAAATGGGAGTTTAGAGAGGTTAATTTCTCCCTCCTCCCCACCTTAGGCTAATTATTGGAGAAAGTGTTTGCAGACCTGGAACTTCTCATTATTCATCCTGCCTTCTGCGTCTTTAGAGTCAGGGCTCATAAATCTCTGTTTGCGATGACATAATCGGTTACCAGAGGAATGCGATCGTACCGCCAGCTGAGAGTTACAGCTCTGGACTCCAGGGAAATCCAGAAACTCATTCAGAGAGATACACCAGGCCCTTTTCTTCCTTTACTGCTGGGGTTGGTAGGTCTAGACCCTGTCATGAGCAAGGGCAGCCACAACATCACAAATTAAGAAAACTTGATGCTTACTTGAAAGCACAAACTCTCAACACTTCATGAAGGAAACAGAAAATGAACATACCCTAAGAGGAACTGGGCGCTTCAGAATTTTTTGTCCATCAGAAGGTGCAACATTAAGAAGTTTTGAATCAACATCTTTCTCCTTCGAGATCACTTACCTTTGAAATATAATCAGTTATAATGTAATCTTCCATGTCTAATTTCTGCTTCCTTCCTCTCTGTATAGTGCCTGTGAATTTGCATATCTATGACATATATATATTTATGTATTATGCATTTGAAAAATTTATATAAAGAAAGTGAGAATCGTGGCACATTAGAACTTTAAGAACACTTAAAAGATTTAGAAGAACCCCTAATTTTAGAGATGAAAGCACGGAGGTCCAAAAAACACGTCTGAAGTCTGTTTACTGAAAGCAGAGTTAGTATCCCAAAAGGGGCTGGACCCGGGCACCTAGCCCTGGCCAGCGTTCCTTGTGCCATCCTGACTGGCATATACATTAGCTAGACATCAGACAGAGAGACAGTTCCATTCATCTTGGCACATTCCCATTAGTGGTTATGAGAATTCTATTATTAGAAAACAGCTAGTGTAAGTATTCTCATTTCAAACTCAGGAAATAGAAATGAAATTGAAAAGTCTTTAAGTTCACTAAGTAGAACATGGAAATGGTTCTAAGGTCACCATCTTCATCTTTAAAATGAGGGTGTTAACTAGGTGAGCCTTGGGTCTTCCCCAGCTGAAATACTGAAGAATTCGAAATCTTTCGGAATATTCTCTGTGAGGTTTACTCTTTTCCTCTCCTGAAATATTGCTCTTTAACAACCTAAAATTTTTTATTTTTCTAAATATAAAATAGAGCTTATAATAATTATCAGGGGGTGGCAACGGCAAATAAAATGACACACATAAGGCACATTTAATGCCTTGAATAAAAAGCAATGTGAAAATGCACAGTGAACTACTTACAGCAGTTCAAAAATAGCAAGCAATGGTAGAATACAGTCGTCTCTAGATTGAGTGCCTGTGGGTCATTATTTGTTTGGTAGATTACTGCTAGCAAATGTTCAATTTCAGATTGACTCCCCTGCCTCTCAAAATGCATCAGGATCAGTCAGGATGAACTCAAGGAAACACCAGCCACTTTTAATATTTCACAAAACCATATATCGTTAGAAAGGTAATCTGCTATTGCTTTGGAAATGTAAATTCCAATGTACTGCAGAACTGTGGTTTAATGGCATTTCGCTTGCTGTTTTGGATTATTTACATAACAGTTTCCTTCATTGGCAGCGGTGGTTAAATCATAATATATTTTACATTTTACAATATTTAGAAAATGCCTTTCATGTATTATAACCACTTTCCTCTTTATCATCTCACTTGCAAATGTATCTGCAAAGATTCTTAAAATTGGTTCATGATCTTAAATGAACTTGCTGTGGCTTGATCTTGGTGTCTGTTAAATAGACATGTTAGTTGCCATGGTGGATAGGGTTTGAGTAGCCCAATCTAACTCTGACTCAACATAGCCCCACAGTCAGCTGGTTATTTGTTTCAAATTTATAAATCCTTTTGCCTATACAGCTAATGGCAATGAGCAAAGGCTTGCTTTGGGGAGCAACTCTCAGCAACAGCACACTGGGGTGATTTTGACAGTGCGGGGAACCCCTTTTGAGAAACAGAGGAGAATGTGTGTATACAGATTTATGTCCATGTGGGAGAACCCAGCCTGTATCTCCACATTATTTCTCTTGCCTATCATCCGTCACTCATTACAAGGGAGTTAATGTGATATTGTGTAAGGAATGGAAGTTTAAATGGCTCAATAAATAAGTTAAAACATTATTGAAGTGGGATGTTTAATTCTGTACTTGAATCTCTAAACGGGATAAAAGCAAACTGAAGCTTTTTCGGAGTAGGACAACGAGACCCGAAGAAACTATGTTGTCTGAGGAATATTTAAGGAAATAGGAGACGTTTCGCCTGCAGATGAGAGCCTCAGTAGGGACATGCTAGATGTCTTCAAATATTTGAAGCATTGTCATGTGGAAGAATGACTTTAATTATTCTCCTTGGCTCCCGGGGACATGGAAGAGCAGATTTTAGCTTATTATAAGGAGATATTTTCTAAGGACCAGAAAGATGGGAAGATTTGGTAGCCCGTGAGCCCCCAGCTGTGGAGGAATTTGGGCTCTGTGTGAGTGAGCACAAGTTAGAGAGGCCAGCATTGGCCGATGGTTGAACTAGGTGATTCCCCAAGGGTGTGCTCAGCTCAGAAAGGCTATGATTTTAACAGAGTGACTTTAGCTAAATTAACTCTTTGGGTCTCCATTTTCTCATCTATAAAATGAGAGACCTAGACTAACTCAGTGATTGTCAACCATTTTTTTCACAATGGTTAACTAAACCACTTCCTTTCCTCTCCTCCCCACCTCAGCCTCATCCGCTCCTAAAGGAAATCTCATGTAGAACTCCAATATAAAAAGAGTAAAGGGAAGCTTCCATCTCTGGAAAAGGGAATTGAAAGTCCCAAGCTCTTTCCCCGCTGGCCTCCTAACTTCCACTTGACCTCTTCTTCCCTTTGGGCAGCCTCTGAATATCTCTGTGGAATCTGAGAATTACAGCCCGAAAACCACAAGGCGATCTGGTAATATTCCTACTAGATCTATGCTTTTATGGTTGCTATATAATTCTACAACTACCCTTTAGCCAGATTAATAAACACTAAAAATTTCTTTTTTCAACCTGTCTCAGGCTTGAGGCTCACAGGAGAGAAATTATGTATTAATGGCATGGTGGTTGAGATGATGTACTTCACAACCAGACAAGTTTGGGTTCAGGTCTCAGCTCTGTATCTTATCAGTTTTGTGACCCAGGGTAATTCGCTCAGGCTTCCTAAACCACAGGCTGTAGATATTCCAACCTTGTGGAATTTGAGGGAGGGTTAAACTTGCCATTTTGTTTGAAATGTGAAATAAGCACTCAATTAGGTAGCTATTTTATGAATAAAAAGACCAAATTAAATGGAACAAAACAATTTCTCACATACAGTGACAATTTCTTATCACTGGCAGTAAAAATGACAAGTCACAAATCTTATAATTCCCATCCAAAACTTGGAATAAGTCCATCTAGGGGAGGAAATCCGATGACGGTGATCTCAGCCCCCAATGAACCCATCTGTGTGGCCTTAAACAAAGTCCTTGGCCACTTTCAGCCCCTTTCCCACGAATAAGATGAAACTACAATGTAAAAAGCTACCTTAAGAAGGACTGAAGTTCAGTTTATCCAAGAGAGCACTAACTTTGAGGACAATTTTCCAAAAGCCAAATGCCTTCTTGGCAAAATCTCAGAGTTACCTCTCATAACCCTGCCAAATGATCATGTTAGTCTTTTTTTTTTTTCTGTCTAGGGAACAGCTATTCTTTTTTTACCTAAGGTGGAAGTATATTTGTTCTGCAAACATTTCCTGCATACTTACTCTACATAGCATTCTAGAGGAAAACAAGGGAACAGAATAGACCAGACCTTTATAGAGCTCACAGTTTAATTCAGAGACTTGCAACCGCACATTAGAGTTCTCCTAAGAGCTGGTTGTACTTGCTTCTCTTTTCCTGCCTGTTTATTTCTGTTTCTCTTCTTGGCCAGTTTCTGGAACTCTCTTGCTGCTCTCTGTCCATCTAAGATAGCCATTCCCCGTAGTTTACATGGGCACATCTCATGTTTCATGCTCCAAAACTAACATTCATGTTTTTCCCACATCCCAAATAAGGACTCCTATTCTACAAAATCTGATCCTCAATGTTTGGGGGAAACGGTCCAACAGGTGAACAAGGTGAATACAATTAATAGGCTTGGTTTTCCCCTCTCCATCTCTGATTTAGGGAGGAATTATGTTTTCAATAATCCCTATAAATTTAATTAGTCTGAAACCATCTTACTGGGTGGGATGTGTGAGAAAGATACTCGTGGATAGCATTCTGTTCTGAAAGTTCGCTCAACTTCATTCTAAATTGGGGAACCACACATCAATGTGAACTGGTTTAATAGTTACATAGTGGAATCTATCCGTAAACAAAAAAATTATATAGAGTACAAAGTGCTTCATAAACACTTCAGGTCAAACAAAATACAGAAAAACAAATCGAGGACAAGGATTTGTTGGGAAAGACTTCCTCCTGGAGGAATGGTTTTATTCAGGTTTTGAAGGAGGTTAACAGATGTATGCAAACTTGATCCCATTTTTTTCCCTCTCTTGTTAGAAGTTCTGAAAGAAGGATGAGAGCACAGATATAGATTAGGATAGTCTGTCGAAGGATAATACCAAAGGTAAGTGTGCTTTGAGGTCTAAAATACGTGCTGGAAGCTATTTACTGACTGGTTACTAGGAGACAGCATGACTCATTGCCGACTTCCCCTCTGGGGCCGACTTTCAGTCATTTATCACCTCGCACATTGGATCAAGACTGATAGAATCTTTAGAAAAAAATATGGAGTGCTCTATTCTAGTAAGGAGACACTAAACTATGGAATTAAAATGATCCCTGAAGATGGGGTCTACTGAGAAAGCCTCCCTACACGTGTCCTGTATGTACTAACAGTCCAGGGATTTCCTAGTGGTGGAAAGATACACAAAAGAAACATAAAAAATATATTGTCTATATATGAAAAAAATACAAGACAATATTGAAACATATGTGCACAGTAAATATTACGGCTTCACTGGAGGGCTCCCCCCTCCCAGTTTCTGAATGAATATATTTACATTATAACCCATTGTTCCTAATTTCCATGAAATGAGACACTTAAATATTCCTTTAATAATCTTTCTAAAGATCTAAATAACTGAACTAGATTGGGGTGGATTCCAAACAATCAGATCTTCTGAGATAATTCATAAATTAAAATATAAGTTATCAGATATATTTAAAAAGTACCGAGGGTTGAATTGACATACAGAAAAAATCAGTCAACTCATCTATACATTGTCTGCAACCATATGGGAATCAGCTGTAATGTGCAATGTATCGGGAATTTTAATAGAGGAATGTATTAATGTATTTCCATTACAACATCAGTGTTGTCAGAGCAAAGCCTAGACAAGATTAGCTTTACCTGACAGGAGAAGAGAAATATTACTAAGTATCAAAAGAATGGGAAATCATGTTTGTACGATTA
The DNA here is from genome assembly GCF_041146395.1 of Eulemur rufifrons. Classification (NCBI taxonomy): domain Eukaryota; kingdom Metazoa; phylum Chordata; class Mammalia; order Primates; family Lemuridae; genus Eulemur; species Eulemur rufifrons. Next base: position 6,027,808 of record NC_091007.1, on the reverse strand, counting down.
TGTTTGCATGCGAGTGTGAGACTCAGGGTGGAACACACGCCACTGATGGGACATAGGTGAAGGGTGACATGGCAACAGCACATGTTGCAATATTTTCAAAAACTTTTACTTTGTATTCTACCTTGACCTTTGTCTATTCAATAAGATATCAAGGTCCATGCTGCTGAAGATTTGTGGTGGGTTCTCCCCTGTAAAAGTTGTCAAAATTCTAAGTCCATTGAAAAAAACTGGTGGCTCAGGAAAGAAGAGTGCATAGTGCCTACCTCTTGGGAGGAGAGAGAGAAAAAGAGGAGGAAGGGAGGGCGGAAAAAAAGGCAGATTGTTTTTCCTTTTAGAGCAACTAAGATTTCTCTAGTCCAGGAGGGTGAGGATCTGCTCTCTGCTCCCTGGTAACGTCCTCAGGATATGGCAGGACAGCAGGGGAGGCAGGTGTGGGGTACACCTGGGGAGGTGACCCAAGACTCTTGGCCCCAAGCCTGATAGAGAAGCCACAGAGCAGAGATTATCATACATGCAGGGACAACGTGCCTCTCAGCAGCCACCACACAGACAGAGACAGAGGGACCCAGCTCACTCAGAATCTTGACACGTCACTCAGATCCCCAAGCTCTGCTCAAATCTGCCGAAGGTGATGATGAAGAAGTTCCAAGAATGGTCACGCTTTTATTTCCTCCAGCCCGGTGGGGAAAGGGCTCAGACATGACATTAAGGTGATTTATAGAAAATAAACCCTCTGAGTTTATAGACTAAGATTTATACCTGCTACAAAAGTATAAATCTTCTTATCCTATATATATATATATATATATATATACCAGAGAGCACATGCTCCTAAGATAGATTGCTTGGGTGCACACTTCGCATCACCAACTAGCTGGGTGTGACCCTAGCAAGTTTCTTAACCTCACCGCCCTCAGTTTCTGTAAAACCAAGATTAATAATAGCACCAACTTCACATGGTTGTTGCAAGGATGAAATGAGATCATCTGTATGGTTGGCACAGGGCAAAGGCACAATAACTATAAGCTATTATAATCATTATTATTATTTTCTTCTCTCAATGTCCCAGTCATTACCTAAATGTGAGAGATATATTCTAAAAAAAAAAAAAATAGTTTCCATTGATAGCATCAGTTATTCATGGATTCTCTTTCACCATAGCCTTAAGACATAAACAAATAAACAAAAATCTCTCTTTTCCTTTGGTCCCTTGGTGACCACTAAATCACATGTGAAACAAAACACCTTCAGGGGAAGTATTCATGGGAGAAAGGGATTTTTCCTAGCTGTCAAATAGATAATTTCTAGACTCCTAAATAGGGGCAGTGCCATCCCGCCTGCCAAGTAGGAATGTTGATGATATGGGTAGGAAGTCCAGCCAACACTGTATTCTCCCATCAAATGGGAATGAGTTAGATTTCTGGTGCCAAACGATCCAATTCAGAGTGCTACTCCAATAAACACACGTCTGAAAAGAAAGCGAAACAGCCTTATTGTTGACATGGAGAAAGTTTTTGTGATCTGGATAGAAGATCAAACCAGCCACAACATTCTGTTAAGCCAAAGCCTAATCCAGACCAAGGCCCTAACTCTCTGCAATTCTAGGAAGGCCGAGAGAGGTGAGAAAGCTGCAGAGGAAGAGTCAGAAGCCAGCAGAGGTATGCTGGAGAGATGGTCAAAAGCCATCTCTGTAACACAAATGTACAAGGTGAAGCAGTAGGTGCTTATGTAGAAGCTGCAGCAAATTATCCGGAAAATCTAGCTAAGATCATTGACGAAGGTGGCCACACTACATAGCAGATTTTCAATGTAGATGAAACAGCCTTCTATTGGAAAAAGAAGCCATCTAGGACTTTCATAGCTAGAGAGGAGAAGTCAATGCCTGGCTTCAAAGCTTCAAAGGACAGCTGACTCTTTTGTTAGGCGCTTATGCAGCTGGTGACTTGAAGCTGACGTCAGTGTTCATTTACCATGCTGGAAATCCTAGTGCCCTTAAGAAGGATGCTAAATCTACTCTCCCTGTGCCCCGGAAGTGAAACACCAAACCCTAGATGACAGCACATCTGTTTAGCGCACAGTTTACTGGATATTTTAAGCTCCCTGTTGAGACCCTACATCTTAAAGAAAGACTCTTTGCAAAAGATTACTGCTCATTGACAAGGCAGCTGGTCACCCAAGGGCTCTGATGGAGAGGTACAAGCAGATGAATGCGGTTTTCATGCCTGCTAACATAACATCCATTTCGTAGCCCATGGATCAAGAAGTAATTTTGACTTTCCAGTGTTATTATTTAAGAAATACATTTCATAAAGCTGTAGCTGCTATAGATAGTGATTCCTCTGATGAATCTGAGCAAAATAAATTGAAAACCTTCTGGAAAGAATTTGCCATTCTAGATGCCATTAAGAACATTTGTGATTCATGCGAGGAGATCAAAATAGCAACATGAGCAGGAGTTTGGAAGAAATTAATTCCAGTCCTTATGGATGATTTTGTGGGGTCAAAACTTCAGTGGAGGAAGACACTGCAGATGTGGTGGAAACAGCAAGAGAACTAGCATTGGAAGCGGAGCCTGAAGATGCCATTGAATTGCTGCAATCTCATGATATAACTTTTAACAGATGAGGAGTTCTTCCTCATAAATGAGCAAAGACGGAATCTGCTCCTGGTGGATGGACTCTGTAGCCAGGGAGATGGCTGCAATAGAAGGTGTCTCTGGTGGAGGCCCCATAAACATTGTGGAAATGCCAACAAAGGCTTAGAATCTTATACACACAGTGGAGAAAGCAGAGTCAGGGCTTGAGAGGATTGACTCCAGTTTTGAAAGAAGTTCTACTGTGGATAAAATGCTATCAAACAGCATCTCCTGCTACAGAGAAATCTTTCATGAAAGGAAGAGTCAATCGATGCTGCAAACCTCATTGTCATCTTATTTAAAGAAATTGCCACAGCCACCCCGCCCTCCAGCAACCACCACCCTGATCAGCCAGCAGCCACCAACATCGAGGCAAGACCGGCAAAAAGACTATGAAACAACTCTTGAAGGCTCAGGTGATTGTTAGCATCTTTTAGCAATGAAGTATTTTTAAGCATGTGCATTGGTTTTTTTAGACATTACACTATTGTACACTTAATAAACCACAGTATAATGTAAACCTCTCTTTTATAGGCACTGGGAAATCACACCATTCATGGGACTTGTTTCATTGTGACATTTGCTTTATTGCAGTGGGTGGAACTAGAACTTGCAATATATCCCAGGGAAGCCTGTATATTCATTCATGGCCTTCTTGACTCTATTTCTTGAAGTGGCCTGTTCCGGTCACACGGACTGTGGGTTCCTCACCTCTGCTTGTAGCAGTCGGGACTCTCTTTGGCACCCCCCACCTTGTACCTGCCTTTCAACCCTCACCTTCTCCTACCTGGCATCTGTGAGAAGTATCACAGATGGGCTTCATGTCTTGCAGTTTGGGCCAGTAGAGCTGTCTAAGCTCTTCCTTTTCTGTCACACAGGAGACTTCAGGTCTAGGCAGGAACACAAGCCCAGCCACCTGCCTTGGACAGCTCCTGCATTCTTCCGTCAAGGAAAACCCATTCATGGAAATATTACAGCTCAAGGTGTGAAACATGGTCCAGGCACCTTGGAAGATACAAAGGTGGCAGAGTTCTCTTCTCTGAGGTTCTGTCCTCACCAGGGAGACGGCTGTGATCTAAGGTGTCTCTGTGGCAGGTGGAACAGAAGGTGGGAATTAACAGTTATGAGCTGTGTGAGAGGGGAGGTTACTCCCAAGTGGGAGATTCAAGGACGCCTGGAAAGAGAAGGAGAATTTTGGTTCTTTGGGTAGGGGAAGACAAAGGTGTGAGCTTATAAAAAGGAGCATTTGTGAGGCTCTGAAAGCGTGTTTCAGACTCCCTTGGGAAAAATATCAGAGGAGAGAGCCGCCAAATGAGAGTGAAGACGTTTTATACTTCTGGATTCTTTGAAGACAGTGTATTATGTAGAAATAAATCCACGATGTAGCCTTGAAGAAGAGTCCTGAAAGGGGTGGAGCTTGAAACACTGGCAGCCCCAAACCTGTTGGGCCTTAGACTGGTTTCCTGTGGCTGCTGTAACAATTTATCACAAATTGGGAGGCTTCAAACAACAGAAATTTATTCTCTCACAGTTGTAGAGGCCAGAAGTCCAAATTCAGTATCACTGGGTGGAAGTCAAGGTGTCAGCAGGGCGTGCACCCCCTGAGGCTCCAGGGGAGACTCTGGTCCTTGCTGTTCCAGCTTCCAGAGGTTGCCAGCACTCCTCGGCTTGTGGGCACATCACTGTCATCTCTGCGTCCTTCTCTGTGTGTCGGGCTCCCTCTTTTAAGGAAATGTGTGATTGCATTGAAGGCCCACATGGAAAATCCAGCATCATCTTCCCTTTTCAATACCTTTAACTTAATCACATCTGCAAAGACGCTTTAAAAAATTTTTTTTTTGCTGTGATGAGGTAATATTCATAGATTCCTGGGATTAGGATGTGGATCCTTTTGGGGGGCATTTTTCAGCCTACCACAGGGCTTGTCTTCCTACAGACTGCTTTGAATTTCTCAGAAGTTACTCTATAGTGCTTCACTTACTCAACGGGGTTCAGACGTCTGGGTAAAGTCTAAAACCAGTGCAGACCCCTGATGGCCTTGGCGAAGTTCTCAATTAAAAAAAAAAAATGGTTCTCCTTCCAGTTCTTAACAACTTCATTAAGAATTGTGGAGAAACTGGTCAGAAGCTCTATGTAGACAGTCAGTCTCTGTGCATGAGAAAGCAGTAAGGCTTTGTGAGGAGATAACCAATTGGAAATGCCTCCAGAAATTTTGGCATGACTTAATGATTGTCTGACATTGATTTCCCACCTCCATCTACCAATTCCCACTTAGGTCTTTGTCTCTTGTTTTCTTTATTTTAATGTATTCCACCTTACAATTGTAATAAGGTGCCCAAGCTGCGCATTTCAGGGTCATTATTGCATTTCTTAGGAAGTTAAAGCCCCCCATCTTTTGACCTCACGGTTTCTAGTACCACCTAAGGAGTGGCATAATTGCCCACAAATGCACGGTCTGTCATGTCTTATTGCTCAGATGAAACCCACTTCCACAGTAGGATGAGGAGAGAGGGGGGTAGGTCCCCTGCTACTTGCATCAGCACTTGTCCTCAGGACATGCTGAATCTTGGCACCGAAAGAAAGTGTAAAAATGATAAATTTGATGCCTAATATGGACCACTGCACTCACAAGCCTGCAACTCCTTACATTAATGGAGATTAGGATATAACTTTTTTAATTTGGAGCCTCATTACACAGTATAAATAAAAATAGGGCCCCGACTATATCATCTTTAATTGCCTCTAGACAGAATGCTGATTATCTGCTGAGGTCTTGGCCATGTGTTTCTGGGGAGCCAGCAGAGTTTGTTCCCTGCCTTAAAAGCAGAGTCTGAAAAGATCTGTGGGTGTCATTAACAGAGGGTCGGAAGCTGGATGGCTGCAGATCTTCCAGCTAATATTGCTATGGAACAAAATGCGTGAACACAAATACGGCGGTATTGTCAAAGTGATGCGTTCACGGGTGTGAAGTCGGAGGATGACGCACACTCACCCCTCTAAATGCAAGGCGCCATCCGTCTACTTCTGCCCGGTGTTCCCGCTACAGAGAGTTTGAAAATAGCCACAGTTTTCACTCTCAGCTTGGCAGAAACCCAGGAAGAGATGCTGATGCTCAAAGCTGTGATCGCTGAGTCTTTCACCGTCCCCTGGTACAACTGATTAAAGCAATTGATCAATACCAAACTTTGAGAAGAACTAGTGTGGGTATGTTACAGACGACATCCCATGAATAAATAACTCCGATAATGGCGTTTGTCTTACTATCAAGCTCATCTATAATTTAGCAAGTATAATACCCATTAAAAGAACACCTAGGATGAGCACTGCCAAAATTGACAGTTAATTGGTTTGTCTCTTCTGGGAAGTCTCTCAGATAAGATAGGGAGGGAAAGGTGGCTACCGACTGTGTATTAATGAATGGAAAGGCGCTCCTACGCTGGACCTGTGTCTGCAGAGGCACTGTCCTTTGACGGCATTTCAAATAGCATCTTTTGGATCCAACTCCTACAACTCCATAGAAGCTTTTAGAGAGGTCCTTTGCTTTTCCATGTAGGGATCAAATTTGTATCATAGAAAAACATAATTCATTACTTTAAATAGATCAATTAACTGAGCACTACGTATAGAGACTATAAATAAATTCCTCCTGGGATTGAAATGTTTTTATGATCTAAATAGAGCATTCTATCCACCAGGAATTTCTCTCCATTCTGGCCAGAACAGGCTTCAGTTATGACGTAATAAAGGGATAACGGTATCTCATTCACACGGCTCCAAGACTTTGGGGTGTTCCGATGAGCAAGAGAAATCGGGATCTACTCTAGAGTGAGAAGAAGAGGAAGGCAAGTAGAAATGATGTGAATAAAGCCCCACCACCTGTTGGAGAAGGTATTCCTGCTTTGCAGGCAAAGAAATTAGGCACAAGGAAATTAAAGAGATTCGAGCAAGGTTTACATCATCACCCTGGTCAGCAAGTTTATGCCGAGATGATTTAGTGGTTTCTAAATTCTGAAGGGATAGTGTTTGTCATAGGCCAGGCATTTGGGGCTGAGAAGCTTATTACAGGATTTAAGAAAAAAAAAAAAAAGATGATATTCTTGTCAGAGCATCGATTGGATCAGCTTTTGCCTGTCTAGTTGATCTGTTATTGGATTTCTTTGAGCACTTTGGAGTCACATGGATAAATTTGGAGTGTACAAAAACCATCGTTGAACATTACCATCGACAAAGACTTATTTGGGGGAAAATAATGTCTTTTAAATTATGTCCATGCTTATGGCCAATCAGTAATGGCCGTATAAAATAAACTTGAGTATGTTCCTAATGTCCTCGGGAGACACTGTGAGTACCGTTTGCTAGTATTTATGGTCTACAATCAAACAGGAGTCAAGGCCATAAATCATTACCCTGAATATAATATTTTTGTTTCATGAAAGTCTGAGCTTTCAACCCCAAAGCAACAAATCAGTCCACTCCTTATTGAGCCTGTCACAGCCCCATCCTTGAGTACGGCCACATTTATTACCATTGTCAGCTACCTCGTGTGAAAGAACAGGAAGGAGGGGGGAAGAATATAAATATAAATTGAAAAGCAGTGCTTTGGGGGGACGGCCTGGCGGAGGGAAGAGGGAACACAACATGGAGACTCTCACCCCAAGGTCACACTTTGATGGCCCGTGTACCGACATGGTGATCAAGTTTCCACGTCACCAAGAATGCGGCTGTTAATTGTCACCATAGCTCAGAGGCTCGACATGAGGGCAGAGTGTTCAGAGGAGTTGGGGGCTGAACTTTCAGCCTTTTGACTGACCCCTAACCCACTCTGGGCTTCTCTGAGGACAAGCTGTTTCTCAAGGAACTGTCTTCTATTATCTTCCAAGGGAAGTTCGAGATACCTGAGAGAGGCGACGTATTCGCTTGCTTGTGGAGGGAGGGCTTCACCTCTGGGGTTTTGTCTTTGACAGATTTGATGAAACCCTAAAAATGCATCTTCTAAAATAAGAAACTGCTGCTTTCACTCACACGGAGAAAACATCCTCAGAACTCAGCCGTCCAGGGAGTTGTGCCACCAAAGAAGCAGCCAGATTTCCAAAGGCAAAAGCCAAGTTACAAACTGAGACAACAACCTGGGTGATGGTAAACAATTTAACAAAAACTCACTGCCAGGGACACAGAGGAAAGTTCATCAGAGTGTACAGCTTTTCCTTGATGTCTCAGTAAAACCACTGCCTTTTGGAGTGTCATCTTCATACTTGGAACGTTTATAAGACCAGGAAAAAAAACCAAGGCATCTGCTGATACCTTAGATGTACATAAAATGAACACCTTTCATTTTCATTTTCCTCATTCGAAAAACAAACTCTAATACGGACATAGCATTTTACTAGGTTAATTACCACGTAAGTGAACATTATGTACCAATATAGACAATACAGAAATGCAGGAGATAGATGTAGTGTACCCTTAAAGAATTGCGTGCAGAGAAATACTTTCAGAATCCTTTACCCTATTCACATTTTGTCCTTCTTTAGTCAACCTAAATGTTCCTCAGTAAAACATGGCTCAGGAATTAGTTTCCTTTTATTCTGTTTTAAGTTGTTTTGATAATATTGGTTTAAAAGTCCCAAATGAACCAGAAAACTTCACCGAAAACTTAAACTGAGTAGTTGCACTTACAAAAATACCATTTGCCCTTTATTTTCGCTTCAATGTGGTTCTAATCATTACCCTTACAGCACTCTGCCCAAGGCTGATCTAGCCTTAGCTACATAAAAACTTCAAACCCCGTTTATGTACTTATAAAACAAAAAGCCAACATCTTATTCATTCTAATCTTCCAGGGAGCGTGTTACTGTTGTTTCCTCAAGAAAACGAGTAGAGACAGAGTATCGATGTTTAATGAAAATTGGATTGGAGGAGGGAAGGCTCCATTATTGCTGGGTCTGCGTGATGTCGGTGCAGGGCATTTATCTTCCCCATATCTCAGCTTCTCTATGCGCAATTGAGGGCAAACTATTTTATAGGGATATGTTAGGGATTAGAGCACAGGTACAGGGCATGCAAGAAGCACATGCTAATGCCTCTTTTTAACTCGATGTCAGACAGGTCCTTAGGAGGAAGCTGTGTTTTGCTTGGAGCTTAACTAAAATGAAATGTGGAGGGTTTGGGCGTGATTTAGAAAGAACAGTGAAGATGATTCAATCTCTTGGAAATGAGATCTGTGAGGAAAGACTAAAGGATCTGGGAATACTTGGGCGATAGAAAGAGCACGGTGAAGCCTACGGCAAGCCCTGGTAGGAAGCAGCCTTCGCACACAGTATAATGTCGCATGTAGAAACCCAACACGCGTAATTGCTCATCTGGAAAGTTACCTTCAGAAACTGTCAAGCGATGTCCCTTACCTGACGACAGTTGAACAAACAGAAATTTGAGAGATTTAAGTAACTTTTCGATGCTCACATGGCTGGCTAAATGGCAAAGCTAAGATATGAATGCAAGCTCTGCCTCGCCCCAAAAGCCACGCTCCGGGGTGAGGATTAATTGAGATAAAATATATAAAGCACTTGCTATGGCATCTGGCACATAGTTAGTGTTCAATAAGTGACAATAATTATGTTTTAGAAACTCCACCGCATATTAACTCCTTTAGTTTGAGACATTATTTTTGCTAGGTGTCTGCCCATTTGGCCATCCTGCTTGAGCTTAATGAAACTAGTAGTTACAAAAGCCAACAAATTAGAAATGGAAACAGAATGGATAGTTGCCGTAGAACACTGGGCAGACAGCCTGCTTCGAGACTTTGTCAGGCAGTATGTTCGGTTTAGCTAAGCGATTGCTGCTGCTGTTGTATTCCCCTGTTCCTTTTACAGTTGACCCTTGAACGACGCGTGTTTGAACCGTGCAGGTTCACTTATATGTGAGTTTTCTTCCACCTCTGCCAACCCTGAGACAGCTAGACCAACCCCTCCTCTTCCTCCTCCTCCTCCTCAGCCTACTCAATGTGAAGACGATGAGGATGAAGACCTTTACGATGATCCACTTCCACTTAATGCATAGTAAACAGATTTTCTCTTCCTTATGATTTTCCTAATAACATTTTCTTTTCTCTAGCTTACTTTATTGTAACACTACAGTATATAATACATATCCAAAGCATGTGTTGACTGTTTATCAGTAAGGCTTCCGGTCAACAGTAGACTATTAGTAGTTAAATTTGGGGGGAGGGGAAAGTTACATGCAAAATTTTTACTGAGCAGGGAGTTGGTGCCCCAAACCAGGAATTGTTCATGGGTTCAATTGTATTTCTTTGAGTTACTGTGTGTATTTTTTTTTTAGTACCTTAGCAACTAACTGTGAATATTGTCATATTATAAGACAATTTACACTTTTTATTTCTATAAGTAACATTTAAAAGGGTTCTTTTTGGGAGTGTGTATACACACACACACACATATATTTTTTTTTTTTTTTTTGAGACAGAGTCTCGCTTTGTTGCCCGGGCTAGAGTGAGTGCCATGGTGTCAGTCTAGCTCACAGCAACCTCAAACTCCTGGACTTAAGCGATCCTACTGCCTCAGCCTCCCGAGTAGCTGGGACTACAGGCATGCGCCACCATGCCCAGCTAATTTTTTGTATATATATATTTTAGTTGTCCATATAATTTCTTTCTATTTTTAGTAGAGACGGGGTCTCACTCTTGCTCAGGCTGGTCTCGAACTCCTGACCTTGAGCGATCCACCTGCCTCGGCCTCCCAGAGTGCTAGGACTACAGGCGTGAGCCACCGTGCCTGGCCAACACATATATTTTATATTTCCTGGAATATTCTCCAGGCAACATGTAGAGTGCTATAATTACAACTTATAAAAACAAACAAAAAAAACCACAATGAGATATCACTTAACTCCAGTGACAATGGCCTCTATCAAAAAGTCCCAAAACAATAAATGTTGGCATGGATGCAGAGAGATAGGAACACTCATACACTGCTGGTGGGACTGCAAACTAGTACAACCTCTATGGAAAGTAATATGGAGATACTTCAAAGAGCTAAAAGTAGAACTACCATTTGATCCAGCAATCCCATTACTGGGCATCTACCCAAAGGAACAAAAGACATTCTATAAAAAAGACATCTGCACTCAAATGTTTATAGCAGCACAATTCACAATTGCAAAGATGTGGAAACCACCCAAGTGCCCATCAATACATGAGTGGATTAATAAAATGTGGTATATGTATACCATGGAGTACTACTCAGCCACAAAAAACAAGGGTGATCTAGCACCTCTTGTATTACCCTGGATGGACCTGGAGCCCATTCTACTAAGTGAAGTATCCCAAGAATAGAAAAACAAGCACCACATGCACGCACCATCAAATTGATGTTAACTGATCAACACTTATGTGCACATATGAAAGTAACATTCATCGGGTGTTGGGCAGGTGTGAGGGAGAGGAGGGGATGGGTATAATCACAACTAATGGGTGTGGTGCATACTCTCTGGGGGATGGACACGCTTGTAGCTCTGACTCGGGCAGGGCAAAGGCAATATATGTAACCTAAACATTTGTACCCCTTTAATATTCTGAAATAAAAACAAGAAACCCTATGTGAACAAAATACAAGATCTTCAAAGTGCCAAGGACCCTATACCTTCTCTTTCTTTGGTCGTTATGGGCACGTTTGAGATCTGGAGAAGATTTTCATGATTCAACAGATACAATCAGACAGTGAAAGTAATTGTGTTCAGCCGTAAGTCTGTTTAGGAAGTGAAGAGAAGACAGTTTCTTAGTTAACCAAGATCCAGACAAACAAAAGCCTTCCAGATTCCCACCGCAGTACCCAGTAAGACTGAGAGCCAGAGAGGAGATGCTGAAAGATCATGAGACAGTCTGTGCTTCCCAGACTGCCAGCAACAAGGAAGTGGAGCCAAAGAAGTCTAAAGGAGCTTGTCAGAGGAAGGTTGAATGTGTTCCCCTCAAATTCAACACTTCTACAACTCCATTTTAAGTCCACGTTAGTGTATCTCATTCCTTTGAGGACTGCCAATATCCAAAAACATGCCAGCCACAAATGTGGAGAATTGCAAAGCGAATAACATGACACTCAGCTACCCTAGATTTCTCCTTTTTCACCCGACGTCTGTCCCATAGCTAACTCCTCACTTCCGTATGAATGCAGTGGCTGAGTTTACAAGGTGACAACACGACAGGTCAACTTGTTCCATCAATGGAGTCAATTAACTTGGAAGTTCAGTGGGAACTGACGCCTTGATTGAATTCACCTATAAATTAAGTCGAAATGTTCAAACATGGACATGCCTTCTTTTGAGGTTCTGAGTCTTAACAGCCTAATGTCAAGGCTGGGCTCCAATTTTAGTTTGCTTCTAAATGAAGGTTGGTGCTCTTTGAACATTAAGTGGTAATAATTATTGAGATTACTGTAATTATGATTTGCACAGCTTAAAAGTTATGGGAGTATCATTTTATTTGCTAAATAGTGTTGTTTTATTCTGCGTGTTTACATTCACCAGAGCACATACAGAGAGCTTTGATGGTACCTGTCATCTCTTGGGACATCCATGGAAAATGAGGTGCTGTGTCTCATAAGACATTCTTGGCAAATGCAGTATGTAAACCAGAAAAAAAAAAATCCATATGGTGCACAACATCTCTCAGATGAAAAATAAGCCTTCTCAAGGAAGGAGCCTTGGGGATTCTGAAGTCAAATTGCAAGGAACAAATGTGCTATTTTAATTTTGGCCTTAAAACTTCCTCTCCTGGAATGGTCTCAATATCACAATCTTTGCTCAACAGCATAGTCTTAAGCTACCAACTCCTGTTGTTTTCTGGTTTGCTTTTCTCCTTGCACTCTACATGCAATCTGCAACCCCTCTCACTCCGACCTTAGGAAGCCTGAGAAGGTTCTATAACTTAATTCCCAAACAAGGCCACAAGCAGACAGAATTCTCCAAGAGAAAAGACTGTTTCTTTTCTTTCTTTTCCCCTCCTCCTCCTTTTTAACTTCAAAGGTGTTTCCCTGGGCTTCTCACTGCTCAGATATATTCATCTCCCTCCTACCTTCCTTTTTGTCACTGAGGAACATACTTCCCCTATGGGGGGCAGGGGGCCTGTCCAGCAGCTTAGAGTGGACCTCTGTGGTCTCCCTACACCTGGGGAATGCGTGTCTCCTTGTGGCTAAGGCCACGAGGGGAGTGTCTTGAAAGTCTACATCCAGCTATGACAATTTGTCAGTCTTCATTATCACAAGCTGTGCGGCAGCACCGCTGGAGTTAAGGGTCAGTGTGGCTTCCAATTAAAACTCCCTATTGGAGATGGATTTATGTTTCGTCCATTTCAAAACACATCGGGCTGCAACTTATCATTTAAGTTGTCACACTAAAAGCACTTTCCTTTTTTAGTAGTGCAAAGGGTTTAAAAGCCATTAATTCATTTTGTTTAAGATGTAAAGACATAAACGAATGAGTAGAGGGGGTTTTGTTTTTTTCTTTTGGTTATTTTGGTTTTTTTTTTAAGGAGAGGAAAAAAAAAAACCCAACTTGGTCCAGAGGTGTTCTGGATATATTGAAACACTTGGAATGTGAGTCGAATTTGCAGGGGTTTTGTCCTATATATGGGGCATTTCTGCTTTTAGTGCATTTAGTGTGGGAATATTAAAGGACAGATTCTTTTTAGATGAGCCTCAAAGTCAGAGAATTTTGAACAGGGCCCAAGTCTTCAGGGGTGAGTTCCTTTCCCAAAAGAAAAACATGGCTTTCTGTTTTTAAGGGTAAGAAATATGTATTTTTAATCATCTTGGACATGAAATCAAATACATGTTGAGACACTGTGATGATGTCAGCACAAATAAATCAATTACTTTCAGGAAGAGAATTTCTATTACATACCTACGGCTTAAAAAAATTAAAGGGAAGGCAAGAAGCCGAAGGGGGCACGATGTTTTAGGGGAGTGTCTTGGCAAAGCAGATTCCGGTCTTGGGGTCATCTTTGCTTATAATAAATAAAAGCTGAAAAGGGAAGGAGACACTAGCAGGATGGGAGTGCATCTCTTGCCAAGAAAGACCCAAAGGTTTCAAATACAACATGTCTTAGCTCATCTATCTTTGGTAAGATCTATCCTTTGGCCATCCTCTAATCATGTCTTGTTGCTGCTGCTGTTCTCGTTTATTGAGAGGGGTCCTAGCTGAAGTCTTGTTTAATGAACAATAAGAATCTTTATGATTTCTTATCTCACTTTGATCACCTTAATTTTATTCTTCTCTACCAACCCATTCTTGCTCCTTTACCTCACCCATAACCTGGGCAAAATCAATTAAGTTCACTTACTCTGTCTATATCAGCTGTATCCATTAACACAGACTCCCAGCATCCACAATTCCCACTGGGCACCCCTGAGACGGAAGCAGGACGTGGTTAATGCAGTCACTGAGGTCATCGTCCAGCACTACTTTGCAGCCGTGGGGATCCTAAGCAGATCCAAAGAGCCCTGAAACCCAACGTGTGGCAGTAGGGGGTGGAAAGCCTCCACTTGCTTCTTCCTCCCAACTCAGGAGTCTCGATATCAGCTGGGGAGATTCTGGTGCAATAAAGAATTCCAGTTTTTACCCTCTAATCACCTTGGTGTTAGAGGGACTATAAAAATGATCTCCTGGCCGGGCACAGTGATTCACACCTGTAATCCTAGCACTTTGGGAGGCTGAGGTAGGAGTTCGAGACCAGTCTGAGCAAGAGCGAGACCCCTGTCTCTACTAAAAATAGAAAAATAAGCAGAGCATGGTGGCGTGCACCTGTAGTCCCAGGTACTCAGGAGGCTGAAGCAGGAGGATCACTTGAGCCCAGGAGTTTAACGTTGCTGTGAGCTAGGATGACGCCACTGAACTGCAGCACAGGCGACAGAGTGAGACCCCGTCTCAAACAAAAATTTCCCTTGTGTTAGGAAGACTGGGAGACCTCCCCAAAGCCTCAAAAGAACAACCTCTAAATGTCATCAAGAGGATTGAGAAGTTTCCTTTTAAAATCTGATTTAATCCTGGAAATGCCACTAAGTATTACAGCATCCTCTCAAGAATAAGCACATGGAATAATAAGAAAATGATAGTAATAGCTAACATTTATTGAACAGGATTTACCACGTGTGCATTTTACAGAATCGTAGTCACTTGACAGAGCTGATCTTGCTTAATTGTCACGGCAGGGATTATTTTATGATTATTTTTAAAATGAAGCAACTCAGGTTTTGAGGGCTTAACTAATTTGACCACATCCATCCCAGTGTCATTCCTGAATCTGCAGGCTTAATGCCTCTCCCCTAAATGTAGCACTGCGGTCCCCAACCCCTGGGCTGCAGCCTGGTACCGGTCCATTGGCCTGTTAGCAACCAGGCTTCGAATCACCGCTGGAGCTCTCCCCACCCAACCCCCCAATTGTCTTCCATGAAACTTAGGAACCCGGCCAGCTGCACAGCAGGAGGTGAGCGGTGTGTGAGAAAGCCTTGGACTGTATTTACAGCCACTCCCCGTCACTGGCATCACTGCCTGAGCTCCGCCTCCCCACCCCCACACCCTACACCCCCATCCATGGAAAAACTGTCTTCCATGAAACTGGTCCCTGGTGCCAAAAAGGTTGGGGATCGCTGGTGTAGCAGATAGAGTGCCTGATTTTTCCAAATGTATCCAGCAAGTTGCACTTCAGATACCCCAGAGGCAAGCTCTGGTCAGATTTTCCTGTCCCCAAAGGATGTGGTCTACACTGATTTGAATGAAAATGATTTATTTTTAATTCTTAAAGAAAGAGAGACCACCATGTGCGTGGGCAACTGGCATGCAAGCCTTCAGGGTATAGTGTCCGTTTAGAAATGAGAAGAATCCATTGAATGTGGCACTTGGGATCATTTTGTGTCACCATTAAACCAAATACTATATGAATTCATGGCCAGGGAGGTGTTGTCAGTTGAGGGTTTCACGCACGCCAGGGGTAAGTGCTGAGGCCTCTGGCTGCCAAGCAGTCGGGTAACTTGGTCAGAGAAAGCATATCTCTAAAATGAGGTACAGGGTTAGATGGGTCTGGTTTCTCTCTGTAGAATTCTACATGGTCTTCCCATCTTCTATGCCAAGTGTATAAATATTAGCAAGCAAAGGCTCTCAGTAAATATTAAATAAAAATAGGTTTGAGTGCACACTATCACTGATGGGTCACACAGGACCGTGGACATCCACCTGCGCCCCATTTGTGAACAGTGCTTGTAGAGCCCCAGGGCAAGAGAAGACATGAGAGATCTTGGTCGAGCATTGTTTTTGTTTGTTCGTTTTGATGCTCAAGTTATTTTGATTCTCTTTTACGTGTAAGGCATTGCCTTGGCCAATTCACTGAAATGAAACTCGGGCTGTGCCTAAAGTCAGGGGTGAAAGGACTTCATCTGAGAACAGGTTTGGGGGTTTGTCACTAAATAAGCTTCTTAGAACCTGGTGAAGTGCCTAATTCCTTGGCTATGAAAGGTACAGGCTTTGTCCAAGGAGTCCTTGTGTCTCCTCTGGGCAGAGGAAATGAATCAGACTCTCAGAGGTGCCAAAATGGGGTGTGTTGGCCAAGTTACCCTGCAAAATACAAAGGCGTAGGAGAGTGATTGTGTTTCTGCCTTATCAGCACCAAAATTGCTCATCAGTCCGGGTGTTCTCACAAATCCCATGGAGAAATTGCAGGATTAGGGCTGGAACAAGGCAGAGACTCCTAGCTAAACAAGATTCCCAGTCCACCCTCGTCCCTCCCTCCACCCTGGCTGTGGGAGCCAGGAGAGCTGGGTATTTTGGTAAAACATCAGGCTCAGAGGTTTGGAAATAGGGTTTTCTGGGGGGGGTGCAGGCATGGTGCACGTTAACACCAGCCTGTGATTCAGAACCTGCCTGTGATCGCTGTCACCTGAGAGTGTTCCTCAGGCGGTAAATAGTCGCTTTGCCAACTGCAGTGTGACCTTTAATGTCTTCATGCAGTTCTTGAAAACTGTGAGGGCCTCCCATCTAAGATACCAAGAGACAGTTCCCATCTGTGGTCTGTGTTTCTATCACACACACACAAAAAACGTTGTTTAGACTGATGGGGTGTGACCTCTGAAGGCTGGGGGCCCGGTCCAAATGGGAGGGGCTCCCCAACGTCCAGATAGATCCCTTAGCCAAGTGTCTCTGCTCCAGAAATCGGGCTGGAAGCTTTGCAGAACTCTGTGGGAAGCGCTGTTTGAAATAGTTTTAAATCATACCTTATTTTAATCAGGCTAAAAATACCCAACCACGGTCTTTCGGTATTCTGCTATGGGTCTCTGTCTCCTCTGTCAGCACAAACACATCAACAATAAGGAAGAATTAATATCCCTCTAAATATCTGGCCTCTGACGTATATATCATGGCTTGGATTTGGGTTGGTTCCAGTTTTGGAGAAAGATCCAGATTAATGATTTAGTTACTTTGATCCAAACCAGATTTCTCTAGTTGGGGTTTGATTTTCTAAGATTTATGTTTTACCGGGGAGAACCCAGAAATTTTTCTTTCTTTTTTTTTTTTTTATTTTTTTTAATTTTTTTTTTTATTTTGAGTTAGAGGAACACAGCTCAGATCACATAGCAATAAAAGAACAACGAAAGACAGTGTTAGCAAACATAATGATGTGATCGCAACCTAGTGTTGAATGTGAGGGGGTTAATGAGCGTGCTGCCTACGTACTGACTACTGTTTAGGTTTCTAAACTACATGGAGTCCCTTTCCCCATCAAATTTGGCATCCAAGCAAATCTTTATATTAGCAAAATAAGCAAGGTGCTAATGAATTGCAACATATATTTTAAATCAGTGGGTAGTTATCCCTGGAGTTTTGTTTTGTTTTTTAAACAGGGCAGTTATAGCACCTGGGTTTACAAATAACTGCCCTAATTAAATAAATAAATTCTGCTATCATCGGGTTGGTGTGAGGTGCTGATGAAATGATAATGGGCTTAGCAGTGAGAGCTGGGTTCAAATCCCAGATCTCTCCTTACCAGCCTATAACCTTGGACTAGGAGCTAGTCTAGTTCCATCTCACCCTCCTTCTCATACTCCTTCTTTTGGACAGAAGGGAGGGGCTACTGTGACATAGGGCATTGCAAGGGGAATCTCTAGAGAGGGCCGAGCCATTTTTTCAGATAGAGATATTGGAAATAACCTGTTCCGCAAAGCTCAGAAGGAGCTGAGAAAATCCAGCCGCAGAACTTAATGTGTTAATACGGATGATACGCCTTAAGATTAGATATGTCTTATATCCAAAGCTTCCAGATGGCCTTAAAGATCTCTGCAAGTTGGAAGCCTTGCCGCAGTCTATTCTGGGAACTTAAAAAAGTGAACAAATAACAGGAAGGAGGTCTATATGACGTAATGGAGATCAGGAGAAACATACTTATTCCATAGAGCCATTTTGGCATTCTGTTATCTTCCCACCATCATTGGCCCTTATTTTCAGGCCCTGGGCTGGATGTACAATAAGAATGACGCCTTCCCCAGCAGAAATCACATAAGGGGCTTTTTGGCAGAGGCAGAAGTACAAGCTTTGCCCCGAGTGCCTTATGAGTCGAAGTTCATGGGAACACAGCCCGACAGTGCTGGGACCCCCTGTTTATCTCTGACCTCAGCACCCTGAGTTGGACCCCTGAGTTCTTTCCCAGTTGCTGAGCCTCTGTCTTATGTCACCCTGATACCCTCTCGTTCTGCCTCTTGACTTCTCACCTGTTAAGATTCCACAGCTTCTAAAAGCCCCACGTCTGCAGACTTTGGGTCCTAACTTCCCGCCTGGTCTGCAAGTCACACCATTATCCAAGACTCCCAATTGTATCAACAACAATGGAAATAGAACTACATCAAGCTGCTTGGGAGTCGTCAGAGAGTTCAGAAGTCAGAGACTTCACTGGGAAAGAATAAATGGGCACTTTCTTTTTGAAGGAGAGAAAACTGCCTTTTGTACGATTTTTGAATATTTCGTGCTTTATCTAGGATGATCATCTTCGTGTTGCTCTCAGCTGAGACTCAGTAAATGTTTTCTGTAACTCACTTTCTAAGTCAGCCAGACGCTGAGAAAAGGACGGATCATAAAACAAGATACAGTGTTTCCAGAAAATACAGGTTATCTTTCAATCCATTACCCAGAACTGCCACCAACTTGGGAGAATTCTTGAGCCTTAACGGGATTATCATATACCTAGCGTAAGAATCCCAAGGAGATTAACAAGAATACATGAGGATTGAATAATGAAGTCAAAGCGTAGTTAAGGCTATTTAAACTGGAGAACAAGAGATCTCCAACAGAGAGAGGACTGTTTCCTAAGAAAATGGGCAGGCTTCTCACTTATGGTGTAACGTGCTCCCAGAAATTGCATCATTGCAGGCAGAAAATCCCAGAGGAGACCAAGCCTGTCCATGTTCCTCCTCAGGCCAAACCTTGAAAATGCTCAACATCATTGGTGAAAATCATAGAATCAGCAGATAAACACCGTGAGAAACAAAGTATAAGTGTTTGCCGGGCTGGGCTGAATGAGCCTAGAGAAAAACTCTGGAGTCGTAATAAATTAAGCGAATAAAAATTGCCCTGAGTTTCGGCATCTATTTTTTCTTCTGATAACTGTGCCGATTGCATGAATATCATGATTGTATTTCAATCATAATTTTTGTGCCCTCTGTGATGCCCATCTGGTCTTAGACAAATGGTTTGCCTTCTTTAAAAAGAAAAAAAGAAAAAAAAAAAAAAAAACTTTGATATTGGATGTTTCCTGAATGGAGACACAGACCCATAGCAGCCTCACAAATAAATATATAAAAACAAGCTGGTCCTTCAAAGAGAAGTTGCTTAGAAGCAGGCAGTTGGGTTTTGCTTCAGCCTTAATTCTTACACTAGGACCCTGACGAATCACTTCTAAAGGGCTCAGACGCTCCGTGTGTTGAACTCAGATTCTCTAGGTCACGTTAGAAAAATGCATGTTCTAAGGTGCAAAGCCAGCATGTTCTATGTTTTGTGTGTGGCCTGGACTTGCCAAGCGTCCAGGGTGCAGTTACTGCCCATCCCAAAGAGTCTTTGTGCAAACGTACCCAGGAGACTACCTTAGGGAACAGCGTCTTGCAAATCCCATTTTATTTATATATTTTATTTTCTGTTTTCTTGACCCTTTCAACTGAAACTTCGGCCACTGTGGCCATGTGCTGGTACAGTGTTCTTTGGGAAGGGGTCTGTGTCAATTACCCTGACAGCCTGAGAACTAGTCGCATGCTCTTTCTTTAATGAACATATACGGGCCACTGTTTTCCTCGAGCCTGTGTCCCTTCTTGGGAGTCTGAGCGGACACAGTTGCCCTGACACTAGCAAAGGATGTGACTGCCTCTCCCTCTCCTTCCTGCTACGTCTGCTCGAGTCTAACGTAAAGTAGTGAGGTTGGAAAGAAAGTGTGCTGCTTCCCTGAGAGATCATTTCTCCCCCCCCCCCAAATTCTGCAGCCACCAGCCTCCAATAAACATGTCTAGAGAACCATTTTTCTGAAAGAGGGTAATTCTCATTCAAATTAAACAAGGAGTAGGAGTCTGTTGGCGGCTTTGTTAGAAGTGGAATCGCTCAGGCATGACATTCAGTTTGGGTCCAAAATGAGCTGTCTCAAATGGAGTGGCTCACTTTAGCCCGGTAAACAATGACCACCTGCTATTCTCTCGAATGCATCCAGAGGCTAAGGAGCACTTTATTATTTTAGCTAGCATGCAGCCTCTGGAGGCTACCCTGGTAGACATCAATCACCAAATTTACAGCTTGTAATGATATCGAGAAGGATATAAGAATGCCATGTCTTTAAGAGTTCCCTCCACAAAATATGAAGTCAAATTGAACTTTAATCTTTAGAGCCAAGGAAATACATTCTTTTCCCTGGGGAGTTGAGAAATGTGAGCAAATTGTAAGTGACTTTTAAAGTATACAATAAGACTGCCAGCCCTATTCATGGGGAAAAAATAATTGGCACTTTATGTCAGTATTTTCCATGAATTATTTGAAAAACAGATAAAATGTGTCATTTAGATGGAGCCACGTCCCACTGTTCTTCAAAGCGCCTTTCTACTGAATAAGTAATCACCTTTCACTGGTGATTGGCACATGTGTATAACTCCAACTTGGGCAAAATATGTCAGGAAAGCCATGGGTTGGTTTTCTATGTAATACATCTAGAGTCCTCAGGGGGAAGAAAGGAATTGGAAAAAAAAAAAACAAAAACCAAAAGAAAATGCTAAACCCTGCCACCCTAGGGTTACAAGCAGAGGTATCTATTCTTCCTCTGGGCAGCGAATCCCAGAAACTGAAAGAGAATTCCATGCAGATAAAGGCCCCACGCCTGCAGTGAGTTACAGACTGCATTTCTTATCAACACTTGGAATTTTAGCTCCTTAGTTCCAACATAGTGAAACACTTCTGACATTTAACCTTAAATTACATGAAAAAAATAGTTTCAGGCCAAGCTAATTTGCTGGAGAATGGTGTGTGTTCCTGGTTTTTCTCATCTTTGTAAGCAACATGATTACCATCCTCTGTAGGGGTGCAGGGGGTGCTGCCTGCAACGTGCCAATGCAATGTGCTGGGGATTGTGTACGGACGAGAGGTTA
This sequence comes from Eulemur rufifrons, assembly GCF_041146395.1. Lineage (NCBI taxonomy): Eukaryota > Metazoa > Chordata > Mammalia > Primates > Lemuridae > Eulemur > Eulemur rufifrons. The sequence goes on along the minus strand of NC_091007.1, from coordinate 6,006,511 downwards.
ACTATCCGAGAGACAAATATTTTGTTATTTCTTGGCAGGAGCATCGGGAGTGGGCGTTTGAAGTTAAAGCCCCGAGTCCTGCTTCTAAAATGTTTCCATGTCCTTTTCCTGGCAGCCACGTGATGTTAAAATCTTCAGCAAATTAAGCAAATGAGTAAAACATGTACCACAACGAGATGTAGACAGGCTTAATGTATTCTTCCTTCTACGCATGAAAAAAATATCACAAGGTGATGCATATGAGCAATAGTTGAAATTGTTTCCGGCGATCTTTCTTTAGAAATCTTTATAAGCCCAAAGACTACATATATCAAAAGCGTTAACGTGCAAGGTATCTGCCAATTGCGTTAGTTCATTTTCAGAGAACACACGTTTTCAACACATCACTCTTTGGGCTCAGGCATTCTGTGGGAGTGATAGTTGGCTTGTCTTATAGGCCACTCACCTTGTTACGAAAGGTCAAAGGTGATACCAACACTGTGCAGTAGGGGACACGGGGGTGGCCCCACCCCACAAGGACCATTCAGAGCGAGTGGATGTTCTAATGACTCTTTCGATTCTGTTCTAGTGGAGGCCACATCCTCCGAGCCTCCCTGCCTCCTGCAGGCACCACTAGCGCCCACACTCGGAAAGCAGGGCGCAACCTTGCCCTGCCCCGAGGGTCCTAGGTCGGTAACTCTTGGAACGTACTGTACCAAATGCAGCTTCTTTCCCCGGACCCTAAGCGCTCAATTAGGCTAAGAACTGGGCTTCGGATGTCTTCAATCTCTGTTTATTACGGGGCCACTTTCCTGGTTTCCGGTTCTTCCCGGATGGAGTCCTGCATTGCCCCTGCCCGCAGGACCTGGAGCTTGGACTCTGAACCCCAGCCGGAAGTGAGGGCCCAGAAACACGCCCCCAAGGCACCCTGTTGCTGACAGCCTGCTTTCCTAGGCTGCCTGCCCCGGGTTTCCATGGCCGCGCTTGCCTGGAATCTTGGACACCACCCCAGCCCTTGTGGGCTTCCCAGATGGCAACATCAGTGCACTCGACGCAGTTCCCAGTGCCGTGCTGGGTTAGTTGGTTAGTTGTACTTCCTGCAGCTCGGCTGGCCCGCACGCTGCTGTCCCGTTCCAGCATGTGTGAGCGGCCACTCCCAGCACATGATGTCAGTAGTTCTCAAACTGCTGGGGACCTGGCCAGCTCCTTTTCTCTGGAAACTGACACCCGACTCGTGGATAGCCACGTGTCTGCTGCGTGAGCCTGTGCCTCTCACTCCTCTCTACCCGGCCATCCCCATGTCCTAGCTGATGGGCCCCACCCAAACTGGACCACTCAGAATCTTTCCCCAAGGAATTTAGAAGTGTATGTGTGTATTTAAAGGAAGACGAGAGACAGAGAGACAGAGAGATCTCATGACAACCACCCCTTCCTCAAACTTAGCTGCATTGTCCCTCTGGGTCTATGTCACAATTATTAGCATTGTCATCCTTATTTTGCTGGATCTCATTCTCACTCAGATGGAATCCTCTATTTGCAACCAGAAAAGTCCTAACTCATGCCGATCCCCAGAGATCTAAGTGTCTGATAACGCCCCCCAGAGAAATTACGGTGGAGCTGGGGAAATGGGCCAGGCGAGGCGGGGCCCTTCTCCACCCGCTGTGCCTTCAACCCAAGCATCTCCATTCTATGTGTTTTGTTTATTGGGATTTCATGCATTATTTTACTTAAAACACGTTCTGCTGATTTTCTGTTGCTAACAAATGAAGACTGCCGCCCCCCACAGCCTTGCTGGGCTGGCTGCTGTCATCCTCCCCATATCTATGGCTGGGGGGATTGGATTCCTCCGCTGGGGGCCTCACCTCATCTCTGACGGGGAGAACTTGTCTGGTCTCGATAACTCCAGAGGTCACATCAAACGATAAGATGCTATGATTCACTGTGCCCAAATCCAAATCATTTTTCTTCCCTTTTGTCTGCCCTAGACCTGCAGTAAACCTCTGGCATTTCAAGAGCCTAGAACCAAGCGTCAGGTATTCAACAGAAAGTATGACCTCTCTTTACAACTGCTCAGCCTTCCTAAAGCAAATATTACATGACTACCATTATTACCATTGATGTCATAATCCTGCAGTTTGACCCGCACAGTGATAAAAGGCAACACATGATAAATTCTCTTCCAATAACCTATAAAAGTCTTGTTAGAATTATTTTTGTAATGATATTGTTTTACCACATGAGATTTTAAAAAGGGAACAACCTACTGCCTGTTTTAGAAAGTCATTTTTCCATATAAAGATTTCCTTTTATATGAAGATTTAATTTCCGGAAGTCATTGCTAAAAAATTAATGCACCTATAATAAATAACCTCAAATGTTCTGGACGATAACAAGGATGCCCTGATTTTGTTTACCTGATATTATCCTTGCAGAAGTCAGGACTAAATTGACATTCACAGAGTGCTGCCTGAATCTAGCAATCTCATTTACAGCATTTGGAGCTAACCCATTAGCACTGGAATTTGGAAAAGTTCATTATAATTGGGGTTGGAGGGTTAGTTCATGCACTTCATTAACTTGTGTGCCAAAAATCTCTTCACATTAATGATATCTCCACCCAAGTTATTACATTTTTCTCTGAAAATTATTGGGCAATAAATGTTTGAACATAACTCACGTGATACAATAATGGAATTAATGTAAGTGGAGACGTAATGGCTTCTTTGATTAATGGGTTCCTGGACAACACAGGAGACGGAGAATATAATACCTTTTAATTAGAAGCAAGAACAATTTTCTCTTTCAAATATTGGTACTGCTTATACAGTTTAGACCTAACCACAAGGTGAGAATTATTTACAGTCTAAATGAAGGTACTTATCTGGCAAACTGAAAGCTGAATTTTTATATATTCCCCTTCTCCATGGAATAATTTGTTTGTTTTTTCCCGTCTCACTTAAACCAAAGCTCCCCCACTCCCCTCTCCTATCCCCCAAGCCCTCGGCCTCTGCACTAAACAAAGCAAACTTCAACTCCTACCTTTTTAGATACCCCGACCTCACCCTCTTTTAATTTTATTTTCACAGTTTAGTCATGTCTAGAACCACAGCTTTGATCCTGATAGATTATATTTTTTACACAAACTCCTCATGGAATTTGGCTAATTCTAAACTCATTCATTTCTTTTTCTCAGCTTAAAAAATAGGTATTTGTAAATACATTAGGATTTTCATCTCCCTTATTTTTCCAGACCATTTCATTGAAGGAAATTAGCGTTTTGATCTCCGTGTTGTAGATGTAGAATCAGATGAGAAACTCAGAAGGAATAATCTCATCCAAGCAACACGGGGCTCAATTGCAAAGAATTAATTAAAACTATCATGTCTTCTCTTTAGCCATTCAGTTGTGAATGGGTTTAATGACCTGGTGTCTGCCATCGGCCACAGTCCTGGAAACGTGTTAAGAGAACAGGAATATTCTCCCTGTGTCAAGCTATAGGACGAAGCGTTTGAGGAGACAAGGAGGTGGTGCTGTGTGGCAGTAGATTTGAACTGGCCAACATGGGGAACTGTTCAGGTTCCTCTGTGTGAGATTTACTGCAGGGCAGGAAGTGGTAAAGCTCAAAATCTGACTACTCAGCACCATGAACTGAACCCTGCAGTAGAAGAGGACACAACCCTGATTGTGAACTCAGTAGCCAATTGCACACACATGGATGCTGGAGGACATTTGGGGGACCATGTTAATCCTCCAAGTCTGAGCCCGATTTGGCATGATCACCCCAACATACTCCCTTTCCTCTGCCCTACTGTACCCGAGAGTATCCAGTAAGCTCCCACAAGGACATCGCAAAGTCTAATGGCCTTTTTTGGGGTGATCCTGCAGTCCTTACTGGTTACTCTGGAGTTGTAATAGCCATTGCTGATTCTCTTGTTGCTGTAGCCTTTGATAATTGTTGGTGCAGCATCTCAGGGAAGGTGCACACACTTCCGGGCAGGAGGCTCCTCACTATTGAGGCATTTTTAAGGACAGTGGCCTTGGACTGTCCCGCCTTTTAGGTAAGTTAGGGAACAGTATTCCAATCAAAGGCTACTGAAAATATGAAAACTATGTTCCATGCCAGCCGAGGTCCCTTAAGGGACATGCAAAAAAATTAGGAAAGCAGGGGCGGAGAGATAATAAATATCCAACTTAAATAAACTGGAATATTAGAGCTAAGTTTTATTCTGCTCTTCATTTTTCTCTGAACCAGGTCACCCTTTCCTAATTATGACTGAAAACTACTCAAGCGTGGAATTATCACACCATTTAAAGACTGCTGTTGTTTAGGGGCTGCCATTGTCCTATAAAAATCTGCATGTAGAATTGAGCTCTAAAGCTGAAGATATTTGACCTCTACTGTACCAAGGACTCCATTTGCAACCTCCCAGAAGCCCAGTGGATGTACCTGATTTGCATGGATATTTACATAAATCTACATATGCATAGTTTGCAGGTTTGGACCATGAGTTGATTATGTCTTGTTTGCTCTAAAAGTTTAGCATTGAAAGTAAAGGTGAAGGTTATAGCTATCCAAAAGAGAAAGCATTTGCTGTCCAAGAAATTTCTTTCAAAGAGTCTCTTCCTGAATATGTCTTTTACAAATGGGGGGATAACTATTAATAAAACTCAAGTACTTTGGAAACTGAAAGCCCTTTAGCACTAACTGTGGTCAATGTTCCGGCTTCTGTTTCTTGCAAGGTCATACTGTCTTGCCTTAGAGGATTGAGAATCTATCAATTAAATGTTAAAATTTTAAAATAAATATTATTATAGGCTGAGTACTTGCCTTCAAGGTGAGAACTTATAACTAGACCACATGCCACACACTAAACAACTAAAGAAAAATAGAAGAGAAACCATTGGTTTCCAGGCCATTTCTATCACCTGTATCATTGTCTAGAAGTCGTAGGGCACAGCCATTAATATTAAAAGTACAAGCTTTGAAATCGCACAAGTATAGGCTTGAATTCTGACCCTACCACTTGCACCCTGTGTACTTCTTGCCAGGAAGTTGCGTAACTTCTCTATACCTTGGCTTTCTGCTCTGCAAAATGGCTTAATGACACCTACCTCTAAGAGTAGTTAGAGGGATTAAATGAGATGATGTTTACGGTGCTGATACATCAAGAGAACTTGATCAGCAATGAATAGTATATCACTATTTCCTTTACGATCGTTACTTTGTCTTTTACTCATTTCAGTGTTTTGCAGAATTAGTCAGTTTTAGCCCAATTCTGAGAATACCATCTCCCTGACTCACCATATCTCTTGGGAACTTCTACTTCACCAATAGTTGCAACAGTTCTCTGAATAATCATCTTAATCTCTGTGTGCGTGTGTGCTAGAGATTATTTTTAAAAGACTTAGACTAAATTTTCACAGAGTAGGACGATGGAAATTTCTATACGATGATCCTCACTTTTCCTGCACTAACACCTCTCCTTCCCTGGCATTTCTCGATGGCTTAACTGGGATTCCCACGGGCTCTCTCTGGGATTTGAGCTGGAATCCTCTAACATGCTTCAGTATGAGGGCACTCTCAATGTACCTTCTGCATACTGTAGTTTTGGTACAGTTATTGGACCCATTATTTTGTACCAACCCTAAACTCCCCAGAACAATTTTTTCCTCAAAAAGTTTTTGTTCTAACTAATCAGGAACTGTCAAAATTAAGTTTTAATCCATTTCTCACTGGCTGAAATGATCTTATATGTAAATAGAAGAATGGAATACAATAGTGGCATGCCATGATTTTCTAGAATTCCCCTAAGGAGTATTCAAACTAGAACCTCTCTGGACTCTGAGTTACATTGTATGATACAAACTTTAGGCACAGTACATTCTTGAAGTTTGCCAGAGATACAAACTAAAAACTTGAAGATTCCAAAGTTCATGTTCAGAGGTTGCTGCCTGCACAAAGATAGGTAGAAAACAACAAACCCTCATTAAGCTGTAGATGTTCAACAGTGAATTACTTTCCTTCACCAGGAAGTGATTTCCTCCTGCACGTCATGATTCTAACCCAAGCCCAAGAAAAGTAAAAATAATTAGATACCCTTGCAAACAGTTGAAAGTATGGCTGTTATATCTATAAATTCCACAGTTCTGCTTTATTAGAGGAGCTCATAAAAGGTGAAAATCATTGTGTTTCCATATGGTAGGATTTGAACTATGCCTTGGAATAAGTTAGAGCTTGAAAACAGAAGAAAAAGGAAAGTTGTACCTGGGGTAATATAATCCAACGATAGAGAGAAGAAAATGATTGGGATAAGGAATAGCACTAAAATTGGCCACAGAGGAATACGGTTTATTTTCCAAAGCGCTCATTCAGTGTAAACCATTCTAGTCTTCAACGATTGTTTTATCCCCCAGAAGTTGTAACAATAACCAGAAATCCTAATAACAAAGTTTGAATCCAGTCTTCTTGTGTTCCTAGCAGAGCTACATGGGTATACTTGAACCAGGTGTGGGAAAGACATTTTAATGACATGACAATGGTAGCAGTTGGTCACCAGCCTCTGTGTAAACTCTTATGTGTGTGGATTGTTATGAATGATCTTTCAGCCTCTGTCCTTCAGAATTCGGCATTTCAGTATCTTTTAATCTATTTCCCTGGGTTTCATTTTTTATTTCTTAACTTACTTGACTTATTACTGAACTCCATGAAGAGTATTTCTTCAGATGGCCAGAAGTAATAGGATAAAAATATAGTGCTTCTAAGCAATGAACAATTTATTTGTGAGTGTGTGTGTGTGTGTGTGTCATGTGGATGAGTGTCTGTGCATGTGTGTGTGAGTGTGTGTGACATATATACTGCTTTAAAACTTTTCTCTTTTCTTTTTTTTCTTTTTGGCAAATAAACATTTTTTTTTTCCTTTTGTTCCACTTTCTCTGCCAGGGACACTCATTCCTGTGCTAAGTGGAACAACACGGCAAAAGGCAAGGAGCAGTGACTTACAGACTCTGGTGGGCTGACCAGGCACTAGCAGCCGATTTGGTGGGTGGGGAGCTGGATGTAGGAGGGTTCAAGGCCAAATCTGGTTGTTCTAGAATCAGGAGCAAATTCTTCTCACCTCCCTGTGTTTCATTTTCCTATTCATTAAATTGAGATGAAAATTCCTTTTCTCATTCCATCTGGATTCTATCTGGTGGGATGAAGTGGTAGATATTTGTCTATTTTTAAGGAAGAGAACTCAATGGTTCAGATGTCTGTTGTATAGCCCCAATTATCTTCAATGGTCCCAAATTAAACAATATTGTTCCTTTGTCTACAGAAAATCATGAACATTGCCTGGAAATTCCAACATTTCGATGTGCAGGTGACATTTCCTACACTGCCAAACATGCACAAAAAATGCCACAAAGATCCTTTCTCTGGCCAGACTCTCTCGATTTTTGGTGTCAAAAATATGATAAATCAACACACAGTTCAGTGGAATAATTTATGTGTGTGTGTTTCCTTTGCTCAACCATTTATGGCTTTACTGGGAACGTTGAGGACGGCTCAGTGTGTCTAACTAATGCCACACCTTTGTCTTCCCTGTTAGCCTCTGATTATCTTTCTTTGCCTGAACAAGACCCTCCCCTGCCCCTTATCAGGGTCTTTGTCTGTCTCACGATTTGCCTCATTTTTTTTTTTTTTTTCATTTCAGGGTCTTACATAAAAATCCTTGTAGTCTAACAGGGCTTAATAAGAGAGAGAAAAAGTAAATTTCACACCTAACTATGCTGTGATGTGATTGCAGAATGCTTTTGTTCAGGATTTTTACCTCTGAAACTGAAGTATTGCGACTTTGGGACAGAACCCATGGGGGAACAGCACGCCAGTCAAACGCAGGGGAGGAGGGACAGAACCCATGGGGGAACAGCACCCCAGTCAAACGCAGAGGAGGAGGTTTCCAGTGAGATTACTTGCTGACATTTTGCTACTTTCACCATCGTTGCTTGCTTGCTTGAAATGCTGAATAAGCCTTCTCACCAGCTCCCAGCTTCCTCTCTTTCCCCACAAAATAACCACAAGAATCTTTTAAAATATAAATCAGATTAATCGGCTCATGTCACAGTCCCCCACTGCCTTGCCATTGCACTTAGAATAAAATTAAAACTTTGTCTTGGCTTAGAAAGATGGACTTAACAGGGGTCCTGTCCATCTCTGCACCCATCTCTGTTGCTCACCTGCTACCCTGCCAACCCTACCAACCACCAAGTGGCTGGTGAGTGTCTTCAGATCTCACCCTACCCCAGGTGTCTACCTCTGATGCTCCCCTTCATGTCTTTCAGGTCTCCACGTGAGTGTTGTCCTCTCAGACAAATGCACATCCTCAACCCCCGCTACACCCTGCTTTTCTTGTTCTCATGGCATCGCCTAAAATTATATTAAATTATTAGTTTATTTATTTTTTTAAACATCTTCCTTTGTGAACAGGGACCTTTTTGGGGGGTGCTTATTCACCCCTGTATCTCCAGCAACTAGAACGATGCCTGGCGCATAATCAGTGCTTAATCAACATGTGTCAGATAAACGAACAAATTCTTATATGCACACCCTACGGGCTTCTTCTAGCTCTGTGTAATTATTCTTCAGAGGGGTCAGTAACTCCTCAGGAGTAAACTTCTTTCTCATTTTTATGAATGAACTCTTTTTGGAAGATAAAATAATTTTGAGGCATCTGTTTATAGGAAAGTTGCTAATTCAATTTACAGGAAGAGCTTCTGTGCTATTTTCTTAGATTCCCCAAGGAGACTGAGAATCCAAAAAAACCTGAAAATGAAAAAGTGATGTTCCTCTACCCACTCAGCAACGGCAACGCTTCTCTAACTTCTGACACAACAAAGAGGAATTGAGATGCAGATAATGACTGCTGAAGTCATGGGTAGTAGGAGCAAGAGGGGCAAAGAACAAAGGCAGTGGCAGCATGCAAACACATCACCTTTGTCCCTCCTCTGTCCTACCCTAGAAGAAATATCAAGTGCTGGCAGAATCACTAAATAACTAAACTCAGGATTGCGATAGCTATGACTACATATAGTCGGGGGGAAAAAAAGAGGTAGCTTTGCTCTGATGCCATGTTTATTTCTTGCAAAGTGGATTTGATCACAATAATATCTCTCATTCTAGAAGAGCTTATGGAGAGATAATGAGAGACAAATCTAAACTTGAACTTCCTTAGAAATGACCAGGTGAGGAGAGGGTGTTCTATAGCTCTAATAAATTATTCTAGGAAGAACGAATAAGGGGAAAATGCTATCCTCATTTTTAGTAAACCCAACAGAACATTCTTCTCTAGACATTGTCTTGCTGTCATTTGATGAGAATTTACTATACCAGGCACAGAATTTCAGGTCTGTCAGGACCAATCTGAATATATAGAGAGAGTGTGTCGAAGACGTTCTCAGATTCTCTACAGAATTTATAATTATGCAGTAGGACTAAAGTAGGGAGTCAGTCTCTGAATGGAACTAAGGCAACCTTAACTCAGCATTTTACAAAGGATCAAGGTGAGTCACAAAGACATGTACAACATCCACACACTTACATGTCCTTAGGATGCCAAATTCTTGATGCTCCCATTAATTCATTCATTTAGTAACCTTATTTAATGAACATTTGGTGAACATCTACTAGTACCAGGGACCACACCAGGTACAACCGATAAAAAGACTTTTTTTCTCATGTAGTTTGGAGCCTAGTTTATTTTGAGTTTGCCTATTATGTGGTAGAATGTCTGTCTCAGAAAAAAAAAAATAGAAATTTTTCTCAAGGAGAGAGAACAGTACGTTGAGAACTCTTGGTGAAAAGCAAGTAGGAAATGGCAGCTGAGATACAAATTGAATTTTGATCTCATAGTGCAGTATGAATTGAACAAAACTAAACTACAGAAAACTAAACTGCTAATCAGTTAACTTTTCTTTTTTCCCAAGGCTTTATGCTTCATCCCTGAATTCAGGCCAGCATTTCTCCAAATGTTAATGTACTCAGGACATAGGAGATGTTCAAGTAGCAATAGTTCTATCCAAATATTGCATTATTATTAGAAAATAGCATACAATGAAAATACCAGAAGGCTTTCTCTTTAATTTAGTAAGTTGTTAATTCCATAATATTATAAGAGCTTGGATGCATGTAACAGACTTCTTGAGTCCCTGCGCTTCCTCAGGTTGAGGAAAGTTGCTCCTTTCTATTGCAAAGTAAAAGGGCACAGATCCCTGTGGTCAGGAGGGGAGGGGGTTTGGGATTGCCACAGCAAGCAACCCAGGCAAACAAGGTCTAGAATTTCTGACTTGCAAACTCCTGAGGGTAATTACGAACTCACCCAGAGGTGACCGCTGTGTATGGATTTTTGTCACTTTGCAGAGCAGAGTTGAGGAACTGTGGCAAGGCACACTGCTTAAACTTTTTATACAAGTGTCTAATTTATTAGTGTAATTTCCATGAATGAGCCTAGTTAGTGTGTATTATAATCACTGAGTATCCAGAGGAAAAACTGTCTTTGTCATCAAAAGATGTGTGCATCACATTCTGAAATGCATACACCCATGGCTGAGTTTTCCCTTAATGGAGGTATTCCATTTTGCTCACTTTGATGACCTGGAATTTTTGAACTAGAAGGATCTTTAAAAGAGACTATTTAACCCAATCCCTCTCAATGTCCAAGGGCACACGATGAATTACCAGCAGAGCTGAGACTAGAACACAGAGCTCTTGGTTTCCAAACCATTGCTTATCTTTGAATGAAGCCTGGACAAGATGCTCTCTGAGTCTCTCTCACCACTCATCGAACAGCCAAACATCATGGACCTAAGGAATTCACATACGGTCTTTATTTTCTGTAGCTCTCATATGAGGCCTTGGAGAAAGGTTTTCATTACCTTGAGTTATGGTGGAATCTAATACTTTAATTTACTTAAGCCCCAAGAAGTTCAAAGGTTATAAGTAGAAGAAGGAATGAAGGATTGAGACAGGACTCTTTCCTCAATCCTCTTAAGTAGATAAAGTTTACATAGGAGAAGAGACACCATGGTCTTCAAGGGCCACTTCCCAGCTCTGACACTTTAGGAATCTTTGTGCCCAGGACAAACCAAAAAGAAATGTTTGGAACCAAGAATGAAGACTTCCTTTCAAAAGCGAGGTAAGTCTTGACATTTGGAATAGATTGAGGTGGAAGGTGCTCTTTCTCTAGGCTTCCAACACAAATTGACATTCTCCAAGAAAAGATGGGCATTTTCCCTTTGAAATGTCCCCAAACAACAGGATGGAGGACTGGGTTGACTTCCACAGGTCAGTATGAAGCTGGGGAAAATATGTGTAGTTATTTGGATGCTGGTGTATATTTTATGCTTGCTTTTTTGGTAACAAAAAGGACTATGGCTGGAGTTTCTTATATTCTGGAAAGATAACATGGTTACTGATACTTAATCATGAGGTCGATTTGGTAGTTCATGGAGAGGTCTTGAGTCCATTCAGGTTAGGGCTCACATCAAGTAAGAAAGGCAGGTCAAGTTCAAAGGTGTCTGCCTGGGAGGGAATGGATGTTAGAAAGTGTTCCCAGACCTTAGTGTGACAAAGGAATAAGTCTGGAAGCCCCTGTCCTCCTCATACTTCTCCTCTTTCATCCACACCTTCCTCACTCCCGTCTCAGAGAAAGAGATACCCATTCATTTCTTTCCCCACCAACTCACTCTCCTGGCAATCTTGATTTGATCTTCCTGTGAATGCCAGTTGTACCGGTTAGTCTTCTCTCACATCACTATTTCCCCATCTCATTCGTTCCTTCTCTTCTGCCTACATTCATGGTGGAGCTTGATTTGAAAGGCAGTGCAATGCTAGAGTCAGATAAACCTGGGTCTGAATCTTTTCTGTCATTTGAAAGCTGCATGTCCTTGAACAAATCACTAACCTCTCTGAGCCTCAGTTTCCTCCTCGCAAAATGGGGGCAATAATAGGATCTATGATTTAAGGTTTTTTTTAAAAAAAAGATGAATGATAATGAGCATATAGTACTTGCCATATAGCAGACACTTTCTAAATAGTAGCCATTCTTATTTTTTGTGATTGTTATATAGTATATCATATTATTACAACTCATCTTCTGCTAGACAAAAAAAGTTCTTTTAATGTAGGGGAGCATTTCTTCTTCTTTACCTTGGAGTATCTGTCCTACTTTTGTGACATGACATATCTTCACTAAATGTTTGCTGAGTAAATATGGCCACTGATTTGTTACAGTTTTTTATGGAGTATGAAAGTTTGGTCCAGATTCCAGGCCTTTACTCATTTGTCTTTTTTGTGTTTTCTGAAATTCATTGAGTAATTAAAGAAAGACTTGGCCTAATTGTGGTCATTTGCCAGTCCACCAGAAGTCATAGTGACTTACGGAGTTGTAGTCCTTAGTATGCAGATAAAGTTTATGACTTTTAGTGTCCACGGAAACTAAAAAAGTAGGAATAATAAGATGTTTTTAGGAAGAATAACTGGAGTTAAATGCACACATAGGATTCTAATTTTTGCTCTTTAAAGAACAATGAAACTCAGCTATTCATTATCTTGCCTTGAACTACATAAAACAACAAAATGTCGAATCCAGAGCACCCTATAGACCATATAGCCAGCATTTCCCAAACTGTGTTCCAAGTATGTTAATTGTTGTTATAGACAGAAAACAGAGGAGAGGTCTGTGGCCAAACAGGTTTGGGAAGTTTTGGCATAAACAAAGATAAGCAAGTTCCCTTACTGCAGAATCCTCACTATTTATTAATCTACCAACACGCATCTTAAATATCCCATAGAGGATACAACATATAATGACTTCCAAATTCATTGACCAAGGCACATTTTCTTGTGGAGCTTATCTCAGGATTATTGTCAAGAGTGATCTACTGCTAGCCTCTTTATTTTATAGATGTAGAAATCAAGTCCCAGAAAATTAAAGTCATTTGCCAAAGACTGTTTAGTGGTAGAGCAAAAAGAACCTAGCTGTCCTCATCCTTATCTGAAATTAGTCTTTCTGTTTATTTTTGCTTTCTTGGAGAGATAATAAAATCCACATAATAATTATATCATTTTTTTCTGCATTTTCCAAGCAAGCTTAGGCTAAAAATATCACAGCTAACTTTTGAGAATTAAACACATTAATAATGAAATGACTTTCCCATAAAATGGGGAGTACAATTATTTCTAAAGTTCTATTAGGAAAATTATTAGTGCTTTTTTTAGACTAGAATTCCCCAAATAAATGTTTTCTGAAATTTCACTCATTCTTTTTATAATTAGGCATAAAATGATTCATATTTCATTCATAATTTAACAAATCCTTGTGGTTATTTCCAAATAAGATTGGTATTTCTGCACGTTATAGATAAGCAGTCATATGTGACATAAAGCTCTTTTTAAAAAATAATTAGTTTTGCAACGTGATATATAGAATTTCTCAAAATCTGATAGAAAAGAATAATCAAAAATTCATAAGAAATATAAGAATCTGTTGTCAGTGTAATGAAACTAAAAGAGTGTGAAAGTGAAATTATAGTATCTTAGTCTCTGGGAGGCTATTTTTCTAGCTGCGAGGTTTTCAAGCTTTTAACCAAGGGTGGCTAATGTCTACTACTTTCTTGTTAAGAAAACAAAAATAAATAAACAAACAAAAATACAAAGATAATTTAAGTTTTGAGTCCAAGATAGCTTAAGAAAAAATCATTGTGTGTTATTATTGTTGATTTTTTTTTTTTTTAGACAGGGTCTCTCTCTCTCTCTCTCTCTCTCTCTCTCTTGCTCAGGCTGGTTTTGAACTCCTGACCTTAAGGGATCCTCCCACCTTGTTCTCCCAGAGGGCTACAATTAAAGGTGTGAGCCACCATGCCCAGCCCTTCTTGTTGATGTCCTAAATGCATTCACCACAAGCCACTGGAGCAAATGATAATTTCTTTCACACATGCAGGCTTCTCCATGCACAAGAACTAATGACTAGGAAACCATAAGTTGAATAGTCAAGTGATAAAGGCTACTTGTGCATTTGTTATTGTAACAAGAAGTGAAGTTTTACTACCATTTTCTATTTTTATTACAGGAGAAATCTTCATCCATACAGTTAGGAGAGTATAGGTTACCTTCCCAAGCAATTGGATGCTAATGACCACAACAAGAAAGGCCAAGAGGCTACCATATTCTTTTAAGGGACTATAGAAGCTCAGTTACTCTAGAAATTGCCATCCTTCCCCTAGGAAGTTGTACTATTACTGGCTAAAGGAGGAATCACTAGATAACTAAGCTAATGAATATCTCTTAAGATTTAAAACAAACATTGGATGCTAAGAGAGAAGTTTTTATATCTGTGTCATTGGCTAGGTAAAAGCACTTAGACATTGTTGGGTTTCCAAGAGTATTTAGAATCAATATTTATTCAGAGAATGTTTAAAATGAATGTGCCAGAAAATGTGTCTCTAAAAACAGTACACAAGATTTGAGACATGAGAAGGTTGTGAGCTTTGTAATTCAATATACCGGCCACTGACTTCAACAGTCTCCCTCATCTATATTTAAGGTCACCTTCCAAATGTGGGAACTGATGGGCCATACGGTTTATGTTGCCGTAGTTGTCCTGTTTGGACTGTTAATAAATTTCCGAATAAACTGAAGGCAGATACCCGACCTAGGTTTCATGCTTCTCACCATATATGGTTACTGTGGCATCATGTACCTTGTACGTTCACGATAAACGCTAGTTAACTGGGTGATGGATACACTTCTGACCTCACCAGTTAGCCTCCGTAGCTAAGCTTCTCACTTAATTCTCGGGGCTCTTCCTAGACTGTATATGCTTCGTATTTAGCATTCATCTGATGTTCCTTTAAGCCATTCTGTTATTTCAGATACTACCTTAGCAAAATGTCTAAGTACCAAAGAGTCTTTTTTTTTTTTTTAACAACTTAGAAGGGAGATTGAGAGTCATAAGTGTGCTGCCAGCCTTGGAACGGTTTGCCTAGTGACCTAATTCCATGGGAATTTGCCAAATCCGCTCTGTGGAAGAAATCCAGGGCTGTTCCTTCAGTCCCCATGGGTTACTCAGCTGACACTCCACACAGCCAGGCTCTTCACCTTGTTGTGACCTTCAGGGGACTCTTGCCTTCATGCTACACCCTTCTAATTCTGCTATATCAAATAAATGATAACAAATGAAGGTGCAATCACGCACGTGGCTTTTAAAAATTTATGCAATGCACAGATCTTGTTTCAGATGCTATTTCTTATGCTGAATTATGACATGCACTTATTTCTCATTACTCTAGGCTTCTGTCACGCATTTTGAATAATTCCAGAAGTTTCTTAGAGTCATTTATCCAGTATGTTACCAAGACATGCTCCCTAAGAGACAAGGGACTCATTGCCCAACAAGGACCTTCACGTAACTTTTCTCTCTTTTCCCACAAGCTCCTTCTAAAGCCAGATCTAAAGTTATTTTCGACATCACGGTCAATTGGACATGGGCATGTATTGATCTGACATTCTCTTCAGTAAACCAATACCAAAGTCGTATGTGTTGGTACACTCAGAATTGTACTTTAATTCTGTTCTGTCTACAACAAGCTTATAACCTTTTCTGAAGAACACTTTGTATCTGCTTTTTTTTTTTTTTTTTTCCGTTCATCTGAAAGTACTGCAATGGCCTTTGGCCAAAAGCGATGAAGTTGTGACTTTCTACCTCCTATACAGCCTGCTCAGGGACATTAATGTAGGAAAAGTAAACCTACTCTATTATCCCAAATGGCTTTTCAAATAATTAGGGGATTTTAATCATAGTGTCCAGCTGATGCTTTCGGGTTCCCTACAGGCAACCCAACAATTT
Organism: Eulemur rufifrons; assembly: GCF_041146395.1. Lineage (NCBI taxonomy): Eukaryota > Metazoa > Chordata > Mammalia > Primates > Lemuridae > Eulemur > Eulemur rufifrons. The sequence goes on along the minus strand of NC_091007.1, from coordinate 5,990,651 downwards.
CAAGGTGAGCAAGATGGCCCTGTTCATTTAGGAGAGAACACCTTGTTCTCACTGCAGATGGCCTTCAATTCATGCAAACGCAGACAGCATCACTGAGCATGCCATGATTGAAGTGGATTATTTGGCAACTATGCTTGCCGTGTTGGAGCTGAACACCATCTCATGGCGCTATCTTCAAGAGCAGAAGTGATTCAAATTTTTAAACAGGCAGAGATTTTTTTTTTTTTTTTACAAAGTTAGATTTTTGGCCTTTTGATCTTTTCCAAGCTGGCTCCAAACTCAATGAGTGACTTCTGACTTCTTTTCTAGATAGAAGGTGATGAAAGTACATGCCAAGACCCTAGGGACCTTCAGAGGAATCACGGAATGATCTTCAAATGGCCTCAAAGTGAATATGAATCAAAGGTCTCAAAAAGTACAAAGTCTTGTAACTAGCAACTCCGCTACTGTCTGAGTCCGATTTGTGCCGCTATCACGAGATACCATGGACTGGTAATTTATAAAGGACAGAGACTAATTTCTTACAGTTCTGGCAACTGGAGAGTCCAAGATCAAGGGGCTGGCATGTGGCGAGGGCCTCGTTGCTGCATCATCCCACGGCAGAAGGTAGAAGGGCAAGAAGGGGGGCCCAACGCGATTTTGTAAAAAATTCCCTTTCGAGAAAATGAACCCACTCCCAAGATAATCACATTAATTCATCCACAAGGGCAGAGTCCCCGTGACTAATCACCTCTTAAAGTTCCCAGCTCCCAACACTGTAGCATTGGGGACTGAGTTTCCAACACTCAGACTTCGGGATCACATTCAAACCACAGCAACCAGTAAAAGTTTAACCTCAGTAAGTATAATCAAAATACATACGCATAGTTAAATATAAGGATAATCATCACAGTGTTCTTTATAATACTGAAATTTGGAAACAAATATCCAACAACAGGGAAACGGTTGAATACTGTAGCTAGAAAACATTTTGTAGTAAGAGCATATTTATTGACCGTCACAATATTTTACATGAAATAAGATAGCAGACTACAAAACTGCTTCTATCATGTTTTTTTTTAAGAAAAAGCGCAACATACGACAACATGGTTACTGTATCGGTGATCATATTTTGAAATTTCTATCTGCATTTTCTAACTTCTATAGGAAATGTGTTGTATTTTTACAGTAAAAAGGAAAGGAGAAAAAGTAGGCATTAAAATTTATATTAAAATATTTTCTCTTCTTTCTTTTAAAGACGATTTTAAAGGGGAATGAATGGAGTGAAGCTGCTACAAAGGTGAACAGAGACGCCCTGATCTGTCCCTGTACCCTGCCAGGAGGGACAGGAAAAGGGCTGCTTCTAGGAGGAAACTGAGGCGAGTGAGTTCACACGGAGAGGTGCAGCATGTCCATGTGCCTGTTCACACCCCGGCTGCACGGGGGCGGGTGGGAAGTGGGGAAGAACCAGCTAGTTCTGAACACCACCAGCAGGGCAAAGGTACAAGATGCTGGCTTCTCGAAGAGTTTGCAGAAGGAATATCAATGCACTACCTTCTCAAAAAAGATATACATACTGCACACACATGCACACACTACACACACATACACACATACATACACACATATATGCTATACGTGTACACACATATACACGTAAACACATACACACATATACTCTACACATAGAACACACATGCACACATACATGCTACACACACAATATGAATGAAAATCAAATGTCATAAACATCAGACTGTATATCAAATGCAACATTATGTCAGCATTGCAAACGTAGTATTCATGAACACTTTACCACATTTGAAAACAATTTGTGAGCTGGATGTTCTCAATTGTCCTAAATTCCCAAGTATGCACGTTGATTGCTGATAAATCACATTGAATTATAAATCAAGTGAGTTATCCACAGCAAACACGTTTTAAGAGCAAAGTTATAAAAATTCTTTTAATTTTTTCATTGTAAAATATGTAGTTAATCTGAGCTGGGGGTGCCTTTCTGTGCGTGATCTGAGGTCAGGTAGGATCTCTGACATGAAGAGTGCTGGTGATCTAAGTCCTGCTTGCTGCGTGAACTGTGTTCTCTCCTTCCCAGATCTTTCTCACTCTCCTGCCTCCTCCTCTGAGCAGGTAGACAAGCTCAGCTCCTTTGCATTATAAAATTGCCATCTATCCACTCTTCCTCACCTCTCAGCTGTTCCCCTATTCCTGTCCTCCTCTTCCCAATTTCTCAAAAATGATCCACATGTATTGTCTTTATTTTCCCACCCTTTATTTCACAGATATGTGGTTTCTCTTCTACCCATTCCACTAAAATGGAATGGCCTCATCAGGGACACCAACAACCTTGTTCCTAAATCTGATTCGTACATTTCAGTGTCTTACCCGCTTCCTCTTCCCCTTCTCGAAGCATGGCCGCCTTGGCTTCCGGGATACTTTTCCCTCTTGGTTTTCCTCTTACCTCTCTGCCCGCTCGTTTGTCTTCCTTGCAAACTCCTCTTTGTTCTTTATATGACAATGTTCTTTGGGGATTTTATCCAAGACTCTCTTTTCTTTCTCTGCAGACTCTCCCAGGGCAATTCCCCTGGTTCATCTACCATCTACAGGACAATGATTCTCGAACCTATAAACCTGTAATCCCTGTGTCTCTCTTCCCGCACCGCCCCCCCCACCCCCCAGAGTTCAGACCAATAGATCCAACTGTGTACAGGCCACCTCCAAGAAGCAGTTTAGAATTAAACTACTAAATGGGATTTCCATGTCTTCTCTCACCCCCGCTCCCATCTTCTCTTCCTTGTACTCCTAATACCAGCAACTCGGCATCAACTCTGCTGGACACTGGGAGCTGGCTGTGACGCATCACCCTCCCCCATCTGCCACATTCAACCGCCCGGAAGTCCTGACTCTCGCATCCTCTGTCAGCCCATCCCCTTTTCCAACCCCAGTGCTGCCCTCCTGCCACCACCGCGACATATCTGCGTTCCTACAACAGCCTCCTGAACAGCCTCTGCCTGCCGATCCTTCCTCCACTCTGCCCTCCAAGTGATATTTTTCAAAATGCAAAGCAGATCTGACATGCCATTGCTTAAATCCTTCAATGCCTTCCCCAGTCCTCTCAGGGAAAAGTCCGAAGTCCTTACCATGGCTTACAAACCCAGCCAGACGTGGTTCCAGGATGTCCACATGGCTTCCTACCCTGGTTCTGTTAGAGTGAAGTCCCTCCCCGACCACTCCACACCTTCACTTGCCTCCAGGCCTCCGTGCATGCTAGTCCCTGGCCTACAACAATCTTCCCTGCCTCACCATCTAGCTAGCTAACCCCTACTGCCTTTGGGATCCGTTTAGGAGGAAGTCCCAAATCAGAATCAGGTGACTCTTCTAAGTGTAGCCACAGCATTCCTTATTCTAACAGGGCTTTTCATGTTGTCTATAATCACTTGGTTACTTGGCTATCTCCTCTCCTCACTAAGCTGTAAACTCTAGGAGGCCAGAGATTATGTCTGTACTGTGCAGCATAATAAACCCATAATAAATATTTGTTGAATATGTAAATGAACAAGCACCAGGCACATATCTGATTGGCTACTAATGAGTCCGACCTTGGTAGGAGATTTGCTGAGTCAGTTCTCCCATCGACCAACGTTGTCCTTAAACATTGTTCTGATGCCTTCTAAAACCATTGGGAAAGTTCTCTAGTATTCACCAAGCACTTTGAAATAGTGGGATAAATGCTCCTGGGGAAGGTGGCCTATTTTAAATAAGACTTGGGTCTGGCTGCCCAGAACAAAATGAGCTGCCTTTACTGCAATGATGCCATTAAAGGTCATTTGTTACAAGCATTGAAATTTACTGCTAGTGGGGAAGGAAGCCACAAGTACATTCAAGGCCACATTCAGACAGACGCTTGCTGCTGTTTGCATGAATCAGTGGATGCCTCTGTTCCGAATGCTTTTATTCTCAATAACCTGACGCACAACTGTTGCCACATTCGTAAAAGTAAGCAAATAAATTTATACAAGAGATTACCAGATTTCCTTCCCAGTTATAGCAGAAGCTCAGGATGGAACTGATTAGCAAATACTCTCTGTTGATAATGAAGGAGTATTATTTATGAACTCTTACACGGTGGCAGTAGCAATATTAACTTTCCACTTGTGATTGCCAGGTTAATTTATAAAGGAGGCAGCAGAAATGAAGGACATTCCAAATTATTAGGATGAGTTCATTTGGGGGCAGGGGAATATTAAATTTAGGCTTAACAAATAAAAGGACTTTTGGCAGAGTTTAATCAAGCACTCAGAGAGCCGCCGTTTCTCACGGTGCAGATGAACTAGGAGTCCAAAGTCGGAGGGGAACCTGCAGCTAGGCAGTTGCAGGCACTGAATGTTATTTTTATGCCATTTCTCACTGAGATAACTGTGGCCTATGCATGTGTATTCTTATTGTAGCAGAGGCCCTCCCTAGGAGACGCCTTTGTAAAATATGAGGTTAATATCATCTAAGTGTGATTCAAGATCCAGGGCTTAATTTCTTTAAATAGAAGGGAATATTCAGTGCAGAGCTTCAATAACTCATAAAAAGAAATCCTATGCCTTTAAAGTAACCACAGACCTAATGCACATTCCTTACAGAAGAACAGTTAGGCTCACGATTTCAGGAAAGTGTCCTGGTGGACGTATGTCCCCCAAGCCCACGTGAGTGGAACAGGATCTAGGTTTGATTCCGACAATCTCTTATGCGAACCTAATGAGCTATAAGCTTCAGGGTTTTCTACTCTACCCCTCATTTTTTAAATGGGGCAGAGATATTTGCTTGGAGATCTCAAGAGCAGGATCCAGGGTCTAATTAGCTAATGTTTGCGGAGCACTTTGAAGATGGAAGTGCCTATATGAAATTCACAATCATGACCATTATTATCACAGAGCTCATAGGAGCTCAGAAATTCAGGAGTGACGATTCAAGAGCCCACGTTCAGAATGCTAGTGAGATTACTTAAGAAAACATTTAAACCAATTCTTGCAATGATTCCGATTCGGAGGATTTATACGGTTCAGCATGACTGTCTCCCAAGTCATGCGTGACAATACAAATGAGACTGCACTCTTACTAATCATGTAGGAAAGAACTGATAAAAGGAATCCAAGGTGCTTTAGGTCTGTGTTGCCTTTAAAGCCAAATTCCTAGTCTGTTACCCTGATGAGAAACAGCAACCAGCTAGCCTAGTTAAGGGTGGTGCAGACCAAAGACAAATGGATGCAGATTGCCAGCAGGAAGTGCCAGTTACATCAAACAAAGCATTTCCCTGGGCTAGGAACTAAAAAATTTAGTGGGGACAAAACCAAATCAGGCAACTGACCTCAGCTCTACTTTCTCAAAGGCGCTGGGCACCACCCCTCACACTGATCTCGTTACTTTTCTAAACATTTATCGAAGGGAGATATGAGCTATAGGTTTCTCATAAATGCCCTTTATCGGGTTGAGAAAACTCTCTTCGATTCCTTGTTTGCTGAAAGTTGTTTTTTTTTTTTAAATCAGGAATGGATGTTGGATTCTTGTCAAGTACTTTTTCTATGTCCACTGAGATGATGTTTTGTCTTTTTTAGTTTATTAACGTGATGAATCACTGATGGATTTTTGAACGTGAAATCAACGTAGCATTTCTGGAATAAACTCCACTGGTCATAATCTATTATACTTTTATACATTGTTGTATTTGATTTGCTAAAATTCTGTTTAGAATTTTGTTTTGCATGTGTGTTCTGTAGGAATATTGTACTGTACTTCTCTTTCCTGCTTTTGGTATCAGGGTAATGCTGGTCTCATAAAATGAGTTGTGAAGTATTCTCTCCTTTTCTGAAAGACTTTATGCAGAATTGATATTATTTCTTTCTTAACTGTGTGATAGAATTCACAAACAAAACCACCCAAGCCTGGAGCTCTCTTTGTGGGAAGGTTTTTTAGCAACAAATAATTTATTTAATAGATACAGGTATATTTCATTTCCAACTATCTGACTATTTTTCAGACATCTTTTTATTATTGGTTTCTAATTTAACTTAATTTAAATGTGGTCCAAGAGTATACTTTATGTTACTGAATTACAGAATATGATCTATCTTGGTAAATGGTCCATGTACCCCCTGAAAAGAATGCTTATTCTATGTTGTTGGCTGGAGTGTTCCATAGATGTCGACTATATCAAATTGATTGTAGCGTTGTTCAAATTTTCTATATGCTGATTTCCTGTCCACTTGTTCTACTAATTATTAATGGAGTAATATCAAAACCTCTGACTATAATTATAGACTTAACTATTTCTCCTGTAGCTCTATTAGTTTTTCCTTTGTGTATTTTGAAGCTATTAAATTCCATGCATAAATGTTTAGGATTATTATGTCCTCTTCATTAATTGACTCTTTTATCATCATGAAATGACCTTTCTTATCCCCATTAATATTCTCAGCCTCACAATCTACTTTGTCTAATACTAGTATAGCCACTTCAGCTTTTTAAAAATTAGTTTTATCCATCACAAAGCCCACTACAGCAAAGAAATATAAATAAATAATAAAATAAAATAAATTAAATTAGTTTTAGCATGGTACATTTTCGGCATTCTTTTACTTTTAAACTACCAGTGTGTTTATATTTAAAGTGTGTTTTCTGTAGGCAGCGATACAGTTGGGTCTTGCTTTTATTTTTTGTCCAATCTGATAGCCTCTGCCTTTTGACTATTTACATTTAATATAATTATCAATATGGATAAATGTAAATCTATTATCTTACTATTTGTTTTCTATTTGTCCTATATGTTCTTTGTTCCCTTTTCCCTCTTTTCATGCCTTATGTTTGATCAACTAGATTTTTTTATGATTCCATTGCATATCGTCTAATCCTTCCAGATGTTTCCCCACCACTACCATGATGCTGTCCTGTGGACTCCAGCTGCCTTGGTATCCCTGGACTCTCAGCTCTCCTTCTTCAACTCAGCAAGACTTCTAGACTCTGCCTGTGTTCCCCCTCCCTGAACATGGCTTGTAAGTCAGCTAGGGTAGTAGCCAGGGCAATCGTAGAGCCTGCCTCATTTGTCTACCATCTTTCCAGAATCACTGTTGTCTGGTAGCCAGTGTCTTAAAAATTGTTATTTCATATGTTTTGTCCATTTGTTTTGTTTCTGGTTGGACTATGGTCTAAATGTTTGTGCCCCTCCAAAATTCATATGTTGAAACCTAATCCACAACGTGATAGTATTAAGAGGTGGGGCCTTTGGGAGGTGATCAGGTCATGAGGGCAGAGCCTTCAAGGATAGAATTAGTGTCCTTATAAAAGAGGCCTGAGGGAGCTTGTTCACCCTTTCCACCATGTGAGGATATATGGAAAGTGTCATCTATGAGGAATAGACTCTCAGTAGACACCAAATCTGCTGGTACCTTGATCTTGGACTTGCCAGCCTCCAACACTGTGAGCTATACGTTTCTCTTGTTTATGATTTACCTAGTTCAAGGTATTCTGTTATAGCAGCCTGAAAAGACTACAACAGGTTATTTCAAACAGGAGGGTAAATCCAGTTACTTTTACTCTGTCTTAGCCCAAAGTGATTCTGGGTGGGAAGTGGTGTTATTGGCAGTTATGATTTATTCTGATGCAAATTGGACATGTTTTAAAACATGAGTCTGAAGACTGTCTGTAACTATTTATAGAATGTCCTAAAATATTTAAGAAAACTGGTGGAAACTTTTTCTTATGTTAATTAGCTCCAAAATTTATAGTGTCATTAAAATATTAAAGCAAAGCAAACCAGAAACAAATAGCTAATTCTTGCTCTACTTTAACAATCTCTGCAAACACTAATGTAACCTCTCTCTCTCAAGAGCTTAGTTAAAAGAAATGCTTGTTAGATTTATTTTGTTTTCAGCAAAGAGAGGTCGTTATGGGTTAACGATTACCCAAGTCTCTCCTTGATTTAACCTTAATCTATAAACACAGGTCTATGTCTTGAAAGCTATCATACTAAATAAAACAAACTTATTATTGATATTGGTGTCTAAATGTTTACTGCAATGCCTAGAAGATGCAAACACAAAGCTAACTTGCCTCCACATGTTATTATCTGAAAATATATGTCTTCCATACAGCATGCTCTAAAAATATCCTCTTAGTACTCTGAAACTAATGATTTTTTTAAAAAAAGCATGAGGAAAACCACATAAATATTTATACATTTTCCATATATTATTTTTTAAAGGGCAGTTTTTGTTTCTTATTTGTATTTTCCTCTGATTCTTTCTCATATATCAGCTATTTTTCCTTACTCTCTTTCCCAAACCTTTCATTTTTTTAAGAGCATCTGCTATGTACAATGCCAGTGCCCTGTATTCTGTGTTAATGGTAATGTCTGAACATTCTCTGGAGCAAATTACTTAATGACCATCCAGCTTGTTTTGTCTGGATGGTCAGCACTTGCTTTTTAATTATTTTGTTTTTCCTTATTTCTTTCCCAAATTCATACACACACACACACACACACACACACAAATATAATATATATTTGGCCTGGGATTAATTCCCTTGATTTTAAGAAGAGGAAAAAAAAAATATCCTTAAGTTTGGGGGCACAAAGAACCATCCTTACTTCCCAGGAGTAAGGGAACACAGATTTGTCAGATGTTGGGTTCTCTGTTTCATCCCAAGCCAAAGAAGGCTCCCTAGAAGTGATGAAGATGAAGACCTCCATCAATCACTGACTCTCTCCACCCAGAATACAGCTCCCAGAATGAGTCCTTTCTGCTTCTATATGCAACATCCCACTGACTTGGGAACCTGAGGGTTCTGCGACACCCTCAGGTGTGGCTGTCCCCAGGCTCTGCACTTGGCTCTCCTAGAGACCTGGATCCCTGTCCACCACTTGGCCCAGCTGGCTCTGTGCTCACTTTTGGCCTCACGGGCTGACGCTAGTTCACCACTGCCTTGCTCTTCACTTTGACCTTGCTGTGTGCATTGACATTGAGCACTACATCGCCCACGTGACAATTTGTCCCTCAGCTTCCCGAATTCCTTCACCTCATTTACTTTCAGGGTCCCATTTCCTGTCTCCCCCGCAGTGCACTGGTACCCAGAGCTCTGCCCATTTTCCTTCTACACATCACCGTCCCACTCTGGGTGGTGTCCGGCTGAGTACAAGGGTGTAAGGCAACAGCCAAACAAGCAGAGAAAAACCAAAAAGAGAGAAAAATCGAAGCACACCCTGAGATAGAAGCTGCCTTTCCGCTAGCCCTGTTTTGCCTTGACTGTGACTTTCTGCGAAAAAATGGGATGAGAGAGGAATGTAACAGTAGGGAAAATGGCGTGGAAATCGCATCGGGGTAGGAATTATGAGAAATCAAAGAATAGATTCTAAATATTTTGCAGAGAAATGGTAGCAAATTGAAAATTGAGGCAACGGAAGGGGAGGAGGTTGAGAAATTGGTGAGGAATGAAAGAAAATACACTGTAAAGGAATCTAGGGAACAAGATGCCACGGATTTTTTCGCAGAAAGAAATCATGTTTTGCTGGGACCAGATTTAATCCATGTTGGGTACATCGTGGCACCGAATTCTGTGAAATGTCTGGCAGTACTTTTTTTTTTTTTCTTTTTCCATACAAGTGTTTCTGTAGATATGTAGGTTTGCTACAAACTGCTTTCACCGTGCAAAGGATTTTTTCCTACAAAACTTTCCAAGGTACCACATTTCAAAACCCTGCGTATAAAAAAGAAAACGATAAACACAGGGACATTGTTATAAGATATTTTAACCGGGCAGAGAAAATAAAGCAGAGACAGGTGCTGGGAGTTAAGCATAGACATTGCACACATTTTATGTCAGGCAGAGCCTAAATGTAACATCTTTCACAGAGTGCTGCATGCCAACCCAAGAAGATTCATACACTGATTATTGTAAGAAATCACACGTATCAAGCTTGATCTTACAGTTCATATGTATGCAAAACACTTATCAGAATGATGGAAGTTTTGCTTTTGTAGACATGGCAATATTGTATACAACTGGTATTTATTGGCCTCCATAAATAGGATGCATTAAAGAGTCAGTTAAGGCCTCCTATAGCATTTCTCTGATTTCTTAGTTTAAATGCTCTCTGTCTTCCCCTCAGCCTTGCGCCGTCAGCCCAGTTATGAGAAAACAGGGGGGTTATGCTTCTATCACCAACTGTCCCCTTGTTACTTATTGCTATCCTTTATTTAAGAATCAGACAACTGTATCACAACGGTATTTAGAAGTTCATATCATGTATTTATGCCAATTTCCTTTGTAAGGAAAAAGATGTATCTCCCATTTCTCTCTCTTCACCAGGACAATAAGGGAGCTACTTGCAATTCCTTTCTTCCTTCAAAAATAATGAACTAGGGCTCTTCTGTCAGAATGAAGAGAGCAAATCAGGAAGAGGACAATTTATTGGCCATTAGCAAGGTCACATGTCAGTGAATTAAATCCTAAAGGAAGTTCCAGAGGCCTGGGATTTGCCTATTTCTACTTTGTTGATACAATGGGAACAAAGTTAAATATAGTTAATGCCAACTTCACTACTTAGCATCAGAAATATTTCTCTCTCTTCTTGTCATCCACCATCATGGACAAGGCTCAGAGGCAGGAGGACCGAATGGGAAGGAAAATCAGAGAAAACAACTCTTTCTGGTTTTAAAGGCCAGGCCTGAAGACAGAATTGTTAGGTCTACTAGTCAACTTTAAATAAGGGTTTCCTGATCATATTGTGTCTCTCCCTCTCTCTCCCTCTCCCTCTCTCTCTATCTCTAAGTATTCACACACACACACACACACACACACACATACACACACATATATACACATATACTAGGCACAAATATTTCAAAGAAAAGATGAAGACTTTCTGCACGTTTCATAGGATGTCCAAAACTATTTAAGAAAACTTGGTAAGAATTTTTTGGGACCATTTAATTAGGGTAGGAAATCAGACCCTCAGTTTCCAATTTCTTATTATGATTTAAAATTTCATAGATGACGGTTTGGTGGGGTGTATGCACACGTGCACAGACGTACACATTTCCCACTGGCAGAATGATGAAATAGTAACATTTTAGTGAGTATCAGCAAATAAGAACTCAAGGCCTGACTTTGACATCAGTATGTGTCCTTGGGTCAGTCACATAAAGTCTCCAGACCTTGGTCTCCTGGGTTAAAAATGTTGGTAGAGAGAAGGATCTGGGCAGGGACCGGGGATGGGTGATGGGGGGAGGTATTTAGCAATGTTAGTAATTTTCCCTTTATGAAACTTGCTTATAAATCCTTCCCAGGCACCTCTCACACACTGCAAGCATTCTATCAGAGAAAGGCCATCTCTGGAAAAGAATTATTTGGTTTTTATTTGAACTTGTCATCTTATAAAATGTTTGTCCAGGTCCCAAGCATAATTTGTCTCCATTTGGACTTAAAATAATGAATACTATTATATATATTTCCTGAAAAATGAGGACTTGTAGAAAAATAATTAGCTTGTGAATTTCATTTTTTTTTTTTTAGAATTGGGGTCTTGCTATGTTGTCCAGACTGGATTTAAACTACTGGGCTCAAGCAATCCTGCCACCCTAGCTTCCCGAGTAGCTGGGATTACTGAATTTCATAAAATGTTGTTTTCTGAGACATTTGTCTCTCCAATGAGAGAGAAACATTTTTTCGGTATTTGGAGATTGACGGAAAGAGTTCACATATATTCAGTTTTATTTTGTCTTAATCTTGCTGCCTCTGTCTTGAGTCTAAATGCAAATTAATTTGCAAACAGAGTACGAAAACTGACCACACATTTAAAAAACCTGTATCGAGAGAACATCAGTTCTTACCTGCAATGTTGTCGCTGACGTACTGTCTCTCAGGTTTCTCTTTCTCTAGTAGTGGTGTCTCCAGTAGGGCCTGTATTTATCTCTGTACGAAGCCGAATTTCACTTTACTTTCTCTTTATGGTCTTATCACATCGTTTACAAACACTTTGTCTCTGTTACGGAAAATAAATGAAATTCCAGGCTTTCGACAAAATGTCACGCAGAAATGGATGGTCCAAAAATCTATATTTAGATGACTGACTCCTGTTTGAGGAAGACATGATAAATGTTTCATGCATATCAACTGAATGATGATGGATTTAATGATCATACCCTAACTGGGGAATGCTATTTCGGAATAATTAAATGTTCCATCATTTGCAAGTCTAAATAGTCCATTGTTAGTTACTGTTTTTGTCTGTCAACAGATCGTCCCGTTTTCTAAAGGAAATTTATCATTAAAACAATTGAAGTGATAGCTACATACCACCGGAGTGTGTTAGCAATAGCACATTTCATGGGACTCTAATTCATAGCTACAGTTTAGCAAAACTTAATTTATGTAGGAGTCCGCTTCATAAATGACAAACATGACAAGCATTGTGTAAAAAGCTCCCGGTAGATATTTATCTTCAGGTATTGAAGAGATCCTCTGCTTCAAGAGGTGGCTAAGCCTTTTGTCAGATAAAAAGTCTCATGGAAGGAAAAAGCATTTAAAAAGTATTTTACAATTAAGTAATCATTTCACGATTTGTTTTCTTGCTGATCTTTGCATGTTAGAGGCTTTTACACCCTATGTTTTCCTTTTAAAATCTGCATTATTGTTAAGGCATTTCAAGATAATTTTATCTAATCATCTAATTATATTAAATATATTCTTTAATATATATTTTAATATTTAACTCCTTTAGGTCTTGGTCCTTTCAGCTGCAAAATAGTGGTGGAGAGAAAGAGTGGGCCTGAGCTATATGTTAATATTCATACATATACACATATATAGATATATACACACATATATATATCTGAATAAATAGAGCTTCTTTCTTACGAAAATTCTTTTTATTTATAAAACAAGGATATAGAAAATTGTTCCTAAACTCTATCAAAATGTTTATTCTCATGGTGAAGATCTTTCTATAACACTCTCTATATATGTATATAGAATAACAATCTTATGATGGGAACAGCGTGGTTATCGCATTCGTAATCATAGAAATAACAAATCACTCATTCGTTGAGCTAATGGCGCCTCGCTCTTATCACTGGTGCAGTCATGTTTGTAGGAATTATTTCCAGAGAGCCGTGTTGTGTGAATATTTTTGAGAGCCTACTTAAAACTTCACTATTTCTGTGACTGAGTCCTAGAAAGCAGAAGAACTTAGACCCGTCCTCAGGAAGGCCTGGTCACGTTACTGACAAAACTGGATCACTGAACGATTGATTCAGACGTTACCCAATTAATTATTAAGATAGATGAGAACACCAGACGGATCATTCCGTGACTAACAGATTTGGGCTGCCTTGCACGTGCTGTGTGGTCCGTGTGCGGAGGCTGCACATTTGCAGACAGGCAGGACTTGCAGGGCATGGTGCGAACCATCTCAGGCCGTGCACAGCTTACTAGGTGTCGACGCGGTGGCAGAGACCTGTCGGGGAAGCGGTGACTAAATTGCTTCCGGCTTGAGTCAAGCTACAGTAATATCGGAGCAAGTAATTCATTAGAAGCTACAGCCTGCTTTTAAGAACTCTATATGAAGGTTTTCAAACTCTACTTGGACAGGGCTTCTTGCAAATCTTGTTGATTATTTTACTTAATTCAAGTCTAACCGGCCATCTTGTTGATTTTGATTGGCCCAAAGCACTTCCTTGCATTGGAACAAGGCCATTTGAAGATGCTAAGTCTCTACATATGGGCTATAATGAAAAGTGGCAATCCAAGCCCATCAAATCTGACCTGGTCACTTTGGTATTTTCAGACTCTCTAATGACCAAATGTACTGCAGTCCTCAAAATTATTCTCCAGCCCAATTTATATGTGATTTCTGGCATTAAAGATATATTGAAGCTAAATCATCTGCAATTTAGGAGATTTCATGAAGAGAAATATCAATGATTCAACAATTTGCCCCTGAAAAGGTAAAGTCTTAAACTGAAAATAAACTTGTATCAGTGGACATAGATGAATTTTTACGAATTTCCCTGAAAGAAACACTCTTTCAAGAATGTTTCAATAAATATTTTGAAAATAACTTCAATAAGAGACAAGAAAGTGCTTAATCATTGGAAACCAAAAGAATAAGGCATTGCGTAAGCTTTGTTGATTTGTTATGAGCTATATTTTAAGTATTTTTCAAAATATTTTATTAATCAAAGTGGTACTATAACCACCAAAACACTGGAAGCGATATAAATACCAATATCATGTCATGAATCAAAATATTATAAAGAAAAAGTCAACCCAATGTTATCATCATTGACCCAGGTGGATTTATGGCAGTACTTGTCCGATTAGCCAGAAGTTAGTTACCAAAGAAATAATAAAAGTAAAATGTACCCTCAAAAATTTGGACTTAGTGAATCAATGTAGACATGGCTTTATCAGAGATTAATTGCACTTTAATCATAATCCTGACCATAAATGAATACTAAACCGTAATTCAAAATTATGGGGTGCTCACAGAGAAAGTTGATTTAAGGAGGAATGGAAAGACATGGCCAGCTTCTTGCAGCGATGCTTTGAATTGCAGGAAATATTGTACATCCTAACAGAAGCTTCTTAGAGGAGAGAAAACATGTCTCATTTGTCCTTTTATTCTCTTACAGTATCCTCCTCGTGCCTTCTTATAGAAATGGTGAATTTTGTACAGTTATTTAACTGTGGAAACATTGCAGAGGAAAAACAGAAAAGAAAGGGAAACCCACTAACCAATTTGGTTTTTCTAAAATGAGTTTTATCGCTAGCTCTGTCCCTTGCTTGTTGTGTTTCTGTTGTTGCTGCTGCTGTTAAATCATTTAACTTCTTAGTCTTGTATGAAATTAGGACTAGATCTTCTCTCTCGACTTCTAAAGATTTTGAAATGATAACACAAAGAAAATGCAAATGCCCTGAATATGGCACGATGTTTAAGAATGAACTAATACTTTTGTTATTTGTATCTGTAATTCAAATTAGACATTTGATTGAATATCGGAAAGATATTTTAGTGGATTAAATGCTAACATTGGCCACGGGGCAAGCCTGTGGTTGGAATCGCCATTCCAGATGTCATTAAAATAGAGATATACCGCTACAGGATGGTGTAGATTGAGGAGGAAAAAAACTGGATAAGAAACATTTTAAGGTTGTATAGATTCAAATCTTACTCCTATACTAAAGAGAAAATGGAATATTTTAAAAATTATGTTAATATCTGTAGATTTCAGTTTAAAACAAAACAAACTGTAAAAAAAAAAAAAAAAGTTGAAGGGTTGCTATGGACTGCATTGTGTCCCTCTAACATTCAAATGTTGAAAAGCCCTAACTCCCAATGTGAGTGTCCAGGGCCCTTAAGGAAGTAATTAAGGTTAAATGAGGTCATGAGGGTGGGGCCCTGAACCAACAGGATTAGTGTCCTTATAAGAAAAGGAAGAGAGACCAGAGTTCTTGCTCAATCCTGAGCACTGAGGAAAGGCTACAGAGGACATGGCAAGAAAACAGCAGTGCACAAACCAGGAAGGGACCCCTCGCCAAAAATCAAACAAGCTGACACCCTGATCTCAGCCAGTATCCAGAACAGGGAGAAAGTGAATTTGTTGTTAAGCCACCCAGTCTGTGGTATTTTGCTATGGAAGCCTGAACACACTACTACAGAGGTTGTAAAAACAAACAACAGCAGCAGCAGCAGCAAACTGGGTAATCAGTTCTGAAGGCTTAAATGGAACCTGTAAAGACAGCATTAACGTTGCAGATTGTCAACCACTGTGATGCTTAGACATGAAGTTCTCTGGCTTCTGCCTGCCTTTTGTTTTGTTTTGTTCCTTTGGTCTCCAAAAAACTGAAGGGAGAGCAAAGATATTAATATCTGCTCAGTTTTGTTCCTTTCTTGCCCTTCCTGAACAACACAGCTCCATTAGTGGGTGGACAGAAATATTTTGTCCAAGATCCTTTAGCGTCAATGGCAGAGAAATTGAAGGAGGCAACAGAGTCTCTGTTTGGAAGACTAGAAAATAATCATCCTGATCATCTTCACTACCTTTCTTTAAGCACCTAACAAGTGAAAGACACTGTCCTAAAAATTGATGTTTAATAGCTCACTTTTCTTGGAAAATTATACAAACTGAATACTTTGCTCACCACCCCTCTGCTCCCCCATATACACATATATGTATATATTACACACATGTACACATATATACATATTCACATACATACTAAAAGAAATGGGGTAATTATATATACAGCTATTAAAGTTAACTTGACTAAAATTTATTAATAATAGAGGAAGGCTGGGTGGGGTGGCTCACACCTGTAATCCCAGCACTTTGGAAGACCTAGGCAGGAGGATTGATTGAGGCCAGGAGTACAAGACCTACCTGGGCAACACAGCAAGACCCCATCTCTACAAAAATAAAAATTAAAAAAAAAATTTTTTTTAAAGAAAAAAATGTAATAGAAAAATGAAATGAAATAAAACTGAAAGAATGGTGAACTTCAAATATTCTTTCTCCAAAAGAGATATTAGTTCCTAAATGTTCCACATAAAGTTATATTATAATAAAAAGATTTTTTAAAAAAGATTTAAAAGTTGGAGTCACATTTTTTATTTGAGTTCCTACATTAAAAGTGTAGAAATTGGCCTGGCGTGGTGACTCATGCCTGTGAGGCCGAGGTGGAAGGATTGCTTGAGGCCAAGAGTTTGAGACCAGCCTGGGAAACGTAGCAAGACCACATGTCTAAAAAAAAAAAAAATGAGCATGGTGGTGCACACCTGTAGTTCCAGCTACTTGGGAGGGTGAGGCAGGAGGATCGCTTGAGCCCCAGGGTTCAAGGCTACAGTGAGCTACAATGGTGCCATAGCACTCCAGCCTGGGTAACACAAGGAGACTCTGTCTCTAAAGAAATTAAAATAAATTGATTTTAAAAGTGCAGAAATAAGCATCCTAAAAACCCTCCTCTCTCCTTTTCCTCCTTAATTACATACTATTATAACATTCACATTCTAGTCTACATCTATAATTCTCATGGTTGCCCGGAGGTAGTTCACTATTTAAATGAACCCAAATGCTAACGCCTCGGGTTATTTTGGTTTTTGTTTTGGTTTTGTTTGTGTGTTTTGACTACAGTTTCTTCATTCCTTCACTCCCTGTTTGGCACATCTCTCTTGGCCAGATTCCCTCTTTCCACAGGTTTTTGAAGAAAAGCTCACGTGAGACGTATTCCTAACTCTTTGTCTCCCTGAAGATGTATCTCTCTTGCCTTTATACTTGACGGACAGCTTCCCCGAGTGTAAAATTGTTTGCTTTCTTGGATCACATTTTTTTCTTGACTTCAGATTTTTTTTAATACTGCTCCACTGTCTTCTTACGTGAAGTGCTACTGTGGTCACCTGCCTTACATATGAGCTGTTTCTCTCTCTGGTCCCATCCGTGCCTCTGCAATGCATTCTCCGCTCAAAAGCTGACGTGATCTTTCAAAGATGTAAATCAAATCGTGTCCTCCCCTGCTCGAAGCTCTCCCATGACTTTCCATCTTATTCAAAGCAGATTCCAAATCCCTCCCAGTGGTCTTCAAGGCCCCTCCTAAGTCCACGTGGCCTATTTGTCAAACTCTAGTCACCCATCCCTCAAACTCGATTCCCCACGCAAGAGCCATTTTTGTACATATGGTGAAATACTTTCCCCCCTACAATTTATTTAAAAACTGATATTTCTCACTGATTTGTAAATTTCACTACTGTCACATATTGAAACCCTTATGAACCTTGTATATGAATCTGTTTCTGACCCATTGTTCTAACTGATCACTTCCCAGCACTAAACTACTTTCATATTACAGATTGGAAATGTGTCTTAATATATGGTAGACTGACCTCCTCACAGAGATCTTCCTTTTAAGAATATTCGTAGCTATTTGTGGGCCTTCTCTGTCTACACAAATTCTAAATAGTTGGTCTAATTCTACCAAAGCTCCTACTGGAATTCTTGACAGGGATAATATTGAATATATGCTTTAATTTGGGGGAAAATTAGCATCTTTAAAATGTTAAGTCTTCCGTGAGTTAAATGGGGATATGATGGAAAAAAAGAAAAAAACTGTTAAGTCTTCCCATCTTAAAACATGTTATACTTCTCCATTTGTTTAGATATTATTTAGTATCCTTCAATAGAATTTAAAAATTTTCTCCATAAATATCTTCTGTATTTTTCGTTAAGACTAGAACTCTACCCCACTCTTGCCAGTTTAGCCTGCAAAATACTTTGTTTTCATATTTACAGGAGCGACATTTGTCTTTATAGTCACTATTTACTTAATCAATAACAAACTTGAAAATGTTATAGTTGCCTAGTTGCCAATATCTCATTGCTTTCTCCTCAATTCAGTTCTCTATGTCCCAGTTGAAACATTTTCTCCATAGTACACTTTCAGAAGGGATTTTCACGTGAGAAACATTTAGAGTTGTGGAATATCTAAGAATTTTCTTACTTCACCCTTGCATTTAAATAAAAGCTTGGCTAGATTAAAAAAAAAATAATTCTCTGTTCAATTTTTTTGCCTTTACACTGTGAAACTATTACTCCATGTCTCTCTCTCTTCCAACGTGGCTGTTGAAAGTTTGATGTCAACACAACGCTTGCCCATCGCTACGTAATCCTCTTTCTATTTCAAAAGCTTATAGTCTCTTTGAGTTTTCTTAAATTACTCTACACTGTGTTTTAAGTATGTCTTTTTCTCTCCTTCGTCCTACACAGCACTTGATATGATCTTTTAATATGAGTTCTTACGTATTTTTTTAAATCTGAGAATTTTTAACCATATTTTTTAAAACCGCTAGACTTTTTGAACTGTCATTTTATTTTTATGTCACTGGTGACTGGAAATATAGTTAATGACATCATTAATTTACATTCATCATCTTTCTTTCCAAGAACTTGAACTTTGTACCTGTCTCAGAAACATTTTGTGGACTTTTTTTTTTTTTTTTACTTTGGGATGGTCGTCTGCCTCTGTTTGTGCTGTCTACTCGTAGTACCTGGGTCTGTAATCTTCAAATTGAGTTTAAAAAATAGTTGGTACATGCCCTGCTCGTCATCATAATCGAAAAGTATCTTATTCATTAATTTGTTGTGTTTGTTGATTTTATGCCGCCCTCATTGGAATGTAAACCCCACAAGGGAGGGAACTTTTTCTATCTGCAGCTATATTTTTTGGTTCCAAAAATAATGTTTGACATAAACCACACACTCAGGAAATATGTATTTCAAGGATTAATATATAAATGATTCCCTGTACCATCAAAAACAGACTAGGAGGTTATGCTATAGAAACAAGCAATCTCAAAATCTTGGTAGCTTAAAATAATGTTCTTCTTGGGGCACCTTAGGGGCTTTGCTCCAGTCATTCTCACTTGGGTTCCTGGGGCTAAGAGAGCCCCTACCCAGGAGCCTGGCCATACAGAGGAGAGGAAAGGGGTGCAAGATGGGGTCAGAAAGGCACACGGGGAACAGATCGGGTGACCTTCCAAAGCTACGGAGTTTGGATTTTATTTCAGTGTGAGGGGATCCAATGGAGAGCTTTAGAAAGGGGAGGGAGACAGTCTGACTTATCAGGTTACTCTGGTTGCTGTGCAGAGAACGGACTGCAGGAGGGCTAGAGTAGAATGGGAGAGACCACTAGGAAGGCTCTCTAGCAACGTTTCAGGTGACAGATGATGACAACTTAGAGACAAGTGCGGCAGAGAAGACAGACAGAAGTAGATAGTTTTGGGATCCGTTCTGGGAGGACAGTTGACAGAACTCGTGATGGATTGAAAACAGGCAGTGAGAGAATGACATCTAGGTTCGTGGCTTGGGCAACTGAGTAGACGCTGGAATATTTTGCTGGTGAGGGGCAGATTTGGGAATAAATTTGTGGAAAGAAGTCAGGAATTCTGTTCTGAGCACCAGGTTGAGAGCCTGTGAGTCATTTAAACGTAGTAGAAGTCAAACCACCAGTGGAAGTCGGGACAGAAGGAATGGATTTGGGATTCATTATCACGGAGGTGATAGTTACAGCAATGGGACCTGATAAGCTTCCCTAGGGAGGAAGCAAAGGTATAGAAGAGAAGTCTGGGATTATGATTTGGATATTGAACAGGGGAAAGGGAGTTCGAGAAGGAGACCGAGAGGAAGTAGCTATCGAAGCAGGGGGAAGAGCATGGTGTCAAAGAAACTAAGAGCAGATGGTGTTTCACAAAATACGGAAAGTTGAAATGTTTTGAAAGAGACTTAGGAGTCAAGTAAGAAAATGAAAAAGAAAGGACCATTGGTGACTTTGAAAAGAGCAGTTTCAGAGGACGATGGGGAGGTTTGAGTGCCGAAATGCAGTGAGAAGTGGACATCCACTATGGAAAAGTCTTTCAAGAAGAGTTGCTGTGAAAGAGGACAGGAGGAATTAGTCAGAAATGCTGAATGCACTTCTTTCCTCCTTTGGTCAGGGAGGAGATTGAGAATTTGGCTCAAGGGAAGGAATGGGGAAAAGGAAGAAATCAATACAAAGTGAAATTTGCACAAAATCAGATGAAAGTAATAAAATAATTGGCTTTCTTAGAATTCTTTAGGTACAAATTTGTGGTTTACGAGGGAAAGAGTTTTTAATCTCCATTTTGGAAAAGAGCTAACAACCTATTTAGCCAATCAGAATTGAGTATTCATTCATTCTTTTATACTGCTACTAAAATGCTATAGGTAATTTTCAGTTAGGTATGTAAAGACCTAGTGAGATGACTATATTGTTGTAATTTTAAAATTATCACATGCCAATGAAACTATTAAATTATAATTTTAGGCCATGAAAATGAATAATTTAAAGGCTATGAGGAAAGCTTTCATTTTAATAAGTTCATAAGGTGTCAAACTTTGCAATTTATTACAGATTCTCCAGCTAATTTGCTGTAATTAATTGGAATGGAAAATATTTCATTGCCTAAATATCCTGTTTATATATTCCTTTCTAATGATGAAACAAAAGGACTAATTTGTTAAAGATGTTCTTTAATTGATTCCAAAGGGAATACTTAGAATATTATTTGCTGACTAGCTTCATGCCATTCCTAATTCCTACCACTCAATGACGTCCATAATTTTATAATGACAAAACAGGGTAATCATATAGTGATGTGATTCCCAAGCACCAGAGTTTGTAGTTAATTTTCACTGTCAATTGTGTGGCTTCATAGGAAGAACACTGGAGGTAAGGTGTGTGTACCCTTGGCCTTCCTGAACCATTAACCAGTTGTGCAGCCTGTTTTTTTTGTTTTTTTTTTTTAGTTTGGTTAAAAACTAATTTTTGATTTCTAAAAGTGGAGATAAAAACAGGTTCTTCTGACAAAGTAGGACCTTCTCCCAAGAACCCAGACCTAGGAATAAACACACACACACACAAACACACACAGACAAATTTACTGCAAGATGTACTGCAACTTACTGCCAAATACTTGACCAAGTGGGGAGAGAGGAAGGTCCCCAAGTTCAAGGGAGAGTATGGCTTGCAGATCTCTTCACTCAGTACCAAGAATGACAGAGTAGAGACACTGGTTGGCTTTGTTTGGAAAAGAGAAAGAAAGCAATTCTGCCAGGCGTCTTTTTCCATTGAGCAAGCAGAGTAGCGTCTTGTCCAGGTGCTCACTGGCTGGGACGCACATGCCCACCCAAAAAGGCCTCCTCCATCCTCTCAGTCATAGCCTCATTCAAATATAGCCGCTGTGCTTAAATTTCAGCTACTATGCTACAATTAAATTGCATTTTCTTATTAGTAGTTTAGAGCTTATATGTTTCTAGAACTTAAGGAAGAATCTAGAGCCAAAGCATTCATTTGAAGAGGTAGGTCCCATGAGGTTTGTTTAGTTTAGATCAGATTTGTAGGCGTTCACCATTTATGATTTACTTATGCAAATAAATCACCATGTCTAAACCTTAGTGTGCTCAATGCTAAAACAATGATAAAATTAGGAACCACCTAATATACCTGGCAGGATGTCTGCAAGACCACCAAAAATAATGCCCATGAAGGTTCTTAGGTAAGTTCATACTACTTTACCAATAGAAAGCAGCTTTAAGGCTGATTCCTTTTCAGTGTTCAAACATTAAAATTCTAATCACAGTGAGTATTTGTTCCAATACAACCTCTGAGAAGGGGAGTAACTCCCAAACTCTAGGACCCTGCAGAGAAGTTCAGCGAGCTGTTGACAGAGCCAAGACTTCTCTGTAGCTCTGGAAGTCATGACAGGTAGGACAAATGCGGGCCCATGACATGGTACTGACATTAGGAGGTAAACATCACGTGATGTCATGTGCACAGAATATAAAATGCAAAAGCCAAGTCATTTTTTAACCCCACCTGTCATATGGTAGGCCCTTTATTAATGTGCTCTGCCAAGATGGGCTCTTTACTACTAAGGAGACATGGAAATTTTGGACTAGGTCCAGGGGAGAACATGACAATTATTAACGACTTAGAGAAAGGACCTATGAAGAAAAGTCAAAGAAACTCAGAACTTTTCAGAAAAGACTTAAGTGTCTTCACAATTTAAAAGTGGATAGTTAACCATTAGGAAACACAAAATCAGGATGAGTTGCCTGGCTTCTTCTGAAGTTGTCAAACATTAGAAATTTTCAAGGGCCAATGTGGAATTTTATGTAGAGATGATTAAGGATTGGATGGTATTTTGCTTGGATGGTTTCAAGATCATGTTATCTCTAATCACGGGCTTAAACTCAGGGGACTCTGGAAGCCATTTATAAAACGGGTGGTCAGGTGTTCATTCCCAGTGTCAGACTCAGAGCTGAAACCAAAAGGACAGAAATTGAGCTTCTACTTTTTCATTCTGGAAGCCAAATTGATAACATTTGTTGAAATAAAAACACACCCAGTCCAAACAAAAATCATTTGAACTGAAACCAAAATCGAATCATTCAAATGATTTTTGTTTGGACTGGGTGTGTTTTTAGATGTAGCCTACTTACTGTTCTACACATATGTGCTAGACATACTCTGAATTCACCTCTTTCTATCTGAAACTTTTTTTATGTTCTCCTCTCCCCCAGCGATGCCTTTGTTTGCCATTTCCACCTGTTAAAATACTACACTTTTATTTCCTCTTCCTCGAGGCCAATTCAATTGGCACTTCCCCCCCCCCCCAGTATGTTTTCTTAGTTGGAACTAATCTCTCGCATACGCACATGTGGAAATATAGCTTCGATAGCACTTTGTATCTTTGTTTCATGTCTACTTTTGAAAATAGATGCTCAGTTATTTCTCTGCCTTCTCATCTAGGGATAAAGTTCCTTGAGGACAAAAGAAATGATTCATTTTTCTATTCCCCGTAGTGCCATGCATATAATAAATTCTCAGGAAATATTCTCTGCAGTGATTAACATGATAAACCCTTATATATGCTTTTCTTCATAACTGTAATATGCTCTCTCATCTTAAGAAAATTAATTTGTTTTTCTTCCTCAAAACTCTGGTTAGGACTTATCAATTATAATTTTCTAAGCTAATCCCACTGAGATATTAGTTCACATTTTATCCTAGACTCTGGGCCAAGATCTGTATTAGCTAGCTAGTGCTGTATAACAAATCACCCCCCAGAGCTTTGTGGCTTATAATTCTTAGGATCTTACAGTTTCTGTGGGACAAGAATCCAGGCCTGTCCCAGCTGCAATTAAGGTGTCAGATCAGGGTGTGCAGCTTGATCCGAGGCATCAGCTAGGGAAGGATGTGGTTGTTAGCAGGATACAGTCTCCGGGGGGCTGCTGGCTTGGTGGGAAGCTGTTCCCTGTGCCTTACTATTTGGGCCTTGCTAATATGGTGACTGGCTTCCTCAAAGCCACCGAGAGAGAGAATCTCTATAATCTACAGGTTTTGCCATCTCATTCCCATCCTACTTACTGGTTCTCAAACCACCTTCGAATACATAAGCTATTTGAGGCTGAGGAAAACCAATTCTTCTCCCTCTGGAATTCAAGATTCTATAATCCTGCAATTCCAGTGCCCAAGGCACATTTGACAAAAGTCAAGTAAGTTTGGGAAATGCCACACACTATATAACGCTGGAGAAGACTCACAAAATGAAGAAATATATTAAAAGCTGTGTAATCAAATTCCCATGGTCACAAAACCTGTTTAACTTTTTTCCCCAGGGTTTCCCAAATTTGTTCGGCAAAGAACTTCTCAGACACCTTGCAAAGCAAAGCTAGTGTTCTGCAGAGCACATTTGCATAAATTTGGTATTGTTAATTAGTACAATGTTAAGCAATCACTTCTAAGAATGTACCCCAAACACAGAGAAAGCCCCACTTGGGTGCCGTCATATTTCATGTAAGATACCCAGGACAAGGGGACAGAAGGGTGAACAGTACAGTTAGGAGCAGGCACTATTGTGCAAATTGTGTAAAGGACTTTGATATGAAGTGGCATGTGTGAGTTCGGTGCACAGGTGTGTACAGGTATGAATATAGTATGAATATAGTATGACTATAGTACAAATCCAGCCAAGAAGCCAGATTATGGGTCTTGCTCATGTAACCAACTACAGATAGGTAAATTATTAACACACCTCTTGTAAACCTGGAGCAGACCCCCATCACCCCCCTCCCCCTGCCATGTTTCTAGTCTTAAGGTCAGTGGGTATTGAGGGAGGATTTGGAAAAGAGAAAGGTGAGGTTATAGTTACATCATTGTTGCTTGTTGTATAGAGAATTGAAGATCAGGACTGTGTTTCTCTGATGTAAACACTCCCAGGATAAAATGGGTGGGGGTGTTGGGAATGGGGGGGATGGGGAAACAGTGCCGTAAAGCTCTTTTAGCAGAGGACAGAAAAGTGCTCCCGACAGCTATGAAATCTGCTGAGCTATGACCAACTGCCCAACAACCGCCGATTTTATTCTCCAGCGAGACTTCATCTCTTATTTCTCCAAGTACGGTATTAATAAATTGTTCTGGAAAACATCAAAGTTATTTGAAAAGGTCCATTATGGCATATTATTTCTTTATGCAAAATGGCTGTTTAACAAGATTGCCTCCTTGAACTTTTCACATGAATAGGAAAGCCAATCTCATTTGCTAATGGAGGCTTTACGGCAGATCCGTCCCTTGCCCTTGTCTCTCCTTACCATTATTTTATGGATAATAATTTACAATTTGTGTAAGCTATGGGGAAAAACACCCCAGAGCGTAGGGTGACATTCTCAGAGCTGCCATATGGTGTGAACATCCCAGAGGTACACTTTAAGGAAGCCAGCCTTGGTCTTGTTGGCAGCTTGAAGGGAAGTGGAGAAGGGCAGGTGATGTTTGCCACTGAGGCGAGACCAGAGCTAACTTCAGCGGCTCCCAGCCTCTGCTCGAGAAATCCCACTCATCAGACAGTTTGCATCCATTCTCATTAAGAAGCCAATGCATTCATAAGGAAGGAATTGCACCCCTCATAGCCGTGATCTCAGCACAGCGAGGACGGCGTGGGTGATTAGGCTGCTGATGCTGCTATAGATTATTCAAGTGAACAAGGAGGCAGGCAAGACAAGAGAATGAACACTGGGAATATCTCAGCAAGAAGAAAAGTCCTGGACTGGAGCTTATACAACGCTCAGATACCATCCACCCAAGTTCGGGCACCGGGCAAGCATCCACGGCTCTTTTTGGACCTTCGCCTCTTTAGAAACCACTCTCTTGACAACCTAGGAAATGCTTTATGTTCTCTATTTGGGGGAATTCCTGTGTAATTTTATGTTAAATGGTTGAATTCCCTTTGGGCAGCCTGCAAAGATGTTTTCAATTGCTTTTCAGAAGGGGAAAGAGAAGAGGTTGCAGGAGGCAACCCAGGTTCCCTGGTTAGGAGGAGGAAAAATAGAAAGAGAATTGAATTGATTACACAGGGCCTGGTAAGACAGAAAAACAGGAGAAGTTAAGGAGTTATGGAATTCAGTTTTTTCAGAGGTGATGTTATAAGTGTGTAAGTGATCTTTGGGATGTGGTTTTGGGGAAAGTGTGTGATATGAAAGGTAAGTGATTGAAGTTGTATTTTGAGTCTTCTAGGGACAAGGACAGAGTAACTGAAAACATTTAGAGAAGAGGAAGGGGTTACAAATTTACTAGTTTGTTAAAATTTTCATTAGAACAAGAAAGAGTAATTACTTCTGCTGTAAAACTCACTGTCACTCATGGATGAGTTACAAAGCTATCGGAAAAAAAGCAGTTTCAGTTATGGTAACTCCAATTTTGCCCACGTTATAACAGTTGTTATTTAACCTCTCTGTTTGCCAGTTTTTTCGATTCTACACTACACACAGTCCTTTCCCACAGAGGACATCCTATTAATGGAAAGAACTGAAGGACTTTTGAGTCTATGAGCCTTGGAGAGGAGCCAAAGAGGCAGAAAATGTTTCTTTGCTACAATTTGTTTTGGAGAATTTGATACTTCTTCAAAATTAGCATGATATAAGAATGCCAAATGAACCAAACCAGAAAGCAAAAGATGTCTTTCCTTCTTTAATCCACTTCTGTCCTGTGTAGGATCCCTTGAGTTAGGAATTAAAACAGAAAATGGGCAGTCTTGGAAACCTTCAGTGATGGGTGGGTGGGTGTGTATGTGTGTAGCCAAAAGGACTTTTCTAGAAGACAGGAAAAGATGGCATTGGGAAGTGGACCTCTAGAGGACTGGGGTTAAAGAAAACGCAATACCTAAAGGTGATGCAAAAACCCCTCAAAATGCCTGTGAATAGCACGTACCATCAAGCGGATGACTAAGATGACTGCATATCTTCATCCAAAAGGCTAAACTCCCTGTGATTAACCAGGTAGAAAAACGTTTACTGAGATTGACTTAGCAAAACAACAAAATCACCAGGCCATCACGTAATTTTTTTTTTACATTGTGTGTATCTATTATTATAATCAAAACATACCAAATCACCTATCCCATTGGTCAGTGCAACAGTCCAACTTAATTCAAATATTTATCAAGATAGTACGTGTGAGGATTTGTAATAGCCAACCACTGTGGAGGATGTGAAACTACACGAGACTTAAATTCTGCTTCTAGTTGCTTAAAATGTATGGAGACTTCCACCTGATGAGAACGTCAACGTATCATTGCCATGGTGGGAGTGCCCTGCCTGACATAACAGAGGTAGTTCGGAAGAGTCTGTATGTGAGTGTTCACAAACAGGATTATATTTTGAATGCTCCAGAAAAGTTGTTACTTTAAGTATACACCTACTTGTAGAAGTCAAAGAAAAGGAAGGGCAGAGAAAAAAAGGAAAACTTCCGTTAGTTCTAGTAGTCTCTGTGACTCGTAACTTTTGACTTTTATAGTTATTTAAAAGAGGGCACATCCGTTACCATGTAGTGAAATATCATTTTTTTAAACAAACAGCGTAATATACCCAACCTTTCTATAAAAGACGTGGAACATAAACATTGTCTTTTCACAAACGGCAAGAAAAATGCTTCCTTATAGTGTTTACCACAAAGACACCTTGTGACAAGCAAAAACGGTTTCTTTCATATGAAAGATAATTTGTAGTGTGTGGTGTTGTAAAGAAAATTTCCACTATTTTGCCCATTTAAAGAAAGTATCTTTTGTTCATCGTGTTGGACAGTACTTTCCTCCTGTACCGTTAAAAAAATAAAGGCATCAGAACACATTTACATTCTTATCTTAAGAAAGGATGTTTGTTTAAGAAACAATATTTTTAATAAAATAGATGTGGAAATATTAAGAATGTAATTTAAATGACCTTCCTTTCCAGTAATCTAATGTATTTCCTTGACATAATACTAATTTATACTGCTATAAATACTGCATTAAATTTATACTCCTTTAAAAAAAGACATAAAGAACAACAAACATTTGCTGGTTGCAATTGAGATATACATATATATGTATATATATATGCAGTATACAGATATGAAGGTTCATATGAAAGTTTTAACATGAAAAAATATTAGAATGCTTTCTTTTCATTTATTCTGATGGGCTGTGAAGGTCAAAGAGAGATCAATCCACAGAGGCCAGTAAAGTTAGGAGTAATTTAATTAGGGTTGTCTAGATCTGAAATATCATCTAATCCACTTATTGCTAGTGGGGAAATTTGTGTATCTATATTTGTCAAAAGTGATTATGTACTTTTATAACCTGCAAAGAATAATGCCACGAACTCCACGAACAAGATAGCCCTATAGAAAAAAATTAAATTCGCGGTATCTAATGTCACGATGTCACGCTCAATATTTCTTACAACAGTGACATTTTTTCTTCCTATACGAAAAGTACGCATCACAACCACCACGAAGGGTCGGTTAAGAAGTGTTTATGCACATTTCCTTGCCACCTAAAGGAAGTCAACTTGTCACCTTCACACCAGTGACATTGCACAGTCTTTGGGTCCCTCCCAGTAGGTTAGGTTTCAATGACGTGTTACTTGCTGGTGTCATAGGACTCACCATGTAGGAGAGAAGCCACTGTGATGTATTGTCACCAATCGCCCTACCCAGTGCAGTTCAAGAGATGGGATTTTCAGAACAAATCAAATTCACAGGCTGAGAAGCTAGATGCAGAACTTGGGGCTTCCAAAAGCTCGCTGGTGTGCTAGAACAATCAGGTGAAACAGAGCTTTCATTTGCCACTTCCGTAGGACCAAAGGTGTGTGGCAGCCTTAAGGGAGAGTAATTCACCTGGGCATCCTGCCCCCGAGCTGTGATGCAAATGTGGTGGACAAAACGCACCTGCTTTGTTCTTCCACTCCAGGTTTCAGAGACTCCCAAGGCTACTGCTAACAGGGCACTGTTAACCGGCTTCTGCTTTACGGAAGCCCTTAAGAGTTTTTTTCCCCTCAGCCTTTCTTTGTAGACACCAAATCCACAGAGAAGCCGATAAGAGAAATTATAATTAACAATTAATAAATAAGGCTCCTTCGCCAGGAAAGTCCCTTATTCCCAAAGGCTTCTAGATGCATTTAGTGGCTAATTGCATAAGCAGTTCTGTCACCTGTGACCTTGTATTGAGACCTCTCATTATAAAGAAAGCTTCGCAAAGTTAGTCAATTTGTTCCAGGAAAATGGAGTTTATGTAAAATCTCAGTTCTGCCTGTAAGAGTTTTCAAAGCGCAAGTACATGTTGCCTGGAGTTTAGCTCCAATGAGATTTAGGGTTTTTATTAAATTATCCCCATTTCATCGTATTTCATTGCATAAATCCTGCAGACCTCTAAGTGAATATGACATTAGCTTTACTTCCCACCCCACCCCCAGGCACGTGTGAGGCAAAAGGGGAAGAACAGATGGGAGAACAAGGTTTGGGTTTATTAGACAACAACCTTCTGAATGGATCTCACTGCGGGGAGAGACTTTTCATCCCTAACAAGATAGTAGGGTGGTCTAACTTCTTCAGATCTGCATTTCTTTTGCAGTCCTGAGACCTAAATGGCCAAGGTTTGTAACAAGTTTAGAAACTTCATAAAAGTTAAGAACTTTTTTTTTTTTAATGAACCAAGAAGACAGCATTTATATGGCAACAAAGAAACGAAGCTGTTAAGCCATTCCCATGCTTGGCTTTGAATGGAGCAACCGGAGCTGAACAGAACTTGGGTGTTTCATACTGAGTTCCAGATCGCCATATGGGTTCAGACGAAAGTTAAAGTCAATGAATTGGCTACTTTTCAAATCAGATACATGACAATTTGGTAGGAACAGGGGTGGGTTTAAAAAATACACTTAATTAAAGATCACCGCATGTTTTCCAGAGCTTTTCCGTGTTTAGGATTGGCAAGCCCACGATGTGTCCACGCTAATGACCATGGGCAGAAAGAAAAAGACTTGTTTCTCATGCTTTTATAACACTATGTATAGACTTCTCTTATGGTGCTTACAATTTTATGGTAAAATGATCTTGAGATTTGGTATCACACGGATCCGGTTTTGAATCCCAGGCCCCTACCTATTGTGGGATATTGGTCAAGTTGTTCAACATCTAAGTTTTCTTAGTGTTCCAGTTGTCTATTGCCGCATAACGAACCATACCAAAACTTAGAGATAAGACAACAACCATTTCATTATAGCCATTGATTCTCAAGATCAGGAATTCAGTCAGGCCGTAGGATTTTGTTGTCACTGCTTCACAATGTCTGGGGCCTCAGCCTCAAAGAAGCAAGATCTACAAGGTATTGGAACTACTTGGAAATTTTATCTCTTGGGTGTCTGGCACCCAGGTTGGGATGAATCCAATCAAAGGCTGGGTCAGCTCACACTGTCACCCAGGGCACCTAGATGCTCCCTGGGCTTCCTCACAACATGGCAGCCTCAGGGTATTCAACCTTTTAAATGATGGTTCAAGACTCTCCAATAGCAAATGGTTCAGTGGCTTGGGTAGAAGACACATGGCCTTTTAGAAGTCACATAATGCCACATGTCCTGTACTCTACTGGCTAAAGAAGTCATAAGCCTGTCCAGATTCCAGGGGAAAAGATATAGACACTACCTCTCAAAGGAAGCACAGTGTTTTAGAAGAGAATTAAGCAAAGAATTTGTGGTCAGGTATTAAAACCACCCATATGACAACCTCATAGGAATGCTGTATTAAATGAGAAAATATATGTAGAACACTATTGTAGTACCAGGAAACGCGAGAGGCACACTTAGCTAAACATTTACCGATTTGTCATCAGTTACAAGCCCGAAATTATAAATTAATGTACTTTTTGGAATCATGTAGGAGGCTAGAATCCCCAAGGTAGTTTGTTAAGGAATATCGTTTATGCCCCAAAACACTTAAAGAAGGTGCTTTGGAATTGCTGACAAATTCTAATTTGACACTGATATTGATAAATGTGCCAAAGCAATGATTTCATTTCATAAATATATAACTGCATAATTCTCTTCTAAAACACCGGGCTCCCCTTACTGCCACTTATCGGTGTCATTTACTGAGAGTCTTGAGAACACAACTTTTCCTTAAGTTTTTCTTTTTTTTTTCTTTTTTCCTCTCTTTTGTGAAATCCACACTGCCTGGGATTGTGCAAACCAATGAAAGGCGAGGTTAGACAGAAGAGTGTTGCTGGCCAAAATGAGTTTGCACAGCTGTGAGCAATAAAACACAGCAGCCATGGCAACCCTCTCCAGTGTCCCGATAACACATCTGAAATGAGGTTATTAGAATTATTAATTCACATTAGTGGCTATTAAAATTACTACCTGCAGATCTGCTGCCTCCAAACCCTTTTTGTGTGTGTCAGGAGAAGGCCTTGTTTCCAAAGCGCTCTGGATACTTAAACAGATGCAATCTATTGTCTGCGAGGCGTGAGGGGAAGACTAGCCGATAATAGAGCTCGCAGTGAGATTGGGACAGCCACCTCGAGAGGCAGGGACAGCAGATGTGACACTTTGTTCTTCGGATGATGGCAAAGGACCAACTGAGCTCCGATGGCGGGAACGATAACTGGATGCTCCCAAATTCCCTGGAAGGTGTTACTTAAAAATCCAACCCAGTGTGGGCTGCTGCCTGAAATTCCGAGCGGCCTCTCAAATAGTCTACCTTTGTGAGGCATAAACACAATCACAAGAAATCAGCTGAGAATGCAGGCCATTTGTAAGGTGGTTCCGGGCGTTCTCAGAGAGCCCGTGGAGACTTGGCTAACTCCCTTGCATCCCCCGTTAACTCCACTCAAAAAGCAGACGCCTGCTGTTTTAAGCAAAAGAAGAAACACCATTACAGAGAGGCCACGGTAGGAATTAATCAGAGGGAACCGCTACACAGCCGAGAAAGAACATTTTATTTATGGAAATGAGCAGGAAGAAATACACACACACACAAGGGAAAGAAAACATACAGGTATGGACATGTGACGACGGCAGTGAGACCGGAGCTACCTTTCCTTCCTCCCTCTGACTCGTAAGTGTCACGTGGGGGGTGGAAACGCATCCTCCTGGGGACAACAGTCCCTCTAGACAGCTGGAGCAGGAAGGAAGCTGGTCAGTCCCTCTCAGGGTCAAAGAAATGGAAGACACGCACAGGAAGACGGCCGGTCCATGTTGAATTTTATTCACGTACGTAAGAGGAGGACACCCCACTTTTGTCTTTTTAAGCCATCTCCTCCTCCGAGCTCTTTCCCCACTCAAAGGCAATCTGCCATTGGCCCAGTGTAAAGGACACCGGCCAGCAGTCACAGCCTTCCTGCACCCTGCCAAAAGACGGGGGTATTTTATAACCTCCAAACAAAGCCCCAGTGTCAACTGCAAGGGTTCTAGCTCACCCAGTTCCGAGCCCAGAGCAGGCAGGTGAGACAGGGGGCTGACGAAGGCAGGACACTTGGTTGGCATGTGACGTGCAACTCCAGCAGCCACACTCCCAGCCAGAACTTCAGACACACGATCCACAGAGGACTCGGGTGCCGTTTCCAACCTCCCAGAGCAGTCTGAGTCATGTAGTTCAGAAGTCAGAACTGCTGATATTGCTCGTACATTCCTATGGTTTGTGGGATGACTTGATCATATATTTGAAATTGAGTGTGGCCTAGCAAACCAGGAGGTATGTCTGCTCAAAGAGGTCACACACACAGATCTTCCTGAATAGGAGCTGGTTATGGAAATGAGCCTCAAAGAATCCTTAACTCCCCTGCAAAGAGAAGAGCTCCTGGGAGATTTCCTGGTGATAGACACCAGATCTTTCTTCTCTATAGAGTATGTACCTACATAATTCAATTCAATTTACAATTCCATCTACCCAGCAAGTATCTACTGAATACTTTCTTTGTCCCAGACTTTTGCTACCTATGGTGGAGGGAAAAAAAAAATTAAAAATAAATAGCAATTGTAAAAGTATTTTGAAATCACAATGCCCGAAAATTCTTACCTACCGGCAAAAATGCCACACCTCTCTTGGAACGACATTGACAAAGAATTTTTAAAGGATTAGCTGCTTAAATATGTGGGCATTAGGTTGGCTTAATCCTTCACTTGGCTTAATTTTCAAAGCTTTCTTAATGACTTAAAAATAATAATTTCAAATTTAAAATAATGCAGAAGCACGAAAGTAGAAAATGAACAATGTTCAAGCAATCACCCGCTGCAGGCAACCTCCTCAAATCTTTTTCCTTTTATAAATGTGGGGGGAGGAGGTGAGAGAAAAAGGTAGGGAGGTTAGTGGAGGTCAACAGATTTGTGTGTCTTGGTGGTCTTCAAATCTCCATTCCTTGTCCCTCGATCAGTATCCATGACACCTGTTTGGATTCCAGGTTCCCCAAGCCCTCACCCACTGTGAGTCCTGAATGGTTCTTTTCTGGAATCTCAGAAATTTTGGATGTAGCTTCAGCAATAGTTTTGTGCATGTCTGCCTCTTAAAGCCATAGGGTATGTTCACTTCCAGATTAGTGATCACTGTATTCATCAATTCCTTGCTCGAATTCATGTCTAACCCAAGTGCACAAATCAGCATCAGAAAGGTCCCTTCGTGTAGAATCTTCACACACTGATTCAGCCTTTAGCTGCTGCTAAGAGTGGGGTGGAGGTTGCCTTTGTTTCTCCAGGAAAAAAAGAGGTGAGTCTGGCCATGAAGGTATCATTTACTCCAAACATTTGCCTCTAATTCCTAGACATTTTTCCTAATTTCTTTTTTCTTTTCCTTTCCTTTCCGTCCTCCCTTCCTCCCTCCCTTTCTCTTTCTTCCTTCCTTTCTTTTTTCTTTCTTTCTTTCTTTCTTTTT
Organism: Eulemur rufifrons; assembly: GCF_041146395.1. Taxonomy (NCBI): domain Eukaryota; kingdom Metazoa; phylum Chordata; class Mammalia; order Primates; family Lemuridae; genus Eulemur; species Eulemur rufifrons. Next base: position 5,956,874 of record NC_091007.1, on the reverse strand, counting down.
TTTTTTTTTTCTTGAGACAGGGTCTCCCTCTTTTGCCCAGGCTGGACTCGAACTCCCGGCCTCAAGCGATCCTCCTGCCTCAGCCTCTCAATTCCCCAATTTCCTCCAGAGTGCTTGTCTGTTTCTTCTCATCCTCGCCTCCTCTGTAACACTGTGTTTGTCACTTCCTCTACTTTCAAAAACCAGCCTTGTGTTTGTCCTCCCCAAATCTCTGCCTTCCGTTCTGCCTGCCTTCCGGTTATTTATAAAGTTTCATTCACGCCGAAACACGAAAATTCTGACTTTTGTCCTGTGCTTTATCCACGGGTTCTCTTTACCCTCCCCATTCTCTCCTTATCATAATCACCCAAGATTTATTCCTTCAATTTATAAAAACCAGATTCCACCAGCTTCATGAATCAACCGCCTGCATGGAAAGGTACACAGATGTCAAATGAAGCAGTCATCTAATAAACTCTCCGGCCATCCCGTTCATGTTCTTCACGTTTTCACCTCCCGCTAAATCTGGCCCTTAAGACATCTCCGCTCTATTTGTGGTGTAAATGAAGTCATCCCCTGGGGATAGCCATCCCCTCTGCCCTCTGTTTCCTAGACACATCCCTCTCAAGTCTTGACTTTTAAAGGTTTCTCCTCATACATCAAACAACCAACCTAAAAATGAACCCTGTTTGTTTCTTTTTTAAGACACCTCTTTCCCTTCCTGACTGTCAATAACACCTCCCCATGTCCCCAACTCAGGGCCTTGCAATCATCTATTATTCTTCCATTTCCTCCTCTGGCCACACTCACTCCCCCGGGACCCTCGCTCCACTTCCTGAACAGAAATCTTACAAATTGAGCCCTTTCTTTTCTCCCTTCCACTGTGTCTCTAGTTTAGGCTGAAATAATTTCCTGCTGAACCTCTAACACAGCCTCAGCTTCCTACCTTTAACTCCCCTGCTTATCTCTTCTCCTTCCTAGGAATCTAAAATTTTAACTCTCAAAATATTTTTTATTTTCTCAGCCCCTACCGTACTCCCCACCCGGCTCAGAAGTATTCCATTCCTGTGGGTTTTTTTCCTTTTAGATTTCCAGACTGATTTTTCATTTCTCCCTATAAAATTCCGTAGTTCACAATATTTACGCGATGCTCCTTTTTATATAAAACTCCATCACTCGCAATATCTTGCGTAACTGTTTTTTTTTTTCCTATCCCATCTTCTGCCATGTGAGAAGCGTATAGCTTCTCCGTGCCTACCATGCTATTAGCATCTTGCTCTCATACACCTCCATTCCAGAACACTTTAACTTCCAGATTCATGTCATTTTAACACACTTTACTTAAAAGTTGAGCATTACGTTTTATATACTCTAAGTACTATATTTCCTTCCGGAACAGTTTGGTTACAAATAACAAGAATGCATTGTATTTTGTTACCACATAGCAAACGATTTCTAAACACTTGTTTTGAATCACAACAAGCCGTGCCACGAGGCATTACTGTTTCGATTTCTTTAAGAATACTTTATGACCTGGGACAAGAAATGGGAAGTGGGACAGCCCTAAGAATAGCCTTGTGGGAATGATGTGTTCTGGAAACTGCTGTGGGGAAAACATGGGCTATTTCCTAAGACCCTGGTGAAAGCAAAAGCAGGAGAAAATCTGTCTCAGCTGCTTCCCAGGGAGTTTTCATGCACTGAAAACTGTGTCTCTGTGCTCACTTCATGGAGAAGGTACGTGAGATCGTCAGATCACTTCTCTAACTTGGATGGTGTTGGATTGGTGCCTAATATAAGCCCGAGGACTGCGGGCCTGGCTTCCTGCCCTTGTTCCTAGATACCTCCTCTGTGGTGTTTGCAATCACACTTCAGCTGGAAGATCCTTTAAGATCCTTTCACTACGAAAACCCTTATTTCTTCCGGTCCAACTTAAACTCATGAATTCATAATAATCAATATGGCGCATTGGCTATTTCCCTAGCTCTTAGGTATCACTCAGAGTCCTTCGGTGCAAAGATGGATTCAAACGACTGATGCTGGTACAACCGTCACAATTTAAACCTCTTGTTTTAAATGTTACTTCCTGGAAGAGTCTGTGATTGTTTGAATGCTGCCCTGGGGCTGGCCTCCCTCCCTCAGCCCACTCCTGGGAACTCTGTCACAGTTGCTTGCGCTGTTTCACCTCTTAGATTTTAATACATATTAGCAAAACCTAAATGAGATTTTTCATTGAGGTAATTTCAATTTCTTCCCAAAGACAGGCAGGAAAAAGCAGCATGAGGCTTCACCAGCTGCAGCTTCAGCGCTTTGATGGAAGGATACGAGCTCACTCTATCTCTTTATGGATCACAAAGGCCTGAACTAATTAGTACTTATTAGAAAGCCAATTAGAAATACATTTTATTTCTCCATGTGGTGTAAATGGAACATACTGAGGTCGGTTGTGGACGGAGATGTGCTTTGTGGCATTATTGCAGACACAGCCCGGAGACCACCCCACAACCAGGGAGGATGTTTACCCTCTAGGTCCAGGAGCATAAGATTCTTTTTCTTGGCTGCTAACTGGACCCAACGCTATGCAAATGCTAGTATCTGTATGCTTTGGGTAATCAATACCCTTTCCTAATTTTTATCTAAGATCCCCAACACTCCAACCGATTTCTCTTCTATATTTCCTTTTCATTCTCTTTTTTTTTTTTCATTCTCAACCTTGTACATCCTGGATTTTGTTTAACGGAAGTTAGACACCAATACTTATACATATGTGTCATCTATTTTTTGAGAACTCTCCATCTTCTTCTCTGACAGTCTTCCTATTCAGTTACCCAAAGGTGCATAATCAGGGTTGCTCTATCTCCCCCACCCCTTGGACCATTCTACTCTGTCCTCCCCTTAGGTGTGCTCCTGATTTTTCTCTAATGGGTCTGTTGCCAATTAACTTAGCTGACGAATGCCAGGGATTCAAATCCATATTCTTCTGCAAATATCACCCCGTTGATATTAGAATGCTAATGACTACTTATTAAATATAAAATTCATTACATATTGTATGTATGTAATTATCCATCTATCCATCCATCCATCTATTGTCTATTTTTTTCTCCTATGGACAAGCTTTCATAGCAACCCATCTGTTTATATGTCTGGGGAGGTTGGGAGGGAGATGGCTTTTCCTGTCAAATGCTTTCTTTCGATTCAATCAGTAAGCCATTCTGGCTCTCCACTCATGACGCGGATCTGCAGGCATTTATGTTATGGTATCACCTCCCTTGTCACTCGACTAAGTGCTTCTTACTAACCAGCACCATGTCCATTCTGAAATGGTGCTATCGTGAGCTTAGGAGTCTCCATGTGGACACAAGATAATGTGCTAATTATCAGAAGTACTTGCTCAAGAATTCAATTCTGTCCCACTGTCAGCGTGGAGCTGACTAAGCCATCTGCTAGCCCACTTTCCTATATTGTACAGTTTGGGGCCTCCTGTGTGTCATTCCGGAAGCTGCCACTGCAACTCCTTGAATTGCTCTCCACCGCTCATGCTCTTTATTGCTTCTGTCTTATTTTAGAATCTTACATTGTTACCCTTCAACTGCCTTTGAGCTTAAACAAAATTGCCCTACTTGTATGGGTCCCACTTTATGGTTATTCAAAATCAAATGAAACCTTTAGCACAGAAATGTCTGATAAAGATATTTATTTATTTGATCCCATAATATCACTACCTTTATGTGTGGGTATGGTAGGGACAGAATTTCATGGTTTGTGACTCTAAATAAAAATGCCCAATAAGTTCCACTACCCATGAAGTACAAAATAAACAGATGTCCACAGAAAGGGCATATTCCTGATGCCCAAAATATTGCCTTCAATACACTGGCTACTTGGGTGACATTTACACTGGTATTTTCTTCTAGTTTTTCCATGAGATTTGCTTCATCCTCTCTTTTTATAAGCATCTCCCTGGTATCAATTTTTTATAAGTAGAAATCCATCACATGTTCCTGTAGCAGGTGCCAAACAATATGTGGAACCTCCTCTGTCCCTAAAAATCAACTCTTCCTTTTCATTCTAAGACATTATGGTATATTTTTTAATCCCTCTCATATGTCTTCCTTTTAGACGATTAAGGTTTTGCACCCACCCTATGTTGATTCATGAACCTTTGATTCATGAAAGAAAAAGCTGAGGCTAGATTTTTGAGTCATTCCTGACCCAGAGATACTTCTAGCATCTCCCTATTCTCAAATCCCTATCTAATGCAGAGAAGGTTCCAGTAGAATCTTGGGTTGTTTGCCACAAATGAAAAGTGTAATTCTTCCTGTTCTCAAAGACTTTTAGGTCTTCGAGCATTGGAATGCCCAACAATGAGGTCCCCGAGTGTATGTACGACATGTTTCATACCATCCTTCAATATCACATATTCTTTTTTCTTTCCGATTTCATTCCCAGTGAAGTTCCTTGTTGTTATCCAATGTTACGGGTTTCATGCATATTTCTTGAGCCCCATCCCCAGCTTCCATCTGACAGGTTTAAACTCCTTCCTGCCTCTTTCAGTCCGATTTTAGTAACATCTCTGTACACACAACTGATTGCTCTTCCTGTCCCTCAGCCTTCAAGAAAGATCTGTAAAGCATAATGCCAATTCTCTTCCCACCTTCCTCTGTTGGGTGGTTGGAGGAATGTCCCAGGATTTATAACCTGGACCCTCTTGCATCCTTCCTGGACCACAGAGATTCAAGTCACCTCTGCCTTCAGGATCAGAACTAGCTCCCGAGATTAATGTGGCCCTGACATTTGCACAGTTTGTCTGAAAGCAGGGCTGGATTGTCAGAGACCCCTATAGCCTCCTGGAAACGACTGGTGCACTAGCATTTTCTAAGCAACTAAAAATGCATTTTTGTTATTTATCAGATAGACAGAACATAATTTAAACTTCCACAGCCATAGCTTTGATATCCAGAAATCATGCCTATGTTAATGCATTTTTTTAATCATTCACGAATGTACACTTTTTAGAATTTGAAAATGCGGAGGAAGCAAGATTATACCCTAGGAGGAACACTTTTAGTTGTTCTTCCTGTCACCGGTTCCACGCTCACGTGCCTGTCCCCGGCCACACGGGTCACAATGCACCACTTCCCTCTGGGTAACAGGTTAAACGTGTGAGTCCGGGGAAAATTAATGACAAAACATTTCCTAAATGCGCATGGTGTTGGCGAGCAGTTATGCCACCTATCTGTAGATATTTTCCCCTCCTTCCCTGGAAATTATTTCAGAACAAAGATTTGTCCCAGCTTCTCTTCGTCCTACACATTTGCAGTTTCACCCCCGCATCAGTTCAGTCATTGACAACAAAGCCTTCCTCCCGTCCATCCAACGCCAACAGCGTCACCTCTGGGCAATGCAATTACTCAGCAACCCGCCAACTAACAGCTTTCCCCTTGCCCCACGTGTCAGTCTTGCTGCCAAGCCAACCCTCAGCTTGCCCTCTGGATTAGGTCAGAACCTGCTCCATTTCTCCAAAGCTCCCTCTCTCCTCTCTCTCAGCTGTGGAATCTGAATCACAACTCAAACGTCCGTGAGTCACAGCCAAAGTTCTAATATTGAAAGTTCCCAGGGCTGATGTGCCAGTGTGGGCAGTCATGACTTCTTCTTTGAACCTCATCCTGAAGATGACTCAGCCCCCAGCTGTCCTGTGATCTGCCTTGTTCCTTCTCGTTGATCCTGCACCACGGAGCTGCTCTGCCCTCAGTCAGCCCGTTTCTCCCTCTGAAGTCTTAGAGGAATTAACTGATGAATTCCACTCACGCCAGATACTTCAAATTCTTAAATCAAATGTTTTCCCACCATGGTTAGTTCTCCTTTTTCCTCCAAGCAGCGGTCACCGTAGGGAGGTCTCTGCCACATCTTTCTCTCTCTCTCTCTATCTCTTTCTCTCTCTATCTCTCCCTGCATGTTGAGCACATTTTCTTAGCAATATCTCCCCAATCTCTGATATGATCTTCCACAGTACTGAATCTACACTTTGTCCTGTATTTTGAGTTTTTCATTTTTATTTCAATTACTATATTCCTCAATTCCAAACTTTTGGAATGGGTTCTTTCTCTTACCTATCCATTCTAGTTGGATGTCTACCTTCTTTTGTTTCATAATTATTCTTTATGGCCATATTCCTCCATGTGTCCCTCCCAGCACCCTCGACGTAGGTCTCTGACCAGACTTCATCAACGTGGACTTCTTGTCCTGATTGTTTATTTTGTCTCTTGCATTTCTTTGCATTAGCAATTCTAAATCCACATGATTTAGAATTTTATGTTGCTGGTTCTCTTGTTTGATAGACTTTTTTCTCTCTCTTTTTCTCCTTGGCTCTCCCCTACATCCTTATCCTTCCTGGTCCAGCAACTTTGCAGCTGCCTCGTCTTAGATTCCAAGTCCAGAACTGGGTCATATGAGGCCCTGGTACTTTAGGGGAAGGGGAGATATCCCACACGGAGTGACGAAACTGGCGGGTGGGTGGTTCAGCTCCTACTCCATTGTTCTCCCACCTCCCTGCATTTTCAGTTGCCATAATCTGTAGCCCTCAGACAGCAGTCGACAACAAATTTTTTTCCAGCACCCTTTGAGAGCATGGAGACCCCTTCTCAGGTGCTGGCTCTGGCGCCCTTCTCATCTAGAATATTATTTTGTCTCTTTTATCCCATAGGAGCTTAACTCCCAGCTGCCATTGCCTGCTGCCCTGCCTAGACTCCATCCCACCCACATCGTTCACCCATTTTCTATTTCTGTTTTCATCTTTGGTCCACAGAAATGTTTGATAGCATTTCATCTTGGCTATTGTTAATTTCCCCTTTTAAGATTTCATCTCTCATTTCTTGATGTTGGGAACTTACCTACTGCACTCTCCTGACCACAGACCAACCTTCCTTCTGGCTACAAGAAAATACCACCTTTGATCCAGTTAGGAAGCTAAATCATGTCATTGATGTCTGCACCCGGGGCCTTTGCCCTGCTGCGCCCTGTACTGCAACACCCTCCTTTTGGCTCAACCCTGATCCCCTTTCTCTGGTCACGGTTTCTCCCAGTGCTCTGGCCCACACTCACTGAGTCCCCCTTGGAATTTCTCAACCACTGTAGATCCTTGACAAATGGAAGTTGGACATTCATAGTTTAGCCATTTTGTGAACTATTTAGAAGGCCTATGGTTTAGAGTAACTTGTGATTTGGTTGAGACATAACGTTTATCAGTGAGTAAAATCAGATGACTCCTAATAATGATGGTTTTATTATTCCTTTATTAATCATTTAGTTAGTTACTATCAGAAAGTGACAAAAACGTCCTCTCTTTCAAATTTAGATAAGTATTGCCATTACACATCTATACATGTGATATGGTAAAGAGTTTATTTTAGTTGCAGGATTAATTTGAATAACATCAAACAGTTTTTAGTTCTGCACTTATATCGCTCTGAGTTTTGAATGAGACCATTATGCTTTTCAATTGTATTTTATTGAATTTCAGAAAGCAAAGGAAATACATTTTATAAGGAGGACTTTCAAATTGGGATTTATGAAGATTTAGAAACATCATTCATCAATGTCAAGAGTCTACTCATAAAATGGCCCATTCAAAACCTATAGCTTACCTTTTAATTTTATTTAATAGGTTCACTCTTTTTTTTTTTTTTTTTTTGGTCCTTGGTAACAGAGAATGCCCTGCAGGGTCTTGAAGACAGAGATCCTGCTTTATCCATCTGCACAAACCCAGGGTTTAGACAGGCACACAGAAGGAGCTCAATAAATGTTTAACTTGCGTGTTAGCTTGTTTTTACTCTAATGCTCATTCCATCCATTTTTATTTTCTTCAATCTTATCTATAGCAAATAACATACAACAATTGAGTGACAAATACATGTTTTTTGTGGACGGCTTTGTTCAATTGGGCACATAAGCTATTAAAAGTAGGAGCAGAGACCTTAGAGCACAGAGACCAAGATGATATTTTGAGCCACTATTATTTGGATTATTGCAGGGAGCTTTTTGCGTATCTTAAAGTCTTTCAGGGACAGGGTTTTGTCTTCTACTTATTTTTGTGTCTCGCTTGGTGCCTAATATGGTAATGCATACCTATTTATATAGTCCACAAATTCTTGTTGCATGAATTCCACTTTCAGGGACTCCTCTATGGCGAGTTTGAGAGCTTGAATAGCTCCCCGATGAAGTCAAACTAAAATGTGACTGGGGAAGCTGGCATCTGCGTAAGGTGATACTCTATTATCAGGTGTTGGACGCTGAGACGTGCTACTTTTTGCCAGTTGGATTAGCCACGTGGCAAATCCCATTTCCAGTGCTAATATTAAATTCTCTATCTCTGTGTGCACCCCTTCCCCAGGTCCCCTAAGTCCAATAGCTTGACAGTTTGGGATAACGCGAAACAATGGCAGCACTTGGTCTTTGTCTGATTTGTGATTAGTTTTTCCTGGTTATTTTTGTACTTTAGCATTTCATCGGCCTCCTGAGACTTTGATGCTGGGCACATATTTTATTTATCTGAATTTTAAAATGCTACCATCCTTTGTGAGCAAAGATAAGTTAGAATGGCTTTTCTTTTTCGGTTGTTCCCCCTGTGGAGCTGTTCTTTGTTTTATCAGTAAGGCATGTGCTCGAGAACAACTTTAATGGGATCGGCTCTGAGCATCTGAAGGACATATGCAGATTGGAATTTATTCTTTAAGTGAATTTTCCTAAGTCTGGGAAGATTTCACCATCCTCGCTGCATAGATCCGTGCTCTAGCCTTTGCATGCTGTGGGAGGATGACTCCAAAGCCCCACAGAGATGTCCATGTCCTAATTCCCAGAACCTGCAAATGTGACCTTACGTGGTAAAAGGGACTTTGCAGATGGGATCGAGTTAAGGATCTTGAGATGAGGAGATGATTCTCGATTATCCAGGTGGCCCAAAGCCAACACAAGAGTCCTTGTAAGAGGCAGGTGGAGGGAAATTTGACTTCAGAGCAGGAAAAGGAGTTCTGACGACAGAAACAGAGATGGGAGCAGAGTTGACAATCTGAAAATGGAAGAGGGGGTCGTAAACCAAGGAATAGAGGTGGCCACTAGATGGGAAAAAAGGCAGGAACACAGATTCTTCCCTCAGAGTCTCTAAAAAAATAATAATAATAACTTTACTGACATCTTGATTCAGCCCAGGAGAACAGGGCTTCTGACTTCCAGAACTATGAGAGAATAAATTGTGTTGTTTAAAGTTGAATATAAGTATCCAACTGACTTACCAAATGGAACAGACCCTGGAAACCAGCCTTTAAACAGGGCCTTGAAGGCCATGTTGTCCAACCACTCAAGTGATGCCCGAATCTCCACTACAATAGCCATGGCAACGATCACCAGATGGAGAGGGAATTATCTACCCAGCCCGTGGTCCATTTCACCTTAGATAGCTCCATCAGGGGCAAAAACATGCTACTGAACAGTTCTTCCCATGAGAACCTTGATGCAACACAGAGAGAGAGTCAGAGAGGTTTGAATCCTAACTGTAGCTGAAGGCCCCATCTACGCAGCGAGAACGAAAGCACGTACCCCGCAGGGCTGTTGAAATGACTCGATCACCCCAGTGCAACACAATGGCGTGTCTTAGTCACTCACTGAATGACAGGCACAAGAAGTTTTATCGTCAGCCAAGCCCATTTTTCCTGTAGTTTCATTCACCTGGACAATCTATACGTTACAGCCATATGGGAACACTCTAATCCCTTCTCTTACATATGAAACTCTTCAAATATTTAGAAACTGCACTGTCGCCTGTGAGACTTTATCTGTTCCAGATTCTCCAGCCACAGCTTCTATGTCATGCTTTAAAGCCCTTTCATTATTTTCCAATCTCAAACTCTCTCTCAGCTCTAGTGGGGAAATCGGACACATGGACAAGGACAGGATTTGTCTGGAGGACTCTCAGCACCTGTGGATGGGGAGGACAAGGTATCAACACGCGTTTGCCCCATGACCTTCCTGCCGAGCTGCTATGCTCAGGTATAGGGCAGGGACCCGTGGGTGGTAACACGCCAGGTGATAACCTCTGTCCACTGGCGTTTAAAGGATGGTCTGTCTGCAGTTCTGTACCTAGAATATAGGCTGAGCTGAAGAAGAGCAATTTGATGGTTTAAGAAAATACATTTTTTTTAACAATCTCTGAAATACAATGCAGTGACTTTCCTGGTTTCACTTTCTTGGCAGAACAAGCAAACGGTCTGAGCAGGAGACCAAACTTTGACCTTAGTTCTGCATTTCCCACTTTGTCATTGCTCTGAATTTGACCCATTAACAAGCGTCTTTGTTAGGCTCTGGCCCATCCCTGCAGCCCTCCCCTCCTGCCCCCTTCCACATGTCCCCTGGACTCCTGCCACAACAAACAACTGGTAGGTTTGCAAAGGGCCACATGCACTCCCACACACCTCCCATTGCCTAGAACAATCTGGGCCCTCCCTGTGTCTGCCGAGTGCATCCCTCCTTCACCATCTCAGGATCCACCACACTCCGGCTCACCCTTTGCCCACCCCACCCTGTCACCACCCCAGGAATGAGCCAGATCTCCACTGCACTGGAGTAATACCACATCCTTGCTGCCACCATGAGACTTATGTATGTCCTATTGTATTTGATGATCACTAGTCTCTCTCCCATGTGAGTTCTTGAGCTTTTTGAGAGTGTGATTTTTCATTTCTATATTGCAGTAATTAGCTCAGAGCTGGACTCTGGAAGGAGCTCAATGAATACACGCTGAATGTAAGATAAATGCTCCTAGTTCTCCAACACTTTGCGTGCCTTTACCTAGCCCCTCTTGCTACGCCACTGAAAGGACTTGCCACACATCTGTCCCACGTGGTGATGGTCAGCACTCAGCGTGGGGCATTAGAGCAGCTTCACCGGTGAGCAGACGCTCAGATAGACCCAGAAACTCTACAGTGCCCCAAGCCAGAAACGATTTACCTGGGAGAAACAAGCCAGAACAATCCACTGAGCTCTGTAGGCCAGTTTGTACCACGCAAGCTAGAATTCACGTGCTGATTGATGCTGGATGCTTGAATTACTTAACCCTGTCTCCCCTTTAATCAATTAATCATTTACGAAGAAGGTAAGATATATAAATGATTATTTATTTATTGCTTTGATTCCCTTCTTCCAGCATTCTCTAGATGAGTTCATATTTCAGTGCATGTCAGCTCTCTTCAATCATTTCTTCTTGACACAACCTGATTTCTGAATTGGACATTTATTGCAACCCAATTCGTGTATTGCTCAGTGGGGCATTTTTCTCTGATAGCATTTTAAAATATGTGTGGTGTTCTTCCACAAGAATCATTAGTAACTTTCCATGCATATTTACTTGATTATTTTTGTTTCAAACCAAATAATAAGTTGCAAGGCCTTACACAATTCTTTAGGTCGTATCCTACGCTGGGGAGGGGAAAACAAATCTGTACTAAGGAACATCACTGCAAGTTATTATGGAAAAAGTGGAGAAATTTTCTCTTACAATTTCGAGCCAGAGTACAATAATTCTCCCTGGTCTTCTAAATTAACTAATTATTAAGGCTTGATTGTATTGTTGTTTAGCAATTTGTGTAAATGCTGATTTAGCTGTTATGGTTTATTAAAGAGAGATAAAATTAATGTCTGCCTCTTGAACTCATTAGATAAAAAAACACAAATAGCAAATCCAGGACATGTTGAGCCAAAAACACCAGAGGAAGTGAGAAGTATCAGGAACTGAAAGTTGCCCTTTTCTGCGTGAGAAGATTTTTCTAGTTGCAAATCAAACACAGACAACAATATGACCCCACTCCTTTAGGGTCCCTATCTGCCCTGCCACCTACATGCTTGGCCAACAGTTTCCTTTAGAGATACACAGATAACAGACTTCAGTTGAGCCTAAAACCAAACTTTTTTGCTCAAGCATAAGTCCTGGAGCACCAGTTTAGGCAAATAATTTCTCTTGAGCCTCTGTATGTATCACAAGGGACTAGGAAACCAACAGTGGCTTTGAGGAAAGTAACTAGCGAGTAGGACTAGTAACATTTGCTTCTCTGATAACACAATTTATCACGCATAGTAGGTTATCTAAATAAAATGCATTGGAGGTTTAGTAAGACTTTTCATTTTTTTTTCACGGAAAAATCTCTTTAGTATAAACACAGGATAAGATTTAGACTATTTTATCAGTGAGTGCACAGAAGGCTACGAGTGAAAAAAAAATGCTAGAATATAATGATCAAATTAGAAAATGGGCAAAAGACTATAAACACACACTTCACTGAAGAGGTTATACAGGTGGCACGCGACTATATGAAAAGATATTCCACATGTGGAGTCATTAGGGAAATGCAAATTAAAACTACATTAGACACGATGCTTAGCGGTAAGGAGAAAAAACTACATTAGATATCACTACACACCTATTAGAATGATGGGGAAGAAATACCAAATGCTGACAAGGATGCCGAGGAATTGGATTCCTTCCACATTGCTGGTGGGAATGTAAAATGGTGCAGCCACCCTGGAAAAGAGTATGGTGGTTTCTGATAAAACTAAACACTTGCTTGTCATAAGATCCAACAATGGTACTCCTGGATGCTTCCAGAAAAATTAAAGCTTCTATTCACACAAGAAGCTGTACACAAATGCTTGTTGCAGTTTTATTCCTAACAGCTATCTGGAAATAGCCCAGATATCCTTCAGTAGGTGAATGGTTAAACAAACTGTGGTGAATCTATACTGTGGAATACTACTCAGCAATGAGAAGGAACTTTAAACTATTGATACACATAACTTGGGTGGATCGCAAGGAAATTATTCAAAATTTTTAAAAAGCTGATATCAAAAGGTTATATACTACATGATTCCATTTAAAAGACATTCTGAAATAAACAAATAATAGAAATGAGGAACATACTGGTAGTTGCCAGGGGCGGGGGAGTGGGAAAGGAAAGCAGCTGTGGCTAGGAAAGGTGGCCGGAGGTGACCTTGGGGTGGAACTGTCCCATATCTTGACTGTGGTGGTCACACAAGGCTGCACAGAGGAGAAGATCGCATAGAACTAAATGCACACACATAAATAAGTGTACGCAAAACTGGTGACAGCTGAATAAGGCTGCTGGAGCATATCAATGTCAGTTTCTTGGTTGTGCTATTGTAGTACAGTTGTGTGAGATGTTAATACGAGGGGAACTGAATGACAGGTACACAGGATCTCTCTGTATCGTTTCTTTACAACTGCTTGTGAATCTACACTTTTTTCAAAACAAAAAGTAGAAACAAAAATGTTTAATGTAACAACAATGCTTGTAGGCTGTTGATGGATGGGACTGAACAAAAGGTGAATTTACTTTCTCTCTGCCAGTCTGTTTTTGAGCTGGGACATTGGTTTTCTCCTACACTCAGAATGGAAGATACACCATCAGCTGCCCTGGTACTTGGGCCTTCAGACTCGGACCAGAGCCGTCCCACCAGCTCTTCCAGGTTTTGGGCTTGGAGATGGCAGATGGTGGAACTTCTCAACCTTCATGATCATGTGGTTCCTGTGCTTCTCTGGGAACCCTGCCCAGCACTGTGTGAAGAAGCCAGGCTGGTTTACTGGAGGACAGACGACCACATGAAGGAGAGCCCAGTTGTCCTAGAGAGGCCATGCCAGACAAGCCCGTTGTAAGCCAACACCCAAGAGAGGCCAGCAGAACCTATCTGATGTGAAGTTGACATAAGCGACTAAATGAACTCATCACAACCAGAAGGACCACCCAACTGACCCATAGACTCATAAACAAAACTAAATGATGATTATTGCATGCCATTAAAGTTTGGTTGTTTTTTATGCAACATGATTTTGGCAATAGATAATGATAGGGAAATTGGCTCCAGAAATGCAATGCCCACATAATTGAAATCCAAAATGTGTGGCATTGATTTTAGAACCAGTCAGAGAGTGGAGGATGGAAAGACAGGAAGCACACTGTTCACAAAGGCTAGAGAAAGGGTGAGGAAATTGTTTTCAAAGCCAGAAAAATGAAAACCTGTATTATAGAATAGCAAAAGGACTTGTAAAAGGGTTGCCTCTACAGAGGATGCTTAGTGAAAGAAACCAGTCACAAAAGGCCACATATTGTATAACTTCATTTATATGAAATAGCTAGAATAAAATAAAAATTAGATTAATATTTACGAGAGGCTGGAGGAAGGGAGTGGCTACTAATGAGTACAGAGTCTCTTTTTGGAGTGATGTTCTAAAATGCGATAGTAGTGATGGTTAGATAACCACTGAATTGTACAATTTAAACAGTGACTTTTATAGTATGTGAATTATTTCTCAATAATGCTGTTATTTAAAAAGTAACTGTCGCCTGCAGCAAGTTAAAAGATATGTTGGAATATAGATAGAGATATAAGATAAGAAGATAAAAATATACCTAACAAATGTTTGGATTTGGCTAAGGAGATCCCCAGGCAGAACGTTGAAAGTGTTAGCTGGTTGCTTCTAGCTACATATGACAACGAACATTGAGAAAAAAATGAAATAAGGAAAGAATGAGCTAATTTGTAAGCAGACTAATTTGCTGCATTAGAAAATATAACAGTTACTCATTTCTAGTCTCTTCAGATAGCAAAAGATTCTCAAAGTAAAATACAGACTGAGGGCATAGATCAAATCAAGGGCATGTCTGTATGATCTCTTGTTAATGCCTCTACGATAATTAAGAGAGGCCATCTTGTCTGGAACAAAGGCATCTGGAATACTAATGCCATGATCTCACAAAAAAATCTAATTCCAAAGTAACAATAAGTCAGTCTGGAGAGCCCCATCTAGGAAATAATTGTGATGTTGGCTTCTGTTCATTGAAGTCATTGAAGTGACTGAAATAATCAGATTAGTAAGAAACCCACGACATTTTTCAGGAAGTTGTATAGGCAAAAGTGCCACCATCCTACACTAGAGGGACTGAAATCATTCAAACATACTAAGGACTTTGGGCCTCCTCCTTTCAATAGGCAGAAGTAGGTTAACAAAGCCATTAATAAACCTGGGCTGTTTATTTAGATGTGACCAAGGAGTGTGATGGGAAAAGAAAAACATCTCAGAGGGCAGAACCAGGAGACCAGAGAGTGAAATAAGAAGTTTGTATAAAAATAAACATAGACCAGGGAACCACTCACAGGTACCAGAACCAAAATCCAATCAGGGAACACTCCTGACTTCTCATGTCCAGAGTTGAGGGACCTAGCAACAGTTGCCAAGTGAGATTTCAGAATTGCTATGGGCCAGTTACTGCTGGTATCTCCCATTCTTTCTCTTCTTCAGTAGGAGTGTTTACTGCAGGTGTCCTTCCTCTTGCATCATCCTTATATGTTGGGTTTCTGGGGGCCAGTTACTTGTCTCTATATTTCATAGGCCTCCAGAGCAAGATGAACCACATCCAAAAAGCCATGTGCAGAACTGATATGGAGTTTGATGCCATGAGTTGATGAGATTTTAAGGATCTTGGGAGACTGTGATATTTTGCATGTAGGAGGGATATACATAGTTAGGATCAGACTGAGGAAAACTGATTGCACTGATAGCCCCAGTGAATGGCTGCCCTATATCCACACCCTTCACAATGTGACTTTCCAGCTCCTTCCATCAAGAACTACAGGTGGGTTCCCCCCCCCCTTAGGTTTGTTGAACTTGCTACTTACTTTGACCAATGGAATATGGTGGGAGTAATGCTGTGCCGAGACCTTGCATACTTCTACTTTCTCTTAGAGTCCTGCCTCTACCACAAGAACAAACTCAGCAAGCCTGATGGAGTATGACAGACAAATGGCTCAATTGCCATGGTCACCCCCTAGCCAATGACTGTAGAAATCAACCAAACCCCAGAAACAGAGCCACCTTGCCAATCTGTAGCTGACTGCAGACGTGTAAGGGGGCACACCCAAGACCAGATGAATCACACAGCTGAGCCCAGTCTAAATTGCCAGGCTGAAGAATTGCGAACTAAATAAATGTGTTGTTTTCATCTATCAATTTTAGGATGGTTTGTCATGTAGCAATAGTTAACTGATACAATAGCTAACATAAATTGAGCTCTTAATATCAGGCATTATTTTATGCATCTTGCAGGTATTAGTTCATGTATTCCGTACAAAAAATTCCATAAACTATGTGTTATTATTATGGCAATTTTACAGAGAATGAAATTGGGTTAAAGAGAGGTGAAATAATTTGCTAAGGTCACCAACCAGTAAGCAATGGAGACAGGATTCAAAAGCAAACAATCTAGAGCTACGGTCCAAGCTTTTAAGAAGTGTTACTATATATAAAGATTGCCAAATCTTTATATATAGTAACACTGCTTAAAAGCAAGAAACTTGATGACAAAGACCTTGATTTCTTTATCTTTGTTTCCCAAATGTTTCACATAAGTAGGACCTCAATAAATATTGTTTTCCATTTGTATCAAAATGAGCATATTCTCAATGTCTATCTGTTACTAACCATAAGAAGCCACCTCCTGGAGAATATGGTTCAAATACTGCAACATCTGTCTACAACGTCACCTACAATGTAACTTCTACTACCGCTTCCTCTCACACGTACCTTGGCAATTCTCTGTCAGCAGTGTACTCTGGTCATAGTGTTCGTGTTTTCAAAAAACACTGGTTAAGTACCTATGACATAAAAGGTGCCGGGCTTGGTGCTTCTTACGCATTCAAGAGGGCTCCGTTCTCATGATTCTACGAAGTACGTATTTTACTCCTATTTTAAATATGCACAAGGATATTATCATTTAGGATACAAAGTACAGTTACAGTAACAGAAAGAACCACATTTCCAGTGCCTCAAACAATAGGGAAATGTATGTCTGTCTTGTTTAGCAGCACAAGTACAAGTTGTCCAGGGAAGGTTGGAAGCCCTGCCAAATAGATTCAGGAAATTTTTGCTGTCTTTTTGCTATGTTGGCCTCAACCTACCACTCCTGCTGCATAGCCCAAGATGGCTGAATCAGTTTCAGCCATCACTTGTGCATTCTAGCCATCAGGAAGGAAAAAAAGGAAAGGGCAAATAAGAAAGTGTGTTCTTCCCTTTTAAGGACATGACCTAGATTAGAACTTGCTCATATCTTTTTTTTTTTTTTCATGTCCCATAAGCCAGCACTTTGTCACATGCCCACATCTACCAACAAGGGAGGCTGGGAATTATAATCTTCGACATTGCAGCCATATGCCTAGTTTAAATAATGTGTGTGTGTGTGTGTGTGTGTGTGTGTGTGTGATGTGAACATCAGAGAATAAGTATCAGGGGACCACTTATAGTCTGTGTCACATCCAGGTCACAGAGCTAGAGAGTGATGGAATTGGGATTTTAATAAGTGCTGGCCCAACTGTGACGCCTGTGCTTGGTCCACTGGGCTTTAGGGTTTCCCTTCTCCATCCCTTAATAAGTCCGTTACGTTTCCATTGGCGCAACTTACACAGCCCTGCGTTCCAGCCACTTAGGTATAGGTTTGTCTCAACCACTAGGCTGTGGGACTCCCTGAGGGCACCAAGGTATTTTGGTTATCAGTCCTGCTTCTAAGCCTTCCATATAATCCTAATAATAACGGTGTGCCAGGCAGTACACCAGACTCTTTGCAATCACTCGTTCCTCATGTAAAGAATACTGTATTGACCTGCTCATTTCACAGGCCAGGAAACTGGTGCCTTAGCGAGATTATGTAACTTGCCCAACACCATCAGAACTAGCAAGGGTCCACATTGAGATTTGAACCTAGACAGTTTGCCTCCAAAGCCTCTCTCTACGCTGTCCGTCCCAGACTGAACTCAGCCACAGAGTCAAGATTTGCATACAGCCCTCCCCTTCAGTGGGTAAGCCACTTAATGGTGCCACTGAAACTATACCCTTGGGAATTATAAATGAGAATTATTTTCTTGTCCTCATTCTCCAGGATTTTCTGGGTTATTCAACTCTACTGGCCTCCTTTTTAAAATTCACTCCTCTCTTAGCCTTGTACTGGGGTTTGCTCTCTGCTGCTTCTACTCTTTCCCTGGGAGCCCCTTTCTCTCCGTCCTTTAAGGGCAGGGATCCTGTGAGCACATTCTGTGGTCTCATCTGCTGCCTTCAAAGCTCCTCCCTGGGCAGATTCCTGAGCAGTCTTCCTCTCGGCCCTTTCCTTTCTCCCGAGTTCTCCGGTGTGTCCCTACCCGCCCACCCCACACTCCTAGTGACTGTGCTCTCAACCTACACTTGTCACGTCCAGAATGGAACATCTTATCTTTGCCCTTGCTCCAACCCTACCTCCAAAACCAAAATTAAAACTGAAATAAGCCAGCTGCTTCTGCTCAGTTTCCTTTTTATACCAGGGCGTCATTTTTTTCTTTATTTCCCAAGTTCTAGACTCAATAATTGCCTCTGAATTATTTCCTCTCCAGTCTAACATTCCCCTCCCACCCTTTTAGGTTTCCTTCTTTCCCTGCTCCATTGTCACCCCCATGGACCCAGCCACCTGGGCCAGGGTATTGACCGCTCACAAGCATCTCTGCTGTCCCCAAGGCCAGTCTGATGGCGTTCAGCTAGTGCTGTTACAGATGACCTCAAACTCCAGCATTTGGAGTTTAATTCTCTGTGATATCACCTTGGAAGGCTTAATGATTTTATCTTGTGTCTTGTATCTGCAGTCTGAAGGGACCTGGAGCATGCGATGAGACTTGGAGTCTCAGCACCCACACGATTCTACCTCCCTGCGCCTTTCTGTCACCCCTGTGGGTTTCCAGACCCCCGGTGGCCTGGCTCCCTGGGTCCCACCAGCTTCTTCCTTCCTGCTTCTGCCCAGTAATTGCTGCTGCCCCCCAGCCACACCAGGGGCTGGGCACAAGGTTGGGGAGGGACAGATCTGGGCACACACGCCCTGTGGAGTCTCAGGGTGGACTGTGCCCACTGCTGTCCCCGACCCTGGCTGGTAGCACCACAGAGCATTGGAAGGGCAACTCTGCAGGGGTAAGCCTCTCACCCACCAATCCAGGTACCCAGTATATCGAGGTGTAATGCCCTGCAGGGCACCCATCTGTCCGGAGTTGGGGCAGCAGCCTTGGGGGAGGAAGATGCCCAACTCAACCTTCCCACTGCCAGCCAGGAAAAAGCACAGTGGTCCAGCGTCCAGGGGGAGGACGGGTCCAGGGGTCGGTTGTGGGTCAGGTCCCCACTCACCCATGGGAAACAGCGCTTTCCCTGCCAGAAGCCTGTGCCCAAGGAAGTTGATATTAAACAGCAAAAGAAAACCAAACTACCACCACCAGCAACAAAGTGATAGGTGGAGAGAGACCACAGAAGAAAAAGATAGCAGCTTTC
This sequence comes from Eulemur rufifrons, assembly GCF_041146395.1. Classification (NCBI taxonomy): domain Eukaryota; kingdom Metazoa; phylum Chordata; class Mammalia; order Primates; family Lemuridae; genus Eulemur; species Eulemur rufifrons. The sequence goes on along the minus strand of NC_091007.1, from coordinate 5,937,508 downwards.
TTAATGGAACTTGTTCCCCTGCTTTTTGAACAAGGAGCCCCACTTTTCATCTTGCACTGGACTCTACAAATCATTTCCCAAGCACTCCTTCACTCTGGTAACTTCCTTTCACTTACTAGGTAACCTAGCAAAATGTAAAAATGCAAGTGCTTTGGATATATGGACCTCATCTCTCCCTATCTCTTTCTCTCTCTCTCTCTCTCTCTCTCCCCCCCCCCTTTTTTTTCCTGACAGGGTCTCCCTCTGTCACCCAGGCTGGAGTGCAGTGGCACGATCATAGCTCACTACAGCCTTGAACTCCTAAGCTCAAGTGATCCTCCCACCTGAGCTTCCCAAGTAGCTCTGACTACAGGCACCACCATGCCTGGCTAATTTTTAAAAAATTTTTTGTAGAGATGGGGGTCTTGCTATGTGGTCCAGGCTGGTCTCCATCTCTTAGCCTCAAGCAATCCTCCCACCTCGGCTTCCCAAAGCACTGGGATTATAGGCATGAGCCACCGCACCTGTCCCCATCACATTTCTTGATCCTGTTTGCCTACCTCTGCTCCTAACCAGCTCCTATCAGAAATACCAGCCCACACCTCCAGCCCCATCTGATTCTACCTACCTGAATCCTGCTTCTCCTTCAGGGCCTGCTTAAAACCCATCTCCAAGGAGTTTCCTTGACTTCAGGTGATGACGTCTCTCCTCCAAATTTCTGTATCTCTCCCACACATTCAATGATTTTATTTATTTGTTTGTAGTTATCTGTTAGAAGTTCATTTTTAATCCTTTTAAGGAGATTATAAACTCCTTGAGGGATGTACCTGAGTCTTAGATATCTTTGAATTTTCTAAATTTCAAGCAGAGTGTCTTGCACACAGCCAGCATCTAGTGAGTAGCTACTGATTATTATAATTCACACAAAGGCATGGGTGGGGCAAACAGTATATGCAAAGGTGCAGAGATGTGAGTGAGTACAATGGAGAGAGAGGAGGGCGAAGGGAAGGATGTAGAAGCCCAAAGAAACGACTTCTTGACAAGAGCTGGGTATAGTGGTGGAGAAATGGCAACGTTTAAAAAAAGTCACATTTCACCGTTTCTAACAACCATGTGAAACAGTTCTGGAATCCTCAGCACAATTTTGCATTCCCACTCCAGTGGCCCCAGGTGCTGTTTCAATACATTGATCTCCCTAATTGTATCTCTCTGATCCTTTGAAAATGTGATTTGCAAATCCGGCCCATCACTCCAGAGCCCAAGCCACTGCCTGCTACCAAGGCGGACTCCATGTGGAGACTCTCCGTCCTTCTACCTCACATGACACTTGTAACAAGGTCTGTCTCTTGGAAAGGGCCTTTGTGCCACTGTTATACAATGATATTTGGAGTAAAATGTTCAGTTTCCTCTTTATGATTCCGGTCAGACAGAAAAATCTGAGCTCAGTGTGCAAGAAAGAACAGAGGATCTGTAATTGTCCTTAAAACTGTTCTTGGCCAGAGAGCTCCTGTCTAATTTGTATGATGCATTGCTCCACAATGTTACAAAACACCATGCTGGCCTGCAGGGCTAATTTATGGAAATTACAAGCATGCATGGATGGATTCTTTTTTACATTAGAAAATGATTTGACTGTTTGAATTTTTGTTGTCTTTTTAAGTTTCTGGGGGATGAGCGAGCTCAGAAACTTTCTAACATTTCAGTACATCAGAATCTTGCTAATCTTTTGGTGGTCCCAGAGTCCAAAGGTAGCAATGCCTTTGAAAATGCCTCCTGCATGCTGTTCCACATTGCATTTCAAAGTTTCTTTTTGATGATTTTTTTTTTTTTTTTGCTGAGTCCTTCAGAGTACTGTTTGCAAATTCACTATTTTGTTCACCTTGCTTGATATTTCACTAACATCTCAACAGACAGTACTTGAAGCCAAAAGGATCCTCAACTCATACATCAATGGAATTCTTAACAAAAGCACATTCAAATCAGCCTACCAGGTCTGACTTCAATCACTCAAAACACATTTACATTGTAAAAAATTTTAATTGAAAGAATTTTCTTTTTTCTGAAAATATATGTAGTCAAGTGATCTTGAAGTTTAAATATATTCAACACCACCAAATCCAAGGTTATCTTAATGAAGAAAATAGCTGGCGATTTGCTTAGCTTTGATGATAAATTCCATTTTTTCTAGATACAGTATAAACTGCTAAGGATTTTTCTATCAGGAAATAAGGATGCTGCAGTAGGTTTGTCTTGATTTAATGTGTAAGTAATTGCTTTGTGAGATCATGTTTAAATGGGTCCTAGATACTTCTTTTATTTTAAAAAAGGTAGCTTACCATCAGTTTTTGTCTAAATCAAGCAGGTTACTAAATAACAAAAACATAATTTTTGCCCTTTTAATAAATACCTTCTCCAATCTTAGAGACCATAAAAACAAAAGCAAAACTTTCTTAATATCATCCATTACTCTGTCATCTTCTTCTTAAAAACTTCAATCAATTCCTCTCCTGAAATCTTCCTGTAATTAAGGTGTGGAATATCTACTTTTTATTCATTCATTCATACAACAGACATTTTCTCTAAGAATTCTCATTTCTCCATTCCAATTTTGGCTTTGCAAGCAAGCCTGCTATTTATTTCTGCGACTGATCGATGTCTCTCTGTTTAATCCTCAAATAATTATATTCAAACACCCAAAGAGCACAAATGTAGCAGCCTAGCTATTTAACTCAAATTCTAAATCACTAGTTATTCATGTTAATGGTTATAATGAGTTTTTTAAGGCATATATTATCATTATTTAACATGCCAGAAAAGGAATTCAGGGTTTTCTTTTCATCACAAAATTTCAAAAATTGGTGAGATTAAAGTCACATGAGACCCTTTTGGTTGACCTATGGATGTCACATGGCAGCTGTCCACCCTGTCTATACCTCCCTATCTCCTTTCTCCTTGAATGGTGTCTCAGGTAGAGAGTACACAGCAACAGAGGATAAAATGAACTCTGTATCTTTCCCATGTTGTCCCTGTCTTGCCCACACACATATGAAGGTTTAATTAGCAAGATAATAATCATGATCATTTTGGGGAAAGAGAGATTGTGACAGGGTGGATTCTACTACCCACTGCCTTCTACACACACACACACACACACACACACACACACACATAGGCATTGTTCCTGCTCCCTGGTCTCACACCCTTGTGACATTGCCCAGGCTGTTTCTGCTGGAAAAACTGAGAATACATCTGGGTTTACTTTGCAGCAAGGCAGCTCACTGAGACAGTGCAAGGCCAGAAGGGAGGACTTGGCATTTGGCTTTGTGCTCCTCACGCAAAAGAATGCAAATGGTAGCCTTGTCACCATATTCTATATCTTCGCCACTACTCTCTCCCTCTTATCCTACCCAAGGCACTGCCAAACACAAGCCATCAGACACAGAGTAAGGAAGCCACAAACACAGGCACATTGGCTCAGACCATGGTGAAGTCTCCTGTGTAGAGGACTCAAGTCATGATTCCAAAAGGACTTTGCACTCTGACACTGCTTTTCCCACTCTCTCTCTCTCTCTCTCTGGCTCCCAGCCAGGGTTCCCACATCCTGGCATGGTAGAGCCAAACCTCTGAGTTCCTTTAACCTCTCTTCTGCAAGCTAGCCCAGACTAGGCTATTGGAGATTGACCCTAATTCTGCATCCTCCTCCCAGTTGTTGGTGTGCAAGGTGGCAACTACACCTGTGACTCTGGAAAGACTCTTCTTGGGTGTATCACCATTAAATGTCAGCTGCAGACAATAGAAGTGGAAGGCTACTTTGTAAAGGGGCATTCATGGGGATTATCTAGCTGTGATATCCTGGCTATCTGGCCATGTGGATGTCCCCTTCTGTGGCAAGCCCAACATATAAAGTAAGTCAGAAAGAATAATCTTCCTATTATCAATTCTTCCATCAAAGGCCAACTGGATTCACAGACAAACATTCAGGCTTTGGGCATATCGGGCTTTTCGTTTGACTCAGATTGTCTTCTGAAACATAGTACCTAATCTGAACATTATAAACGAGATTTCTACTTATTCAGAATTAGCCGCCCTGCCTGCCTGAACACCAATGATTTGGTTTCAAGTTCTCTCTATCCACACTGGAAGGTCTCTGGGATGTTCTTTGGCTGTTTCCAATGTCATTTCAAAAAGCATCCCTTCCAGGCTGTGTTAGAGGCCAGATTTGGTATTCAACAGCACAAAGACTTCCCCTTCCTTCCTGCCAACTTGAGGCATCTCTATAGCTGCAAAGGACAAGAAGATTCAGTAACTGCCAAGACTACGTGAATCAGTCCCTAAAAGCTGTAGTAAAAATTATGAAGGAAATAGCAGGCCAAAAACACCCAGTGCAAAAACAATGGTCACTTTAAGCATAAATGTCATGGCTTTTATGTTATAAAAGAAAGAAGCAAATTAATAGAGACCTTAGCCCCAAAGAAATTAGTTTGGAATTTAGAAAGAAAGCGTGACAAACAAATGTAAAGATTTTAACAAAAATTGGCATTTTGATCCAAAGCACAGCCTCGCATTTCATCAAACTCCTCCTTCAAAGATCATAAAATGTTCCATTATGAATATAGTGGAAACTTGATGAACTATTGTTTTTGGCTTGTTTGCAAGAAAGCACTAAAGTTGCCTTTTCTTGGCTGTTATCTACATTGTTGTCATTATCCATGACATTACATGAAGCTGTATTATCTTTAATTTTGTTTTTGCAAACTGATATTTGTAAGAAAATCTCTTCTCTTCTACTTAGCGAATTACTTTATTTTCAGTTTCTCCTTTGGTACAATCTCAGCTCTGAGGGAAGAGGCACTGAGAAACTAAGAGATTGATAAGGGTAAGGGGTTGCAGTAAACAGAGGGAGGCATGAGAAAGCCCTGGTAATAAATCTATAAAAAGTATTTGTTGAAATGTCTTAATCACCATTATCATTCAATCATCTGCCCCAGTATAAATACTAGTAACGAATGAGGGAATTCCCAGTTGCTGGATGGTTTAGTGGACATTCCCCTTCTTATGATTGCCCAGCCACAACTAGGAAGCTGAACATAACCATGTGCCAAACTCTTGCATCGGACTGATAAAGAAGGGTTTGGGCTACAGTGGCTAAATTGGCTCTCATTAAGACCGCAATGGGGATCATAAAACAAACTCTCTAGCATCCTAATATTCGCCTTGGAGTGGCAAGGCCAACCACTCCAGAGTGTTGCTTCGTGGCCTGCTACTTGGTGGGGGTGGGTATCACTTGCAGAGCAAGGTGATGCTCATGATGCAAACAAAAGGAGAAAGTTAATAAAAACATCTGAAGAATTATAATCCCTTACAAGATTACATGATAGCTGTGAAGCAAGCAAAAGGAGAAAGCTTCATGTCTGTCAGCCAAAAGCATCCTGACGGAATAGAAACAGACACCCAGATACAAGATGGTCATCGAACTCCAGGAAGATTCATAGCAAATAGGTCATCTCCAAGACACATAGTCATCAACCTGGCCAAAGTCAAAATGAAAAAGAAAATTCTACAAGGAGCCAGACGTAAGCGACAACTGACCTATAAGGGAAAACCCATCAGGCTAACAGCAGACTTCTCAGCAAAAACCTTACAAGCCAGAAGGGAGTGGAGCTCTATATTCGACCTTCTTAAACAGAACAACTGCCAGCCTAGAATTTTGTATCTGGCAAAACTAAGTTTCACAATTGATGGAGAAATTAAGTCTTTTCCAGACAAGGAAACACTGAAGGAATTTGTCATGACCAGAGACCTGCCCTGCAGGAAATACTTGGAACTGCATTATACGTGAATCACCACAATAGATTTCCACGAATGTAAATGATAAAAGCTGAAGCTCATAACTCTTATAAAACAATAGCACAAGATGAAAAACAAAGCAACAAGGTACTACCCAACATGGTGAACAGAACAGCGTCCCACATAGCAGTCCTGCCTCTTAACATTAATGGTTTAAATGCACCACTCAGAAGACATAGGCTGGATGAATGGATGAAAAAACACAACCCAACAATCTGCTGTCTCCAAGAGACATATCTAAACCACAAGGACACACACAGGCTCAATGTGAAAGGATGGAAAAAAATGTCCCACACAAATGGAAACCAAAAGAGAGCAGGGTAGCCATTCTCATGTCAGACAAAATTGACTTTAAATCAACACTGGTAAGAAAGACAGAGATGGTCATTTTATAATGGTAAAGAGAACAATTCAACAAGAAGACATAACAATCCTAAATATATATGCACCTGACATGGGAGCTCCCAGATACATAAAACAAACTCTACTAGAGCTAAGCAAGGAAATAAATAATACCATCAATCAGGAAGAAATAGAACTCCTAAACAGACCAATAATGAGCAGTGATATTGAAGCAGTAATAAAAAATCTTCCAACAAAAGAAAGCCATGGACCAGATGGATTCACAGCCAAATTCTACCAGACTTCAAACTATACTACAAGGCTACAGTAACTAAAACAGGATGGTAGTGGTACAAAAATAGAGACTTAGACCAATGGAACATAATAGAGAACCCAGATACAAAACCATCCACCTACAGCCAACTGATCTTTGACAAATCAGACAATAGTGCACACTGGGGAAAAGAAGCCCTATTCAATAAATGGTGCTGGGAAAATTGGATAGCCACATGCAGAAGAATGATACAGGACCCCTATCTCTCACCACTCAGAAAACTTAATTCAAGATGGAAAAAATATTTAAATGTAAGGCATGAAACCATAAGAATCCTAGAAGAAAATATAGGAAAACTCTTCTAGACATTGGCCTAGGCAAAGAATTTATGACTAAGACCCCGGTGGCAATTATAGCAGCAACAAAAATAAATAAATGGGATTTGATTAAATCAAAAAGCTTCTGCACAGCTAAGGAAATAATCAACAGAGCAAACAGACAACGTACAGAATGGGAGAAAATATTCACAATCTACACATCTTATAAAGGGCTAATATCTAGAATTTACAAAGAACTCAAACAAATCAGCATAAAAAAAAAAAAACCCATTAAAAAGCAGGCAAAAGACCTGAACAGAAGGTTTCAAAAGAAGATAGAAAAATGGCTAACAAACATATGAAAAAATGCCCAACATCACTAACCATCAGGGAAATGCAAATTAAAATCACAATGAGATACTACCTCACTCCTGTTAGAATGGCTTTTATTAAAAAGTCCAAAAACAATTGATGCTGGCAGGGATGCAGAGACAAAGGAATGCTTATACACTGTTGGTAGATTGCAAATTACTACAACTGCTATGGAAAACAGTGTGGTGATTTCTCAAATAACTTAAAGTAGACCCACCAGTCAACCCAGCAATACTACTGGGTATCCACCCAAAGGAAAAGAAGCCATTTTATAAAAAAGCCACCTGCACTTGGATGTTTATTGCAGCACAATTCATAATCGCAAAGATGTAGAATCAACCCAGGTGCCCATCAATTCATTAATGGATTAACAAAATGTAGTGTATGTATACCATGCAGTACTACTCAACCATAAAAATGATGAATTAATGTCTTTTGCAGCAATTTGGGAGGAACTAGAAATCATTGTTTTAAGCGAAGTATCTCAAGAGTGGAAAACCAAACACCACACATACTCTCTAATAAATTGGAACTAAACTATGGGCACACATATGTACAGAGGGAAGTGGAAGTCATAGGAAATCAAGCAGGGGGAAGGGAGAGGAGGAGAGGGGGAAAATCTCACCTAACGGGTACAACGAACACTATTCAGGTGATGGGCACATTTACAGCCCTGACTCAAGCCATGTATCAAAATATTTGTATCCCCTTAATATTTTTGAAATAATAAAAAAACAGAGGGAAAAATGCTTAACAAAGTTAATGCAAAAAATTAAAAAAAAAAAAAAAAAAAAAAAAAAGAGAAGGCTGGTATTGCCTAACAAGGAAGGAAACAGGGACAAGATGTGGGAAAATACCAACAGCATATTGTGCCCAGTGTTCTGGGCACTCCAGGCACTTCCAGGTTGAAGAGCAGCATCTCTCTCATCTCCCGTCTTCCCTCTGTCTTTTGGGAGCCTCTTTCTTAAAGAAGTCATTTAGTTAAAATGTTAAATACAATAAAACTGAGAGATCCATAGTGAAAAAGGTCTACCTGCAAACAAGACCCCTACCCCTTCATGCCAAGGGAGTGAGTGGTGGGAACCTAGACATTGAGATTAGTACTCAGGGGAGTGGCAGGAAAGGAATTTTATTTGAAATAAACTCTGGAGTGGAGGTGGGGGTATCCCAGAAATCAGGCAACTTAGCTCTAATTTTACAAATAAGAAGGGGAGGAGATTTTTGTTCAAGATCACATAGTTACCAGCGGACTCTGAGTCTTCTGGCTCCTTCCATTACGTAGCTCTATCTCCCCAGGACTCCGACTTCTAAGGAATAATGATGCTAATGGAATTAGGTAACTCATAACCCAATTTCTCATTTCTCAATGAGATCAGGAAAGGAAATATGAAGCCAGGATGTGCGTGACAAGGAGATAGGGCAATTCAGAGGAGACCAAGTGTAGACAGAGGTTTGCACTGATATCTGTTAGGGAGGCGACTTTTGTTTCTGTCTTCTAGGGTCTGGGGGGATCTGCAGAGGTGTGCAGAAAGGGCTGGGCATCACGGGCAGGTGTTCAGGGGACAAACCCCAAAGGTCAACACCAGCAGGTGAGACCAACCTGTTCAGAACTGGTGCTAAGAAATGGGTTACTGACTCATCCTAGGTGTAAGGCTCTTGTCTCCCTAGTGCTATGGGGTTCCTGCTGTGTGGAAACACAACAGACTGTCCTAATTTGAGGTTTAGCCCAGAAAGAGGCAGTGTCTCATTTATCAGTGCTGATAAATGCTGCTCACAGCAAATACTGGGTATAGGCTTCTATCAATGAGGATTTGAGAAGTCTAGGAGACATCACCAGAATGACCAATTAAACTAGGTGTAATTATTGAGAAGAACGTATGTACATATTAGCAGGGCCTCTAGGTACAAGCACCAAAGGTAATTAGAGCTACGTTTCATACGATATGGAGCAAAAAGGAACGTTACTACAAGCCATCCTATGGAATCCAGGGTCAGGAAACCCTCAGGCTTCAGTGAGGCACTGGGAATTTCTAGAACTCTCCAGTTGTTGCAGCTCCTGTGTTCTGATCTGCTCTGCAGATTGCTTCGTTCCCCTCTCTCTCTCTCTGCATTCTGGCTGCCTCTGCCTCGCTGTCCACTCTGGGCAGGAGGCGGTTACCCCACAGTTCCAAAGCCCGTAGGTCACAGAGCAGCCATAGGCAGACCCTGACTGGCAGGTCCTCAGGCCTAACACAACATATGTGCTCATTCCAGTGAGAATCTGGAGTCCACCCCTGGCTATGATCAGGGAAAGTTGTGCCACAGACCAAGGCAAGATGGAGCCGGGGGCTGAACAGACAGTTCCCAGAAAAGAGGGGGTGGAAGAACCCTGGAGCATCTACTGTATATTCATTTATGGAATTTAGGCTGATGTTCTTGGAGAGGTTCCAGGCCAAACCAACCACTTCATTAAAAAAAAAAAAAAAAGAAAGAAAGAAAGAAAAGAAAAATCTGAGGCTCTAAAAAAGGACACGCCGACCCAAGCTTACAAAAAAACAACATAAATTTCAGAGCAAGAATTATCCCAAGGTCTTCCTATTCCATCATTCATTCATTCAACTCACATTGACCTACAGCCTGTAGGCTTCTACATGTCAGACCCTTGGCTGGGACTTGGATATTTGACTGTGTTCAAACCAGACATGATCCCCACCTTCTTGGAGCATACAGATGTGGGAGAAAGAACACACAAATAAATATAAAATTATAACCCTGATAAATGCTAATAAAGTTACACGGTGCCAATTCCCACTTTGCTGTTTAGTCTTTCTCTCTAGGTCAAAAGAGAAGTTCCCAGCATTGAGCCCTAAGAAGGAAGACAAGTTGCATCCAAAATAAACTTTGGCATTTTGTGATCGTGTCAATCGACACAGCTTATGTAGATACACTATGCCATTTGAGAGTTTGCGAAGTGGTTTCAAATCACCCGTAGCTGTGATGTCGTCCTCAAACTATGTGATTGTTCACCAGCTAACAGCATTTTATCAATTCATTCTTATTTTGCTAAATTTGCATTGGCTGCACATTTGAAAACAGTGGAGATCATGTGTCAACTCCAAGTATACCTCCTTTTTCAAAGACTCTCATAAAACAACCATCTTAGATATTTCTTTTTCAGACAGTTGTGACTCCTCAACTAAGATGTTGTCATCAAAAATGTAAAAGCCTATGAAAAATTAAAAAGACTTTGGTTTGGCTGAGGCCCTCAGCTGGAATAATATCACATGTCTTCACTTCTCTTATGTGTATGGACTTTGGGGGATTTTTTTTTTCCTCTTCTTATTTTTCTCTTTTTGACTAAAATCATAGTCAATTTCAAAGTACCCAGCTGCCTTCCTTCTTAGGGAAGTACTCTTGATTTTTGTGTGTTATTGTTCACTTCTGTTATAAAGTGGCGCCGTCTCTAAACAAGTGGCATTCCTGATCTTTTCTTCCATTCCATGAAACACAAACTGAATTGGAGGAAAAAAAAAAATAATAAGTCCAAAATAGCATCCTTCTATTTTGGCAGTTTTATATGATTATAACATTCTAGAAATGTCACTATAATTACAGCAACAAATTATTTCAACAATTCTCACAAGTGATGCTATTTATAGACAATCAGAAAAGTACATAGAGGATGAATCCACCCTGGCAGAAAACCTGCTATGAATGGCTGTGCTTTGGCCTGGGACTGGAAGCCCCTGGCTCCGCGTGATTAAACGTGAAAACAAAGGGTGCCGTGGGTCTTCAATGAAACACAGAACACGAGAAACGGAATAAATGAAAGAGGACATTGAAATGCCTATAGCTTGGCATCGGCTCTGCATTCCTAGTGTGTTAGGTACCATGTACAAAAAATTACAACCACTGCTTACTTCTCTTTCAAGACTTAAAACTGATTGCCCCATGGTAGAGCTCTGCAGATTCAGAAGAGGCAAGTGATAGGAGAGCAATGTTAAAGTCAGGGAAATTAAAAAACAGACTAGGACATACACATATCCCTTCTCTGTGATCATTTACAGACTATTAAGGCTGGAAAAAATGACCATCAGTTATTACGTGCCACACTTGCTTTCTTCATTTCATCTTGAGCAGGGAGAAGGAGTTGGCTGGAATTGCTTATTTGTTATTGGTTTTTTCCCCTTTTTATTTTTAGCCTCTTTCATTTTTATGGTTTTTATATAGTTTTGCTTAACAAAGCTATAAATTCAGGGATGAAATAAATTTCATGATGGCTCTTTAACCTCCACTGCTAGGATGCATTTGCAGAAACTTCAATTTAGCTCAGAGAATTCTTGGGATGAATGGGGTTCAGAGAGGAGGGAAAACCGTTTAACCAAAAGTAATCCCTCAGTAAATCACAATTTGCTACAAATTATCTGTGTTGGGGGGTTTTGTTTTTTGTTTTTTTGTTTTTTTGTTTTTTTGCATATTGGTTAATGCAGCTCTCTCCCTGGGTCACTGAATAGAGTTGACATCGCTGTCATTCTGAGGGCAACGGGTCAGTGGCTAACCATCTCTGCCCAAGAACCTGAGCATGCCCCTCTGGGATGCCTCCCAGAGAAGTGTGAGTACCAGCTGCAATAGCTGACAATGACAACCCTATGTTGGACTGGTTGTTTTTTTTAGCTAACAAAAAAATACGTCCCTAATTTTCCTAACCTCTTTGTGAATGTCTGCTTTTGTGTCATTAAATGTTCACCTGCCATATTTTAGATTCAATCAAAATTTGTTTTTTTTTTCCCCCATCTGTGTTTTTCTGGTGTGCATCATTGCCTTGAGTCTGTAAGGGTACATGTGCCACTAGCTGGCTGTCATTTTGTCGTGGGAGCATACATACAGAGTGATGTTTAATGCAGCGCAAAGCTGAACTTCTAGTGACCATTGCCTGGCACTCAGAAAGTGATCTGGGGACGCACCTCATGGGTGAATGGCAAGTGCAGGAAGGTGCCTCCAAGGCAAAGAACAATGATTTCAGGAGTTAACTGCTGGTTGCCTTTTCCGATCCACGGGAAGAACTAACATAGACAGGAAAAAAATAACAACAACAACAACCAAAAAAAAAAAACCCCAATCACATGTGTGTAGCAGGGACTGCAGCCGCGGCTCCATTTGGAATGAATAAACATGTGTTAATCATTAGAGTTTGAAACTGATCCCAGAGTATGCTGCATTATAGCTACAGACGTGAAAAATGAGTCGTTGCACAGACAATAGCTATGCACATTTGGATGGCGACAAAGCCACCCCTCAGTGTGGAGCTCAGGATGGGCTAGGGAGGACAACGTGATGCCACGGGTCACATTTAAGAAAAAAGGAGATGAATTTTCTTCAGAGGCAGCAAGATGTTCTCTGGCACGCAACCTACCAGCTTTGTAAGAGAGCTCCAGATGGATGCTGAGAATAAGATACTAAACACAGCAACAACATGCTAGTTGGACAGCTACCTGACAGCATTGGAAGAAGCCTGTAGAAAGGGTCCCTTCATTAAGCTAATAATACACCTGCTTATGTGGTTAACTGAAGCCAAGGGCTGGGGATAATTTTACAAAAAGAAAAAAAATTCAGCTGCCATGGTAACCTGGACAACGACAGATCTTCTGGATGTGACAAGATTCCAGTCTGAATTACACAAAGTCACCATAAGCCCAGAAAGCAAAGTGGATTTAATTAGTTGGTTAAGTCTGCAGCAAGAAGGATGGCAACACTTGTCCTTTATTCTCCTTCCAAACTAACAACACGTCACCAGCACGAGCCTTTCAAGAAAAGGAGCATTTTTAGCTAAGCACATGATCACAAAGTGATGCTTCACATGGGAAATCCCCAAATTTAAATTCCCTCAAAATCCCACATCCAAATTAGCCGTGACTACTTGAAGGTTACATAGAGAACGGGATCCACTGCATGTCACGTCTAAACATTGTGGCTTCAGATATCCCTCCCCTTAGCCACGGAGTCCTAGATTGGCGCCATCTAATTTTAACAGTTATTAAGATAACTTTAGCACAGGAACATTCTTCATCTTATTAATCAAAATCTACTTGGTGAGTACATATGGCATTGCATTGAATACTAAATAAAGCAAATTTCAACAGAGCAGATTCCCATGGAGTAGGATTTTACTACCCAAGATAACCTCCATGTTATCATACACAGATCTGTAGATGCATATTAAGGGCGTTGAAAACAGTCCTAAAATGGAAGGATTTATAGGGCTATTGCGCATATATTTTGCCTTTTTATAATCCTCATTCCCTTGGTGTCTTGGCTGTGTTTTAGACTATTGCCAATTTCTGCTTTTTAAAATTTTCCATAACCCCCATCTTTGACCACTTCTGTTCATCGGGTTCTCTTTCCCTTCCTCCCCAAGGTTAGTGTAGGCACTTGAGCTCACCTTTTTCCACTTTACCATTTGATATTTACATTTCCCAAAGTCTTCTCACATATTTAAAATCAAATTCTTCTCCCCTTTTCCTTCATTTCCCTAACTTTATGTCAATGTTACCATTACTCTTCCGGGGCTTCCAAGCTGGTTGGAACACCAGATTTGACCATGTTTATGTCCAATATCTAAAGAGTCACCAAGTCTTAGTTCTTCCTTCCAATTGTCCCTCAACCCTGCCCACATAGTTTATACTTGTCAATATCAAATGGATTACGGTTCTGTAAACAGCCCACAGTCTCTCAGGTCTGCGTGCCTTGGAATACATGCCTTCATCAAACATCATTAAATTATAAGCAGTAGCAATTCAAAACAGTTGACAATAAAGGATACTTATGGTCAAGATTCAGCGAAATCTCACAGACCTCACAGAAGCAAACTCCAGCTCACAAAACTGGAGCTGAGGATGGGAAAAATGTCAGGAACTTGATTCCCTCGCTTTGCTGGAAGGCCAACTTTCTGTGTTTATTCATGAGCATGCAAATGACCACCAGGCACCAAGACCCACCAGCTCTGCATTCTGTTACCACAGCCATGGTGACATGCCTGGGTCTCTTAGTTCAAATTCTCAAGGGAAACAACAGACTGGACCAACTCACCTGTTCCATCAGGACCACACAGGTGCATGGGTGCTGGACCACACTTTGGAGCTGCCTTTTTGTCAGGTACCAGGTGCCTGTCCCTGAGACCATCAGCTCTGGAAGCAGGGAAGTAAACACTGCTGCTGTTTTAAGAGGCTGTGGGTGGAGATGCCTTTAGCAGGGGCCCTGGGTAGACAAGCAATGAAACAATCCTTGTCAGAAGTGCTCTTTCCCCACCCATCCACTCAGAACACTCCTCCTACAAGTTCTCCAAAACCCGGAAAGGTTCACTCTTTTGTTCCACATCTCACTCATTTTGTTCAGTGCCCCCAGCAGAAACAATCACACCCTGTCTGTGCTGTCCCTGCACATAAATCACTAAACTGTAACGATTTATTTCCATGATTGTGTACCCTCCTGCACTGAGAGTCTCTTAAGGTTAGGTTTTGAACTTGATTCATTTCAGCATTCCCAACATGGAATGCCATGCCTGGTAGTAAATGCTCAACAAATGTTTTGTTGACTGAACTGCTTTTAATATGCTAATTGATTAATTAATATTTATGAATGATGTCTCCCAAGTCTGCCCCCTTGCTTTAGGGAATTAATTGTATCTAACTGAAAGGGCAGAAGTTGGAGTTAGAAGCAATGAATTAGAAACAGGCATAGAAATATGGATGAGTCTTTTAAAAACATAAGTTCTTAGTGAAAAAAAGTAAGGAAAAGAAGAAGCTACATAATTAATATCATTTGCATAAATTAAAAATATATGTACACAATATAATAATACTTATTTTTCAAGAACACATAAAAGATACCCCAATTACCCTGATTTGATTAATTCACAATGTATGCCTGGATCAAAACATCACACGTACCCTATAAAGATATACAACTATTTTGTGCCCATAATAATTAAAAGGAAAAAGAAAAACATAGGAAAAAAGAACACATACAAGAAAACAAATACACATCAAACACACTGAAATTTTCAACTACGGAAAGAAGGGAATGGGAACAGGGTATCGGGATTTCTTTTAAAAAGGACAAAGATAAATAAAACGGAAAAGAGGACCCGCATACATCAAAGATGATAATGTGTCTTGAACTGAGGAGAATAATTAATTCAACCATCTGCTTTTGAGTTAAAAATAAAGAATAAAGAAAGGGATGAGCTTTAACATCACAAAGGTTTAGGTCCATAACCCAGCTCCTACTTCTTAGTAAATTGATACTGGCAAAGTTACTTAAATCTCATTGTACCTTAGTTTCCCTGTTTAAAATATTGGGGTGTTATCAATTTCACAGGGTTGTCGTAAAATTGCATTAGAAAATACATGTAGAATACACGTCACATAGAAACTCAAGAAAAGTTCATATAAATAGATTCCTACAGAGACCCCCTGCTTATATTTGCCTATAGCTTCTTCCAGTTCAAATATACTCAACTACTAAATCTATCTTTCAAAGATATCATGCCCCTGCTCAAAACCTTCCTATTGCTTCCTGCTTCCTCTATGACCTGTTTCCCAACTTATTGGGAATTGGGGAGATGGTGGTGGCGAGGTGGGGGTGTTAGAAATGATGTTGTGAATCTTGTTAACTGTAAGTTTAATACAGTGGGGGAGGAGATGGCTTAACCAGGCAGTGCGAGAGGACAGGGGAGGTTTGCTCCTATGCCACAGGGCTAGATCACGGAGTTGGCTACTGTAACACTTTTTCCTACTTCTGTCATACCAGCAGTGGCCTTAGCTGTCACCTAATAATCCACGGATCAATGCTTAGTGATTCGAGGCCTTATCTGCTTCCTTTCATAAACTTCAGCTCTAAGTAAACTGATTTTGTTATCATTTTCTCTGCAGCAGCCTTGAGATTCCCCTGCTCTACGACTTTAACGAAGATATTCCCCGTTTAAAATGTCTTGTCCTCTTGTCCCCTATTTCATTATTATCCACTCCTTAGGGACCAGAGAAAACCTCAACTTCTGCATAAAACTTCCCTAAATCACCCCAACTTTCGGGTAATTTCTCCTTTCAAGGTGGTCACGCTTATTTGGCATTATATACTACCTTCTCGTAAGTTCGTGTTATCTACTCAATCGGGGCTCTGTCTATAGTGAGTGTGGAATGTTTTATCTTTATGGTATCTTTGGTTGTACCTAGACAGTGACTTGTACATAGTAAACCCTCAAAAAATAGTATTTAACGAAGAAGCCAGTTCAATCGTTTAAAATAATGTCATGTTCAGGTGAGTTAATTGAGGACTAAAATTATTCAATCAGTCAAGAGAGGGTGGGCAGAGGAATTAACTACCGTACTTGAGAGTCAATGAATCTGTGAATCAAATTTGTTCTTTTGAATTTCTCCTTTCCCTCTCGTTCTTTTACCTAGTCCAGAGAGGTTTATGGGTATAATACTTCGGGACAAGTCGAAACCACAATGGGTCTCATTTTGCATTTGTAAAACAAAAGTGCTCTGCTAGAACTCTCTTCCATTGGAATCTTACATGGAAACTCAATCAATCACACACAAAAAGGTGTGGCTGCTGTGATTGAATTGGGGGAAGAGCTGGGATCCCCACCTTCTCATCCATGCTTTATTTATTCCCCAGTCTCTTTGCAGCTGAGATTAAAAACCCCAGGATGAAACAGTCCCAAGGGCTCGCGGATATCTATCTGTCGCTGACTCTGTGAATGCAGAAAACTAAACACCTTCTTGGTTCTTTTTACCACTTTTCCACTAGATTGACCCATCGGTCATGACAATGGATCAGTGATGTTACCTTCATTATGGAGAGGAAGTGATTTGCCCAAGATCCTGTAGACAGTGACAAATTCAGTGTCCAAACCCCAAATCTACTGCAGAGCTTTCGGTTGAACCATTAAAAACTGGTCTGCCTATTACTTACTATATTGCCATCTGATGCCATTAGTAACATATGGGTTGTGTGAAATTCAGCATATTCCGCCTCAGGAAGCCATTTGATTCTCATATAATCAAATACTAAAAACATTATGTTTCATGTCCTCACAGTTAATATGTACTGGGACGGAAATGCAGCACGGGAGCTTGTTTCATTTTAAGAGACTTCTGCATGAGGGTGGAACAGAGCAGGTATTGGCTTTTTCAGGTCACACATCCCAAATCCAAAAATCTGAAATCTGAAATGCTCCAAAATCTGAAATTATTTTGAGTGCTGACATAAGGCTCAAAAGGAAATGCTCATGGGAGCATTTCGTATTTCGAAGTTTTGGATTTGGAATGCTAAAGTATAATGCAAATATTTCAAAATTTGAAAAAAAAAAAAATCTGAAATCCCAAACACTTCTGGTCCCAAGCCTTCTGGATAAGGGATAGTCAACCTATATTCATCTGTTTGACTTTTCCATTTCTTTTTCTTTTGCAAGTTCTTTTTAAATAATTAATCATGACCAAGAAATGAGCCTTTCTTTTCTCTTTCCTTCTCTCCTCTCTTTCTGTAGCCTTCTCTGGGACCCCAAGGACATCTATTTAGAGGAGAGAACCTCAGAGACACACAGAGAGGGCTGGGCTTCGGGGAAGGACTTCAATACACGCTTTCTCATAGGTGCCGAGTGACTGAACAACCTCACTTCCAGAAAGTGCTAAGACTAGAATTCAAACCCCGGACAGACAGTCCAAAACCTCAGCTTATAACCTCTGTTCTACTTCCAGTAAATCTAGGTTCTCCATCTAAGTTTTCATTCTTGGCCTCCACACTTCAAAGAAGGATGTGTTTCTAAAGTAATTCACAAAAGCTAACTACATTTGGTAAATGATTAGTAAAAACTAAATAACTGAACTTTAGTTCAACAACATTTGAACGCAATATCATTAGATGATTTCCATTTAAATTTCTATTAATTATTCTGATTTAGTCTAAAACTGGTACAAAATATACACACTATTCACTAAATTTTAAGCCCTGCATATTCATTTAGCAGGAGAAATGCGGAATGAAGAAAGAAAGAAAATTATTACAATTCTAAATGTCCAAAAATGTTCAGCCCTAGGTTGTTTTGTTTGAAAAAAAAAAAAAAAAAGACTTGGTTTTTCAATTTATTCAAATGAGTGTAGGCATTGCAAATAAAATTTTAGAATGTAGACAGAAGGTCTGTGAAGCATAAATTATAGGTGTTTTCCCAACTGGTTTGTGTGAAGGATTTGCTAGATCATAAAAGTTTAATTCACTAAAATTCAGTCTTTCTGAAAGATTAACTTAGCTTGAAGAATCACATTCATTCACTTAAGGAATTTATACTGGTGCCTAGGATGTGCTAAGCATTGTGCTGGCCACCACGGAAGACACAGATATATATAAACATAATCTCTGACATTAACAAGTACACAGCCTAGGAAGTTGGTTACAATTATTTGAAGAAAAGAAACGAAAGTGTGGAGAGATACACCCACTACACTGGAAATGCCAGGAACTCCAGTTTTCATAAACACGGGTTCCATGTTGAATTCTGCTGCCTCGTTTTGGTTGTATGTACCTTATTCATAAAACAAATATTTGTCCAGTGTTTAAGCACTAGTGATGATAAAATGATGCATCACCCATATTCCCTGCCCTTGAGGAATAACAATCTTATAATCATTTTGATAACTAGGTGGTTTTCAAGAAAAGGGGTGGGGGGAGTCTCCTGTCCTCCCACAGCAAGAATAGATAGTTCTGAATAGAGGAGTTGGGGAGACAAAAGAACCAGACAACATCTGGGTTGGATTTTTGTAGAAAGGGCATGATGTTAAAAAGATTGACAATTGGCTTTCAAGAGACAAGCTCAACACAGAAGGAAAACAGACTTCAGAGAGTCGATTCTAACTTCTGGGCCAAGAATTGACTGTGGCTTGGACCAATGAACCAGACCAAAAGGAATCTGTAAGAATGGATTCTCTATCTATACCTGGCTGGATACTTATCTACACTGGGTACCTGCATGTTGCTATTAATAAGGAATTGAGACCCCTATCTGCCTATAGTAAGTGGTGACCCCTAAAAGGGAGGTTCAGAGGTGGAAGTTTGAATCTCAGAAGCAGGAACTGCAGGACGCCTGCTCATCCCACCTGCCCATCCCCCTCCCCACCATCCACCTCTAGCCCAGCAGCACTGGCCCCTATCTCAGCACCAAAAGCAGCAAAGTAGGCCACTGGAAAGACTGTATCATCATCAACAGTAATTTAGACTCTTAGCAACAACCAATTTAGACCCTTAATGACTGTCATTCTGCACTTCTTCACTATTCAGAATAGAGATGAAATAACAAGCCCTTCAGAGATGAGGTAAGCGAGAAATTAAACTCGTAAACTTGGATTTTTTAAGGCTGTACTTTGGTGCAAATTTTTAAACTTCAGCATTGGAGATTGTCTGTCTGTTCGTAATATAAAACGAAGACACAAGTAACCCTTTTTAAAAACTCTGAATCAAAGACTTTTTCACGTTAAGCAGAACTGGCAGGTTTGAAATAGAATCTATGACAAAGTGCCCTCCCGAACACTCTTGAGTGAATCATGCATCTTGAAAAGAATCTCACAGAAGCATAGAAATTCAAGCTGGAGAGGACTTGGGAAGTCATCTCCGTAATTGAGTAATGGATTCTCCTTGGGAATTCTCTATTCGGGAGCACCCTGGGTATTGGTGATTCTGTACTAGAAGCTGCTATGGTTTGAATGTCTGTCTCCACCCAAATTCATGTTGAAACTTAATCCCTGATGTGTTGGTATTGAGAGGTGGCGCCTTTAAGAGGTGAGTGGATCAGGAGGACTCTGCCCTTATGAATGGATTAATCCATTATGGATTAATGGGTTATCCCGGGAGGGGAACTAACTGGTGGCTATATAGGAAGACAAAGAGATACCCTAAGCATAGCATGTTAGGGCGCTCAGCCCCTGCACCATACAATGCCCTGCACCGCCTCTCTGAAAAGTCCCCACCAGCAAGAAGCACCTCGCCAAATGTGGCCTTTCTTCCTTGGACTTCTCAGCCTCCATAATTGTAAGAAATAAATTCTTCCTTTTCTTATAAATCACCCAGTTTCAGGTATCCTGTTATAAACAATAGAAAACAGACTAATACAGAAGCTAAGGGTTACCTGCCCTGCAAAATTCCTCCAGCATCATCCTTGACAAGATCCGCCTATATAAGAAGCTACACTACCCACATTTCTTAAACTAATAGGCGAATGGGATTTATGTGCTTGCCTTCGAAGGACGGGACAAGGTTATTTTAACAACAACAACAAAAACAAAAACAATTTGAATTTGAACTAAGAAACTCATGGGGGCATCTTGCTGTTCAAAGCAGTAAGTGGAATGATGGAAAAAGAGACTTCGCTTTGCCTCGCTTTTCTCAAATCCTTGAACTTCTGGGATGCCCTCGTTCATCTTTTCACTTCTCAAAACCCACATCCTCTGTTCCCAACTCTTACCTTTTTCCTTAATGTCCTATTCTTCTTATTTAAAGCCAAACATGGAATCATTTTTAAGTTATATTTTTTCAAAGAGAAACAACATTTGAAAGTTAGTATATCCAAACACTAGTCCTGCATTTTATAAATGAGAAATCTGAGGTGTAAGGAATTTAGAGACTCGCTGAAGGTTACATAAGTGAATATATCAAGAAGCCAGGGCCCTGACTTTTAGGAAGATTATAGTGAGAAAGGCATTGACTCTGGGGACAGAATCATGAGATAATGCTTACAAATCCCTTGGCTCCAAACAAGGCATATAGTAGACACCTAATAAAGATCATCATAATAAGTTTCTGTCTGCAACAACCTCAGGGTGATAAAGTGCAGTGAAGGAAATGGGGTGGTGTGGTGGGAGGGTGCTGAGTAACAGGGAGCTGCCCATTTCCTACAGGGGAGTCCCTTCTAAATTCATAAAACCCTGCCTCCTCCCCTCTTGACATAGTCTCCTTTTATCCTGGCTCTTAGACTTACGATCATTTTTGGCCTTGTTTCTTTGGCTTCCTCTACTTCCCTGTAGAACACTAAATGTTGAGAATCCATTAACGTCAAGAACACCAACCATGCACTCAATAAAGTGGGAGGCGAATGCTATGGATACAAGGAACTACTCCAGCAGACTTCATGGAGCAGAGCTTAATTTTTGTCAAATGCAAAAGGCAAGAATGTTGTCGTTTCAAAAAGAAAACCAAAAAAATGCAGAACAACTAAACTTTGTGGAAGGTTCAGTAGGCAGTGCTCACAGATCTTTCTGTGCCTGGGTGGAACTCCAGAATGGTGAAATACATTCAAACAAGCTATGGTCTCGAAAACTGTATTTTTCTGTCTTACCTTTTTTATTTATTTATTTATTTTTAAGGGACAGGGTGTCACTCTGTCACCCAGGCTGGAGTGCAGTGGCGCCATCATAGCTCACTGCAGCCTCCAACTCCTGGGCTCAGGTAATCCTCCTATATCAGCCTCCCGAGTAGCTGAGATTCCAGGCATGAGCCACCATGCCTGGCTTCTAATATCTTCAAAGAATCCACTCCTCTAAACCCCTCTGCCAATGCCTCATTCCCCTGTCTTATTCTCTTGAGTATTTATGGGATATGATCCTCCCTACACTAAAACAGAAAAAGAAATTAGAGTCAGAGTATCAAAAAAACTTAGACATCTTAAAGCCTTTATTAGCAAACTAATTTCTCCGTAGGATAAAGCAAAGTGCTTTATGGGCACCTACCATGATCTTTAAAACAAAGATTTTTTTTAAATAAAGTTTTTGGTAATCTCTCTTTCAAACTATTCTCCTAGAAAACAGAATAGATACATAATACTTTTCGATTCTCAACCAGGAGAGTATGAAGGAAATAATCCTTTAAAAGCAATTTTAATACCATTCCAAAAGTGATTGCATCAAACCCACGAAGGCAGCATGAAGTGGTGAGAAAATCTTTGCCCTGAGGCACCAGAGGACAAATCAAACAAAAACAAGGTAAGGTTTTCTAGCATCAAATCTGCCAGAATTTCCTATATCGTCTTTTAAAAAAGGGGAGGGGGGAATGCCTTCATTTTTGCAGGCCCCAATTTCCTCATCTATAAAATGATGGGGTTACGTCAGTTGCCTGTAAGTTCAAGTCCACAATTTTGTGAGATGATGTGGCTGATTTCATTTCCTAAATATCGTCTCTGTCTTGCTTTCCACCCCAACCCGATCAATGCCATCTCTCCCAAAGTGGAAATGCCACTCACCCAGGTGGTCAAACCAGCAACCTGGAAGGTATCCTTCGTGCCTTTCTCTCACAACCCACATTCGATCCTGATTTCAAAACATATGCTGAGTTCCACTCCTTCTCGCCATCTGCACTGCTATAATTGCGTTCCAAGCCACCTCACTCTCTCTTTCCTCCTAACTTCTTTTCCTGCTCCCACGTTTGCTCTTATAAGGTTTGTTCTCTACGCAGCAGCCACAGTGATCCTTTGCAAACAAGTCAAACCCTGCCCCTTCCCGGAATAAAGTCAGGCACAAGTTTCCTTCCATCGAGAACCTCTGTGTGCTCTAGCCGTGGCTGTCTCACCAGGTGTGTGATGCTCTCCCTTTGTGTAATGCCCTGCAGCTACGCAGGGCCTTTGCACGTGCCACCCCTGTGGCTGGAACACACTTTCCACGTGCCCACGTGGCCTCCTGCCCTCCTGCACATGTGTCTGTTCCAATTGTCATCTCCTCAAGGAGCCTCACCTGACCTCCTCATCTGAAATAACTGCCCTGTCACTTGTCACTCTCCATCCATCTCCTCCCTCATCCTCTATTTTGCTTAATACCTCTTATCACCGGTATGCTGGAGGGAGTCTCTGATGGCCCACAATGAAGGATGCTTCCCCCATCCTCGCCCACTGCTGTGTGACTTTCTCTGGCCCCACGGGCATTAGCAAATACGGCACACACAGAAACTCCAGAAGCGCTTGCTCTTTGGTGCTTGTTCCCATGGAACCCTAAGACCACCCAGGGACAAAACACCATGGGGACAGAAGACAGAGGGGCCTGACCATCCCAGTCCTCCCAGCTGAGCTCAGGTGTCCGCTGACCTCCCAGTGCAAAGCAGCCACCCGTGCGAGCCCAGGTGAGGGCAGCCAATGGCCCACCCTGCTCACCCACAGAATTGGTAGAAATCACACACCACTGTTGTTTTAAGCCACTCAGTTTGGGGAGGTTTTTAAATAAACCTTCCCATGGCTTATAATTTTTCTCTATTGTTATCTTCCCATTGGAATGTAAACTCCTTGAGGGTAGGGACTTGGTTTTTGACATTGTTGCAATCCCACCACTTGGAGCAATGCATTGAGTATATTATTAATAAGTATTTATCAAATGAATGATTGGATGGACAAATGAGCAACATTATAGTTTTCAACATGTCACTTAGCCCAGGCAAACTTTTTCAATACCATATTGTATTTTTTTAAATTTCAGAATATTATGGGGGTGCAAATGTTTTGATTACATGAACTTTTTGTACAGTTTGAGTCAAAGTTATAAGTGTGTCCATCACCCAGTGTGCATATTGTGTTTTTAAATACCTTGTTCTAAGAAGAATAAAGGTGGCGTTTCAGGTTTTTTTTTTTTTTTTTCTCATAATTAACCCTATTTGGAAATGGAAGTCTTCTTGAAATCATTTGGAAGCTAAGATTTAAACCTCCCAGTCAAGTCCTGACGATTGCATTATGCTCTTGCTGCCCATCAGCAACTCCTTCCGTGGGAGGAGTCACTTCAAAGTGTGTGGTTGCAAATATCTGGTTAACACACAAGTGCAACAAGCGCTTTGCCGGAAACCCCTGCACCATGTTCCATAAGTGACGGGGAAGTGTCAGTGAGGACAGGAAAGGTATCTGAGAAGGTGGGCCCGACCAGAATGAGCGCAGGGCCATTTGAAAAGTCTTACAATGTTTCTTTCCCTTCACACAGTAGGTGCCCATGACGAAAAACCACTAGGGTGCCTATTCTGTCTTTTTGGTAAATTCAAATCTTTGTGAGATTGTGACATGAGAGAGGAATGCTGGGCTCACTGCTTGATTGATTTTTGCAGGTACCCACGGCCGAGCCTCAGACCCGGGTACAGAGAACAATATACCTTTGGAGTAACAGTTATTTTCTGTAGGGCATAATTATAGTTATAGATCTGCCATCCTCCCACGGCATTAGAAAAATGCCTCCCTGCTCCCCAGCAGCCTCAGGCCCTGATGAATGAAGAAGGCCCTGCACATAGAAGAGCTCGGTAAATTCTATCGAAGACAGAGGAATGCAGGTGGCGAGGCCCGATCTAACATCGTGTCCTCTGCACGGCAGGCTGGCTCTGCCTCTTCTCAGTGAGATCAAGACTGGGGAAACCGAACTGAAAAATGAAGCACTGAAGTTTCAGATAGAGCCTTAAATGGAGCCCAGAAGTGAGTTGAATGTAAGCAGACAGCAGATACCATGTTTTCTAGGCCAAGTGTCCTTGGGGACAACCTGGAGTCATGGAAGACGAACCTATGAACTGGGTGCTGGCCCCTTGGGAGCTGCTCTTGAATTTATTCCACTGGTTATGTGGCCTGGAGCAAGTTCATTCAGTTGTTTTACCTGAAAAATGAAAAAAATTATACTAAATGAACTCCGAGGACCTTTTAAGCTTACAATGTTATGGGCTTAAACTAGCAATACCCAAAACACATTCTTTTACCCCATCTTAAGAGGTCAGCTGTGAAATCAATATTTTTGCCAATTACTAAGCACAAATTAATAATCCTAAGAAGCAAATAGCTTTTGAGGAAACTGCTTCCTTGACATTGCATTGTATTTGTCTCTAAAGTAAACGACATGAATTGATTGATTCTGCAAATGTGTACTGAGGACCATAGCATGTTAGGATGTCTACTAAGCTCCGGGGCCAGCACAGAAGTCAAGACAGATGAGGACTTTGCCCCTCACCCCAACCCAATGACAAAGGCTGTGGTCATGATATAAAGGATCTTACATTCTAGGCCATGGAGTTTAAATCTAAGTCTATAAGGAATGAGCCCCAAAGACTCACTGGTCCGTGTGGTTCAGAGGAAGATCATTCTGGCAACAGAGCTGCTGCAAGGGGAAAAAAGCAGGTAGAGGGAGGCCAAGACGAAGGCTGCCACCATCATATGACAGGAGAGGAGATCTCTCTGCCTCTGCTACTGCAGGCTAATTGCTGTAACCAATTGGCCCAAACGTGCAAGAGGCACTGATTGCTCTGGAGGTCAGTCAGGGGCCACCGTGAGGTAGCTGTCCTCCAACACATGCATTCAGGGGCCCAGGCAGTGCCATCTGCAGACACCCCTCCCACAGGGCCTTGTCAGCAGTCGCATTGATCAGGCAGAAGATGAAAAGGCCGGAGGAATGTGCATGCCAGGTTCTCAGGGGCCAAGCTTGGAAGGAGCACACGCCATTTCCTTTTTCTTTCCATTGGCAGGGCCAGGCTGACACCACGGAGACTGGGAAAACCATGTACTCCTTCAAGCGCCTGGGAAGACAAAGAGAATGGATTTTGGAGAACTTCTGGAAATTGCTGCTATAAGACATGAGCTACGAGAAACTACTAGATGAAGATAGGGGGCTGGAATTAGGAGACCATTTCTGCGGTACGATCACGGAATGTGGTGACAATTTGGAAGGAAGCTGGGAAGTGAAAGGGAGATGTTTGGTGAAGACCCAGAAGTTTCTAGCTTGCCAAACAGAGATGAAAAATATTGCAAATAAGAGATAATCTTTTTGGAGGGCAACATGGTGTTATCCATCAAAATTTCAAATGGAGTCTACCTTTCACACAAACATTCCGCTTTAGGAACTTATCCTACAGAAAAATTAGCACCGTATGCATGCAAAGACATCCACTGAAGCATTACTCGCTTTAGCCAAAAAAGAAAACTATGTAAATGTCCATAAAGAAGATGAGCTATGATAAATTATAATAAATCCACATGAGTGTGCAACCAGCAAAAATAGCAAGATTGATCTATATGCATTGACATGAAAAGATGTCTGAATTGTACTGTCAGATTTAAGAAGCAAGCTGCAGAATGATATGTACAGTTTTGGGATAAAAATATATGTATGTATATTCATTGAAGAAAAATTCTAAAAAGAATATACCAAAAACCATTAGTGGCAATTTTGAGAGTTATATATTATTTAAATTTCTTTTTACAGAGTGTCTGTTTTCCCTTGGGAAATCAAAAAGGATATATCATTTTGAGTTTGAAAAAATATTATTATTTTTATTTTAGATTAGATAAGGCTGTGCATGTTTAGAGGCAGAAGCAGGATGTGAGTCCCATGTATGTAGGTGCACATGTGTAGATACACGTGTTGTTATTTTTGTTGTTCCTCCAAAGCACTTTGTAACCTCAGCAGTTTTCCTGTTTTAGATAAGAGAAAACAGAGCGTCAGAGAAGATAATGTCTTCCAAAGATGACAACCATCTGAAGGATCTTTGCTTAGGCTTCACAGGGAAGATGGTGAAGCCCTTCTCTGCTGTGGTTCCGCTCCGCTACCCAGCACAGGACCCCAACAGGCAGATGTGAGCGGTGGCCGAGAGGCCCACAGGGGTGGGCAGGGAGGGCAGAGAGAGAAAGAAAATGAGCAAAAGTAATGGGCTGTATCTTCTTTCCAAAGAACACATGAAATGTCAACTAAAATAATCCCTTTATCTATTTTTACTTTTTCCAATTCCTCTCATTTTCCTTCCCTTTTCTTCCTCCTTCTTTCCATTTTGATTCTCCACTTTTTTTCTTCCTCTGCCTCCTAACAAAAGAATTAAGACTAGGAGACAGATGTAGAAGAGAGGAGATGTAAAATCAACAAACCTTTCCATTGTTTTCTGTATTACGCAAACGCAAACGTAGCCAAAGGATTTTTTGTATGTTTGTTTGTTTTGTATATGTTTTTATTTTAGTTTCTAATCACAAGTCTGAGACAGAGGCAATGCAATGCAATTTGGAGTACTTAGTACTTTGCCTCCTATAGGGAAGCAGTCATACCCGCAAGAGTCTATTTGTTTGGTTTGGTTTGTTTTGTTTTGTTTTTTGAAACAACAGAGTCTTGCTCTGTTGCCCAGGCTGCAGTGCCGTGCACGATCATGGCTCACTGTAACCTCGAATTCCTGGGCTCAAGCGATCCTCCTGCCTCAGCCTCTGGAGTAGCTGGAACTACAGGCATGCACCACCATACCTGGCTAATTTTTAAAAATTTTCTGTAGAGAGGGGGTCTCACTGTGTTGCCCAGGCAGGTTTCAAACTCCTGGCCTCAAGCAATCCTTCCAGCTCGGCCGCCCAAGATGCTGGGATTACAGGTGTGAGCCACCACGCTCCACCTCAAAACTCTTATTATTGAACTCTTGATCCTTGGTACCATTTGAGAAATGAATAGCAATTGTTGATTTTTTAAAATTATATATATGGATACTAGGTTTTTCTATCCTTTCTCATCAATCCAGTCATCTTTCTCAAGTGTGTTAAATGAAACAAGTAATATGGGTATATGTTTGGTTTTAAATTTTTTTGTGTTTTGATGAATCATAAATTCATATTCAAGAATATAAAAGATATTTTATGTTTAAGGTAATTCAGAGTGAACTTAAAACATCACACACATTTGTATAAGCTCACGGAAGCTATTCCCATGTAATAAAACATTCCATAAGCTACATGTGAAATCTGATTTTTTAGCTTTTCAATCATTATGTACAGAGAGAGAGAGAGAGAAAGACATTTGGCTTAGCAAATATCCCCAATAACCAGCGTTGTTGCAACTTCATCCCTATAGTTTGTGAAAATAAATTTAAGTATATATTTAAGTAAAAGGGTGTTTTTGCATTTAATGTAACAATGAGTTTGTTATAATCACTGAATGCAGATGGTGCTACTTTGTTTCTAAGTAAAGTTAGCAATAATTGCTGAAAATAGGTTATTAGTTCTTTTTTAATAAATGAAAATAAGCTTCCTTGTGTAGATTTAGTTTCAGTAAAGAGATGCAGACTGCTTCCAAGTTATTGCAGTGCATTCAGATGAAAAGAAAGGTACAGTGTTTTAATTTGTAATAAAAAATCCATGTAACATGCTTTCAAAAATTATTATTGTGTGTGAATATCTTAAATGGCTATCATGTCTAGGAATCTTCTTCAGCTTTCTCTGCCCTTAAGAAAATCAAATAAATTAAACTAGACCAATCAGTAATTGGTTGCCAAGATTCATTTTTGTAAAAATCATTTTGGAGTTGTACATGTTCATAAAAAGACTAATTGCAAAGTGGTTTAAATTATTATTATGATGATTTAATTGTTCAAAACAATTTTCCCTTAGGATTATTTTTTCCAAGTCATTTATTTCACTTTACCAAATGACCTTTTCAGAAGTTCTATAATCAGCATATTTTGTCAAGGCAAAATAGGGAATTATGCAGATATACGGGCACTGTGAGCTTTCTTTTTTCTTCTTTTCTCCCTCTGTTGTTCTCTTGCTCTGTCTTTCTTTATAAAAGCCATGGTTTTTATTATTAAAACAATTCAAACAAGAAAGACACATGTTAAGTCAAAAACAAATGTCTCATCTTAATTTTATCAGGGTAATTTAGCTTTCTGTGAAAAATGAAAATATTTTAAAATAGTATATCCAGTATTTAATATCAAAAAGAATATGAAAGAGTTTAAACATATGTTATATATATTAACATATAATATAAAATATGATATATAATGCATAAATACACAGTATGAACACATATCTTGATGTTACTTTTGCACAAATCTGAATTTTTGATTAAGTGTAGCACTTCGTATTTGAAGTCTTCCTTATTGGGAATCGTCCAAACCCCTGAAAGTTGTTCCTTTCCTTGGAGCACAATTTGGTAAACTTTTCTTTCTGTGCACTGGCTGGTACGGAAGTGCGTCAATCATCAAAATAGATACAGAAAAACAAATACAATCTAGTATATTTGCATTTGCCTAATGTGAAAGTTATATTATTGACGTCTGAGTCCCCAGAATACAGATGAGGCCCGGAGACTGACAGTCTAGCTTTTTGCCCCCTTTCTGTCCCTACACTGAGCAAGGTTCCCCGGAGTGGGCATGGGGATGTGGACCATTTGACCTTCTAATCTCACACAGAACCTCAGAAAAGTAATAAAGGTGGAAAACAGAACAGGATTCACGTACAAATGGTCAGACTCAACATTCCTTAATGGCTAAAACAGCTGGGTGTATTTAAAATATAATTTGTCGTCAACCATAATGTGAGTTTCATCTATATAATATAAACCAAGAAAGAGAGTTACCAAGATTGTCTTTCAAATCAAGTCTCATCTTGCTGTCTTCACATGGCATAAGAGTGTGGTGATCAATGTCACATGTGTACAAAAGGTAGACATGGACAATGTTACGTGTCTACCAAAGAAGTAGAAGACAAAGCATAGGTAGCCGGTGTGCCATGCTGCTATGGATGAAGTGTTTGTGTCCCCTCCAAAACTCCTATGTGGAAACCCAAATCCTCATTCTGACAGTATTCGGAGGTGGGGCCTTTGGGAGATAATTAGGTCATGAAGGTGGAGCCCTCATGATGAAGCGAGTGACCTTGTAGGAAGAGACAGGAGAGAGCTTGATGTCTCTCTCTCTGCCCTGTGCCAGGCAAGGATACAACGAGAAGATGGCAGGACCATAGGACCGAGGTCCTTGAGGAGGCTGGAGGAGGCAGTAGATGTGAAGGAGATGGCTTTAGCTAGGAACACGGAGAGTTCATCTATTAAAATAGGAGAGAAGGAATTCTGTATGGATATAGATGCAGTTACGTTGGTTGCTTTGGTAGAAGGAAGATGAATCATTCATTTTCTACTTGTATATCAATATTTTCAATGAAGTATGAGTTGAAAAGCTAAGCAAGATGAGTAACTGGATGTAGACATTTTACAAGGCAGTAAGGATGTGTGGTGTGGGCACATCGGCGTGCAAACCCAGGCCAGTACAGCAGGGCTGCACAGCAGTGTCCGGCAGACGTTGTGGTGATGGACTCAAGTGAGACCAGTCAGCACAATTATGCGATTCCCGCCACCAACAGTGTTCAGCTGCTTTGGCAAAAGAGCAGAGTAGATGGACAGTTGGGCGTAACGGGGATGGAGATATACCAGGCAAGTGCAATGAAAGGGGACAAGAAAATGAAAGTGATTGTAGTTAGGAAGGATGAGGAGGGGAGAAAGGGGATAGACATATTTGAGATCTTGGTAACACTTAAGAAACACTAGTGTGCGGTGCTAGAGTATGTGTGTGGGAGGGACAGGAGATGGTGTATCGAGAGAGGTTGTTTAAAATCAAGATCATTTCTCTTGCTTCCTAGTTCATAATCAGTTATTCCAAGACCCTTTGGCCAGATGTATTCAGCATTCAGAATTTTTTCGAATTTCACAAAAGAGACAGGATACGCATGCCCTGTATTACTTAACACACTGGCACTCTCTAATCAAACACGTGACTATTTCTGCAGCAACACCATGAGTTTTCACACAAAGTGGGATACATAAAGACTAATAATAGGCTTGCAACAAGTCAGGTCAAGCCATCTTGCCAAGGGAGTTCAGATCCGGTCAGGTTTGGCTTCCAAATGAGTGGGAAAGAAAGAAAGAAAAGAAAAGAAAGGAGAGGAGAGGAGAGGAGAGGAGAGGAGAGGAGAGGAGAGGAGAGGAGAGGAGAGGAGGAGAGGAGAGAAAGGAAAGAAAGGGAAGGAAGGAAGGAAGGAAGGAAGGAAGGAAGGAAGGAAGAAGGATGTCAGAGATGTTTGAATTTGGGGATTGCTGAGAAGACATTGTGCATTCTACAATCCTCTGTTTCTCTGAGTCATCTGATTTTTTTAAAATTTTCTCTTCTTTTCTCTTTTTCTCCTAAAAGGTTTCACACATTCCCCGAGCTGTACTGCTCAAACAATGCACATGATTTTAATATGCTACTTCGCCGAAAGTCACACATGTTTACCATTGCTCATCCAGAGAGATGAAAGCTCGCTTCCAAGTTTTACACATCATCCGTGAAAAAATGTAACTTTCTATAAAAATATATGAACAAAAGTAGACTCGCTTCTGTGGGGATGGGGAGGAATGGAGGTGGGAAATGATCGTGGAGAGTGCCGGCCCCCCGGAGTGGCTCTGAGGTCGGCCCCAATCCTTTGGTTTACATTTAGGGAGGATCCACCCAACAGCTGTGCTTCAGTTATCTTTAGAGATGCTCTCTCCCACCCCCTACCCTAAGTGAGTGAATTGTAATCAAAAGACACAGAGTTGAATGTGCTGGGAAGTATACATTATGCTCCATTGTGTAACTGTGTAATTACTGTACTATACATGCCGGACTCGGGATTGACTGAAAACCGGAGCATTAAACAAAGTTGTGGCTAATCTTGGACCCAATCCAGCAGGCTGATACAATGGGACAATCCTGATATTTTGCCAAGGCCAACGCTATAGACGACGGAACTGAGCAAGAGGTAAGTGAGAGAATTAGTTGAGTGAAAGTTTAGATCAGGAGGTGGATGAGTTGGGCAAGTTTGTTCAGAATGATCTCTTAGGGTAGGTTGTTTTTTGTTTTTTTTGATTTTTTTTTTTTTCAAAAAGCAACAAATTTTCTGTATCCTTAAGTTTTATAGCAAGGTTTCCAAGGAGTTGGTGAAAGTACCAGCCTGTAAAAAAAAATTTTTTTTTAATTTACTGATGTGGGCCGGGCGCGGTGGCTCACGCCTGTAATCCTAGCACTCTGGGAGGCCGAGGCAGGTGGATCGCTCGAGGTCAGGAGTTCAAGACCAGCCTGAGCAAGAGTGAGACCCCATCTCTACTAAAAATAGAAAGAAATTATATGGACAACTAAAATATATATATACAAAAAATTAGCCGGGCATGGTGGTGCATGCCTGTAGTCCCAGCTACTCGGGAGGCTGAGGCAGTAGGATCGCTTAAGCCCAGGAGTTTGAGGTTGCTGTGAGCTAGACTGACGCCACAGCACTCACTCTAGTCCAGGCAACAGAGTGAGACTCTGTCTCAAAAAAAAAAAAAAAAAATTTACTGATGTGAATGTTTTCCTTTAAGAGACTTTTTCTAGCCCAAGATTTCTGAACTGCCAGAGCCCAGAGTTTGCAGTGGTGCTCCGTTAAGAATTTAATTTCTCTCAAAGCTTAAAAGAGTCATATACTTAATTATGATAAGGCTAAGTAAGATAATTAATATTGCAAGTCTATTCCTGACAAAGTGCATTCCAGGTGGGAGAAAGAGAGTGAACCAAGGTGCAGAGGAAGAAAACTGCAAGTGTTCAGAGAGTTCAGTTCTGCCAGACAGAACACACAGGTAGAAATAATGGGACTAAGAACAGAAATGAATATTGAGGCTCGTAAACGCCAGGCTGAAGAATTAGAATTTAGTTTGCAAAAACAATCCTATTGAAGGATTTTTGAATAAGCAAATGGCATCATCATATTTATATAGCTCTTTCCATAGAATTCGAACCACTTCAGGTTCTTCCAAGTCATTAAATATGTCTATGGCTTTAGGGTAACATAAAGTTAATTTGAGTCTTTGTCCTAGTTTTCATTGACTTCCAAGCCCTGGAATTTAAAAATTAGCATCTGCCAGTGGCTCAAACTCTTTGAACTTCATTTTACTCGTATGTGAGTGCAGATAATAATACTAATCTTATGAGGTCCCCGCAAGGATCAAATGAGAGAATATGTAAACCACATAGAGTAGGATATGGCACAAAGTAGGTGCTCATTATAAATCAGTTTTCTCCCAGGCCTTCCATGTCTAATAATTAGGATGATAACATTAGGGGAAAAAATATTCCCCATGTAAACTTTTTCATTATTTCTTTATTCATTGTAACAGACTTTTATATGGCAACTTGCTAGGCCCTGAGATATGGAGATGGCCACGATAAGGCCCCTCTTCTCAAGAATTCTTCAGCCCTATAAAGGAAGCAGAAACCACATGAGAAACACGAACACCAAGCAAGAAGGAAAATTAATAAGACAGGAGCAGCAGAAAGAGGGACGGGGGCTCATCCTAGCCAGCGGGTAGGGGAAGATGTCACAGCTGATATTGTAGTATCTTTCTGTCCTTGCTGCATTTTGAATCATATTGTTGCTTCTATTTTAATATCCTCTGATAGTGCTGCATTTAGTCTGCCATATTACTATTTAAATACTCACAGGTGTATGTTTTGTTTTCCTACCCCCATTGTAAGTTCTTTGATGGTTAATGCCTCTCTGTATCCCTTGCTGTGCTTAGCATAGTATGTTACACATACTTGAAGACTGAGGAGGCTGGTGTGTGAGCAACTCACCGAGTCATAAATGTGGGAGTTCCTTAAGCAAAAGGGTGCTCAGAGTGGGCTGGCATAATATGATTCCAGAAGAAACATGAGGCCAGGTTATTATGGAATCTATTTATCCTACTGTGACTGTGAATTTTATCCTATTCCCAGGGAGGGAGAAACCAAAAAGGTTGTTCAAGTAGATCTGATATTTTAGACAGTGGTACAAAGGGTGGGTGGGAGGTTGGGGGAGGACCCCAGAGCTGGGAAATCCACAGAGACTTCCAAGTTCCCAGCTTTGGTACAATTTTGATGGAAATTGGAACCAGGATGAGGAACCCAAGAAGAAGAAAAGTTAGGGGAAGCGGGCTGCAGGGTGAGATGAGATGATTTGGGACCCTTGGATTTGAATTCTCTGGGGTTCATCCAGATAGACACGTGGGTCTGAAGCCCAGTGGAGCAACCCTGACTGCGTCAAGGAACCCTGGAGCCCCGGAGCCCCGGATGTGGCCAGGTTCAACCAGGGCAATGTGGAGTGTGAAAGAAAGAGGACCCACAGTGTCTAACACGGTATAAACAGAAAGGAACGGAGTGGCATCAATAATACAGATAGAAAAAGAACAGGAAAAGAGTGTCTGGGAAACTCAACAGAGAAACCCAGAAAAGACCAGCTGTGCTTTAAGCAGAAAGAA
Source organism: Eulemur rufifrons (assembly GCF_041146395.1). Lineage (NCBI taxonomy): Eukaryota > Metazoa > Chordata > Mammalia > Primates > Lemuridae > Eulemur > Eulemur rufifrons. Next base: position 5,903,336 of record NC_091007.1, on the reverse strand, counting down.
GGTCAAAACATATTTGGGAGTTAAAAAAAAAATCCTTTTATAGACATTTAAAACACAAGGTGAGATTCTTTCCTGTTTTTTTTTTTATTCTCTATATTTTATTATATAATGGCTCCAAATAGAAAAAAACATCCTGAACAGAAGATTAGTTTTTCTCATTCATAGATGATTTCAATGGCATCATTTTAGTCGTCCTGTGTCTAGTCTCTTTTATAACACAACCAATCTCATTTAATAACACAAGATGTATTTTCCTGAAACTCTGCCAAACATGCTACTTTCCTACTCAAAGAACCCTGGCTTACTCCTCATTGCTTCAAGGGTGAAATTCCTTTTCTTTGGTTTTAATAACCCTTCATATGCAAACTACAGTCTAATAGTCTGTTACTGTCTTATAGGAATCTTCTTTCTCTCATCTGCTCACCATCATTAAATAAATCTTAGACATTTGTACCTCTAATAGTTTGTTGATAATTGAGCTCTCTACCCTATAAATAGAAGCAAACAGAAACCCTTCTATGTCATTTCTACACACCCTTGAAGGCTCAGCTCAAACCCCTTTCTTACTAAAATTCACTCTGCCTTCCTACACCTTCCATTGTTCTTATTTAGAATTTATCAGGCCAGAGTCTGGGAGACCTGAGATAGATTCCTACGTGACCATGTGACCTCTGGAAATATCTCTGGGCCTCTGTTTTCTCATCAGTAAGCTGAGATAACTTTTAAGCTTCTCAGATTCCAAAATTGTGTGAACCTATATGCTGCAGTATGTGCACAGCTAAAGAGATAGAACTCTCTAAAACTGAACAGAACAAACCCATGATACTGAGTGTACACACGTGAGTGAGCACACACACACTATTCCACCAATGAATTCAACTGGATACCTTCCAAAGAAAGTAATATGAAACGCTAGGACTTCACCAAGGACCATGGAATTTGGAGAGAACATAAGTAGGAGACAGATTGGTGGTCAACACAATCACAGGCCAATTCAAGCATTTCACAGAATTGGAAGCGAAAGTCCAGAACAAACTTAAGTTTCTGACAAACAGTACTAATAAAATGGTCTTAAGGCATCCATTCTCTGACTTGGATGACCTCTGGAGACTAATCTCATGTCACTTTCTGTCCTGGCTTGTGTCACTTCACTGCCCCCGGACGAGGCACAGTATCTTTTCAAGTCTCTCTGAGTATACTGGTCACAGTTTCTGAGTAAGTTCTTTTCCCCTCCGTAATTATCTCTCTTTCCTTGAGGGTCAGTTTTCCTCTCCGATGTTTCTCTTTCATGCTCCAGGCTTTTCTCCGATGCCTCGTGATCCATGGTTGGTCTTTCACACTTAATGAGGAAACAGGGAAGCTGTTTATGTGTCAGCCTTTCCTACTGGGCAGTAAGATCTTGGAGGCAGAAGGCTGTGTTTCATTCACATTTTTTGATGAAACATTCTTGCAATCTTGGGATACAGTATTAGAAGTAATAATTGACCTACTTTTTTCTACTCATACTGTATTTGGAGTAAGGGTGGCATTAAAAACTAACAAGGAGGAGGACTAAGTCAGCTATGAAATCATACTGTGTGATCATAGTGGATGAGTTATGTCGTGAGTCACACACATGGAGAGGTTTTACCCCGGAGAAAAGCAGGCAGGTGGAGGCAGAGAAATGGAACATCAGAGGCATAGCCAAATATCTGAATGACTGTTGCACAAATGCCACTTAACGTGATGTGCACTCGCCCTGGGTCAGGCACTATTCTGAAAATTCAACATGTAACTCTCCCACCCCCATGAGGTAGATGCTCTTATTTTTCCCCATTTTACACATATGCAGGTGAAAGGCAGAAACATCAAGTAACTTGCCTGAGGCCACATTATTAATAAATGGTAAATTCAAAATTTGTATCCAAACTGACTATTTCTAGAATAGTCATTTAACTTCTACAGACCTACCCATCATGCATGAAGGGCTTTAGAATTCAGAAGTGGTCCTCCAAGCACACTTTGCCAAAAAAGAAAAAAAAAAATGGAATTCCCAGTGATGAACTGATAGCATCAATTGACAGACGTCAAGAGTGCATGTCTACAATGGTCAGGAGGTTAGATCTTCAAGGTCTACTCCGAATTCAGGAGCTTTGATGGTGGTTTTGTGGACATATACCTATCTATTCTCTCCAAATGAAATGTAAGATTCTTGGGGTACGGATAATGTCTTACAGTTTTCTGTGTTCTTCTGCCGTATCATTCCACTTACAAAGTAAGCACAAATATTTGTTGGTTGGTTTTGAAATACTTTCCGCCGGCTAGCCTTTTAGAACCGGGTTGATTATCTCTCCTCTGTGATACTGAGCATGAAGGCAACAGAACAGATTGATGACTTCTAAAGCTCCCTTCCAGGGCTATGATTTGGTAGGAGACAAAAATAGACAGGAAAAAGCACCAACATCCTTATGTCCTTCTGTGGCACAGTCGGAGAGTGCTATGCCAGAGTTTCTGATTTTAAAGGTTGTTTGAAAAAAAAAAAGATAAAATGGAGTTCTGAGCAATTCTCAAAATCACTTATTGATCATGTCACCCGGGTCTCCTGAATTCCGCTCTGGATATATAAGAAATATCAAATCGGTGCTGGGAAAAAGAGCTCGCTCGCCGTTCTGATGGCCTCAAGGATATATCAGACATAACAGCAAGCCGTCTAAATATTTCTAGACTGCAACATTCAAAGACAAGATAAGAGGTCCCATCATAAAGATTTTACAAAACAATTGTCAGCAATAGGAACACATCTGAAAAAAATTATAGCAGGATCCGGGCTAATATTTCTTAGATATTTCTCTAGGTTGTTAAAAAACATTTTGAAATAATCGTTTCCCTTCCAGATGATGGCAATTTGATATTAAAAACACCCACAATATAACCATTTTGAAGTGAAACCCGGAGGGGTCACATTGCAATCGACTTTATACTTGGATGCATTCTTGTTCTATTTTTTAAGGCCAAATGAAAATGCAAAAAATATTGTGAGTCACAAACGAAAGAATATATAGGATAATGATAATAATAGCCTGAAAAATCTACTCTTGTCAATTTAAAAATTGTACATTGTACATTACCATTTTTATCCAATAGCAACCACATAAAAACATGATTTCTGGCTCGGCCATGGTGAATCAAGCCTATAATCCTAGCACTTTGGGAGGCTGAGGTGGGAGGATCGCTTGAGGTCAGGAATTCAAGACCAGCCTGAGCAATATAGTGAGACCCCATCTCTACAAAAAATAACAAAGTTATTCGGGCATGGTGGCATGCATCTGTAGTCCCAGCTACTCAGGAGGCTGAGGCAGGAGGATTGAGGATCTCTTGAAGTTGTAGTGAGTTATAATCACACCACTGCCCTCATGCCCGGGCAAGACCTTATCTCAAAAAAAAAAAAAAAAAAAAACTCAAACATGAAAACATGATTTCTAGAATAAGAAATACATGCGCTTGCAGATGAGAATGCCTCCAGACTTTAAAAGCATCAAATGATATTATAATAGTAAAACATGGTTGATTTTAAAGTCATAATTATACCCTCGTTGAATAAAACGGACTCTAACTTCCAAATAAGCCATGTACAATAAGAAGCAATTGCTGCCTCCCTCTAGCTTCCAAGCCAACTCAGCCCCTGAAGACACAACTCCGTGTGATCCTCTTGTTCAAATTAATGTGTTCAGCTGTCAGGGTACCTCCTTCCGGGAGCTACGTGCACTGTTAGGACCCCAATCCAGCCACCACTTTGGAGTTCTCCAATCTAGGATGCTGCCCCTTACCGTCCCATGAGGACAACCCGGTGGCCAAAGCCTGGCTTTTTCCAGCCTACGTCCACCAGTGCCTTGTTGACTCACCTTCCTAGTCCCTCTTAAAAATAACCAGGGCCAGTGTCATAAGACACTTCACAGCTCGGAGCTGCCAATAGTGAAAGTTCAGCTATGTGTGAGTTTAAAATGTCTTGGTGGCCTGGCCTGTGGCCTATCCTTTATGACTTTGTTCCTGCGGGGAACTGTGCAGAATTCTAACCAACTAATTTTGAAACAGATCTAGAGCAGAACCCATTCCTGGGCCAGGGACCACACATAATGATAACCACCCAAAATAAGCAGTAGGAGCTGAAATGACACAATTGAAAATATTCCACCAGGGAAAGAAGAGAAGCTAAAATATTGGGAATGGATATTTAATAGTTGTAGTTATACAAACAGAAAGTCCACTGGCAAAAAAAAAACCAAAAACAAAAAACCCACAACTAAACAAAGCAAATTAAGAAGGCTGTTAGGTGAAACTACTAGCTAATAATGCTGTCATGGGAACCCCTATAAACTGCTTACATTGTAGTCTAACATATCCCACAATCCTCCAGTGGTTTAGGAAATCAAGTTATTAAAAGCGCAGTATCTTTTGTATTTAGAATGTCCTCTCTGCTTTAGGCTAAAAAGTGTGTCAGTGCTACACTGTTGACAATAACCACAAAAGAAAAGAAAGCAAACAAACAACAAAATCACTCTCTTTGTTCTTCTTTTAAAAGAAAAGCACTAGGAGAAAAAAAAAGAAAAGAAAAAGAACAAGGCCAGGGCTCAGTGCTAATCTAGCTGGAACTGAAAGAGACACAGCAAAGGTTGCAATTGTGTAGAGCAAGAGAACTCTCAACACCACGAGGATCTGGAAGCCATTCAGCTTTGACTGAACACTGTGAAAATGTTTGTGCTTAATTACAAAACCCTTGGGGGCTCTTCCTTTTCCCCTTCAAATGTGGGGAGTCCTCAGTGATGGAGATTACCTGGTCGTGAGATTAAGGGAGACAATGCTCCAACCACCACCCGGGGACCAAGGGGACCAACACGGGTCCTGACAAATTGCAAGCGACCCTCTCTTTTAGGGCAGCAGGATATCCCTCCGGGGGATTTTTCCATCAGCCAAAGCACATCTACCTGGACCTTTGTAGACGTGACCTTCAATTAAGGCAACGATTTCCTCATCACCCATTTTCCACAGGCTTATCTTACAGAGATACTCCCAGGGAGCATGAAATGGGAAAACGTAGAAGGAATAAGAAAAGGGATTTTGAAACCAGGATAGTCATTATAGCCTCAGGGGGAAAGGCGGAATGTTTGGAAGCCTTTCTAAAACTTTATTTTATTTATACTGTTTTTCAAGTACATCTTTTACTGAGAGATGTGCTTGTCAAAAGCTGTAGCAAATACACGCCTTGTTAGCTGGGTGAAGAAGTTCCTCTCCGACTCCCTCCCTCCTGCTTTGAACCAGCATGTAGCTGCGGAATATTTTCATGTTTGCAACAAAACCTACCTCCTGGACTTCATAATGTTGAGAATGTTTGCTGTAGCCACAGCTTAAGCAGTATGAATCCAGCCAGTATCTCTATGAAGAACCGAAAATTGCCCAGAAGCGTTCTCCGTCAAAAGCATGGTACTCTGTAGGTAGAGCTTCCAACCTCAGGAGCAAGTTGACAATTAAGCTCAAAAATTGATCTGAAAAATAATATACCTGTGGTCCAGAAGCCAGAGATAACATAAAAAGAGATCCACGACCCAAATGTGGTGTCACTTGTCTTCCTGCTCCTGCTTTTCTGGTTAGAACTGGAAATGAAGGAAGAGGAACCCAGTTGGGCAACTGGTTTCCATTGGCAAGGGTACCTAGTAGGCGGAAGGTTTCTAGAAGCATAATAATAGCACATGACCACAGAAACAGAGGAACAGCCATGCTTTGACCTATATTTTCTCAATAAATCTTCTCCTTAAATTTTTAATTTAGTTAACTCCCAAAGACCCTGCATGAAATACTCTGGTTCTCAGCTGAATAGGAACACTGTCTTGCCTTATATTTAAGAGAAATTAGGTAAGGAAGAGTTTTGGCGAAAGGTATCTGTGCCTGTGTTTTGTGGTTGCTTTGCTTTGTTTTCTTTTGTGGTTTGGCCATGCCCTCCACTCCTCTGACAGTACTTTATTTTATTAATATCATCATATTTCTTATTAGGAGCTGACAGCATACAGGTAGACACAGGACATGATATTCATGCCCTCTTCAGAGATTCATAGTCCGTGTTAGGGACACAATTCAGAAAGAAAATATACTGAGAAGGTTTCCAATAGCAGATGCGCAAAGGAGTCAAAGTCAGAGTTAGTCGCCCCGCGTCCTGTCCTGGTACAGCTCTCCACCCATGCGAGGCCTCCCATCAAATCAGGTAATGACAAGCCCGCTCTAATGTTTTATAAAAGCTGCGTACGAAACAGTAGAATCATTCAGTTTTGCAATTGATGAGGTCCTGAAAGAGCACTTAATTCAACACCTGTCTTTTACAGGTGAAATCACTGGAAGTTCAGCAGCAGGAAGCACACGGTGAATTCTACAGTTTGATGTTGCTTTGGCATCTACGCTGAATCTACGTTTGACTCTCTCATTCCAGGAGCAGGGCTCAGTCAACCTGGACTCAGTTTCCAGCTCTCTGTCTCCTCCCAGTTCCTCATGGTGGTTGATTCAGGTATCTGCCTCCTACCACTGCCTGCTGGTGACCACCTCCCTATGGGACATGTAGATACAGCCTACGTGACTCACCCGCAAACCTCACGTGGACCTCATAGATATGCCACGGTGACCACCTATCAGTCACAGCTGGTGCCTGCTGGCTCCAAGCCACCAACTAGAACTCCCCACAGGAAACCTGCCTGGGTAACACCCTGGACCCCAGCGAAGGCTTTGACCTGCAGGTAATCTCCTCTGTCTCTTGCTGCCCACTGGCTGGTTGGGTGTGTGTGTCCCAGATAGCTCCCCGCTTCCCGTTGGCCCTGCGGGACATGCTACCCTCCTCTCTCTGGGGTCTCTGCGTAATACACACAGGAATGAACTGGACACAGTTCAGACAAGAGCCAAAGGGTGTCTGCCAGTATAAATGAGTTTCTGTGCAAGGGACACCTGGCCACAGATGTCCCTTGGATACTTAGGCTTTGGGCCTTCCACCAGGAAAAAGAAGTATCTCATTAAAGTCTCACTGTCAACAGCCAGGACCGCCCCCTCGGGAGCCCCATCAGGGCAGCGATAGTTTATGGCCACTCTTCAGAGAGAGAGACCTCAAGATTAAGTTAGATGAAAATACGTTGAAGCAACATGTTCAGAATTGCTCTGAGAACAGAGGTATCGCTGAGAGTGGACTCCGAGTACAGTGCTCTGAAATGAAGCTGTGCTTTCTGCTATATATTTTCATAGGTGAGATTCTCCTTGACATGGTTTCCATCCCCATTTAAGTGTGTATTTTAAACTTTTTTAAAAAGGTAACATTTTGTAAAAGAATAAACTGGTACCACAGACATGTGTGGGCCTGTTTCAACTATATCTCAATATAGTTAAGTAATTCTTTTGTTCCAAGAGTCTTAACATACTTCCTAAAAAAAAAAAAAAAAAAAATGCACAAGATTTGCAGAAGGCTGTTCCAAGCCTTTCCTTTCATGATGCTATTGCGGTTCTATTGCAAACTTCACACCTGGGATACACCAATCAACACCCCTTAACATTTTTTCCATTTGTGGAAGAAAACTTACTATTTTACAAGTGATTCTTAGGCCCTGTCTTCAGGGCCATCTCCCCAGAGTAAATATATTCTCATTTCCTTCTCAAAGGCAGCTTAAAATGTTTGAACCCAGTGGCACAGTCTGATACCAGCATGTATAGGTTTCCTATTTGGTATCCTTATGAGGAGGCTATTTTGGAAGGTTCCTTGCCTCTAAACACCTTCCCCACTTGGCTAACACTGGTGTCTGAAATCTCACCATTCTGTGAGTTACGTATTGTGCTCTTCCACTGACATATTTGTTTAAAGGCTCTTGTAAGGGGTCAGGGAGGAGAAAATAAAAATGAGGGACGTACACCCAGAGGAAATGGAGTTAAAAATGAACTCCACCTGCTTTAGAGTTTTACAGACGGCTGACCCTGAATGAAGTATGAATACTAGTCTCAAATTTTGAAGTGCACACTATAGATTCACGCTACCTGCCACAGTTGGATATTCAGATAAAAGGCCAAAAACAGAGCAAAATGAAACAAATACAATACACTAACACCAACTATGATAAAAGCTAAGAACTGAAAGTTTCATGCACGGTTGTCCCTTGAAGAACATGGGTTTGAACCAATACACAGATTTTTTTCTGTCTCGGCCACCCCTCAGACGGCAAGACCACCCCCTCCTCTTCCTCAGCCAACTCAACATGAAGACGACAAGGATGAAGACCTTTATGATGATCCACTTCCATGTGATGAATAGTAAATATATATTTTCTTCCTTATGATTTTCTTAACAGCATTTTCTTGTCTCTAGCTTACATTATTGCAAGGACACAGTATATATAATACATATACAAAATATGTGTTCATCGACTATTTATGTTATTGGCAAGGCTTCCCGTCAATGGTAGGCTATTAGTGGTTAAGTTTTGGGGAGTCAAAAATTATACGTGGGTTTTTGATTATGGTGGGGGTCAGTGTCCATAATCCCTGTGTCGTTCGAGGGTCAACTGTACTGTCACTAGAAAACAAATGACAATAAAAAAGACAGTGGGCTGCCGAGCAGCGGACACCTGTGCCCACTGGCAGCCTGGCATCCCTTGTCCTTTATTCTGGTCACAGAATCCAGGGACTCTCTTGTCTTCTTGGAGATCGCCTCTCTGCATTCTGTCGACCATGTGTGCTCACGCCCAGAGCCGGGGTGGGCTGATAAGAGGAACCCATCTCCCTTGACAACGGACTAGAATGGGCATATACTCCAACTGGAGCGAGTCAGAATTTTATTAATGATAATCACATACTCTGTGGGAGAAAGCACCCTGCTCCCGAATCTTTCCTCTGTGATCATGACCTTGGAGGACCACTTAAGCCTGGAGCTGTCATTACCACCTGTGACACTGCCTGGAGAGTGCTTGCTTGAGAATGAAGCCAGCTCAGATGCAAACACAGAAGCCATCTCGTTAATTGGCATCAACGAAATCTTTAGCTCCAGCTATACCCGGAGCCGGGTCTGCTCTCAGCTTTCCCAGTTCTGACCACTAAATCACTTTTTTGTTTAAACTAATCCAGGTTGTGTTTCTTGATATGCAACTGAAAACCCTGACTACCACTCACTCATGTATCCTGGTATTTATATTTCCTCTTACATGGGACAAGAAAGTTGCCGTCTTGTATGTAATAAAAGATATGCACTTTACAGATCAGTATTAATATCAAATACATAGATATCAGAGTGGATCTACCTAAGACGGATAATTGTTTTGAAACCCAAAGCACAGATTCTCAAACCAAGATCCACAGAATTTTAAAAATCAGTGGGACCGGAGTTTGCTTTGGCAGACAACATCAAATCTGAGTACGTTTGAGTAAATTTGAGCACGAGTTAAAATCGAGTACATTTGACTCCATCCTGTCTGTGTGTCCCAACATAATTACTAAATCTATGAAATCAAAAGGTGCTGAAAAATTCAGAAAAAGAACTACAGTGGAGAAAGGTGCCTTTGCACACCGGGCTAGACACGCGGTACAGCACAAATTCAAAGAAGCCACTTGACCTCATAAAATACAATCAAATGGAAATCCCTGTGAATTTCCAAAAGGATACGCCACTTGTGTTATTTAGCCTTATTTTATTATAAAGTTCTACTTTCACCTTCTTTAAGATACAAACCCAAACACAAAACCTCCATTCCAATATTTTATTCCATCACAGAATTGCTGTATAACTTTGCCAAATTTGAGCTCTGCCTGTACCTTCAGTTCATCCACCTGTACAGTAAGGGAGAAGCAGCAATGATTGAGAGGAAGGTAATGCCCAGGTCCTCTTTGAACTCTGTGAATGCAAATTATACTAAGTAGAGAGGTCCAGTGTGTGTTTGCTTTTTCGCTTTACATTTTAAAATGCAAACTGATATATTTTGTTTCATCACCCATCACTTTACAATTTTTCTGTCTCACCTTCTACCTTTCTGGTATTTCCAGTTTCCAGAACTAAAACTTATAGTGGAAAAAATCAAAAAGAGAAAGTGCAGGAGTATCTCCTAGCAAATATTTTTCTTCGCTGTCTACATTGCTATAGATCGTCCCTGCTGGGGTGTTTATAGCATTTGAGCAGGAGGAAGATGCGTCTGCCAAAAGGTAACCTGTTGTACTAATAAACCGAAAACTTCTTAAAACATAAAAGTTCCAAAAAGGCCTGCTCTGTTCTGCATAACTTCCTCACGTCATACAAGTTTTTGTGTAACATTAGAGCAAGTCCATTGAGGCAGTGCATTTTGTAGCTGAAAATCAACCAAGCGAGTATTAATTTATCACCTCTTGCTTTGGCAATCTGATGGTTTAACATAATAAATTGAAGGAATAAGTCTGTTGAAAACAATGCCCACTGATAATCTAATACAACTTAACTGAACTATCGAGACAGGATAAACCATTAAAATTGCATAACAATTTTTTTAAAAATCACATCTATATCTGAAAAATGTGTGCAATATTGATGTTGAGCCTGGACTTTACAAAACTGAAGAAACATTTTGGGTGCATTCCACATGAATTAACCAAATAAGCCAATCTGTGAATGGCTGGCATAGGCTATAAATGAAAATTTTAAATTCTTTTTTGACCATCTTTAGGAGCATAAAGGACAAAGAAGAGAATAGGGTGGGGGGAAGTAAAGACATTACTGCAAAGAGTTATTTGGGGGAACACTTTTCCTGCACATGAAAAGATACATTCATTAATTTGTTGTAAGTCATGGTTAGAAAAACTCCTTTATTAAAATATATATATACATATTGAACACCTACTAAAGCTGAAATAATACCATTAATATTATATAACTACTTCATTAGGAGTTAAGTGAATTTTTGTGAGTTTCATGAAAAACTAGCCAATTTTCCTAGGAGAATGTGTTCTACAGAAAATGTGCTCCTAGGTCAAATTTTCAACTTGGAAAATTATCAAAACAACCGCAATGACAACAGCAGCTTCTCTGGTCCGCTTGGTCATCCACTTAGATTTTCTCTACTCTCTGGCGGCTTTCGGGACCTCTCCTGCACCGTTATTTTTACGAAAAGGTACAACTTACTTCACAGAGAAAATGGAAGAGGGCAGAGAGAAACTGTCCCCCACCAGAATGACAAACCTACCTGCTGTCACACTCATCAGCTCCTCTGTCCTCACTGCTATCACAGAGGAGCTACCCCTCTTCCTACCTGGCATGTATCCGTCCATCTGCACTTGGGTTCTAGACTGTATCTCCTCCTGCCTCTCAGGCAATTTGCACCCTGATTATCTTTTCTGTGCTTTAATCTCAATATCGTCCCCAATACCAGATTCTATCCATCAGGCCTTTAAGAATAGTCATGAGTACCCGATCTTAAAAGCAAACTAAAAAGAAAATAAAAACAATCAACCTCCCTCCCACACCTCTTCCTCTCAGAGCTGTTGTCTGTCTGTCTCCTCCCCTTCAGTAGAAACTTTCAGAGAGAATTATCTTCACTCCTGTCTCTCTTGTCACATTGACTCCTCAGTACATTGCAATATGGTCTCTAATCCTGTTCCTCCCTCCCTCTACTGAAGGACTCTCGGTAAAGTCAACTCTCAGGAGACATCAACCCGCTAAGTCCACCTGCATTCCAATCCTCAACCAAAGGGAACCCTCAACAATGTTCAACTCTTGTCCAACATTTCCTTTTACAAATCCCTCTTCTACTTGGCCTTGAGGACGATCTGCTTCCCTGGTTTTTCCACCTACCTCTCCATTTGCTCATTCTCAAGGTCTTTTGTTGGCTCATCCTGACGATCAAGGCTTTAAAGGTCCCTCAACATTCTGTCCTTAGACACCTTTTCCAATGTCCTCAGCAATTTCATCCATTCCTTCCATTTTGATCATAACTGTTCTCTCCATTGCCTCCCTTGCTCCACTTAGAACCCAGTCTACAGGCAACAGCCAGGGTCACCTAATACAAATATGAAATAAAATTAAATTCTTTTAGGATAAATTCAACAATTCTTAAGTGTTTTCGTGGTCCTCATTTGATATTTTAAAAATCGTTTTCCGATGTCTTTCAAAACCCCTTACAATTTTCGTTCTCTAGTTACATAAAACTATGATTAACTTTTAAGAGGCAGCCACTTCCCTGCTTTGATCCCTCAAACTATATTTTAAAGAATGCCCTATTTAAAATAGTCCTTTCAAAATTTTGAATATGTTCCCTCTAATGATGTTTTTATTGGTTTTGTGAGTGTTGATGATTATTATTTTAATTTTTCTAATTTAAAAGTAATCCAATGAAGGCAGAATAATTTAGGATTATCCTTTCAGACAAATAACGTAGTTTCCAAATTGTAGCCCTCACCTCTACCACCAACAAATCCACCAATGTGATTCAAAATTTAGCACTCTCTTTATCTTTTTTATTGAATATACTGTTTTACAAAAACTTTACATTGTAACTTCGTTTTAAAATTTTAGATGGTACTGTCTTTTCTCCAATATTTGAAGAATTTTCAAAGTAACTTTCAAAAGGCTGAAAATGAAGGATCAGAAAAGTAAAGATTCCTTTATTTTCTTCCTTCTCCAACAGTACAAATTAAGGAGATAGCCCTAAATGAGGTCCCAAAGACATGTCTTGCATGACAGAGTCCTTTGATGGAACTGCCATTTTTAATAGCATTATTTTAAAATACTAGTTAATTTAAATTCCAACTTTTAATCTTTTTCCAAGTTTCACTTCATCTATTCTTACATTTCAAATGTAGGTTAGCTCCTACTAAAAATAAGGTGTTTTATTGCTTTTCTGAAATATATGGGTTTGATATGGTAAAAAAAAAAAAAAAAAAAAAAAAAAAAAAAAACCCACCCACAAACTTGACTACTAGCACTCTGGGAGGCCGAGGTGGGTGGATCGCTCGAGGTCAGGAGTTTGAGACCAGCCTGAGCAAGAGCGAGACCCCGTCTCTACTAAAAATAGAAAGAAATTAGCTGGCTAACTAAAATATATATACAAAAAAAAATTAGTCGGGCATGGTGGCGCATGCCTGTCGTCCCAGCTACTCGGGAGGCTGAGGCAGTAGGATTGCTTAAGCCCAGGAGTTTGAGGTTGCTGTGAACTAGGCTGACGCCATGGCACTCACTCTAGCCCAGGCAACAAAGCGAGACTCTGTCTCAAAAAAAAAGAAAAGAAAAACCGACTAGATACAGTTTTGAACTACCAACCTGAATCTCCATATACTGCATCAGTCTGAAGTACTTTGAGGAAGTTAGTGGCTCAAATGGCCTTCTGGGAGCAATCGATTTCATCTTATTTCTGACAAATTGATGACAACTTGATGAAAGGAATGAGCATTTGCCATCCAGTCTATTCTTAACAACGGGCCACGGTTCCAGCCAGGCTCCGGGAGTCCAAGCTGAGTGCAGGAGCCCTGGTGGAAGGGCAAGAGGCAGGGTACTGCCCACTGACGGCCCCTGCCGGGCATTCTAGAGGCATCTTCCCTTCCGGGGAACTGGGTCGTTCCTGTCCAGTCTGCGGATTTGTGATAGCAGGAAGAGGGATGTTCGTGAGACCAAAATAAAATGAACCCAGGAACACTGCTGAGTTGTCCCTCGGCCCATCACTTACTCTCATAGAAAGTCTGTCTGTCTGCCTTGGTGGGGAACTGCAGAAACCTAAAACTGGCCCTTTTCACCACTTAGTGGAATCCAACAGCAAAGGAAAGAGGTTGTTAGCAAGGACGATTTGCTCAGCACCAACCCGCTAGCCGGCAATTATCCCTCAGTGCGGTAGGGCTCCCTCGCCCAGCACTGTGCGTGCAAATGAGGAACCCGCAGAAGCCTCAGATCAGCTAAGACGAGGGACACCAGAGGCAGAACTTAGACATGACATTTCCCTCTGAGTACCTAGCGCATGGCTTACTAGTTGGTTGGGGAAAGCTGGCAGAAGTGCTCGGCTGACGAGCAGGAAAGGAGCCCTGCGTTTTCTGAGCCTTGAGCCTCCTCCTTCCCCGAGGAGAGGCTGGAGGGAGCCAGGGAGGGGGACGGGGTCGGGCTGGGGGCGGTCCCTCGCTGAGTGCCTGATCCGGTGGCTTTATTTGTTGGCCTGGCGGGTCTAGGCTGGGAAATGCACACTCAGCAGGGAAAGGGGAAGAGAGATTGGCTGCAGTTTTCTAAAAACAACACAGCTAGAGTCTCCCGCGTGTGCCCCCTCGCTCACCCCGCCGAGGCTCAGCCGGGTCAAAACGGGCGCCCCGGGGCGAGCGCGGCGGCCGCTTCCCACGAGGAGGCAGGCGGGAATCTGCCACTGCGGCCGCCGCGCCCGCTCGGTCCCCTCAGCTGTCAACCTGCCAGGGCCGGAGAGGCGCCTATCTCTCCGCGCCTTGGACTAAGGTCGCTCGGGGTCACCCCAAATCTGACGATGCCGCTCGCCCCGCGCAGCTGGGGGCTGTGCCCGGGGAGGGGACGAAGGCGGGCAGGCGACGCGCCGGTCGTAGCCAGGCGCCCGGGCTCTCCTCCGCCGCGCGCGCTCCCCCGGGTCTGCGCTGGGCGCGGCCGGCGCCCCCGCCTCGCAGCCCGCCTGCCCCCCGGCCCGGGGCCTGGAGCTGCCCACGGCCCCGCCACCGCCGCTTCCGCTCTACCCAGGCATCGGACTCCCGGCCTTTTAGTGTCCCCTTCCCACCCCGCGCCTCCCAGGGGTCCGAGAGCCGAGAAGAGGGAGGCGCTCGGGGGCAGGGCAGCTCGCGACGCGCAGGGGCCGGCTCTCCAGCTCGGCGGCGGGGGCTCCAGGGGTGCGGCAGGAGAGAAGGAAGGCTTGACTGCAGCGACAGAGTGGCCAGTGCAGGCGCCGCGGGTGCACCTGGGCACGGCCGGGGCCCGCCCGCCCCCCGAGGGGCGCGCGTCACCGCGCCCAGCCCGGACCCGGGAGCGCAGAGCCTCGCCTGGGGCGCGCGCGTCTCGGGCTGCCTTTCTCCCCGCCCGCCCTTAGTTCCTCCGCCAAAACCTTTGACCAGAGTCTCCTTGCCAACATTCCTAACTCTCCTTTGCCAGCCCTGCGCGCCAGGTAGGAGTCAGGCTGCGCTTCAGCGCTGTGCGTATAAACGCCAACTCCCAGGAGGTGTGTGACCTTTTCACCTTCCCCCGAACTCCTTGGGAGGTGGTCCCTGAGCATTTAGACCTCGAACCTGATCGGTGGCCGCAACCTGTTTGTTCCCTGAAATGTCCTTGCTTCTCACATCCGCACACGCCTCCCGCGGCAGTTCTCTGAAAAGCCCTCAGGGACGGCCCTGGGGGTGAGGACGCGCCGCCGAGGGCGGTGGGGGTGGGCAGGAGCTCGAGGGCGGCGCGCGCGACGGCCCGTGGTCGGGAGCGGGCACTGGGAGGGCTCCGCGAAGAGCCTCCCCTCCCCCACCACTCTTCTCCCTCCCTCGGGATGCGCAAAAACAGGGGCCACCTGACACTTAATTTCCAGCCCCTCCTCAGCACCTGGGCCCCGAGGCAGGGCTGGGCGGGGTCGGGCGGCGGCTGCCCCCTACTTCAGGAGGCGCAGCACCGCCCACCCTCCGCCTTCCTCGTGCCCCCGAGGAGAGGGCACCGAATCCAAGGAAACAATGGCGCCCACGGCGCGCGGAGGGCACCCGGGCGCGACTGGCACCCAGGCACGCGTCCTGGCGCGGGACAGGGAGGCCGTGTGGGGCTGCAGCCCAGCCTCGCCCGCCCCGGAGGTCTGACTCTGCTTTACGCGGCAGCCACGCTGCCGCCCCTCGCCCGGTTCTGCCGTACGTTACCCCAACTCCAGCCCGGCTTTCTCCTCCTGGCCCCCCAGCCCCTGCCCGGGGCGTCTTGGGGCGCCCGGCTGCTCTCTGCCACAGGTCTCGGGCTGGCACGGTGGGGAGTGGCAGAGGGTGACCCCCGCGCCCCTCGCCGCCGCGGGCGCCCGCCCGCCTCGGGATTTGGAGTGGCGAGAAGCAGCCGCCACCTCCCGGGCGCTCCGCACTCCGCAGCGGTGGGATCCTCGCCTCGGGGAGCTGCCCAGCTCTCCCCTTGGGGGTCCAGAGCCAGCACGAGAGGTAGGCTAGCCGGACCCCGCGGCTGGCACCGACCCCAACGCCCTGTCTTCCAACACGCACACCCACGCGCCCTGGGCGCAGACCCCAGCGCCTTTCCTCCCGTGGAGATCCCCGCAGGGCCTCCGAGAGAGACAGACAGACGGACGGGGAAAGAAAGCACCGCGAGGAAAACTTGTTCCTCCCAGTCTCCTGTCAGGCAATTACAGGCGAGCCAGTGCGCTGAGAGGGGAGGGAGGAAGCGAGGGAAGGCTCCAGAGGGTGGGGGAGGCCGGAGGAGGTGGGGAGGCGGGGGTGCAGTTGGTGAAACTCCTCTGTCTCCCGCTCATCTTTTCATTGCTTGCTCCACTCCTTCCCGCAGACACCCGGACCTCCCCTGGGCGCCAGCTCCTCGGCTCCAACGCGTCCAGAAAAAAGCCGGATTTTTTTTTTTTTCTTCCTGGAAATTGGCTTTGGTGCGCGTTGCCCTACCTCCCTCCGCCCCCTCCCCCCCCCTCCTTTTTTTTGAGACTTGGCCGGGGCAGTGGCTCCTGGAAGAGGAACAAGTGTGGGAAAAGGGAGAGGAAACCGGAGCTAAATGACAGGATGCAGGCGACTTGAGACACAAAAAGAGAAGCGATTCTCTCGGATCAAGGCATTGCTTCGCTGCTTTCCTTTCTCCGAGACGGGCTGAGGATTTCACGGCTGCAGGCGGAGTTGCAGCGCCTCGGATCGTTTCGATTGCCCTCTTGCCTCGCTGTGTTTCCCCTCCGCACGTTCTCGTCCTCCCGCGTCTGCCTGGGGACCCGGCGAAGGGAGAATGGAGAGCGGGCTGCCGCTGCTCTGCGCCGCGCTCGCCCTCGCCCTGGCCGGCGCTTTCCGCAACGGTAAGTGACAGGCGGAGGCGCGGGTGACAGCGCGGCGTCCGGGGCTCCCGGCTGCCGGCGTCCGGGCTTCCCGCCCCGGCCGCGGGACTCACGCAGAGCTGCCGGGGCGAGCCGCGGGCTGCCTGGGCGAGGGAAACTTTTAGCTGGGAGAAGGAATAATAAGGAAATAAGATCGTGTTGGTTTAGGGCAGGAGGATTTTAGCTCTCTGGGCTCCCTCCTGAAGTTGGTTGGCTTACAGGGGTTTTCCTACCTCGGTTACAAGGCACAGCTGCCTACCTTCCCAGCTCAGCGCACCAATTATCTTAATAATGTTTCCTCCCAAAGGCAATTAGATGAGACTCCCTTTCAAAAAATCTGATGGCTGTTGAAAGTTAATGAACACTTTACTAGGAGAACTTACTTCCTGGTTTCTCCCTGTAGCTCCCCTAGACTGTTTTCCTCTGGTGGGTGACTGCGAGAGGGCGAGCGGTTTGTGGGTTGATGGGACTCCCTCCCCCGCCTTTGTAAATCGTCCCTAATCCATCTGGAGTATGAATGAAAGTTGCACAGTGTCAATGCAGGAACCTGATATATACAGTGCAAGGCACCAGGATATCTGAAAATCCCTAACCTAGTTGTAGCGTCCACTTAGCTTTTAAAACCACTCACTGTTAAGTAAATGAAAAACCGTACTGGGACGTAAACAGTACCATGTAACCTAAATAATGTGTTTTAAAACGTGATCTGGTGGTAGGCATGTTTGACTTAACACTGTAAAGCAGATGATGGCAAGGATGTGCGATTATCTTTACAGTAAGTCATCATCAATTGTTATTAACTAATGATCAAATATTTACTTTCGTCTGGCTTAGATCTCAATCAAAGTAATTAGAAGAAAAGAACATCCACTACTTACTGTGGTATATTGTTTTAATAAGAAACCACAAGTGCAGGGGTTCATACCAAGTGGAATTTAAATCACATCTTTATGATGGAAGTTAATCTCTCTAATATGCTTGGAGGTTTTGTGATTTAAGCAATAGATTTCCCCTAACAGCTACCAAGCAGTGTTCTAAAAGATAGACTTAGAAGCAAAACACATGCAAAAAAAATAATTGTGAATGTGGAGTTCAACTTATTAATGAACTTGAGTTGATGGCATTTTTTTTTTCTATTATCTGGCAGGGAAGCCAAACACACACAAAATTGTGAATGTGGAGTTCAATTTATTAATGAACCTGAGTTGGTGGCATCTTTCTATACTCTGGCAGGGAATGAAATAACATTCTCCTCCAGCTGAAAGAGCTCAAATGGTTGGACTTCAGAAATTGCAGTAACCCTCTGTCTTCCACAGCCCCTGAGTTTAAATCCACAGTAGGGGTGTTCACAGGATGGATTTGAAACCTATGCACATGCTTTCGGACTTTAGGTTGTGAACTCCACAGATATGTGCATATACATTACATATATATGTATATGCATATATGCAGACACAAACATACTTCTTAATTTCCTTAGCAGAAATCTGGGGAATGCTGAGAATCTGAGCTTCAGTTGATGAGCTTAACTAGCTAAAGCCGTGTTGCTATGCTTGAAGTGACCAGAGCTGGTAAATGCCTCTGTAACTCAGCAGACCTCTTAAAGTCATGTCCACCTCCTCCAAGTACCAGTGTCTGCTAAATTAATTCATTAACCTTATTTAGGACTAATGGTCCAGAGTCATTAGAAATTGCTCTTTCCTAATCAACTGCTAGAGAGATTTAACAGAGCCAGGGAGTCTAGCAGTTCACATTATCTTATTACACTGTCACTTTCTCAGAAGTCACAGATTAAAGAGCTCTGGTGTGGTACCAAGTCCACCTAAATGTCTTCTGAAGTGACTCTGTGGAGTGACTAGAACCAGGGCTGTTTTATTTCACTCCTCTAACAGATGCCAGACACTGCCATGATGTTTGTCCAGGGCTGGAAGAGACTTAATGAGGCAAGGTCACTTTCCAAGTTTTCTGTACATTTAAAACAATGCGAGAGTCTCAGTAGAATCCCATAGCAGAGTCCAATATGATCATTAGCTGAGATTTTGAACTCCGGTTGCAACATCATTTCTTCTTGGCAAACCTTAAGCTTTTTTTTTTTTTTTTTTACAAGCCAATGCAATGGAAACCAGTATAAGACTACCCTCTAGCCTAAGAAACAAAATCAGAAAACATCTAGCAATTGAGAAAAACAATATAATTTATATTGTCTTCTTTTTAATTTATGGGAAATGATTTCTGTAATGCATGTAGCTTTATGCATTTTTGATGTGCACTTCATCTTTCATTTCCATTTGACCTGGTTTTCCTGTAATAAAATTCTGTAGATTTATAAATTCATGCTGAGAGCAAAGAATGCCATTCTCTTTCCACAGGGAATCTATTAGATGCAATATTAAAATCTATATATACCATTACTGAAAATCTGTGATTGATAGGCTTACATATTTCATTGCTTTCATACCTGTTCCTCTTACATAGTTTATGCACCAAATTTTTATTGCTCAAAATTAAGCATCAATAAATGTGGCAGCATTTTAGACCGAAGCTATCCAGTATAAAATCCATCATAAAAAGTGACAATGAGAATCTACACTGAACAATAAAGCAGCCTAGAGACCGGTTTATTGGGCTCTCAGTGAATCACTTCAGCATTTTTTGAAATGGGAGCTCAAAAACTAGTTAGCTTACTTTCCCCAGAACGTGAGGATGTGGCTCACCATATGTGCTACCCAGATCTGTGTGGTGGGCTATTTTTCACCCAACATTTAGGTAATTAGAATTAATGCCGTGTGGCTATTTACTTTTCTTTCTGCACCATTGCTTTGATCTGATCTCCAAGCCTGAACAACTTTACTTGGAGAAGTAAAGCAGAATTATTTCTGCTTTACCAAATATACTTTGTTCTCTGTTGATCTGGATCTCGAGAGCAGAGATAACTCAAAATCACTTAGATTTATGGGCAGATAAAACAAAGACCAAAAGAAAAAAAAAAGGGTTGGCTTTAAGCCAATCAAAGGCAATCCCCACTGATCAATGACATAGACCAGGCTTATCATCAAAAAGCAACACAAGGGGTCGAACAGCTTCTTTCCGTCACTTTCTACTTAAAACTTGCTACTTAATGTGATTACACTTCTTGGGGGATAATTAAGTCTAGCAGAAGCTCCCCGGGGACCATGTTAACATCAATTGAGGGGATTTAATGTTTTTAATGCTAGAAGACCTTTTTCTTGGGAAGGAACTTTGGGGGCTGGTGGAGAGTTATCTAAGATATCAGCCTGCCTTCTACCTGAGCCAGCCTTCCTGAGATCAAAGAGTGTTCCTTGGGGGAATTTTGCTTTCAGTGCCACATGAAGGACTTGCAGGGACCTCTTGGAGTTCCCCTTAAAAAGTTATGGAATGTTTAATCACCAGTCATTTATATGGAGAGTTAGAATACCTAACAGGTTGTCAGGGAAAGATCTACTAAAATCGTATTTTTAATTTTTTATTGCAGATAAATGTGGCGATACTATAAAAATTGAAAGCCCCGGGTACCTTACGTCTCCTGGTTATCCTCATTCTTATCACCCAAGTGAAAAATGTGAATGGCTGATTGAGGCTCCGGACCCGTATCAGAGAATTATGATCAACTTCAACCCCCACTTTGATTTGGAGGACAGAGACTGCAAGTAAGTGGGGATGTGTCTGAACAGGGCGCCACAGCACCATCTAGTGGTCGCGCCTGTCTATGGGGGGAAAGGCGTGTGTACATTGTAGATTATAAATGGATCCAGGAGGGCTTCCAATCGCTACCAGATCATATGTCAGTGGTATGGAAATTAAATTACGTTAAGTGATTTCTGAGTTCTCCAAACCAGGAAGATTATACTTAAATGTATAATCTCTCATACTCTTTCCTGTTAACGCTTTTGGTTTTGGAACTCTTCTTTTGTTAAGAAATGTAATAGTATGTATGCTTCTTTTTTCCCCCCGTCGTCGTCGTCTTTCTTGGAAAGGGGAAGAACCCAGAAACCCCAAACTCTCACTTGCATTTTTATTAAATATTGTGGGTCACTAACATACATTGCATGCCCAGATGGCGAGATTGGATATTTTGAAACAAATCTGTGACACATTTTACGATTTAAGAACTGTGTTCATCCTATTGACTTTGACATGGTAAAAGCAAATTGTCATTGAATAAAAATAAGGCATATAGGGTAAGTCATATGAGAGGGTTTTTTATGGATTACTGATTAAAAGACTTGTATGGAAGATGATGGAAAAGAATTGTTAAGGCACCATGAGTACAATGGGGAACTCAAATCAGTGTCCCATCTATCTGCTTTAGTTTTGCTGTCTCCTCCCATTGTTAAGTTACTAAGCATCAGTTCATGCCAGATTGCATTATTATGAAGCCATTCGCACTACAGAGATAGGCTAAATTATATTTCCTCATTTTATTTGAAAGAGCTGGTGTACAGATAGTGCTTTCCACGGTGTGGAAAGTGTGTTCTCACGTTGCCTGCAGCACTGTACTCGGGTCCCCATGTGCTCTCTCCTCTCCTGACGCCCAACACCCCACCTGTCTCTGTCTTGTCCACAGCATCCCATTCTGCAAGTGGTGTCATCTCCAGAGTGAACCTGAATATCGATCTTTTATTAAGTTTTTATATATATATATGGCTTTATTAAAGGAAAAATAATCTATTGAAATCTATTTTTGAGAGTTTCTCGTGGACTGATATGTTTTCCCAAGTTTTAAAATGGGTCAGTTTGATATAATTGTATACAATTATCTATTGGCTACTACTTCCATTGGACCTAAACATTATTTTGCAAGTATATTCATTATTAAAGATCTTTTATTTGCACACACACATTCTTTTAGGGAAGAATAGAATAATATAAAAGTGTTCCCACCTGTAGGAAGTCTTCAACCACCTGTTGAGTTGGTGCAGTAAAGTAGCTTTTCATTGTCAGGGAAATGACATCTTCTGGTTAATTCAGCATTTTGGTGCCTGGAGAATTAACATAAATCCATAGACTGATGATCAGTTTCCAAATAATCAGCATATATTACAATGCAATAAAAGTATGCCGATTCCAATTTAATCTTTGTGATTCAGAAGTGCTTTAGGGCATTATATTGACTTTATAATCTTGTATGAAGGTTGCCATTAACAGTGTTGCAGTGACTGCTAGGCAACAGAGAGTTCATTGTGGGGGTTTTTCTGTTTTGTGTTTTTGCTAATATTCTTTATGGTGGCTTTTACAGTGTCAATCACCTAGACAAACTGGAGACTTGCTCTCTATTTTATTTATTTTGTTATTATTTTTGCCTTTTGATAATGCTAAAATTGCTATATGAGCTATTTTTAATACACTCCGGTAAAACATACTCAAGTAATAACATTCCAAAAAATAAAGTGCTGTTAGAATTCAGTAAACTTGTATTTACTAATAGCTAATCTGGAAATTGTGACTATGTATATGTATGATACATTCGTTAAAGAATTCAGAATAATCACCAGTTATTAGCAGTGGTGTGGTGGTAAATGTGTAACAACTGGCTCTTGGGAGCAAGTGGGTCAAATCCTGATTTGTAGCATTTGCCAGTTTCCATGGTGTAAATACTGCCACCGTTGCCAAGTTCACACTACTCATGTGATGTCACTGTACACAAACTTGCAAAGAGATGTGCACAGTTGGTTCCTAGGAGCTGGTGCTGGCCAGCTGCATTATACAACTGGAGCAGAAGTTTAAGAAGGGGAAGCCAGTGCAGCCAGTGCTTACAACACTGGTACACAGTACACTTTAAATAATTATTTGTCCTATAGTAGTGTGAGGTTGGGGTATGGTGAGGTTAGAGGAGCACTTTTTTAGTTGGTTTCCTTCTCTAAAGGGTAAGGTAAAGGATGATTGTAATTTATAGATAGTGACGATTTTAGTGATATTAGCAAGGCATTCAAGAAATTGGCATGGTCAAGAAGATTGTTTCTATGCCACTCTTAATGATGGTGAAGCATTTGTTTGTTTGTTTGTTCAATGCCACAGAGTAAGATGATTTCTTAATTGTCCCATCCGAGGCTTTGCTGTCTGGGAAGGTGCCATCTCCTGGCCAGTGTTGAAAGGGTGATACATTTAGTCTGCTGAAGTCAATGGAGATTAGACCCAGGGAAAATGTCTTTGCACCATGTTTTGAAGTGTTGCTATCTGATCTTTTTATCAATGAAAAATTCCTGAAAGGTATGGGAGACCCACTGAAGGCGTTGCCTTTGCTACTTTTCCAGGCTGATTCACCTGACTCCTGGTCATTGTTTAAGGTTGCAGTTGAGATTCTACAAACATAGCACAATAATTACCTGTTTTTACAAAGGCTTCAAGAAGAATCTGCAGCTTTAAAATTGATGGACGATCAGAATTCCCTAGAAAAAATGGAATACACCAGAAACTCTTAGAAGAACAAATTCACAGACTTCAAAGTTCATATTAGATGCCTAAAAACATAGTTTTGTTTTGTTTTTTGTTTTTGTTTTTTGTTGTTGGTAATTTATATTAGGCTATTTACAAAAGTGGATTTGAGGTGACACAAAACTAGGCATGATAAACCACAGTCAGAGAGCTGGGAAGCACTTAGTTTTCACTCCTGTTAAGAACAAACTGTACATAGTATTTGAGATATTTACTGTTTTTCCCTATTCTGTCTACATTATACGTCCATTGGCAGTAAAAACTACTGGCTGCAGTGATGTCGTAGGGTTGCTGGTAGCAGAAAATGAAAGAGTAGATATGAAAGCCCTTTAAAAAGTTAAAAGTGTTCCTCCGCATACATTGTCCTTATTGTGATATCTTTAACAACGTGGCAATTGTTAGAACATTTGGAAATATGAAACTAAACATATGTCAAACTAAATATATTGATCCAGTAATGGGATGATTTGCACATAATACACCCTTCATTTTCTCTTGAAATTGTCAGTATTTGTACAGTCAACGTTCACCATAGGAAAGCTCAAGAAATCAATGCCTTAGCACATTTGTTTATTGAGAAATCATCCCTGAGACCCAAGTAAGTAATTTCCTTTTGTAGGATGAAGGGATGGATAAGTAATTCAACACAGCAGCCAAATAATGCTGGTAGGAAAAATATGTTTACTTAGATTTTTATTGTTTTATTTATAATTAGGTAGAAAATGTTATTTCATAATCTTCAACGATGCAGTATACAATCACAGATGTTCATGTGAAGAACACCAAGACTGACCCAGTTCATAAGTAAACTATGGACCATACTTTACAAAATGGATGTTAAGTTTTTACAGTGGCTGTCAAGCTGGGGATATACTTCCTTAGGGAAAATAAATGTGTAAGTTGTGCCCTGTAGTTTTAAAATGCAACAATCTGTGTTTATGTTACACCTGAATCAGGTTTCATTACAAACAAGCATTGAAACCATAATACTAAAACCCCTTAATTCTTTTATTGAACAAGGTGTGGTGTAAATCAATCAATCAATGGAACAGTAGAGCATCTGTCTGTAGGGCTAACCTCGGACTAGGATTTCTAGCTAGATGTGTGCATGATTTTATTGTTATGTTGATGTAAGAGAGGACTCCAGAGAATGTTCTGAGAGAAGGTGTTGAAGGAAGGGAAGGAATGATGATTTCTCTTTTTGGCACCAGCAAAATCCTGCATACTTGTGAAGGGTCAAAACACAGTGACAAGTAGAAAAGAAAGGGAAAAAGTGACTGGCTGAGGGTTCTCCAAAAGAAATGTCCATTGTTTGTTGTAAATGGTGAGTTCAGGCTTTACATTGAACTAGTTGGATCTCAGTCCACTGAAGTTTTCTTCACTGGTAGGGCAGACATCTTGAATCTCATAAAACTTTATATCTGTATAATAAACAAGAATGTCATTGATACGGTAGTTAGAATTTATGAAACTTTTCCAGTTTCCCAGCCATGCAAACTATCAGCATGATAATTTATAATGGTTTGTGACAAATAGTGCTGAGCAAAGAGGTGTGTGGTTACATTCAGATCAGATGTCTTCATCTGGGGAGCAATAAATGTTTCACAGACATTGGGTTAAAAACATTAAGAAAATGAATGTGAACCTCCAGAAAAAAGTCTAAAAAGGTGGTAGTGTTGTGGAGAGAAAGCCCAGTAGTGGTTTTTTTTACTGACAAGATCCTGACTTCAATGCCGAATTTTTCAGTGCTGTTTTTTTAACACAGTGTAGGTGCTTCTCTGTCTGTAATTTAGATTTGTCATCTCTTCTTTGTGTGACCAACAATAGGCGTGTTTTTCTGAATTCAGTGCATTCAAAGGAAGATTTCACTTTTGTAACTTCATATGAAGTTTAATCACGGTGAAATTATAATTAGAGATAGTATTCAACTTTTGGGATTTTGTTGGAATAAATCACAGATTATTTCTTTAACACCACTTTTAAAATTACCTAAGTTACCACAAACTTTGAGACATTGCTAATCTCATTTCTTTTCATAGAACATAAACTCATTGAATAAAAATAAATCTGCCCTTAGTTTCTCAAATCTGATTATTCCTGCAGATTTAATTTTAAGGTGGTCCCTTAGTCATTGGCAATTTTTGGAATATAAGTTCCATTTTTTTTTTTTGTTTCCCTGAGTAATGATTTCTGTTTTGATTCTTTCTTTCCTTATTTTGTTCAGCGGAGATTTTTTTTTTTTACATTCATTTTGGTTTTTGTTTTTTTTTTTTTTTTACTGTTACATTAAAGTACTCTTTATCTCACTGAGATTTTTAGCTTTTTGTGTGCAAGGCGAGTGTCTCACTCTAGTCTTGTGTTTCAGAGCATCACTTGAACAAAAGCAAAGCCTTTCTTTTATGGAAAATAGTGGGTACTTTAAGCCAAAGTACTTCTCCGTTTTCTGTATAAAATATAGAAGTATCTACTTTTAATTAAATTATAATATGTATTTAGAAAACTGTACAACCTGAGTGCACAATGTGATAAACCAATCCAGAAGCAAAAATTTCCAGCTCCCTAGAAATCCTGTGATGTGCACTTTTAGTCACTAACCTTTACCCTCAAGGGCAACTGCTGTCCTGACTTGTGGGATTCCATTTTCATAAGTTTCAAAATCAGACTAAACTATAATCCTAGAAGTCTGTAAACACTATCCTTTGAATATAGACAGTGAAAGTCTTTGAAGTGGAGATAGAAAAATGTCTACTACTCCCTTTCTCATCAAAAAGTAGCACCCTACCAATGCATTTGCTAATTTTTTTTTCCCAGTGGCAGCTGAAGAAATATCTTGTCTTTGTTTCATATACTACAATTTTGTTAAAATAGACACAAGTTTTCAGTATGGAGCCTGCTTTATATGCAGGACACATTCAGAAAAAAAAAATCCTCTTTTGCTTTATTTTTCTTCCTTTCTTCATTTCTGGTTTTGATCTCGGGTGACTTCCCAATAGGAACAATGTGAGAGGTGCCTCCACCAAGCTCCACTCAATTAAAAAACTATTGGGTGGATCAGAATGAACCCTTCTTAGAACAACTGCTGGCCAATGTTGTTGCTCCCACCAGCGGCATCCTTGGTTACTACTCAGGCAGATAATTATCTCCTCTCTTCCTTTTGATTTTCTTTCCCCGTTAGCACTGATTTAATTTGAACAGAAACTAATGTGTTCAATAAAATTAATTTTCTGTATTATTCCTTAGTATAAGCAATCACATTTGATCATAATGAATTTTGAGTATGACAAGGTTGTTTTCTGTTGGGCATTTCTGCAATTTCAAAGAGGCGACCTTTATGAGCTAAAGAAGGTGGTTAGTTGAAATCTTATCAAATTGAATCAACATGTGCATGGCATTTCCAACCAGATTTCACTTTGGGGAGCCGGCACTTAAGAAGGAATCCAAGTGAGACATATGCCTTCAGCGACGTGCACACTCTCAACTCCTTTCTTTCCAGCATAAAACTTGATACTTGCATGCATGCTGACATGCTTTAGCGGAAGCACACGCACAAACACATATGTGCATGTAAAGGAGGCTAAAAAATAAACGTAACTAATTGCAGTGGTAGCATTCATCAAGGCTGATCGTTAAGCCCAAAGAACAAGAGACAAAATTAGTGTTTGGATCAGGTTCCAAATGCCTCTTAATTGGGTGTTTGTCATCAGTCCTGATTGTAAGAGTCAGACTTGGCAGGACGTAGCACCTTGAAAGAAGCTTTCTCCTGCTCTGCCCTGGTTGACCGGCCTGTGTCTGGTATCCAGGTCAGTGAACGCTGTCTGTGGTTGCACCAGTTCAGTCTTAACAGATAAGCTTAGGAAGTGAAGTGCATTCATTCGGAACTCTACTAAATCCTGCAGAGGGGCAGAGACAAAAAACCAAACAAAACAAATAAACCACCTTTTGGGTTCTGTCCACTCAATTCCTGAAAAAAAAAAAAAAAAAAAAGTTCAAGTTCACCGAGAAGAACTTTTGCCTTATAACATAGTTTTCCTCCTCCTCAAGCCCAGGGCTATATTGCTAGATCTCATTTGGTCAACATGTCTTTTCTTCTTTTGACTTTAAAAAAAAAAAAAAAAATGTTACATTAAAATACCCTTTATCTTTACTGAGATGTTCAGTTTTTTGAGGCCCCATGAGTGCCTCACTCTAGTCTTGTGTTTTGGATCATCACTTAGACTACAACAAAGTCCTTGTTTTACGGAAAACAGTGGGCGTTTTAATTTAGATAATCATAGGGTGTTTGGAAAGCAGCAATTGTGGCTGGTTCTTACTGCTAAGGCCCTTTCAGTGTGTGCCCACCTTGGGGCTCAACCCTCCATGCACATGATGCCACTAAACCTTCTGTCATCCCATTTTGCCGATGACAGCCTTGAGGTTTGGAAAAGTTACGTCAACAGAGCCCCGATACTCAGCAGCTGCACCAAATATATCCTTCCCGCTTTGTGATCAAAGGCACACTTGGGATGCGCCTTTTGAATGAGAAAATTCTTAGGAAATGCTGCGGGCTTGTGTTTTTATTCAAGCAGCCATTTTCTTCTGTGAACTCTCTGGCACAAAAGTTTAAATGTCAACCAACTCTTTTGGAGGAAAGACCTAATCTTTAAACTTTCAATCCAGATTAAGTAAGCACTCGTGAAAACTGTGCACAGGAACTTCTAACCAGTTGGCGATTTTCCACTCCATCAAAACTTGCCTTCATTTAGGGATGGAAATCCTACGGGGGGGGGGGGGGTAAATATCTAAATTCTGGCCCTTCTGGTTGATGGAGTTGGAAAACACAAAGCATATATAAATACAATATTTGTTTGAAGCCCGACAAGCAACCAGCACGTGGGTTTGATTTATAGAGTTGCGTAAAAAGACATGTGAGATGTCGCTGTGTGGAGCCATCCTTGGTCGCAAGCCCAGTAGGGAGAAGGCTATATTCCCTTCCAAGTGCTGATCGTTGACTTAATCTTGAGCAAATATAAGGGAAGTTCTGTTCTCTCATAGCTCCCCCATTCATAAAATTTCAACACTTGTCTTTGCCACAGTGGCTCTGCAAGGGTTAAAGGGAGGAGGTTTGCTCAGGCGCTGGATTCCTGTGAGAAACAGGAGAGTGTTTTCTGAGAAGAAACAGATGCTCCAGAGTATTTTGTTTTTATCTGGGCAGATACTTTGCACAAGCAGCCAGCCAGGTTGGAGGTGACTGCTGGCTGCTTCTGTGATAGACTGGCATGTCCCGGAGACAGCCTCCAGTCCAGGGCTGAAAGAGGATGCTCAACGTCACTTAATGCAAGTTCTTCAATTTCTTTAGAACCACTGGAGATGGCAAAGGCCAGTCTATACAGTCATGATTCCAAGTCCTTGTTTCACTCTCCAACCATCGGTTGCTCTGAGCGGGGCAGCTAATACATAAGGCAGAAGCAACACATGAAACGGCCGGGAAAAAAATTAAGATGTGGTCAAAATCTTAGTCCGACACAGATAACGTCAAACAATTTAAAGGCACTATATTCTTACATCTAAAGGAAAAAGAACACACTCTTGATTCAAAGATAAGAAAAAAAAAAAAAAAGACACGAAGCTCCACAACCTTGGTAGCGCCAAGGCTGACTTGGTCTGATAAGGGAGAAATGTTTTTAGACGTAGTAACCCCTGGCTAAAATAGATCACTGTTTTACTTTTTTTAAAATCTCAGTTCATACTTGTCTGTCCATTTTCAAATAAATTGAGAAAGTATTTATTTGTTAACCCATCTGGTCACAGAAAAAGATTAAAACAAATTAAAATTTGACTTTCTAGATCCATCCACTCTTTTGAAAAGATGGCAGCCAGTAAAAATGACAAGTCCTGATTAATTTGACAGTCTGACTCCGGAGCACTCTGTTTGCCGCCCCAAGAGCTGTCTCTGTATGGTCTTTGTTCTAGCTGTATAGACAAGGGTTTGTCTCTCCATTGGGGGGTGGACTCCACGAAGGCAGAAACCATGTCTTGCTCATATTTCTACCCTCCCAAATCCCACCGAATGCTTTGCACATATAGGCACTAGCTTAACTAAATAGCTGACACTTTCATTGAAATTGAAATCGGGTATATGAAGCATCGAGGTGAAAAACAGTGTTTCCCAGAGTAGAGTCTGTGGTCCACAGTACACAGTATGGAGAAGAGTACACAGTATGGAAAATTCAGTGAAGACAGAGTGGAACGGGCAATTTTGATAACTACTCAAGTGGGTGGTCTGTCTGAATGACACCCTTTCAGAAAGGACTTAGGACTGCCACTCTCTGGACGTTGAGGTGGGTGGCTGCCTTTCTGCGCTCAGAGAAGCTGGCCACATCCACTCCTCCACCTCCAGCCACGTCAGAGACATCTGAATTTGAATTTTGGAGCCTCCGATTCCCAGCAGCACAGGCAAAGGCCACAGATGGGTTGGACAGGGACAGGGCAGCAGGGGCAGGTGTTTACACACGCATGGTGTGCCCTCCTCCTCCACTGTCATTCTGTGGGGTCAGGTTGCCAAGCTTAACCGGGATATTTGGAACATATTCCAGCCCTGGCTCTGTGGGACCCTTACGCCACCAAATGTGTTCCAGCAGCTTCTTCACTGCCCATAATTGTATCTTCCAATGAGTGGTGACCCTAGGGTGACGGAAGGAAGGATGAAAGGGATTTTTTTTTTTTTTTGCACTAATTGGAATTTTCTTTTCTTTTTCCTCAAGGAAAAAGTTATGCATTCTCCTTCCCCTTTATTCCAATACCAATGTCTTTGTCCATGGCTGAGGACACTGCTGAGTAACTATTAGGATACATAGGTTCAGTCCTTCAAGACACATCCCCATTTCCCTCTTCACTTGTTCCAGCATCGTACCTGATGTGTGTGTGTGTTCATTACTGCAAGCTGGGGATTTCTGACTGTCAGGGGACTATGTTAGCAGCTCCCTGTGAAAAAGAGTTCTGGTGAGAATTGGGGATGTGGGTTATAATTGCACCTCTGCCAGTCGTTCCCATCTGTGAGACAGGAGACAGGTCATATGGGCTGGGTCCCCATGTGCGGATGGCTTGATTATGGCACCATTAATCCCTGCATCTTTGACAGTGTTAACCAGTGCGGCTCAGGAAGATGTGACAACGACCAGGTCACCTCCATGAGGGTCTGGTTGACTAACGCTACCTAATCACAGCTTTAATTCTGAAACAAAGATGTTTTCCTTCCTTCACCTCTCTCAATAACCCAGTGTTGATAAGATAATGTAGATGGGAGTATCTTAAGAATACAAGAGAAATATGTTAAATAAAACCTAGGTATTACCATAACAGGAAGTGCATCCGCAGGTTTTGTTCCTTTAAATAAGTTCAGACGGTAAACAATAACTTCTGCATCCTTAGGAGGAGACACTTGTAAATATTTCAAAAGCGCTACACATACCCACAATAGAGATAGTATCTATGCTCAGCGTGTATTCAGCCAACAAGAATTTCTGAGTGTTCTTGTAACAAGTCCGTGGGTTAAGTATGTTATAATTGTTGTCTTCTAAAACTCTATATGCATGGAGTTCCTGGAAAATCTCATGGAAGATGCCATCTCAGTGTCACAAACTTGATGATAGTAGCGTTAATGGCTTAAAAAAAATCATTATTTTCCCATGTGTGCCTGAGAACTTATAAATTATGTTCAGTATATTCAGACCATAAATGAGCCCATACTTACATAGCAAGGTGGGGGCCAATAGCTTCATGCTTATTACACAGGGATGGATGCTGGTCTCCCAGTCAGTTCAACCCAACGGTGTCCTTGTGTTTGTTTCCAAGAAAGATGAAACTACATGGATTTTGTAGCATAAATTCCTAGGAAAAAGCAGCTGGGAAAATGTATGTTTTTATACTGATGGTCTATCCCATTAAACTGATGGTCTGTCCTTTCTAGTAGCCGCAGGTCCTTTACTTTTGTCACCTACTTGCCTCCTTTCTGGTTTTGACAGATTTTCCAATAGTGGTGGTGAGAAGGAGGTTCAGTGGCACCACTGAGGAGCTTGTTTGTTTGCAGAAAAGACCTTGGAATTGTGCCAGGGAGGAGATGAGTATTTTAATCCTTTGTCGCCACGTCACCCTCATGAATGGCCTTATATGATATAACTCAGGAGTCCCTAACCTATAGTGAGTTGTATAATGATTTAATTATATATTGCATTGTAATAATAATAGAAATAAAGTGCACGATAAATGTAATGAGCTTGAATCATCCCGAAACCATCCCCCCGACACTTCCCCAGTTCATGGAAAAAATTGTCTTCCATGAGAACAGTCCTTGGTGCCAAAAAGTTTGGGGACCACTGACATAAATTGTATCTGCTGCCCTTCAAAAGTACTCTCAGCCCTTTTTCATTCGAAATGACAACAGGTGTGGCTGGGAGAGCAGCAGAGGGGATTTGCTTTCCTTTCTGTGGAATGGTTGTGGGTGTCCACGGGTCTGATGGATTCTGTAGGACTTTTGTCTTCATGAGTAAAAGAAATCCTCCTTGGACCTCGTCACCCTGCAAACAAACATTTCATCTCTCTCTAGCTTTCCCGTTACTGCCGATGGTATCGGAAGTGGAGACTGCATTTCAGAATTCTAGTTTCTCACTTAAGCCTCTTCAGCATAATTTCTGTCCCCTCCAGTTGACGGAGACTGCTGGCTCACATGTTATACTCCAGCAACTCTTCCAATGCTCCAAAGCATCGGCCATGACGTGGCCCTAATTTCTTCAACCTTTGTGCGGCATCATACGCGATGGACCACTCCCGTCAGCTTTTTTCCTTCTCTCCCGCATCTCACCATACTGCGTCACCTTGGTTTTCTTTCCTCTTCTCTGGCCACTTCTCATTTTGCTTTTCCTTCTCCTCCCACACTGAAATAGAGGCACTAGCCAAGGTTTTGCTTCTGCCCCGAAACTCTGCTCCCTGAATAACCTTGATGATCTTAGCTACTAGGTCAGATAATACCCAGCTCTCTGACCAGCCCTGGATCCCACGTAAGTGCTGGACTCAAACTTCCAGATTCCTTCTGGATGACGTTGTCCACCTGGAGAGCTGCCCATTTCCACAAACTAAAAATTGAACTTTGCACCTTTCCTTGCAGATGATGTCTCTTCTGCCTTTTCTCTCTCTCACTGATTCCTTCCTTTCCTGTTGATCCAAATTTGAAACTCAGTAACATCTCCCGATTCCTGTTTTCCCTCCAAATCTCTGGTCGGTTTAAAGGCTTCTAAAGAACATAGCTCCAATGTCTCCCATACCTGCTCCCGTTACATTTGTGCTGCGACCACCCAAATGCGAACACTTTTTAACTTTAGCTCTCTTTGGGCAAAACTTTAACTTAATTAGATTATAAGATGCTCACATATTCTCATTTACATGGTAAGCTCTTCATTTTCCTGGGTAGTGGAATCAGACTTATATTTTTCCTCTAAGAACCTCTATTTTTAAAAGCTTGAATTTCTACATTTGAGTAGCTTTAGCTAAATCTCAAAAAATATGCAGAAGTAACGCTTGACTGAAAGCTTTTCTTTCTGTCTCCCCGTCATCTTCATAATCTGTTTTGGAGTTAGAGGCATAAAATGTATTAACATTGTAGGCATATGTCCTGATTGCTGAGTGTTTTCTGACATCCCCACGACTCTTGGGACTTCGTGTCACAATTCTGTAAACTTGGTCTATTGTATATTCACATCTGGGCTCACGTCCAAACCACCTTTACATAAATTAAACACAAATAATTTAAAGCCTGCTTCCGTTCCAGCTGGCAGCCCCAATAAACGCACATGCTAACTTCACAGCGGGCTTGCCGGGGAAGATGCACAAGTGAACTTTCTCTGTTAGACAGGTTAACATGAGGTGCATGCCTTGCAGAAGGGTGTAAACGTGTTAGTCCACCCCACTAGAGAAATAACAAGCCTCATGTCCTAGATGCTACCTGGAGAAGTGGTAGACAGAGCTAGCCCAGGTGTGTCTGTAGAGGCGTTTGCTGAAGTGAGCAGTGAGAGGTTTCTGCTGCTCCCAGGCTCACACCTCTACCACACCAGTGTGTCCTAAACATTTCTTAAAGTCGTGTGGCGCAGAGGCTGATGCCAGCCCAAGAGAAAGAGGCAAGGAAGTAACACGTGCACGACTACACCTGTAGTAGCAAGTAACCCCAGCCACCTCTCCTAGGAGCTCCCCTCATCTTACACTTAGTTTTCTGGGATATTTCCAAATGTTTCTGTCATTTGTCTATTTTAGAAACAAAGGGAGAGCACTCCCTCATTCCCACGTCCTTAGTTTGCAGCCGTAGAGCAGAGTAACTTAGATGATAAGGTCCTGAGCAGCCCTGAGGATGAACAATTCACTGTGGCAGAGGCAGAAACACCACCTGATTGTACCCCCGGCTTCGTCTCAGTTGTGCCAGTCCCGCGTGGAACATGTTCTTGGTTCTCTCGAGAACTTGATTAGCCAGCGGTGTGGCCTTCCTGTTGGATGCTCCCTGGGTGCACGCTGTGACCCTGAGTCCCAGAAGTCACTGGCCTCTAGTTAGCTGTGGGCTCAAGTGTTGACTCTTCGTGGGTCTCTGTTTGGTCTGTGGAATGAGAGGGGTGGGCTCTTCTCTTTAAGGTCCCTTTTGGCTCTAGTATAACGGGGTTCTGTTTCTCCAGGGGAATCCTCTTGCCATAAAGCATATTCCAAAGACGTCTCTTCTGACAGTTGACCGTGACCGTGATCCTTGGGCCTTTCTTTGGCCTTGGCAAACCCCTCCAACCTTAGTTTTGCTTTCTTCTTCCTTAGACCTAAGCAGCTGCTCCATCCCGGCCCAGCCCCTTGCCGCCTCTTGGAACTGTCTTCTTCTTGCTTCCTACTCATTGTTCACTGAAACACGTGTTTTATGTCAATTTTCTACCCCTAAATTTTCTCAGACATTGTAGACTCTATTTCGGCAAAATTTATTCTAAGGAATTGTCCACTTTTCCACCTAGACCTTAATCTTACCTAGGAACGGATACATTGTATCTAATGGGTTAATTTAGAAGAACTGGGAATGTGGTCCTCTGATACATTGACTCACTGTTCTGCTGTTGAGTATAACGTTTGCGGTCAGTGGAAATCCCACGTAGGAGAGAGCCGTCTGATACTGAAACTGGATGCGCTGCAGGCCAAGTTTGAGGTGTAATTTAACCGCAGTTGACAACTTGAGTGCTAACCTAACCTCAGATTTGATCAAAGGTAGCTTTTACCTTAACTTTTTGTTCAGCGTGGCTTGTTAAAATTAGATTGTAAAGAATAGAAATTACATTGAAAAAAAAAAACCACAAAGGCACGACAACAGCGATTTTGTTAATGAATCCCAACTCGCTCTGTACGTCTCAAAGGCAGTGTAAGCTATGTAATAAGCTATGGATCTATTTGTAAAACAGTCTCAAATTAAGGAGCGTATTCAGATGCCATTGTAAAAATAATTTTCTGAAATTGTGGTCTATCAACAGGAGATAAGATGGCACTTCGTTGTCGCCTGCTGAGGCCCATTTTGAATATTCTATTTCAGAAGCAAATCACACTGTAAATACAATGTTCACATTCATTTATTCCCACAATAGCATTTTTTGCAAAGGTGCAATTTCATAATTTGACTTAGCACTGATAGCACATCATCATTTCAAAGCTCTCTATAACCACTGGTTAATTCACACATCCTTAGGAAATTTGTTTATTTGTACCAGACCCATTTTAAAATGAAATCAACCAGAATGTGTAAAGATAACTCAGCTCTCCAAAGGCTAAACAAGGACAGAGATACGTTTAAAACTTGTCGTCCTTCTAAGTGTGACCTTAGTGCATCTAACCAGGCACTTCTGAGCAATTTAAACATAAACATTTGTCACCAATAAAGATTAAAGAGCTCTATTAGTGATTCTATTACAGATGGGAAACTTGGTTTAAAAAAATAATACATGCAGTTCCTTCAGGATGCAAATGTAAACAGGGCCTGAAATGAATGAATATATTAATTGTTCTTTTCTCCTCTCTTTGTTCCTCCTAAGCCATAGTTTTGTTCTAAAGCAAATGATCAACAGTAGACTAACAACTAAAGTTATTTAGCTAGTCCCCAGCATTAATTGGAAAATGTCTAGTATTTCTAAACACTGGGAGAAAAAAAAGAATTTGAACTGTCAACCCACATTATTTTTGTCATTATATCTTTTCCTGAGAGTAACCTTGAGATTTAAACTATTCATGTTTCTTATCAATGTTGTTTTAGGGTTTGGTTTATATATGGAATATTCTACAGGCCCTGAGATTGATGGGGAACCTGAGTTCACTGTTAAACATTCATCACAACATGTGCTTAGAAAAAAAGATGCATGTGGTAATAAATTCAGAACTCACAAACTTGGAAGTCGGGGGAGATTCAAGCACTTTCTCAGGCATTGTTTCTTTGGACACCACAATTCTTTCTTCCTTCCTCTGAAAACTTCAACTGTTGCCTACTACTGCATTCATTTGTTCAATAAGTATTTATTCATTTATTTGTATTTTAGAGACAGGGTCTCGTTCTATTGCCCAGGCTGGAGTGCTGTGGCTCCATCATAGCTCACTGCAACCTTGAACTCCCAGGCTCAGGTGATCCTCCCACGTCAGCCTCCAGAGTAGCTGGGACTACAGGTGTGCAACCCCACGCCTGGCTAATTTTTAAAGTTTTTTTGTAGAGACAGGGTCTTGCTATGTTGCCCAGGCTGGTCTCAATCAAACTGCTGGCCTTAAGCAACCCCCTCCCTCCTTGGCCTCCAAAAGTGCTGGGATTACAGGTGTGAGTGACAGTGCCTGGCCGATAAGTGTTTATTGACCACCTAGTGTGTGCTGATCACTGTTTTAGTGATAGAGCAGTGAACAACACAGGCCTCGTTCCCTGCCCTCGTGGTATTTCTACTCTAGAGAGACAGAGATAAACAGAAGAGATCTGCTACTTCAGGGGCTGTTCCTTGGGTGGCTTCCATGCCTCTCCAGCTTGCAAACCCTCATTATCTCCACCTGCAGCTTCCCAGGCAGGCCCACTTGGGACCTGGAGCTTGCTCTAAACAAGATGCGTGTGAGAAATGCTGGCTGAGGCAACTGCTGGCTGAGCATCAGGTCTGTCCCTGGGTGCTGGTGTTCTCTGCTTGGAACCCTCTGTTGGGGTTCTAGAACCTCTAGTATTCAGCCCTCAGCGGGGCTACTCTTGTTTCCCAAGTTCTCCCAACCCCTGAATCCACAGTGCTTGGCCAGCACATGCCTGTTCCCCACGTAAGACACATACTGGCTGGATTTAACTTCAGTGCTGGTCTTCTTTGCCTATAAGGACAGATCCCAGTTGACCCCTGTTCACTCTCCAGCCTCCTGGGGCCCATGTTCCAGAGTGACAGGCCTTATCTCTTCCCGGAGGACTGAACAATAGTCCTTTTGGAGTCGGTTTATAGTCTCAGCCGCTACTTCACTGGCTCTTCAAATGGCACAACTTAAACAGAAAGGATAAAAAGAAACTGTAGGAAATCTTGTCTTCCCCATATCCCAAGCCAGGATCTACAAATAATAATTATTTGATAAATATTAATGACTAGATAAATGAGTAGAATGCTTTATCTTTCCATTTCCTTCCAAGTCTTTCCACTGAAGGCCCCCAGCCACTCCCTGAAGGTGGCTCGCAGCAGTAGAACTAGAAGGAAAGACACATCCTCAGGGAGACGTGGGAAGAACTTGACAATGATAGAAGTTGAGAGGCGATGGGGACTAGGACATTAATGGTTACACAGATGTCTCCATCTTCAGGACTGAAAGAACAGTGAGACCAGCAACATACATAGTAAGAAAGCAAAACAGTAGGTTCCGTTTCACACGTGTTGAGATGCTTTGGAACATTTCAGGCAGAGATGTCTGAAAAGGAACTTGAGACATGGGAAGCTGGACTCGGGTGGACATAGAGGTGTGGCAATCACCTGTTAGGCGAAGTCATAGAAATAGACGTTTCTCAGAAGGGAGAGCAGAGGCGAGAGCCTTGACCAAAAGCCACCTTCCTGGGATGGGGTTAAGTATAGAGAGTGTCCAGCGGAAAATGGGAAGGAATTATGAGAGAGATACCAGAGTGGGAGAGTTGGAATAGTGTCTTGCTACAGAATGCTGCTGAAGTGAGCCTTTCGAAGAGGTAAATGTGGTTCACGGTATCAGATACTAGAAAGAAATACAAGAAATTGTGGACGTGGGAGATACAGTATCTAGGCTCAGGGGACTCTCGAGGAAGCAGTTCCACTCGCCCCTTGGGGACACATGTCCTAACACAAGGCATTAAGCATTGAACACACATGAAGAAACACACCATGAGTGCGTAAATCCTTTTTTTCTTTTGGATTGAAAAGAACTACATGCAGAACTTTCTATTGCTTTCGAAGCAAGACGATCAGATTTAGTGCTGATAAAAATGTGTTTCGTCATTAAGTCTTAGAGAAGGAGGAAAGCTAGAATTGACTCTCCAAACCTGTTGTGTAGTCCTGCTAAGGATGGCAAATATGTTTGATATCACACGATACTTCTGATTGATTAGTAGTGGCTGTTTGTAGCACATTTGAGAAAACTTCTTGGAAAGCAGTGGCTTAGGCAGCAGTCTCCAAACCTTTTTGGCACCAGGGACCGGTTTCATGGAAGACAGTTTTTCCACGGATGGGTCAGGGGGTGGGTGGAAGGGTGGGGAGCGGTGGATCTCTGTGGCTGGGTCCCTAACAGGCCTCGGACCGGTACAGGTCCGTGGCCTGGGGTTTGGGGACCACAGGCTTAGTAGGTTGCAATGCCCACCATAGACTTGAGGAAAAAGTGGTAGCACAAGTGCCACAAACCTGCCACCTCTAATTCACATGCAGAAGCAGGCTCTTTTGGACATAGGCTAACCATAGAAAGGCAGAGAAGAGCTTTATTGGAAACAAATACTTTTGTAAATTAAATAAAAAGTCATATATTTCTTTCTCTTGAGCACAAATTATCAGCAATAGACTTTAAAAGCTAATTGTTATATAAGCCCAATGACAGCTTTTAGATTTTTTTCTTTCTTTTCAATAAAGTTGAAAGTATACATTCTATAGAATCACTTTTTTAAAACTCAAGGCATGTGGATTTTTTTTTTTTTTAAATATCATTTTTAAAGTTCTAAATAAAATTGTTCTTCATGGTTTGGCAAATTCCATATTTCCTTTTGTACAATATGCCTTTTATGGAGATGTGTATATGCACTGAAATTGCATATGATGGAACAGTGCTCATATTTGTCCTTTAAATAAATATTCAAAAAATACAAGAAAATAAATCCCCTATAATCCTACTACCCAAGGATAACACCTATCTATATTTTGGTATATCTTCTTTCTGCCTATTTTTTTGCATTTAGAAATATACATATGTTTAAAAAATTGAGACTGTTCTCTGTAGACAGCTTTTATCCTACCATTTTCTCTTGCAATTATATTTTAAGCATTATATTAGGCTCATATATTTTTATAAACAAGGCTTTGTTAAATCACATTATCTTTTCAAAATAATAATATTTCCCTAAACTATTTAGGATATTTTCCATTGTCCAGAATTATAAATAATTGTAGATAAAGTCTTTATGTATCCTTAGGAATTTCTTTCGAAGAGATTTCTAGAAGCATAGTTCCTGAGCCAGAGACTAAGGGCAGGATTAAGATGGTTGATGCATATTCCAACTTGGTTTAGAGGGGTAATTCATGGAGATAGGGGAGGTTGCTGAGGTTTACTTTAAAACTACATCTACATTTTCAAAGAAGTGAATAAGCGATGTTTTTTATGTCACAAATTAATATTTTAAATCAGGAGTTGGCACACTTCCTGAAAAGAACCAGACAGCAAATACTTGAGGCTTTGCTGGCAAGACAGCCTCTATCTCAACTGCTCAACTCGTCATCATAGTGTGAAAGTAGCCATAGACAAAGGGCAAATGAATGAGCATGGCTGTGTTCCAATAAAACTTTATTTACAAAAACAAGCAGTCAGACAGATTTAGTCTACAACCCGTAGTTTGCTGACCTCTGTCTTAATTGAAAATCCTGTTGTTACGTGAAAACATTTGAATTTGTAGCTGTCAAGAATTATAAGCCATGCTTTGCAAAATTCCCTTTAGCAAGAGTTGAGCTTATGGGATCCTGCATCTCGGTGCTAGTCTAGGGAAGGGAATAAATCTGCTTTTGTAGCAAAGCTATTTGGAAACGAAGCAAGGAAGCAATGAATCAGCCTGTTGTTTCGCCATATGCAGAGTATGGAGAAGTCTATAAAGTTAGGCTTCTGTTGGCTTCTGTCAGGCAGCTGTAGCTCAGCCCTGAATCTTTTCTCTCATTGCTTTTCTTGAGAAATTCAGCCCAACTCCCACGAAAGTAGTCAC
The DNA here is from genome assembly GCF_041146395.1 of Eulemur rufifrons. NCBI lineage: Eukaryota > Metazoa > Chordata > Mammalia > Primates > Lemuridae > Eulemur > Eulemur rufifrons. The sequence continues at coordinate 5,863,451 of NC_091007.1, read as the reverse complement.
ACCCAAGTATACAAACTCAATCAAAGCCTCCCCCACTCATTAATTCCAGCATTTCTACACAATTCCAAGGAAAACAAAGCTTGAAGCTGGAAGGAGAAAAAAAATCATCTGAGAAATAACTTTGTTCTCATGAAACCTACCCAACAGGGAATATTTTTCCCAGATGTTAAGCGTACAATAGCTTTTCCTTAGGTGACTCTTTTATAGGGCAACTAAAAGACATCATTGACTACCTTTAACAAAAGTGTAAAACACAAAGGAAATAAACTAAGCGTAATTTCCTAAATAATGCCACTATGTCATAGATAATTACCAGTTATCTGTCAAGGAAACTTGTAAACTGACCACAGGGATAAAATATATTTGACCATATTATTTTAGTGGTTGCCTGCCATACCGCCTTGTTCCCTTACAGCTTCTGAAAATGCTTTGAATGCAGAATCTTTATGTCAAAATAGAGGCTGAAGGAAGTGGCTTTCTGTGACTGTTAGATCTTGCATAGATGCAGGGGTGCATAACACGCATGCACCCCCACCCACACACGCACGCACCCTTCTGACCCCTAGAATGCAAAAGCAGCTGCCTTAGTAAACACTGCATCTGAGTCCAGCAGTGGTTTTATGTTCATTGTTCCTGTCTCTTTTATTTATGCTAGAGAAACAATGTGAGTGGGCTGTAGACCGCTCTCTGCCAAGAATAGAAGTGTGTTTTCGGGCTAACCCAAGCAAGTAATAAAGAGCTGGGGGAAGAAATGGATTTAACCTTTGCAAATGAATATAAACAATAAACTCTCCTGCACGCACGCACACACCATGCATGTATAACAGCTGGAGTTAAAATTTTGTTTAGAAGTACTTTTTTTTTTTTTTTTTACTAAAACATCCCAAATTATGTTCCCATCATCGTAAGCTTTTAATCAATACTACACATTTTTAAAAATGTATAAAATTGTCCACACACACTGTTTGGCAGCTAGCAGAGAGTCTGACCTCTCTGATAGATGACGACTATAGAGTTTAGGCAGTGAGTGACTTGCCCAGTGAGCGGGTCTGTGTTGGGAACTTGTTCCTCCTGATTTTTTAGACAATGATCTCACTGATGACACTTCCTCTTCAGCCATGTTGTTTTTCCTATTTATTGTTTGTTCTAGGTAGTGCATGTTCACAATGTGGTGCTTTGAGATACCTGCACCCCTTTTGCAGCTAGTCCTTCAGGGGGTTGATAACTTAATCTGTGTCATCCTTAAGGAAAGAACAGGGACCAATAGGTAGAAATTATAGCCCTGATATACCATGACAAGCCTTCAAACTTTTTTAATGTATTATTTCCGTGGGATGTCCAGGTTTCATCTTGAGCTGTTTTAACTTGAAAGATGCACGAATTTTTTAAAAAAATGGTTTTTGTAGCTTAGATAGGTTTGTACAAATGAAATTCAGCACATTATACTAGTTGTTACCCACCCATATATATGACAGAAGATCTTCAGAACTGAGTGGCCCGTGCAGTCACCCTAAATCATTGATTCACGCTACCGTCCCCATGTGCTGAGCACACCGTCATGGTGCACATAGTTCTACAGCCAATCATCCTTCAATTGCATAGACTTGATTGGACTGTTTCCATTACTTTAAATCAATCTGGTTGTATGGATGCTTTTCCTTTTTGGGTGTCATTGCTTAGACTCCAGGCATATGGTTCTCTGCTCTATTTCTACTCTAGTGACAGACTGCCTCAAAAGCAGCAAGCTCCCCTTCCACCAGAAGCTTGCGAGCAGTAGCCAGATGCCACCTGTGAGGAGTGCCACGCATTTCCGTAAAGTCTCAGACCTGGATTGAATTGGACCCACCAATGCGTGGGCATGGGTAGATCATGGAGTGTCAGCCACGTGGCCTTTGGTTTAGATGGGATCATCCTCAGTTCATTCCCCCAGAGCATATAATGAAAGATACAGCTTATCGCAAAGCTAAGTGTGAATTGGAGAATGTCATTGGGTTAACTGCTGGGGGCCTATCGTCACGCGCTGGGTTTCTGGTGGCCCTGGTGAAAAGAGCAGGGCGCCCCCTGAGGTCATCATTGGTGAATGAATAAATAAATATATAAGGCCTTCCTTTTTTGAAGGCCTTTGAAAGAGGGGTCTCCAAGAGGGGTCTCGTAGAACAGGGCAGACTAGGCTGACAGAGGACCCGTGGGAGGGAAAGTTCTTCCAAACTTCTCTTCTGGTGCAATTAGCTTTCTTTCCCTACCGTCTTCTTAGCTTTCTCAATTTTTTGCAGTGATGATCTAGTCCATCTGGAGGTGGGGGTTTCATTCAAAGAAAGAAAAGCAAATCAGTGAAAGAAGAGGGAATGGAGACCGAAAATAGAAAGAATTTTAATGAGACCATGTCTTGGGTCAACTCCTAACCTCATTACCGTAATGTGTTGCAGTTATTTTCAACTGTTTGGCCTTTGTGTACGCGTTCACCAAATTACATTTAGTTATTTCCCGAGAACAGCTAAGTACCACACAGGAAATACTTGCTCCCTCATGTGACGTGGTTGAATCTCTAATTTATATCCTGAAGGAAAAACAGATTCTCAAGATTTGGGGAAAAAAAAAAAATCAGAATCCACATTTCTTCTTTCTCATCACCATGCCAATATTATCTGATGTTATTCAGAAAGAAAATTTGTTTGAGTGTGAATCTATGCTAGCAGCACAATGGATACTACACCGGGTATAGAAAGGTGGATGAAGCCTTGTGTATTGTCCTTGAAAGGGTTACAAAGAATCAATGGGCAAGACTGGACTTGTAAACAGATTATTGTACAGTTTAAGAGGGTAAATGTGATAAGTAAAGTGTAAACAAAAGGTTTTCTAAGTTGGAACCCAGTTTGTTTGTATGGGCAAAGCATATTTAACATTTACTTTCTTATTAACCACCAACTTCCGACTTGGAGACACTGACACTAAACATCCATCCACAATGACGAGTTTTGGTCTCATCACTTCCTTTCCCCATTATAAGGAAATCGAGCCCAGACCACTGTCAATTAGAAATGAAATAGAGTTTAAACATGAAGCTGTTACTACTCTGTTAGTACCTATGGGGTGTGGAAGGAAGAGACAAAGGACTATGCTATAACCCCCTGGGCTTTAAAAGTTTATAATCTATTTCAGAAGATGAAGTTTATCCAAATAATGAGATAGCAAATGGAGAATGCAATCTATTAAGTGCTCACTGAGCGGTACAGAGAAATGCACGATAAGAATTCAAAGCACCCTTTTTTTCTTGTCGGGTAATTAACAGTGAAGGATGAGTTCCAAGATAAGGAGCAGGAAAGAAGGTCTTTTGAAAATGTTTGTTTGTTTGTTTGTTTTGGTACACTTTGATCTATTTGTCCAATTTAGAAAAGAAGATAAAAGATAAGCTTTGTTCTCTCCCTCTCTCTTCACTCTTACATGTGGAGGTTCATAGACAGGTGTGATTAACTAGAAAGGGATGCAAAATACTCTGGCTGTTGAGGGGCAGGTTTTGCCTGACTTGGGTAGGGGGGGAAGATTAGCTGCCTTGGACAATGTTGTACTCAGCTTTGAAGATACGCGCTGTGACTATAGAGTTAACCCTACAAACAAACATAACTAGTCCTTTTACATGGAATGATGTCTCCAAATAGTAAGGCACTGACTGTGTTCCCATTTTTCAAAAACAGACCACTTACTAACCACAGGGATAAAACCATACTTTTTGTTGGGAGTCATGATTCTTATTTCCAAGCCTTGGTCCTCAAAGTTGCCAGGGCACCGGGCACAGCAACCCTGATTCTCTTTCATGCCGTTAACTGAAGTGTGATCTGCCTGCCCTCTCTGGCTGCTAAACAGGAGGGGACCTCAGCCCGGGTCATTGCTCAGCAACTTACTTTTCCTGCAACTTCTGCATGGCCCTTGGACCCCTGGCAAGATGCCCGACACCTCTGCCATAGACACCCAGTAATATGTCCCCCCCCCCCCCCAAGAGAGCCTCTGATCTGGGAAGTGCTAATGTCTGGGCAGTTTGGGGGAAGTCCTTATCCAAGAGTCATCTTTTGATCAAGGAGGAGCCCACAGCCTCAGAGGAAATCTTTCCTGTTTACAGACTTCTGGGGCTTTGAAAAGCCTGTGGCAGTGTATGGGCCAGGCTCCTTCGTTTTTACGGAAAGGGGCCAAACAGGATGAGACCAGGATGGAAACTGCATATCATAGGAACCCAGAAGGGCAGGAAGTCACAACATAAGAAAATGTCTTGATTAAAAGTACAATTGGAAGGTTGGTGTCGGGTGGGAGGGGGATAATGACATTAAAATATGTCTAGTTTTTGTACATGTGTGTGATAACAAAGCCACGAGCCCACGTTTTCTTGTTCAGTTATGTTTTCCTTGTCATGTTTTTCTCCACTTTGGAGAAATCTGGAATATTTTTTCTAAGAAACTGCTCAGTCCGTTTGGTGGAAAATCAAATCTATCTTTATTCTTTTCTTTTTTTTTTTTTTCTTTCTCTTTCTTTCTTATTCTCTATGTGAAATAGAACCTGAGAAAGATCTTGTTATCCTTTATGGAATTAATCCTTCTAGAACTAATAATTAGGAGATTGACAATAAGAATTGTGTAAAGGGTACAGTTTCTATTCAATATGCTTTTTCTACACTTATTCCCCAAAACTGACACAGATATTTGTGAACTTTAAGCAAAAAAAAAAAAAAAAGTTTCAAAATTAGACATAACTATTAAAGAAACAAGTTTTTTTTAACTGCAAAAACTTTTTTTTTTTTTTTCTTTTTTGGTGGTGGTGGTTGCTGCCGAAATCTAGCCTATGGGATGGGGGTCTCCACAAAACACCCCTCTAATTTTTGAATCCCTCTCCTGACACCACCCACGCTGCATGCGAACGGCTGAGCCGCACCCACCGGGCCCCACACCCACACGCCGGGGTGAGCCGCGATCATCTGTTTCCAGACAGAAGTCAGTAGTGACATGTTTTATAATTGTCGTCCTGTGCCAACCAGAGAATAAATTGTCATTACCAGATGGCTCAGAGTTGCAGAAAATGTGTTAGTACAGAATTCTGCGTCAGCCTCCTTGATTTCTCCCCAGCAGGTGATATTTATGGACTGTTTACAAGTTGCTCACATATGGCATTCTGAAGAGGTTTGTAACTTTTATACACTGTCATCCAGTTTATTTATTTTACGAAAATCCCACTCCAAAGGTCAGCCTTGTTCCGCCTACCTCCCTAACTTCAGGCTGAAGGAGAAATCCTGACTATAATCTCGGGACAGAAGAGCTAAACAAACAGGCTCTCAAACCCTCCAAAGGGAGTGTCCCCCATGCCCTAAACTCTGCAGTCCCGACGGCAGGGCTAACCCAAAATGAGAACGGTGGAGAGTCTCTTCCCTGTTCGAATGATACAACATTCACATTATTTTGTATGGAAACGTCCTCCTGCTTTCGACATTTTTCAGCCCCCATGGAGGACAGAATGGGACCACGACCCCATGGAAGGAAGTGTGGCCACACAGGAGGTTAGGCTGTGGGCACACACTCCGGCGCCTCCTCGTGTCAGACCCTCCCACCTGACTCTGTCCACGCCAGGAGAAAGGAACTCTCTGGAAATCCAGTCCTGGCCACTGTCCAAAGCAGAGTCTCAGAGCTCCCACCTGAGGTGGTGACACACTTGTACCTGAATCGTTCCTCCTGACACAGATGCACTTCCCTGGTGGACATTTGCATTCCTGCCTTTATGTTTCTCTTTCCGAGTGGACACTCTTGAAGGGTGTAGAAATTTTCTTGCTATTCAAAGGCTATGAAAATACAAGGGAAGGTACTTTCTTGACCTTTTGAAAGAGGATGGAAAGGAGTGACGTTGTTTGGTTACTTGGAAGCACTTCAGTACCAAGGTGTGAGGGGAAATCTGGGTCTAACGAACACAGCGAAGAAAAGAGAAAGAGAGCGAGCTATGCAGGAATACAAAGGACTGTGAGGATTCTAGAACATCTTGAAAGTCAAGCAAAGTTTTAAATCTTGACTTGGTAGAAAATAGGAGATGGCAGAAAGTTCAGAGCATGAACTTTTTCAAGTGACTGTTCCTAGTCACATAGGTGACCTTTTCCCTTTTCACAGCCTTCTCTTCGGAGAAGTAGAGTGCGTTCAATAACCAGAGTTCAGGCAGAGAAAGCCGGCATCCCAGCCACTCCCCTAAGGCTGGGCAGCTTCTGTCAAGACAGGGGTCTGTCCGTGATTCTCAACCGACCACAGCCCCTCAGAATCGCTGGCCCGTAGCCATTTTTAAAAATACCCAGAACTGGTCCTGTCTCAGACATCTTGAACTGAAGTCCCGGGACGGTGCTCAGGCAAGGACCAGACGCAATTTTGGCGAGCAGAACAGAGTGAGAGCCCTGTTTCTGCAGCTGGGTATCTGACCCAAAAGCTGGTGCTTTGTGCCCAGCCTGCAGGGCTGACGGGCCCCGGCTTGGGAGAGGCGGTGCATAGAAAGTGGAAAGGTAGCTCTGAGGGGAAGAGGGGACTCAGCTTCTTTGGGGGAGTGGCGGGGTGCAGGTTTGGCTCATCTTCTAGAAATAGTATGGCATGGTTTTCAGAGCCCTAACTTTGGGTCACACAGACCCAGGGTTGGCCACTTACTCTGTGACCTTGGACGATGTAACCTCATAAGCCTCATTTAGCCCCACGACAAAGTGGGGCTAAAAATACTACCTACCATGTGAGGTTCTTAGAGTACAAAACAAGATGATGCAGCAAAAGTATCTCGTAAACTTCCTGGCACAAGTACTTACTCAATGAATGGTAGATAGTAGCAGTGGTGGTGGTGAGGGTGTTTTGATTAGCGGGTAGAATGTGGAACTCAGATTCTGGCAACATTCCAGCCTAAGCCTAAAATAATATAACAGCTACAATTTGTGTGGTGTCTACAGTGTGCCTGGTGGTGTGTGTATAAATATGATCTTTAATTGTCACAAGTGCACTGCAAGATATTTATCATCCTCATTTTACAAAAGAGGAAACTCCGTGTAAAAAGATTAAAAGATCTGCCTAAGAATACAGAACTTGAAGTGGCAGAACAAGGGCTTGAAGGCAGGTCCCTCGGATGCCAAAAGCAACACACACGGCCACTGTGGTGCCCGGCCAGATACTGAACTACGAGACCTCCAGCTGCTCAGCCAGCAAGATGCAGATTACAGAGTTCCTGTCTCCATAGCTGATGCTATTGTGGTTCTTTCCACGGTAGTAAGTGAAAAGCACTTGGAGATCTTGGGAATTCAGGCCCTCTGTATGGTTAGGACATTAAATGGGCCCTTCATCTCCCAGGCTGAAAATTGATGAGGCGTTTCTCAGGGACAACAGTGACCTTGCGGAAGGGACTGGAGGCTGCACAGGAGGGTGAGAGCTGGCTGTGTGCACAGCCCGTTCTTCAGATGCATGAGACGAGAATTCCCTATCCTGGGCGATAAAGCCCCAGCCATGCAGAGACAAAGAGGTCCACCTGCATGTCCGATTGCCCAACAGGGAGTCCCTCATCACCCAGGGTAGAAATAAGTGTAATGTGATTTTCACACGCTGCTCCTGGAACCCGTGCTGAAACATATCATGCTGTCTCGCAAGTTCCCTTTCACCAACTGAAAAAACATTTCCAGAGGATCCCAAGATCCTGAAAACCTGCTTGGTGCTATACAAACATGTATATTTCAATGCCTGCCAAAAATGAGCAAGACTAACAGGAAAACTGAATTTTGACTGCAAACTGAATTTGATAAGTGTATTATCAACAGGAAAATGTGGCGCTGGTTTTCAGAGAGTAATATAATTCCAAGGAATTTTTTTCTTAGAACAGCATCCAAGAGTCTGTATTTCCTAGGGCCAGAAGGCCATATCCCAGCTTGACTGTAGGATCTCAGTAAATCGCCAAGGAGGTGACCCTCTGTTCTCCCTTCTCTTCCCTCTGCCCTCAGGACAGAGGGCAGTAAATCCTACCTCTGCACCCCAAAGGGTTTGAAGGAAAAGTAGGTGTCTCAGGACAAGGTATACTGTCACCACGTAAGATGTAAGGTAAGAAATAAAATATGCGGAGGCTCTAGCAATGTTCCAGAATCCTTACACTTGATCTAAATCTAAAGAAACTGACAAATTTATAGAAAATGGCTTTTAGGAACATCCTTGGAGAAAACTGTGAACTCATAGGTTACAAATGAAATATTTACCCCTTGGAAGCATGCTCTTGTTATGTACAATAAGGCACATGCGTGGCCTACAGCCTGAACTAAACGTGCCATAAATTATAGGGCATCAGGTAGAGGGCGCCATGGTCAGCATTTGCTTTGTATTACAGTTTGTGTTGGTTTCCAATTTGTGATTTATAATCGATTTTTAGGGTATTTGAAGTGCTGGATGAAAGGTTTTTCTTTGTTTAAATTGGATTATTGAGACTAAAAGGCTAATCCTGCCTGGGCTCTGGTGGCCCTGTGCCTTCTGGGGGACTCACTGACTCTTGCCTAAACAAACTAGGTGTGAAGCCCTGGGGCACTCAGCTTCCAAATTACCTGTCCCCATCCTCCTCAGGAGCTCTAGGATTGGAAGGACCCCCTCGTGGCTCCACCGGGGTCCAGGGTCAACCCTCCCCAGTGTTCCGTCTGCACCCAGACCTCGCGTGAGAGTCCAGAAACAACTTGTCCTTCTTGTTTTTTAAAGAATAAGTCAATTCTGAATATTTCAGGTGGCTCTGGGCTGGCTTGGGTGTGAGGAGCAGGATTAAGATGAAAAGAGCTCTTTTTCATAGAACCACTTAAAGTCACTAAAAGCAAAGGAGACCAGGGAGTTCCAGAACAATCAAACTTACTAGGGAGGTCAGTGGACCAGGAGGCAGTCTAGCTTCAAACAGACCTTCCTGTCTGACTGCGGGTTCCTGTCCCCACTGAAAGGAAAGGTCTCAGGGTGCGGCTGAAAGAAAATGTTTCTCAAACTTAAGGAAGATGTGATTCTCTTTTAAAGGGAAACACTTCCAAGGACCTTTGGTGCTGAAAATCACTTTGATTATCATCTTACTTATTATATATGTACAAAAAATTCATTCACACTTTATGCTTAGCATTCCCACAAAACAAATAAATCAAAGCAAGTTTACACACGAATGCCAACCTAACTACACAACCAAAACACTCAGAGGACAACATTAATTGGATGTGATGAATGATGGCATTTTGTAGAAACAAAATTCCTGCTACTGAAATACGGAATAGTAGGACGTATTTGCACTTTATGCTTTACTTGTTATTAACTGAATTGAGTTTTTGCATAATGGGCAACCCTTTTAGCCATTACTATTGTCTTTGCTGTTTATTGGGAGTTTTTTTTTTTTAAAGCTTTTTATTGTTTAATTTGTTTTAGCCACTGATGACCCAAATGATTGAATGGTATACTCCCAAAATATAATATTGAGGAAAAAAAGGTCTTTTAATGAAAAGTTCTTCGCTGCCTGTTTGTGTCTAGAATTATGACTAATGAACTGCTACCTGTTAGTCTCCCAAAGTTGAACATGCTGCCAGTGGCCAGGCTGCCATTCTTTGGAATTCAGATCTGTGCTACTCCTGTGTTCCCAAGTGGTGACTCACCTCACACATCATTGTTTCGGTCTGAACTCCTGCAAACCTTGTGGGTACAGGGAACAATGCCTTCCTATGACCTTCCCTTCGAAGTCATCAATCATCAACACAATACCTGCATGGCTACCAGAAGACATGGCAGGATTCCTTGTGAGACTTACCTAGGTGATCCACAATGGGTTCACCTTGCCATTTGTAGAAGATAGTCATCAAAACGAAAACCTAAAATGTTTAAATTCTTTGATGACTATTGGGCACACGAAGAATGTCCACCTTGAGATCCATTGCCCAACGTTAGCATCCTACAGATGGTGCCGGGGCAAGTCACAGGCCCTGAGATAGGATGAAACCAGAGCACGACATGACTGTGTTTGAATCATGGAGTGTCATTGACGGAAAGGGCCTTGGAGATCTTCTCGGGCAATCCCCTTAGGCTGTGGGCGAGGAAACAACGGCCCAGAGAGGTCAAGTTCTCTCGGGTTCACTTACACATGGTGAACTCTTCAGGATTTCACAAAAATGGCCCGTGTGTTCTTACCTTCCTCATTAACTTCCAGATACCTACTCTTGCAGCCCCCCTTGGATCTCTCAGCACAGTTACTAGACATAAGGTTTTTTTTGCACATTAGTCTGTAAAAATTCCAACTCCGCGAAGAAGAGTGACACACCTTAGCCCAAAATCAAATGCCACGTTAGACTTGGGCTACATTCGCACATTCTAAGAGCTCACCCCAAATCCAAGACTTGCTGAAGCATTTGAGATGTGTGGGAACCTCACCAATACATAAAACTGCACGTATATATAAAAAATCAGTAAGTGATCAACATCTTATTTTGAAGGAAACACACTGATTTTAACTGGAGGGTGTGAAGCTCACAATTTCTACTTAGATGAATTTGCTCACACACAGCATTGTTCCAGGGTAATCGGAGATAAAGAATATGTTTAGTTGGCATTAGTGACTTCTTTCGGTTGTTCTAGGGTTAATTTTGAAGAAAACATTATTCCCACTATGACTGTGATGCACAAAAGGATACACGTTGAGTATGGATGAACGAAATCCATTCATTCACATAGATATGCAAAAGTTGATAAATCCATAGTGTGGTAATAGTGCCACATCTTTATCTTGCAAATAAACTATGTTTTTAGGGATTTTATGGGGTTTTGAGCATGAGCGTGTGTGCGTGTGTGTGTGTGTGTGTGTGTGTGCCTTTAGCAGATAACAAGCATTTTTCCTTCCAAGATAATGAACATGTTTTCTGTTTTTTCCCCTCTTTGCTGAATGCTGAGTGAGTGCATTTTAATAGATGAAGCACTAGATTCAGAACAGGGACTCCAAAGTCCTGCACTGGGGACTGTTGGTCTCGTGACCTTTAGCAGTCCACACAACTTACTAGGGGCTCTGTTTCCTTATCGGTCACATTTAGGGGTCAGAGAAGATGCCCTCCAAACTCCCTCTTGTAATTCTTGTTCATGATATTTTTCCTTGTTTCTAGCACAATGAAATTAATTGTATGTGATTGAATTCATGAAAAGAAAGTCATCATCACCATTCTACAGACGTAATAGTCCAAACAGGTTGTAAAATTCTAAGGAAGCACCCTGTTTTCTATTCTCCTCTGTACTGGATGCCAAGATATGTACGAAAGGCATTAAAGTTTGCTGGGCCATAAACATTCCAGGGAAGGAAAAGCCTGGAAAAAGTCCCTGTCCAGATTATTATATTAAAATTAATACTTTATAAATGTTTCTCACCTCACCTGAAAAAATAGGGAACCTAAGAATTCTGGGGTAAAATAGATGACGTAATTTTTGTATACCTGCATGTGTGCATTTAAATAAATTGAAAGAAGCAAGAAGTGGTCTCAAGCTGAAACAAGACAGATCAGAACTCTGTCTTCTAACGTTTTGGGGGGGTTGTGGAATACAGGAATGAGTTACTAGGGAGGCTGTAGAATGTCTTTCTTTGGTGGGTTTTAAAAACAGAACAGACACAGATCTGCTCATCTGCCCGAACTGGATTAGGTTGTACAGTGAACTCTTAAGGACCCTCAAGCCCTGCAATATTAAATGCTCAGATGCTTCTCTCTTGCCTGTCGGGTTTCAGTGTCAAAGTCAGCATAGCGGCACATGCACAGAAAACCTACTTTCCTCTCTACTTCTATTTGGAGTTAAACATGAACCAAGCCCATCAGAACCCCTGCAAATGTATATTTTTTGGAGTGAAGATTTTAAACATCACTTTGTTTAGTGTTCAAAATATGCTAGAAAGATCAGACAGCCCAATTGTGTTCTTCAAGAAACACCAGCAAAGAAGTACATTAGCAGAGAAGATTTGCCTTCTTAACTGATAACAGAAGACCTAGGTCTCTTGATGTTAAAACGAACTCTGTGATCTTGGGCAACTCCACCTCTCTGGGTCTCCGTTTCCATATTTGAAAACAAGGACACAGAACCAGACAATGGTCAAGTTTATTCCCTGGTCTGTGATTCTTCTAAATATTCCCTCATTGAATTGATTCTCTGCTTCCAGGAAACACTTTGTAATCTGGGTTTTTGTTTTTTTTTTTTTTTAAATGTTTATTACAGAGGAGTTTGTAGTCTCTTTGCATTTACTTCTAGAATTCATGCCAACATTATCTCTACCGAAAATTGTATATTTGCACCCACTTATCTGCTCCTGCAGATTTCATACCACAGTCTGGATTTCCACAACACACTTCTGTTTGGCATCGTGCTATGGTTGCCGTTGCTCGTAGTCGTCTGGAAAAGTCTTGTCTCCAAATTACAGTGGCTTTCTTTCTCTTGCCCTGAAGCAACAAATGATGGGGAGAAATATGTGTTTGTTTCTGTTTTTCAGAGGCAGAGCTGCTTCAAGCATAAAATTCTTAGCCCAGTAGTTGAATCCAAATTCAATGAGTCACAAAGTAAATGCGAACCATAGGCTGCATATTACGGGGAGTTAAATTAATTTTTTAGAACCAGATTGTATTAGTTAAACCTGGGATCCTAATTTGTGCTGACAAAAAATGTCAAATTAGCCTACCAAGGTGCCTGAGACTTACTGCCCAGATAATAGCTGACAATTTGAACTTGGTAGTTTTATGGATTGGTTTGTATCTAAAAAGCAGACAGCTTTTAAAGCCCTGAATAAAGGTTGCTTTCTGTGGACACCTATGGCGTGACTATTTATAAAAGTACCCAATCATTTTTCCCCTCCTTTAAAAGTGCTAGTGGCCAACTAAGGCTTGGTATTTAATCCATAACCCGCTATGCACTGCACCCTACAGGGGTAAAGAACACACAGAGCCAGAAGAAAGAGATCAAGAAAGCATTAAAAATGTCAGGCCCCAAGACCATGTTTAAATTATTAGGTGAGATGCCGTCTTGCATTTAACAATGGCCTCGGCACACCTTGAGGCCCAACTTCCTCTCTCCTTGGATGTTTTGACTGGTTATTGCAGTCTGTTCTGAAATTGAATTTCAGTTTGTTTCAATAGCATTTTCCAGTAAATAGGAGTGACTCTGGTATCTCGTTTGTGCATCTTGATGTAATAATCAGAGGTAATTGAAGCGTGCACGAGCCGCAGAGACTTATGACATGTTTTTAAACAAGTATTGACTGATATGAAACTAATTTAACAAAAACTGGAAATCGGACTCCTCTGAGAAGCCGTGCACAGAATACAGGGTCTATCGCAATTGTACCGAGTTTGACTTTGAAAATGGCGTGTTCAGGTTTCCTTACCTTTCCTGAAGGAGTTTAGGTGCAAGTTACTGACAGGCGAGGTTGTGACCCAATGCGTAGAGCTAATCATCTGACGACTGGAATTAATCATTTGTCAGTCCTGTGGTTTGGATTAACCAGGGTCGGTCATCCCCTTGTGCCTTGGTGGCCCCTTCAGATAAGACAACCTCCTGGTAACAGAGGCAAACAAAATGAATTTCAAATGACAGCATTTTGTGTAAACGAGTGCAGGTTTGGAAACTTTTTTATTTGGGGAATTAATCTTCCTTAGATAAGATGGTAATCTTTTGTATTTATGCTCAGCTATACACAAACAGATGTACATATAGACATATCCCATGCAGGCGTTATATACATCCCCTGCTTGGGCAAAGTATTGGCCAGACTTACATTCCGTTTTAATGGAAGTTGGATACTAAAAAGGAGAAATGAAAGAACAAAACCTATAATTTGCATCTCTAAGCTGCACGAGAGACAAAGATTACTAGAGCAGGGCTACTATTCTCCTTAGCCTCTGGATCTAAAGGGAGGTGAAAAGCATTTGTAGATAAGAATTTGAAATTCAAATGAGGGCACAAGAAGTCAGTCTAAAATGTTGCCCTCTACAGATACTGACCTTAAGTGGAAATGGTGGTGGATTTTGATTTTTTGTGCACTAAAGAAAAGAGAACGAATTATATGTAGTGTACCCAGAAGATTAGTGATAAAAGTGAAGCATAGGAAATCTTGTGATGCTTGTCACCTAATTGAAGGAAGCAGAGGAGACTGAGAATGGAAAGAGAGAACAAAGCAGGAAGAATAATTAACAGCTTCATTAGGCAAAACTTACCACTTATGTGTTTCTCTAACACACACTGGTTGTCAGTTGGATTGAGATTTTAGGGGGAGCAAATTTCTTTAAAAGATAATGAATTGCAGCTCACCAAGGTACAATTTGAAACGTGTAAATGTCACCCTTATCCATAACACCTCCAGGGATTGGCAGAAAAGTTGAGATCTAAACATTCTATTTTCTAAATAGAAATCTTGAAGGCGTGGACCTCGTTAGAGGTATCATCCCACCTGTGGAAAGTGAACCAGATAGGCTCGATGTAAACATCTAGGGATTTATAGACGTAATACTTATTACCACTAATAGGCGTTAGGTAACTAAATCCCAGAACGTCTAGGTGAGACTATGCCCCTAAGTATTTGGTGTGCTCTTCTGAAGAGATGTTGTTGTCATTACGGCTATTTTAATAAGGTTTAATGTAATTGGAACAAAAGCAACACACCCCAAGCCTTGCATTTTCCCTAAAGTGATTTATGTCATTAGCAGAAAAAATTTCTGAAGGTATTAAGGGGTTCTCTTCCATAACTATTTACTAAACAGTTTAGAAGATTCAGTTTAAATGTTGTTAAAAGGATGAATATAAAAATAGCTTCCCTACCTGGGTTGTGTGATACTTGTTCCAGTTTTTCTCATAGATTCATTTTCTCAACAAGTACAAACTTATTCCCAGAGAAACAGTACTGTTTTTGATTGTCAGAAAAATTCAAGGTAAATAGAGAAATGCATTTCCTTCCCCTAAGAAGTATATATTTTATCAGGGAAATAAATAAGGTATGGCAACAGCCCCCCAAAATGGTCCTAGTGCAACATTTGGCAAACTTTAATTACTTGGCTGATACTGTGTAACTAAGGGTTTCACAAATTCAAGTGGAGGGACACTTACAGGTGACTGAGTATGAGAAAAGCTTCACAAAATAAATGAACCTTGAGTTGGACTTTGAAAGAAGAGGATTTGAATCAGCAGAAATGAGAAAAGAGAAATTTCTAGGAAAGAGATGCCAAAAAAATTCTGTGCAGTTATCTTTGGAAGAGGGACATCAGAACAGTTGCCTTTGTCCTTGGGAAGAACTAGTACTGTCCCAAGGGTGGTAACTGGGCAGGGACTAGCCAAGGGATGGCACTTTCTGTTTGAGTTCTGCTTTAATACGAAAACCCTGCAGCTACAGACCTGGGACATACAGTGGACCTCCAGATAGCTCTTTCTAATTTCTTTTGTACTCTGCCATTTATCTACAGGGATCCATATTTTTATCTTCTTACTGTTTTTAAGATCATCACCAAAGCTCATTTCAACCAGATTTAAATACCATTTTTTACAAAGTGTGGGTTAAAGTAGGAAGGAAACGCGCTGTGTTGTTTGCAGCCGGGGAAAGCGTGGGCTCACGCTCTCCCTTGCAACAGCTCTCAAGTTGTGAATGGGCAACACGTGCTCGAGAGACCATGGCAGACATGCTGCTATGGAAATGTTCTCAAATTATCTTCAACTGGCACCATTTCTGTTTCTTTTCTTTCTTTTTTTTTTTTAAAGAGACAGGGTCTCACTCTGTCACCCAGGCTGGAGGACAGTGGTGCGATCATAGCTCACTGCAGCCTCCAACTCCTGAGCTCAAATGATCCTCGTACCTCAGTCTCCCGAATAGGTGGGACTACAGGTTACAGGTGTGTGCCACCATGCCCAGCTAAGTTTTTTTTTTTTTTTTTCTTTTTTTTGTAGAGATGAGGTCTTGCTATGTTGCCCAGGTTGGTCTTGAACTCCTGGCCTCAAGCGATCCTCCCACCTCGGCCTCCCAAAGTGCTGGGATTACAGGCGTGAGCCACCACCCCTGGCCCGATTTCTTTTACCTTCTCCACAGCACTCAAGCTATTGATTTACTTCCTAGCCAGCGGCAGTGAGGTCCAGACTCAAGGATGTGGAGTCAGGTCTGTCTATATCATTCTTTCCATTCCAGACCCCTCTGTGGGACTGTGGGTGAAAAATTCAGGAGTTAATTGAGTCGATTCCTGAGTCAATTCAGTAAGGAATTGCTTGTGAAAGCAGTGGTTTCACAAAATCGACCAGCTGTCTGGGCGGTGATGGGAACACAGCTGCAGGAAAGATGTTCTGAAGTGTAACAGGACACTACCTGTTCATTCTCTTTTTCCAAGCCTATAAAATAACAAGCATGAAAGCTCTTTCAGCTTTTCAGAAAAAGAGTGCTACATAAATATAAGCTATGACTACTTCTTTTGCTGAAAATTATATATATCACCCACGCTAAGAATACTTTCCTCCTTAATTGCAAGGCATAATGGGAGTGGAAATCAAAGCTGCTGCTAATAGTCTTTTACCATTTGTATAAAGAATTTCCATGGACGAGATCAATATTATTACTGTTCAAACATTTGCACAGCCTGTGTTTAACATGCCTGTCACACATTAAGGAGAAAAAGTATATTGGAAGATGTTGGATTTAAAGAAGAAAAAGTAGAAAAACATCAAGTTAAAGTTATTATTTTTAGTGACTGCCAAATTCACCATTACTTCTGCTTCAGTAGTATTTGAACTGCTAACCTGTGTTTCTGAGTGTATATTCGTCAGCAAATAATTAGGGAGGAATTTCTTAGTAATTGATATAAAGTCCATTTGACTTCTAAATTTACAGGAGCCTATTTTAAGGTTAAAAAAATTATGACGGTTATGCGTGTGTTTAATTAGTGAAAATGGGTATTGTGCCTATGTTTGGGAAGGAGGATTATTACAATCTGAGTCATTAAGAAAAGTATTCTGAATCAATGACATTTTTACAGTGCAGCAATAATCTTACTATATTACACCCACACA
The DNA here is from genome assembly GCF_041146395.1 of Eulemur rufifrons. Classification (NCBI taxonomy): domain Eukaryota; kingdom Metazoa; phylum Chordata; class Mammalia; order Primates; family Lemuridae; genus Eulemur; species Eulemur rufifrons. Next base: position 5,846,421 of record NC_091007.1, on the reverse strand, counting down.
AAAATGTTAAATGGACGATAGGATTTGGCACGAAATTATGTAGTAGCACGAGGAGAGAGAGAAAATTCAGCATAGAAATCAAGCAGTGACAAAAAATAGGCATTTTCTCTGTCCAGAATTTGGAGTTCTTGGCTGGCATGCCTAGTTTGTAAAAGAAAAATCAGCAGAATACGTTAAATGCTTTCTGTGGCATCAGAAAGCCAGCTCTCAAAATAGATGTGGAAAATGCTTGTGTTAAATTGTCACCCAGGCATTTCTTTGGTCCCCTGGCTCCTGGGCCCATCTATGGGAGACCTACATCGGTCCCCTGCCTTATGCCCCAAACCTCTCTCCATTTCCTGGATCTCCAAAGAGTAATGGGGGTGTCTTCATTGCCATGACAAGACCCTACTTCTAGATTGGCTCATCTGAAATCAACAAGAAGGGCAGAGGCTAGGGGATGCGGGAATGGAAGGAGAAGGAAGGCATGGAAGGGTTTAGAAGGCAGAGTGGAATAGGAGTCTAGCCATCCATGCTTCCCTCTGCGGCACAGATACTGCTCCAGGTTCCCAACACACGTTACAGAGCCTTGAAATACTGACCCACTTTTCCAAGTGCCTGCCAGCCCTGTCTTGCTAAAACAATGATAGCTCAAAACCTTCGCGCAGTTAGAGAAGTGGTTTCTTTGCTTATCTGCCTTTTTTTTTTTAAAGATATTAGCCTAATAAAAATGAATTCTTTAAATTTTTCTCTTCTCACAATACCATAAAACTTAGAGACTTACCAAAGGGAAATAAACTTTAGGGGCAGATAACTGCAGGGCTGTCAATGTGGAAAGAGGAATTAAATGTGGTCTTAGCATCAGTGGGTGGGAGCTACGTTACATACTAAAGAAACATTTGCTGAGGGGACAGATCCAAGGCAAAGTAAGGAAGATTTGGAATCATCACCAGGACGTCAAAGATGGAATGAGCTTTCTGTCTGGACTTGGGGCATTTCCCCTTCCTGTAGGTTTCCCAGCAAGGCTGATCAATCCCATGGTAGGAATCTCAAATTAGAAGTAGATTTTGATCATTGCAATAGACCCTTTTCATCATCTCCTAAAAAATCAGATGGAATGGTTTGTCTTTCATGAGAATACAGTGAAAAGTTCTGGTTCTTCTATTAACTAGATTTGAAATATTGTTCCAGTCCCCTAAGTATTCTGGGCTTCAGTTTACTCGTTTATAAAATGCAATATTGGACTATTATCTCTTCCCACTGTAAAATACTGCTGAGTTCTGTTCACGGTGGTCACCTTAACTCTAAGTAGTAGAACCAGGCATGCTTGATTCCTGCCCTCAGAGAGACAAACTAGACTCACCCACGCTAAGTGCACGTGTCAGCCTCGGTTGAGTTCATTTTACCAAGTATAGGCACAGTTTTAGGTATCAGCATCGTACCTGTTTAGCCAGAAACAGTTGCTAAAACGATTTTTCAAAGCACAGATTCAAATCAAATCCCTAACATTTAAGGTGGAATAGGAGAAGGAAGTAGGTTGCCAAATTTTTATCTCTGTCTTCTCAAATTTATGTCATCATCTACAAAGTTGATTCCCTCCCTGAATTTTTTATTGCTCTGATCTGTGTTAGTGCAAAGTAAGTGACTTTTCAAAATAGCACATAGGCAGTACTTTATGACGGCACTAATTCCATAGGTATTATGTAATAAAAGGGTCTTGTGATCAATGAGATTGGACCGTGTTAGGTTAAATCAAGTTAAGTCAAGGTTTCATCACTGTGGGACTTCTCAGAGCCCTTAACATGCTGATAGAAATTGCAAATATTCATAAAAAGAACATTATATGAAGCGTTTCCTAGATGATTTGGGGGGGAAAAAAACAAACCACGTTTTTCCCTTGAAGCATTTCATAAGCCTAATACTAAGGGGAACATGTTTTAAGAAACCTAGTTCTATACTATTTCTACTTCCTACTGGAAAAAAAGGGTGAAGGCAACAAATTAGAAAGTGATGAAAACAATAATAATATGATCTAGGTAATTTACCATAGCCAGAGGGAAAAAAGCAATCAGAATTAATGAAATATCTGAAATATGGGGTATTTTTTAAAGTAATATAACAATTTCAAGAGCCTGCAATATTTTTAATAAGTTTCCACAGTAAGGATTCCCAGTGGAAACCGTAAATTTGTAAGTAAGCACTTAACTTGCCCCCAAATAATTCAGGAGCTAAAATGCTGAGAAGCTGGCTTTGTTCCTATCTTTTCCTGTGACTTTATCTACACTATCAATTCTCCTAATAAACTCTTCTTCATAAAGTACAGCCAACTCTAGCCCTCTCCATTAAAAGTGTTCAAAGAAATTAAGCGGCTTCGATATAATGAAAAGGTAAATCATTTTATATATTCTGGTTTTTAGTAAAAAAAAAAAAAAAAAAGAAAAGAAAAGAAAATTACCTTCCGTTATGGAATAATTAGTCAAAGCAAAGAAAGTAAAGCACAAGATTCTCTTTGCCTACCTGCCTTGTTTTTACAGCTGAGTGTTTAATATCATCGGGGGGAACTTTTTATGCCTTTCTCTAGCTTACACTGGGCTTAGGAGAAGAGTTTGTTTGAAAATGCTCACTTGATGGTACATTTTATTTTAGTGAACTTGGCCATGTTCTTTTTTCTTTTTCCCCCCACCCCTATTAAGCTTGCCGTAAAGATACCTGGGGATTGAGGAGCATTTTAGGTGGTAGGATGGGAGTTATATATTCTCATGGTTGAGTTAAATCCATGTTCAGACCACAGCTTTTCGGCAAGCTGCCCCTTGATGTGGGCATCTGGTTAAACTTAGCTGACATGCTCTGAGGCTACCAGCAATGTTTATGGCCACTGCCTTCCTCCCTTCTAAACACACAATTACTCCTTAAGGTCCGTATAAATCATGAGGTTACCTAGGTCATTAAATCCCTCTCTTTTCTCTATGATCTTGTTCCTAATACAGACAGAGTTAAAGTCTTGCTGTATACCAATTAATGAGTCTGTAAGGCAAGTCAATGAAAAGAAAAAAACAATCACATAAACTCCTGGTTAGACAATAACCAATGATTCTCTGAATATTTTGTTTTCAACTGGTTTGCCTGTTGTCATATAGAAAAAAAAGTCCTTGTTGACATTTGAAGTATTTTATGTCCACTGATGAAGTTCTCATTGTATAAATGATCCACTGTGTTATGAATTGATTTGAGGCGTCTAGAGAATCTTTGGCAGGATAGTTAGACTGCTAGTAGCTCAGTCCTCTGCAGCTGATACACCCACCTTCTGACTTACTAGAATTTCAAATAATGAAAAAGGACAGATGCTGTAAGTGTGAATGTATCAGACTCTCAAGACCATTTACAGCAGTATGTGGCGTTCAGTAAACACTGGAGATTAAAGAAAAGGAAGGTTCCTCTATGACATGATCTATTTTTCTTATGTATATTTCATTCTAGCATCATAAATGCATTAGGCTCATATTGAAAAGACTCCTGTTTCTTGGTTGTAGTTAGCTTAGTGGTTTGTACTTTAAATGGGAAGGGTCTACCGGACAGAATAGCACGATTTTGACTCGGATCACTGCCCACTCCCCATCCTAAAATTCAGTTCAGCCTTTCTTTTACTGCTGTTGTCACTAAGAAACATCTCATCTGTGCCTGTAGACCTATTTTCCTTCAGCATTTTTTGCTTTCCATTTTTTCAGGAAAGATGAGCTGGTCATTTCAGGGTAAGGGACTTCCTTACTCCTGAATGAATAATCTTAACTAACTCCTTGATGCCAAAAACATTCTACGGTAATTACTGGAGAGGGAAAAAAGTCAAACTTTAAAAAAAAACAAGTATTTGCCAACTTTAGTTCCTGCAGCTCTGATTAGCAAACTACCTAGATCCCCACTGAATAATGACTAATTAATCAGGAGGATTATTTTAAATCTTAAAATTAGCATATTAGGTCCTATAGTGTAAGACAGAATTATGGCTTTATTTCTTTTTTCCAAAGAATGGAAAGGAAAACTTGAGGATCACGATTGTGATGCTGCAAGGCAGAGTCACTGCCTTTCCTGAACTGGAAATTGCACGAGAGTAAGGGGGCTTTTGAGCAAATTCAGCCCTGCACACTAATAGCACTAATCCAACTGCAGACCACTGAACCAGTCGGGTACATCAATGGAAACACTTGACAGATTTCATGATCTAAAAAAACAAAAACAAAACAACATACCATGGTATACATAAATTGCCTTCTTTAACTCCATTACTGACCATGGCTTTACTTGATTGATTTTTGGAATTAGTACTAGGGCAAGACCTACCGTCACTCCAAATAGTATTTTTCAGACTATCCGGTTATGGGCATATTCTAAGAGTCATCTTCTAACTGATTGATTCCCCTGGGAGATAACCATAGCTAAATTTCCTGGACTGCACAAACTATAGCCTGTTTTGAACTAGGTGTATACATTTTGGAAAAGAAAGCTCTGCTCTGTGCAGTTTTCTGTGTATAAGTCTCTTTCCTTCTCTCCATATCCCAGCCTCACTTGGAGGGAAATGATCAAGCTCCTACAAAGGTCATTGGATATATTATTTCATTTAATCTTCCCACGATTCTGCAAGTTAATCATCATTTTGTCCATTTTTACAAACGAGCCATTGATACTCACAGAAGTTAGTTGAGTGACCTGCCTAGGGTCACTCAACTAGTCAGTGGCAGAGTGTGAGGACACCACTTTGTGGTGTGTCAAAGATGGTGGCCCCTGGTGATGAAGGAGACTCCTTTGAACCCAGTTCTTATGGCCTCAAAACTCTCTCTTCTAAACCATGGTAAAAAAAAAAAAAAAAAAAAAAAAGATTTGGTTAACTTAAAAAAAGAAATGTTTCACTTTGGAAGGCTGAGAGGAGAGGAGCAGAGAGAATATTCCTTATAGAAGAAAAAAAACTTAAAGATACAAGGATTTAAAGTCAATAAGGACCAGGTAATCCCAGCACTTTGGGAGGCCAAGGTGGGAGGATCGCTTAAGCCCAGGAGTTTGAGACCAGCCTGGGCAGCACAGTGAGAACCAGTCTCTACAAAAAAATAGAAAAATTAGCCCGGGGTTGGGGGGTGGTGGGTGGGATGGCAACGTGCCTGTAGTCCCAACTACTCAAGAGGCTGAGGTGGCAGGATTGCTTGAGCCCAGGAGTTTGAGGCTGCAGTGAGCTACGATGACAGTACTGCACTCCAGCCTGGGCAACAGAGTGAGACCCTGTCTCAAAATAAATAAAGCCAATAAGAAGGAAGTAAATGTGTCCAAAATGCCTCCTCTGTCGCTTCTTGATAGCTTCATTTGCTGTATAAACCCATCTTGAGACAATCCATTAAAAGTGATTCTTATATATTTTCTTTTTCCTGGAGAACAGTGGAAAGTTGGCAAGAGGTAAAAATATTCTCTTGAATAGGGAGGTGAACAAGTTGTAAACGATGTTAATATCTTCCAGATGGCACAGTTTTACTTGGGAATTTAATTTATTGCAATTAAAGGCATGTGAATTTTCTATAAATACTGAACTTTGCAAGTCTGACACTAGAAGACTCCATCACTTCTTGGGCAGGGTTGTTTTAAGGGAGGCCATTCCTTCCCTTCCACTCAAAATGCATCTTTGGGTTTTGTAATCTGAGCCAAATCAGAGAAATATTTTCTCATGTGAAGGGTTGTTTTTTAATCATCCTTGCCAATAAATCTTAATTATGAAGTGAAATTCCTCAGAAACAAGAAATTTCGATTCCAAATATTTTCCATGAAAATTAGATATTGTTGACCATTGTTTTTACCCCACACGTCTTGAAATCTTTCATATTTTTATTTCTGAATTAGCTATGATCACTTTTCGGTCGCTAGACATGTGTGTTGGACAATCTTGGAATTTCTGGTTTTGCTTCGATCAGGAGAGCCTGCCTCAGTCCATAATCCTGTTTGCCTTCCCAGCGTGAGCAAAGCCTGCAGGCTCAGGGCTCCCAAACCCCCAGCCAGTGTGGCGTGAGCCCATTGAAACGGCCTCTTGCATCGCTGGGTTCCTAATCCTGTGCGTGACCTCACCCTGGACATGCTCCTCTCGGCTCTGTCACAGCATCCATGGGCGATGACCCTTCCTGCCTTCAGTTCCTACTGCAGCTTTCAATAACCACATGCTCTACGAGAGCGTGGTCTGTGGGATGAGCAGAATTCCAAGAGGGTCCCCGAGATCCGCAGCCCCTGGTGTGCACACACCTTCTCCCCGTTATTCAATCACTCATCTAGGTGCTCCTGCAAGGGGATCAGATTTAATGAAGGGGCCAGATCAGTGGACCCCAAGAAAGGGACATTATCCCGGGTGAGCATGATTTCATCAGATGAACCATTAAAAGAGACTGAGGTTTTGCAGAACGTGTTGAAGCCTGAGAAGAATTCCACGTGAGGGAGACTCTCTGAAGGTGGAGCCACACAGCACAGAACGCAGGTGGCGCCGGGGGTCCGAGAGCGCCCCCAGCTGGCAGCCAGCCAGGAGACCGATCTGCAGCCCTGCAGCCCAGAACCTGAATTGTGCCGGCGGCGTGAGCTTCCAAGAGGATCCCGGGCTCCGGGTGCAACACCTCAATTTCTGCCCTGCGATTGCTACCCTGAGCAGGGGATCCAGCCATGCTGCGCTGCACTTCTGATCTTTAGAACTGTGTGTTGTTTTGAGGCACTAAGTTTCTGATACTTTGTTACTCTACAATAGGAAACTAATGGTCTGTTACCTGCTAGACATTTGTTGCCTCAATTTCTCTCCTTCCAAGCTGGCCTTGACCAGCCATGATCCATTGCAGGTCATAGCCCCAGCCTTTGCAGAGGTTTCCTGGAGAAAGGTCTAGGGATGTCCGGGGAGTGCCCTCGGGCTCAGGTAGGAACCTGCTCTGAATCTGGGGCCCTGCAGCATTGGGGATGGTCACAGGGGCTGCCCTTGCCCCTTAGTCACAGGGGAGCAGATGGGCCCACCTGGCCGGGCCCCACCTTCCCCGGGCTACCTGTGTTCAAGCCCAGGGTGCTGGCGCTAGGAGAAAAACAGAATTACAGTTGCCATTTGGCACCCTCCAGAGCCAGCCATACTTCATCTCCGTCACCCAGGCCGGGCTTGGGTTCCAGTCATATAGTCCCCGAACATCCCCCCAAGCAGCACGACCAGGACAGCTCCTGCAGGAAGCCCAGTCCATGTGACTTGCTTGGGACCAAGAGCTCTCTCTGTGTCGGTCTCTGTCACACACACATGCACACATACCTTTGTCCACACCAAGGTGTCTGTTTATGTAGCTCTGAGAACACGGTTAAGAAAAATCAATGAGGCGTTAGTTAATGTGGCAATTTTCTGGCAACAATAACCAACTGAAAAAAATGAGTCACCAGTTAATGACTAATACCTACTTCCCCACCCCCAAAATGTATGAAAGGGAGTAAGAAGAGCATGCTTTGGTATCAAGTTTGCCCAAGAATCAGCAATATTAAGAGGATACAAATTACTTCCTGTATCTTTTGCACGATGCTTCTCCAGCTCTGGGCTCCTTCTGGGATGATACCACCTGCCGACTGCCTTCCTGGGATCCCTGTAACGACGACATTGGGTGATACCCGTGAGAGCACTAGGTAGCATGGCAGTGACTGCACAATGTCAAGGACTATCGCCAGCCTTTCAGAAAGTAGGAGGTCAAATCCGATTCATTTTAACTGTCTGGTAGTAAGAAAAAAAATCACACAGAGTCTCATTGATCCAGTGGTTTAAAAAAAAAAAAAACCAAAAAGGCAATCTTTGATTTGCTTCTAAGATAGTGTTTTCTGACGAAGAAATATAAAATTGTTAATGAGCCAAACAGGTATTGATTTGCTACTTTGTTTATAGGTAGGTAGTCCTTTTCAAAGTAACTTTTATCTGATTATAAAGGAACACTTGTCAGTTGTAAGAATTTTGAAAAATACAGAAATGAATAAGAAACATAATCTCTCTATCCAGAGATAACCATTTAACAGCTTGGCTTATTTCCTTCCAGTTTTTACTCTGCATATAAATAAGAATTGAGAATACAGGCTTTTATATTCTGATGTTTCACTTATTATATCCTAAGCATTTTCCCTGTTATAAAAAAACAACTTTGGTCGAATATGCTTTTTAATGGCTGACTAATATTCCATGATATGAATGTACATAAGTACCTGACATTATTCCAAATTATTTTGTTAGAATAGATTATCAAAATATACTTTTACTAAATAAGAGGCTATGACCATTGTAAGACTTTTCGTACATCTTGATTAGAACGTTGCAAGCAAGCCTGACCCGTTAGTGGATGGATCTCATGCAAAATCCCTCAGCAATACAGGTGCAGACTACGTAACGGGATGCTTAGACGGCAGCGTGGCAATCGTTTACAGGTTGTTTGGTTGGGGTAGCTTTTAATTCCTTGTGCAAAATAAACCAAAGAGCCACCAAAACACATTTCTGCAGGTGAAAATTATGTTAGCCAACATTATTTCTCACTCTGGTTTATGATGTCGGGTATCATATTTCTCCATTATTAACGTACGTCTGCTCGTGGGGGTAGATCCTCTTGGATGGAGATTAAAAAGACACCACCACCTAAACCCCCCCTTCCTACTAATGTGAGAATGTCCAGAAGCCTTAGGGGGCTGGTACAGTAGCTCAGCATATCCGACAACACCCTGTAGAGGATTAGCTTTCTTTCCATTAATGGGCTCCACCGTGGAGAGTCAGGGGTCATTTGTACTAGCAAGAGAAAACCCGACTTAAGGAAAGTGTGCTATTTGTCTATTCAGCACCACATACCTATAAAGCCTTGGAAACCGCTCTTTAGTGACTGAATACATTTCTCATTTTTCCCATCACTTTTCCCCCTGCTTGGCCATTTTCCTACAACCATAATTCAAACTTTGCAAAAGAAGAAAAAAAAAAATCTCTGGGTAATCCTTTCAAGGATTCGTAGAAGGAAATCTTTATTCTTTTATCACCCTTGTGGGAAACCTAACTTGTGACTATTACTAGGATTCAAAATGTTTTCACCACCCACACCTACCTGGGTAGGGTGAGCGCTGGGGAATATGTAAGCAAAAAGGCTTTTAGCGTGAGGAGCTTGGATTCTAAAGCCAGGGACACCCGTGAAAAGAGCCACCTGGTGTGTTACACCTCGGAATTGAAACGGGGGGAAAATACCTTTTAATTACAGAAGGGTTAGGTGGAGATCTTGGCGTTCCTTTCCAGCAAATGTGCACGCTTTTACCATTGTTAGAACAGAATGGGAAAGAAGATACAAGAAAAAAGTGGGAAGGTGCCTAAAAAAAGAGAAGTTGGCTGTCTTCTGCATATTTTGAAAATCTACATTACGTTGACATTCCCATGATTATAAGTGAGGAGGGACCTTCTTCGCTGAGACCATGTCTGCAGTGTGAGCAGAGAGGAAGAGGCCCAGCTTCTAGACCTCTGCATGGAAGGGTGGTGCCCTTTGGACCCAAATACAGCCTCCTTGTCACCCGGAACATTCTTTTTCCAGAGCAGAGACCTGAACATGCGGTGTGGAGTCGTCAACTTTTTCCGCCCCTCCTCTAGCTTTTACGAATTAGATTCCTGGGATGCAACTCCCAGTTCTCATCCAGTAGCTGGAGCGCGGCGAATGAATGAGTCAAACAGGTGCCTTCATTTTCACCTTTGCAGGGCTCTGCTGTCACGACTGGGGATCTTGACGTTCCTAAGCGATGCGGTGTTTGCCACACGGGCAGCAGTAACAGAGCAATGTGCAGCCGGCTGGGGGATCGAAATTTGCAAACTCAGTATCCTGGGCCTCGGGCCAATGCAGGCTGGGTGCGTTGCAGTGGTGACACATTTAGACTCTAGGGAGCGACGCTGGCACACCAGCTGCATTCCTGGCACCACGCTTGCCAGTGTGAAACGTATCGCGTGGAGCTGGTATCAACTCCAGAGGGAGAGGCAAGCTGCTTCCTTAACTTCTTTGGCAATCCCCCCCCCCTTTGCAACTTGTGCGCGATACACCCTCCTGAATATTTACAAGGACTTCTATTTGTGATACTCTTTGGGGCCCTGTTGGATGGTACTTTGAAGGGAAGTGCTAAAATGATAGCAGCATTCCAGTTTACAAATGTAACTATAGTATTCCGGAATAATTCACTTTCCTAAAATGGGCACTTAACTATGCAATGACTTATCTATGGCTGGGAAGGGATTCTAATCTCCCCTCCCCCCAACACGCACGTACACACACACACACACACACACACGCACTCTCTCTCTCTCTCTCTCTCTCTCTTACAATTTTAAAAATAGCTTTTACTTTTGCCAAGAGAGGAGCCTAGTATTTACTATCGGAGGATATGTGAATTAAAACACTAGCTGCTTTCCCTGTTGCAGCTCACCGGCACGCCCTTAGCTGAGTTCTCTACCACCTGGGAGAACCAGGTCCTCAACAGAAATGCACTTCGTTCTTCCCAATGCCTCGCCCACCTCTCTTATTTGTGCCTGGAAGGCAACGTGCACTAGAATTTGGCCACTTAGTATTCAGACCATGTCAAGGTGCAAGTAAAAAGCCTATATTGCAGAGCTGGGTCCACAGTCACCAGGCCAAACACAGTCAACGGTTCAAATCACAGTGAAATTATAAGAAAGCAAGGGCAAAACACGCAGACCTGCCCTGTCAGTGAAGCAGGGGAGATAAAAGGAATTACTCCCTAAATGCCAACTTGGAAGGCTTTCATGAATACAGAGATGGCGTTCTTTCCAGCTGCCTCTAGTTGGCTGTAAAAGCTAGTTAGGATTTTGAACATAATGCTTTCTTCCTCCTCCTCCTCCTCCTCCTCCTTTGTCTTCTTTTAGCATGCAAAGCATCTCCCAAAGGATTGAGAAATGAACAATTCCTCTGTGTATTTCCATAATTTTGCAAAGGGACAGCGATGTTAGGAGGCCAAGTGATTACCACTGGAAGCATCAGACATGGCAGAGGAAATACAGTTAATACAATAATTCACATATGTTAATGCTTAGCTCCATCAATGTCAGCTTTATTTTCTTCTTGATATACACAAAGCTGGCACACAATTTTAACTGATGAGGTAATGTCATTTTTAATTTAGAGAGCCTTAAGCTGTCCGCTTTAACTCGTGATATCATCTCTGCAGTTGTCTCCTGAGACTTTCTGTAAACATAAGTCATGTGTCCCAGGCAGTGGGAGATGGGATTGTTAAAGATGACATTGGTCATCGGGAAGATTTCCCCCACTTTGATCTCTTTTAAATTGCCAGATACGGTTTCTGTGACTGTCATATTTTGGCCATTCCTGAAATTAATATATCCCAGGACTTTTGAACCAAGTTAAATGCAGGAATAAAAATAGGATTTTGAAATGAACAGATTGTAATGTTTTCATGTCATTTCTGGAAGAAAAATGGAAGGCAAATCAGATTCCCTGGCTCCTTGGTGACCTGGTAAATTAAAACAGAGCAAAGAGCAAGATGCTAAAAAATATACGACACCAATGAAACAAAAACCTTCCTATTTTCCTGCGGGGACACTAGTGTATTGGAGACGGTTTTCTACATTTTAAAGATAAATTAGGCCCAACCGTATCTGTCATCTCAGTGTAATCTTTTGAGTAATATTTTATTGTCACCTCCTTTATGATTTGTCTCCCTAACGTGTCATTATTAGACCTGAAATGTTTTTTAATCCCATCGCTTTGGCGATTTCAAGTGTGTCTGTCGTATTTCTTTTTCAAACAGCAATATTCCTTTAAAGACTCAGGCTGGTAGGTATAAACAAAGTTACTTTCCATTTTTAAATAAACTCTTTTTCTTTGGAGAAGTTAATGCTCTATGATCTAAATGTTGTTTTGGGGAAGATAATCTGTGTTTTAACCATCAGATGTGGATACTGAGAGAGTTTTTCCTAAGAAGTCTGGAGTTTGGCAGAATTGAGTTCAATCGTAAAGAATCTGTTTATTATTCTGTGGCCATATGTTTAGAGGGTCGCTCAAGAAATCAAAGTATTGTTCATGGCGAACTCCAGCCAAGGAGACATTTTGAATTCATAAAGGAACTTCACAGTTTGAAAAGAATGCATAGCATTATGTATTGACACCCCACCACCATAGACAAAGGAACACAATTTAATAATAGAGGATTGTGCTCATGAGATTTTTCTTTTTCTTGTTAATTGGTTACTTTAACTGACATTGTCTGCAAGTATAATGGATACCATTATTCTTAATAGTTCTGTGTTGCCAGATGATGTATACAGACTTGATGTAGTCCATTTTAATTATTTCATTTTGCTAGATGTTTTTTTCCTCCGTGTGATGCAGTGGTGAATGCAGATAGCAACTTTTTTTTTTTTTTTTTCCTGACAGTCTATGCTGGATAATGCTGGATTCTAAATTATGGAAATGACAAGGACATTTCTTGCTAATGTTTTCTTCCATGTTGTGTGTGCTAGGTATGACTACGTGGAGGTCATCGATGGAAGAAATGAAAACGGACGCTTGTGGGGAAAGTTCTGTGGCAAGATCGCGCCTTCTCCTGTGGTGTCTTCGGGGCCATTTCTTTTTATCAGATTTGTCTCTGACTATGAAACGCATGGTGCGGGATTTTCCATACGTTACGAAATTTTCAAGAGAGGTGAGTAACTAAATATTCATTGAACATTGTTTGACTTCCTGAAAGACAAAGTGGAAAGAAAGACCAGGGTACTGCTTTTATCCTTTCCTTAAAAAATCATATATTTGCATTAGAAAAATGTTGGGAAATACTTGAAATAAAAGAAAATTATCCCTTGTATGGAGGAAATATGTTTAAAATTGAAAAAAAAAAAAAGCATTTCAGGAGTCACAATTACATCATTCTCATATGTTGACCAGTGTTTAGAAGGAATATAATCTATGAAACTCTTTTAAGGCATTTATTCTTATTTTTCTTCTTTAAAAATAAGTTTGATCTACTCTTGAGGTTTGGTTTCTTTTGTTACAAATGCATTAGTGTCTCTTACCTTAAAGCTATGGACGTCCCCTTTATTTTACTGCAAAACAAAGCTGGTAGTTCCCAGGAAAAACAAAGTGGTCCACCAGCCTGGTGGTTTCTGTAGCTATTAGGGGACGAAGAGGTTTTCTGTTAACAGGAGGATGATTGGGTAAAGAACATCTTAGAAGAAACAAAAACGTAGTGTTTTCAATGGCATTCTCCTTAGGAATAAAATATCAGTTATCCCCTCTAATATAAGCATTTACTAATCTTCTGTCATAGTGGTACAAGTGGGATGTGATAGACCCTAACAATTTGTAGGCTCTGGAGGGATTAAACACACCCATCAGTCAATAAATAAACACTGTGACTTTATCTGGATGTCACTGTTTTTAACAACAGCCTGTAGATTTCCTTTTTATGTGTAAAATCCAACCTTCCTGTTGTTTACATTTTTAAGTTGGTTTTAATGTGTGGGAGACCAATCCGGGAACACAGGCTCAAGAGAAAGAACTTGTTTTAATAGGAAAAAATCTAGCCACAACCAATTTCAAAAGGCTAAGGTCTTCTAGGTCAAGGACAACTGAGGATAATGAAAAAGAGAGTCATTAGGAGTTTCTGGAAACATTGGCACGACTTCTTTAAATTTTAAAGCTATCTGGCTCTGCCCCCAGATAAATTGGGATAGATGGAGAGAACTTTCTTTGGAAGTTTAAGCACATACACACTTAGAACACCTTTAGTATAAATAATAGTATGCACATGACATCAGTATAAGCAGATGATTATATATGCACATATTTTGTGTTGAAAGCTGTTTGACTTGTGTAAATCATATTCTACATGTATGTATATGTACACACACACACACACACATGCACCTGTACCTGTGTTTGCTTATGGTCACATGGCACTATCAAAGATGAAAGATGTCGGAAAGGGGCCAAAGAATAGCCTTTGGTTTTCAGTGTTTCTCAAAGATCTGAAGATGGTTGAAAGAGAAAAGAGAGAGATCCGTCACTAAGTGTCGGATGTAAGTGTCATCAGGGATCCTCAATCTTCCTTCCAAATGAACTCAGCTCTCTACGTTCCTGTTAGTCTCAGATGTGCCTCAGCTTCCCCATCCTGCCCTGCTGGTCCTTGAAATTTGAAGCCACCTTTTGTTCTTTCCCTTCTTGACCCCCTACACCCAAGACGGCGTCTAGTCTGGTGCTTTTGAATTTTCATCTAAAGATCTCAAAGAGTCTCCGCTGCCTTTCCACGTCCACTGCCATTCTAGCCAAAGAGGCCTAAGTGGTGGTCCTCCCCGTGCGACTTTACCCGATGCAGCTTCCCAAACAGGCACGAAACCGCCGTCCTCGAAGCGCCTACAGTGGGTCTCCATCCCTGCCTGGTCCCGTTCCAGGCTGGGCATCCACTGCCCCTGTGCCTGTCCTGCTTCAGCGCTCACGGACCCACAGCCCGGCTTCCTGCTTTGGGATGGGGCATTGGATGGGGTCCGCTGGACCTGACCATGAACTTTAATTCTGCCACTGCCTGTCTGTGTCAGTGCTCAGGGCCTCGGTTTCCTCATCTGAAAACATGGAGGAGCGGACCTGCCGCAGGCTTGTTGTGAAAATCAGTTGTGAAATGAAAGCCTGGAAAAAATACAGCCAGTGCCTGCCACTGAAGATGAGTTCAGTAAACAATAGCTGTTACAGTGACTATGGGTAGCGCTGGTGACTTCAAAATTCACAGCCCCTGATCTCTTCCGGTAGATTCCTCACGTCCTCAGAAACCTGTTCTTCTCAGGAAGCTGTTCCTAATTAATCTGCTTCCCCCCCCCCCCATACACATATCTAAGTTGTCCTGTGTGTGTGTGTGTGTGTGTGTGTGTGCACATATACATACTACATACAGTGGGTGGAATGTATGTGTGTATAAACATCCCGTGTACACACACACACACATCCCACTTACCAGTATGTTTCTCCTCAATATTTTCAAATGTCTTCATATGTGCAGGTTTCATGGTCCCACTAGATTGGTACCACCTGAAAAATGCAAAGAATGCATCTTTTTTTTTTTTGCCCTCACTGTATATACTACACTTTATATATATACACATATAGGTCATGAATATTTTTTCCTCCAAAGCCATTTAATACAGAGTTCATGAACCTCTGTTCTTTTGGAAACACAGCAAGTCTTTCAGGGTGCAGCAATTTCAGGTTTCCTCAAAACACATGAATTATACTAATCACAGTTTAATGCAACCAGGAAATTAATCTTTCACCTGTTGACCGTGAGGTTTGGGGGCATTAGATTACAGCCCTAGGAGAGACTTAGGCCGTTTCTGAGTCCCCGGGGCCGCATTGCTGCAGGGCCATCTCTGTCTGGAGTCAGCAAGGCCAGGCCCCACCTCTTCCCGTTCTTCCCGGAGCCATCCTGGACCACCCTCGTTCTCTCCCCAGGAACCCCCGTTTCCCTTATACCTGACTCTTCCCAGATGCTAAAATCTTGGGCCACCAGCCCTATAATTATTCCCGAAGTTTTCTGTGGGTCCCGGTGCAGGGGGAGGGGTGTCATTTCAAGTAGGATTGGTCACTTGATATGTTATGTGATTAAGAGTCTGCGTATTTAATAATAATTCCAAAGAGAGAGTCTTGACTATTATCCATTCTTATTGTCATTAGCAACTACATGTGATATTCTTATAGCTACAAAAGTTACCCCTGATCTCACTATTAATAATAATGTGTGAACCCTGGGGTTCATGTTCTCCCAAGGCTGTGTGAGCATCACTCACTCCTAGGTGCCCAGGGCTGCTGGTGCTCACTCCTGGTCATTATTTGTACTCACAATGGAAGTCCTTAACCCATTTCTGCCATCGTCCTTTTTGGAGGACGTGCTTTTCAATTGTGGAGAACTTAAGCAACAGCGAATAAGGAAAATATTAAAACAAAATTTGATGCATGATGGAGAAAATACAAAATGACAGAATCTTTAAGTTAGAAGGGATTTGAATTTCCCAATCCTAAAGCCCAACTCCTATTAGTTAGTTCTGCACAGAATTTGAGAACCAGAAGGGTTGAGAGGCCACCAGAGGCTACACGGCAGGTTAGTGGCAAAGGCAGGACCGGGACTCAGATGTCCTGGTACTCAACCCAGTTCTCTTCCATGACCCTGTGGAATTCCCCATGTTTTGTCAAAATACATTAGAAAGCTGGGGTAGCTTCATGACATGGCAAGCGCACAGCGAAAGTGCGGAAATTCATTGGGTTTTGAAAGTGTGCCCTTAATGCCTGTCGTTTTTTTTTTTTTTTCCTCCCCTTAAATCTTAATCTCACCTGGACAATTTTACCTTTTATTATTAGTATCTGCGTTAAACCTTGGTGTTTACTTTGCTTTATGAGGACCTAGTCAAAGGATGTCCTTCCCCAGGGAGGGATTTGGAGGTATCTAGGATCACTGTCTCTACATCTTGGAAATAAAATTCTAAAATTCTTGGAAATAAAATACACACACACACACACACACACACACACACATAGACACACACTTGTGAATTAATGACTCAAATCAGTATAGCCATTGTCATCTCAGAAGCCAAAAGAGTAATTTAGAAACAGATTATAAACTATATGGCCCATGTCATAATCTCTTCACCTGGAATTAACCTGGCAAAATGCCACATGTTCATAACTTTTAACCAGAGTCAAATAGGTAAAGCATCTGAGGCCCTCATAGGGAAGGGCGCGAGCCACATTCAAGAAGGTCTGGGAGGTATTTTATACAACCTGCAGACCAGGTTTATTGTGCCTATCTGACGAGTATTCTTCTTCTGCATCTGCAATGCCGTGGATGTCCGATGTGTGCGCAGGGAGAAAACGATTGATTTGTTTCCTCGATGGGCTGCCAGATAGACTGAGCTGGAGGTGCAGCTTACTGACCCGAGTCGCTAAAGATAGAGACCTGCTAGTTAAATTTAATCTGTATCGATGCCTAATCAGTTGCCTCTAGTTCCTCGGCACTTTGGGAGAATATTTAGTGGCGAACAATCTCAACAAACCACCTTATTCAGAGTTGAACCCTTGCATGCCATTACAGGGGGCCTGTTCCTTCTGCCTGCACGTCACCGTGAGAAAATGGTGCAGGAAAAGAATTGTTGAATTGAACATACCCTGAGATTCAAAAGGGTCAGGTCTTCTCTGATTCACAGAGAGCCTTTCATGTAGCTATTTGAAAATCATGGCAGCGGTGGTGGCACTAAGGGCAGAGTTGGTATGCTCATGTCAGTGTAGACAGGCAGTTCGTCAGCTGTGCAGTGAATACCACCCTATTCTGTGCTGGATAAAGTGGATTGAAACTGTGGTCATCCCAACAGGCACAGAGTCAACCTGCACTACACGCATGGCTGCTCTTAACCAATTTAAATGACAAATTGCCATAATCTGTAAAGTCCTGATCACACTGAACAGTTATTACAGTTACACATTATAAATATATACATCACACACACACAGCTATTAACGAGCAGTGGTAGAGTGGCATACTGCATCCGATACTGCGGGGAAGGTTAGGGTGTCAGCATTGATATCGGGTGACTTCGGCATCATGGCCTGTAATCCCATTTTATCGTGCCCTCACTAACAGCCACACTTTAGCGGCACACCTGTGTCAACACCACTCAGAATGAGTCACTCACCCTGGGTACATGTACGAATTACCTTTCACATTTAGTTTGTCAAAGAGGCATAGGTCACATCTGGCAGAGTTACTGAGTCACTGGTGTAGGAATCTGAAACCCAAACTCCCTCCACTGAATTCTCTCCCTCACCTTTGTAAATGTTCTATTTCACCAATAAAGGGCTGTCAGCCTCAAGATTTAAAGATTTAAGCTTGAAGGGGCTATAATTATTTCTCTAGGGCTCTGTCGAGATTTCTGCAGCTTACTCATTCACCGTTCCCACGTGATTTTATATTTGTCATTTTTTTCCCCCTGCAACAGCAGAAGTCTTTAAATTGCTCCACACAAATGGAAAACTAAGGTGAATACAATAAATCTGAACTTGACTTTCCATACCTGTTTCGCTAATAGGAAAAGGCTGACTAATGCATGATTAGGACAGTGATTTTAATGGCGGGCTTTTATTAGAAAGATATTCTGTCTTGGCCCAGGTTATTTTTTGGTGAAGTTGTTTAAGTGGGATTTTCACGTTGCTCCTTTTCCTCTTTTGCTCGTAGGTCCTGAATGTTCCCAGAACTATACAGCATCTAGTGGAGTGATAAAGTCCCCCGGGTTCCCTGAAAAATACCCCAACAGCCTTGAATGCACTTATATTATCTTTGCACCAAAGATGTCAGAGATTATCCTGGAATTTGAAAGCTTTGACCTGGAGCCGGACTCAAATCCTCCGGGAGGGATGTTCTGTCGCTATGACCGGCTAGAAATCTGGGATGGATTCCCCGAAGGTAAGAATGACAGGAAGCACCCCAAAAACGGAAGGACCTGGGGAAGGGCACCAGGATCCTTTTACAAGTGTCATGACACATGCCTCATTTTTAAAAAAAAAAAAAAAAAGTAGCACAAAAGGACAAGGGAAAACAAAGAAAAATGGCAGCTCTCTTTATGTAGAGCAGTGATGAAATATATGAGCTCAAAAGGACCTCAGTAATTATCTAGTCCACTTCCTTCATTTTATAGATAAGGAAGCTGAGGCCATGAAAGATTATGCAAGGCCTTGTAGCTGTTTTGGTGATAGAGTTGGGACCAACACATAGTTTTCTTCACTGAAGTATTTTGCTCATTTTACAGACCTGCCTACTGGTCATTAAATCATAGACTGTCAGAGCATAGGATCTTAAGAAATCAATTAAATCAAACCACTCACTCTGCACAAATGCAGAGACTAAGGACCAGAGAGGTTAAGTACTTGGTAACATTTTAAGGATAAAATATGCATCCTTTACGTTACCAAAAAACTTAAAAATTTGGAAAAGGAATGAGAATGGGCATTCCTAACAGATTCCTGGTATGTGCTTTACAGCATTTTCATCTTTGGCAATTTGCATCACCTCAATGCATCATTCATAGTTATCGTTTCGATCATCTAAATTAATTCGTACATCTAAAAACTATTTCTTGAGCACCTGCCATGTACCAGGCACTGTCCTAGCCACTAGTTAAGTAAAACAATCAAAGATGCTGTCTTGTACGGTTCATATTCTGCCAGAAGGAATTGGATAATAAACAATGCACATTACAAATAAATGAATTATGTGCGTGAAATTTTAGAAGGTGAAAAGTACTATAAAAAAATGAAGGGAAGAACAAGTAAAGCGAGGGTCAAGGAATGAGAAGTTAGAGGAGGGAAGGTGTGGGTTGAAATTTTAAACAGGGTGGTCAAGTTAGTGACATTTGAGCCAAGATTTGGAGGCAGTGGGGGAAGTAGCTGTAGCCGTGCGGACATCTAAATGAGAGTTTTCCATTCAGTCCTTCTGAATTAGAAGGTGGATGGTAAAAATACACACCCAAATTCTAAACAGAGGGAGGTAATATCAAATAATTTGTCACAGCTGCATTGCTTGTCTTGTGTTTAGTCTGTTTTAATATTAGGGTTTCTCTAGAGAGCATACGCTACACAGATCGGAAAGGGTGGCTTGGAAGTTCATAGCGGCCATGCACTTAGAGATGTATAACCATCTATAAAATGGAATCAGCTACTCTCAAATTGGAGCAAAGAATATTTAAATACATTGTAAACGAAGAACAAGCATACTATGAAGGAGATTGCCTTAGTCTTTGAAATGACATTAAAATTATCAGAGTAATTCAATTTAGCTATGTTCTTCAATAGTACACAGCATTAGAGAAAAACCTAGTTTAGAGAAACTTTGTATTGTCATTGCAGTAAATGGGTGAGTTAACATTAGTTTAATATCTTCTTTGCTCTTTTACCATATAAATAAGATTATGATGATCTTATCAAAACTCCTTCATTAAGTAATGAGATTTGCCCAAACAGAATGCTGATTGATTTCCAAGTATTCAATCCAATAATTAGGAAAACAATATTATAATAATGTTGTAACAATAGTTGGAACATTTAATAATGGGTTTATTTGTTCACAACCCAAATTTGCAGCCTTCCTTTCTAGAACTTTCATTTAAATTGACATCTGAAGAGGAGGTCCAATCAGCCAACTTATTTAGAATACTTTCAGAAAGAGGCACATTGTTATTAGTGTCAAGGGTTTTTCAACATAGTAATTTTCTGGCTCTAGAAAATCATTGAGTTGAAGCGAGGAACAATTAACAGTAGGAGTTACCAGCCTTGCAATTCGCCCATGTTTTCGACTATGGTGCATCTGACTTAGTCTCAGAGAAAACTGGCTTTGGAATATGAAGAGTGCGTTTGTGTATCTGTTAATGTTTACCTGGCCTCGTCCAGCCTACGCCAACATAACAGCTCTCTTTTTTAGGCAAAATGAGAGGCTGTGTCCTCCTGGGTGTTTTGTCAATGGCACTAGAAACATTTTTGTCATCGTAGTTCAACACATACAGTGCCTCTGCCAACAAAATTGCTTTTAGTCTTTGATATCTTTTCCAAAAACAACAACCAGAAGGCGCTGAAGGCTTTTAACCATCAAGCGATTTTATGTTGCATTTTATCATAAACATTGAATTAAATGACTGAGTAATTGAAAGCTACCCATTGATTCAAATCGACTTTGAAGCAAAGCCGTTTACTCCAAAACTCAGAATGCAAAGCACGCGTATTGTGAATACCCATCTCCAGCTATCGCTCTTTTTGAAGCTCTTGGGGATTCGCAAGCAGCAGCTCTGAAGGAAGTGGGGGAGACTTACATACCCGTTGAGACCAAGAGCCAAGGACAGCTGCCCTGGCTGGTGTTACAAGCGCTTGTGGTGAACGGTGGCTCCACCACGCTACACTGGTGCAGATGAAGTCAGGGCTCTGCACCAGCCGGCAGAAGGGGCTGAAACCATAGTTGTTACCTACCCTCCAGAAATGATTGGTTGAACCATTTCAGGAATAAGCTTCCTAAAAGCTAGATTGAGTTGTGTTTGTTTCTTGTTTTTACTTTTACATTTACAGTAATCTCCTAAAACCACAGGGAAAGGTAAAAATAGACCAATTTTTTTTTCCCTTAGTGACAAGTTGTAAAGTTTATTTTTGGTACTCCACAGATATTTCTGCACCAAAAAAGTTTTTTTAATTTAATAAAAGTATAGATGGCCTAGTTTTCACCTTTGAAATGAGTCCCTTTTTTGTATATTATTTAAAATACCTCATTTAAATAGTATCTCTGTATAGTAGATCATTGATTTTGTTTTTTCACATAAAAAGGTGGCAGAAAGCCAAATCGTCTGATTCTGGGATAGGGTTGTAATTATTGGAGAGGTTAATGGGAAAATACAAAGAATATGTTATCACCATTCCCTGTTGCAGGTGTATCTTCTAAACAGCACAAATACTCTATCACCTTCACACCTGATCGGATATGATCATGACAGTTCTGTTCTTCCCCCAGTGATAGCTTGGCCCATGTCACTTGCTTAAATTCCTCAATAGTTCAACTTTTGAATCATACTTCTGTTTTGGTGAAGTTTCCACTTATCTCCTTGGCCTTTGGGTCCACAATCAGAAGAAATAGGAAATCCAATAGCTGTGTTCATAT
Source organism: Eulemur rufifrons (assembly GCF_041146395.1). Taxonomy (NCBI): domain Eukaryota; kingdom Metazoa; phylum Chordata; class Mammalia; order Primates; family Lemuridae; genus Eulemur; species Eulemur rufifrons. The sequence continues at coordinate 5,824,719 of NC_091007.1, read as the reverse complement.
AAATACACAAATGAGCACACACACGAGACAAAGTAAGAGCACTTCATCCACTCTCGCTCGGATCAATATTGCATTAGCTTGCTAGGCTGAGGACTCACTGTTGTTCAGGAAAATTCAATACTTCTTTGTATTATAGTCGAAAAAGCCTTTCACTCTCCTATCTTGAGGGCTCCTAAAGAGAGTTGCATGCTCCTGTCCGGGGGCAATGTCCTAAAAGGACAGAAGGCAGATTTACCCAGCATGTCTTAAACATTATCAACCAGTGAGTCATGGAGACTCTCTAAATTATGAGTCTGCATCAGACAAGTTCTCTTCTGTTTGCTCTTTCAAAGCGTCTCCCCTTCCACCCTCCCCAAAGGAATTGCGCGATGGTGGAGGGGCAAGCTGTGCCGCCAGACCTTCCACGGGGTGATCACAGCTCCCCTTGTGAGCTTATATTCCGGGGAAGGTCAGTGGCTGTGGTGATCAGAGAGCGACCCCAAGGATGAGGGATGCAAAAGTTTGCCTACAAACTAAAGAAAAAGATTATGAAGCCACACTAATGGAATTCAAATGAGGGAGGGGGAAAAAAGTGAGGCAGTATGAATGGACTCTAAGCCTCCCGTTTAAAATTGCAGACCAGAAAGGAGATTCTTTTTGAGAAAAGGAAAGACCTAATTGTATGGCCCTAGCAAGATACTGTCATGCTTATGTTATGGGCAACTTTGAGCTCCACAGAGAAGAAAAATATTTCCAGGAGGGCCACATCTAGCACTTGTAGGAGACTCTGAGGCCAGAATTAAAGCTGAAGAGAAACCAAAACCAGCAAGAGTTTGATCTCACGTGCTTTCTTCTGCCAACTGGGAAGCCCAATGTAACAAAATTTGCTTCCCATGTTGCAAAGCTGTTGTCCATGACAGTGCGTAGTAATCTGCATCAGTCGCTGTCACAGGGCCACCGCCTCATGTTCTTCGTGATAAAACAGTCTATGCACGCAGAATGTTTGGTCCTGAAGAGTGAACCGTTGTCGTGGAGAGAAAACTCTTTGAATTCGGTCAAATCAGTTACTTCGAACACATTAAGATGTTACCGAGTATTCAAAGGAACCGATTTTGCATACTGTTCAAATATGTGAATCACTTGGGTTTGGTTTAGTTTAGTTTTTTTTTGTTTTGATCTGAGTTTGTTTGATTGGTTTGTTGGGTTTTTTTTTTTTGGGGGGGGGGGTTGTTTGTTTTGGTCTAGGTTTTTTTGTTTGTTCATTTGTTTGTTTATTTTATTTATTTATTTATTATTATTTTTTTTTTTTTTTGGAGGATTGGCCAAGAGCTGAAAACCTGTTAGCCAAGGATCTACACACTCTAAAGTGGGGTGCTCAGATTTGCTGCCTACTAGGGACTGGGCTGGTCCTTTGGGGCTCCAGGGAGACCAGCTCTTGTGCGGTTCAGTTTTGTAGTCACACGTGGAGGTTATCCCAGCGGCATTCTGCGTCCACTTCCACACACAACCCTGCTGAAGGCCCCTCCCTCCAGGGAAAGGTCTACCTACTGTGCTTCCTAAAACAAAGCAATAATTCTTAGTTGAAATGCACAGAACCATGGATTTCTTGGAGGGGAAAACAGTCCACACCAGATTGTCCTTCTAAGCCCAAACCATCTGGTATATTTTTACCATATGTGCAATGAAAAAAAAAAAAAAAACCTAGAGAAAAAGGGAATTTTTTTTTGTTTTGTTTTTTTGTTTTGGTTTGCTGCTGATCTGGACAGGGAAATGGAAAGATTCTGCAAGTCCAGGGGCTTCTGCACTATTCACAAGGCAACTTACAATTGCTCATTGCCAAGGTTTGTCTAGAGTGCTTCAACAATGGTGTGGCCAGTTTAAGCCAAATAGCAGTTTGACTTTAACATACCTCGGTTGATGTTCCCAATCACATATTGCCTCAGGTACACTGTGTGTCCTCGTGTGCACAGCCACATGGCTGCTCTGAGCCATCTCTTAGTCACTGGGCATGGGTGCAGTGCACTCATCTCTCGGGTTTGGGAGAGGGAAAAAATGGACCAGAAGTCAGAGAGATGTATTTCTGTTTCATTTAGATTGTAACTTGCTATTTTGTATCAATGATTGGCATTGGTAGTCTCTAACTTTTTAAATTGTTACAATTATTAATTAGTCTTCAGATAAAGCCTTCAATGGGACATGATCCATTGTCTTTTGTTCAAGTCTGTGATGTTTATCATAACAAGAAAGCAGTGCTAAAACATGGAATGGGGAAGGAAATAGAGATTGCCCGGTCCTGGATCAGACTCGAGGTATTGCTCTGGTTCCAGGACATCAGCATCTCCCCCTAGGGCAGGAGAAGTGAGGACGGATAACTCCAAGAGACCTCAGTGACCACAGCCTAGCTGGAGTCTTTCTGTGTTGGGTTGTGTATGCTGTTCAGCCCTGGAGATGAATGCCAAGGTGCCACTTAGCCAGCCCAAATCTCATTCTCTGCAGTTGAAGCAAACATTTAGACTCTGTTCCTGAAAACGATTCTGCTCACTGGGGAACGTGGTTATGCCTGTAACTACCCTTCTGAGCCTACTTTGAAATCGTCTCCGCAAACCCAATCCAATATGTTCACAGCAAACCCATTAACCAGGGAAGGCTTGCTTTGGGTTAGAAAGCACTTCTGGGTTCTGCTGGGACCTGTGTTTGCAAATGGTAATTCTTGCCTCTGCTGTAGAAGAAAAGACATTTTGACGTTTCTCTTTCTCCCTTTCCAGTTGGCCCTCACATTGGGCGCTACTGTGGACAGAAAACACCGGGCCGCATCCGCTCCTCATCGGGCATTCTGTCCATGGTTTTTTACACCGACAGTGCGATAGCAAAAGAAGGTTTCTCAGCAAACTACAGTGTCTTGCAGAGCAGTGTCTCCGAAGGTCAGTATTTATTCATCTTGCAAAGCCCTGCGGTAAACACTCCCCCGTTCTGCTCCTCACACACCTGCGGCCACATGAAACACGGAAGAAACGTTTTGTGAGCTGGCGTGCCAAGTGTTTGTTTTGCTCTTTGAAATGTTTTTTTTATGCATATCAATAGAAAGAACTATTTGGTGTGCTCGCTTCATGAAATTGTAGATGAGAAGCCTGCCTGTGAACCTCTGAAATTATGGGAGAAAATGGGAACTGGCAAAACAGTGACTTGACACAAAGAAATCTGACCAGAACACTCACCTGGCACCCTCCAATTTGTCATAGGCTGAGAATCATAAAAGGACAGGCTGCAGATGATGAGAAAAAATCTGCGATAGTTCACCGACAGAGCAGTCACACAGAACGCACGGTGCTTTGGTCGTGGGAGATCCTGAGGGAAGCCATTCTGTTTCTTGTGTCCTATTAAAACACGCAACTTTACTAACCCAACCCTTGCTCAAAGTTTATGTGGTCTCCGGCTCTTTTAAGAGCTGGAGGAAAAAAACGGAAAGAACAAAGAATAAGTTGTCTGTGGGCTTCATCAGTTCTAGATTCCACGCTGTAAAGTAACACAGGGAGAGGACAAGGGGTGTTTGGAGACGTGTCCTACAGATATGCCAGTATCTTCTTACTAACATGCTAGTATCTCCTCTTCCAGATCTCACTGGAAAATAAAGAGGCCAATGAAATTTCAAAAATCTTATTTGTGCTTCATTTGACTGATTAATTTATGTATGGGGGGGCCTGTAAATAATTTTTAATATTACAAATAACAAACCTAACTTTAAAAGTATGAAACCAGTGGAAGAAAACCTTTTATGCCCTAAAACCTTATCTGTTTTGATAGTAAATTTGGAAAATATGAAATTCTGGTTAGTGGAGATGTTCTGGATGGGTGAGAAAATCTTCCATTTAATCTCGAAAGCTGTTTTTTGCTTTTGTGCTTTGGGTTAACGGTGCCCTAACATTAATTCCTTGTTTTCCCCATGTCATCAAACCAAGCCTGCCAGGCCTAATGGGATGTGGGTTTCGATGACTCACGGCTATTGTTGCGATCATTATTATTTTATGCTGTAAAACTGTGGCGCTCTTTGGGGCTGTAAGATACTTCAGCTTACTCCTGATGGATGCTTTTGTGTTTTAATAAAGTAAACTAATTATGTTAATAATCATGACCAGGCCAGGGGCAGGGAGCACGAGAACAAAGGACTCAGGAGGAGATGGTCTAGGGACCAAATCCAAGGAATTTCAAAGAGAGCTAAGATCTACTGTCTATTAAGTATGAATTATAAATAGACATAGAGTCTTTTTCTGATTTATTAGATGTTGGAGGAAATAATTTAAAACTAAAATTTTGTTTAAATATAAATTTTGGTATATACCCGTATGATAGGTATATACATACGTATACACGTACACTGGACTTTGAAAATAAATCAGAATTTCCTAGTAAATTTCAAATAGTATCTTTGTCAACCTAGGTCTACTTGAGAACATTATTAATCACTGTTAGGATCTTCATAGCCTTATTTTTAAACATTGCTGTGAAAATGCAAGTATCTAAGTATCCGTGCTATGTTCCAATAAGTTCCTTGCGGCCACTTTTCCAAAGATGTTCAGCGAATGAATGCTTTAGTCGCCAGATTAAAAAGGAAAATGCATCTTAGCTCTCCTGTGTTTTCATAACTTTGGACTTTGTTTTCCTCTTCAGATTTCAAATGCATGGAAGCTCTGGGCATGGAATCCGGAGAGATTCATTCTGACCAAATCACGGCTTCTTCCCAGTATAGCACCAACTGGTCCGCAGAGCGCTCCCGCCTCAACTACCCCGAGAACGGGTGGACCCCTGGCGAGGACTCCTACAGGGAGTGGATCCAGGTAAGCAGCCTCTGGCCTGGCACATCTAGGGCTGGGGAAGGTTTGGGTCATCCAAAAAGGAAAATGGAAAAAAAAAAAAAAAAACACCACAGTACTGTTCCAAATGCCCTCCAATGAGAAGAGAGGATAGTGGGCATCAGATGTGATCACTGCTGAATGATCAATCACAACACGATCGGAGAAAAGCAGGCCCGGGGGACATCCCTGAAAAACTGTTTATCTTCTCAGATACTTCGATGCTACTGTTCACAGAATCTGGGTACAGATGCCTCAGCTTTAATAACAACTAAAAGATCTGATGTTTCCCAACTACTGTGCATTTTCTCTTGATAGGCTTCCTACTTTGATAAAATTTTGATGTCCTTGATGTTAATTCTGTTTATAGAAGTGCATGAAATAGTTGTTTCCAAGTATAGAGTGTTCTGTTTGTTCAGAGAAGGGAAGGGAAGGCTGGGGTATATTTTTCCATATAGGTCGATACATCGCACACTCAAGATGGGGTTGTACTGCTGGCGCTTGTCTCTGTTGACTGTCCATTCGTGTGTATGTATGGAATGTGCATACTTGTGTCCTCATTGATGATGTTGCTTCCGCTGTCCTCACTTGCTCTGACATTCCCTTCCCTGCTGTCACTAACGTATCCCCACAGGTCCCACCTCGACTGCCTCCGACCCTCTCACTGTCCCCATGTCCCAGCAATCTGATCTGCTCCTATCTCATCCCAGCGCCACTCCCCATGCCCAGCCTTGACCTCTGCATATTCCCACGCGAGGCCTGGTGCTCATGTTCATGAGCGTTTGACCCATTGTTAAATGAAACATCCATATCTGGATCTGTGGGTTAAACTGTGAGCAAATTATACAAAAGGTTATTTGCTGAAGGATCCAGGCTTCCTTTTCAGGAGAAACAGGCAGAGAGCCTATCTTACATTCATTGCTAGATATATAAAAATGACTAATTCCCAGAGAGAGTTTCTAAGCAAGAAAAAAAAGAAAAAAACCACCAAGATGATTAATCCTCTACTTTCCACATCTATTGCTGTTTCAGTCTTTTGAGCACAAATACCAGATTTTGTTTTACTTTGGAAAGGTCAATATTAGTTTAACATACACTTAAAGTGAAATAGCCTATTACTGGAGACTGAACTCATGCTAACCTCTAAAATGATAACACAGACAAATGTGTAGAGGGTGAGAAAAGATGAGACTTTTACCTTGGGATTGCTGAATCCGGCTCTAGATTAAGTCAGAAATGAAATGAATTTGCCTGTGTCAAAATAGCTCTTGGTAACTTGCTTTTCCACATCCTCCAACCAACAAACAGTTCAATGTGATTGACAGCCGTGTCTCTAGAGGCAAGCTGACGTTTTGCAGGGCTAAGCACGTTTGCATGGCAATGTGGTCCTATTCTTGCTTGTGTGGAGAGAGCTCAGTAATGTAGGGACGGTGGTCTTGCAGGGGTTCTGAAATGGCAACTGTAGCAATTCTCTGCGCAAGGCAATCCTCTGTCAGTAGAAACATGGAGACAGAATGGACTCTCTCAAAGCATTTGTCAACAGCACAGGGTTTACATCATTCTCTGGAGTCAGGCACAATCTGAGATTGTCCCAGAAGGACAAGAAAAAAAAAAAAAACTCAAATCATCCAACTCTTTCTGTCAGTGAGAAAGCGTGGTCAGGAGAAGTGAGGTAACCCAAACCCCCAAACAAGAAGGTTTACTTATAGTTCATGCCACACCCTCCATGGCTGCGCCAGCTGGGGTCTGCTCCACGCCGCCTCACACCAGGACCCAGACAGTGGGGGCCACTGTCCTCTGAAATGTTGCCTATCCCCAAGGCAGAGGGACAAAGAGAGTGGCGAATCATGCTGGCTTCCACCCACATCTCACTGCCAAAGCACATCGCACAGCCACGCTTCACTTCCAAGGGGCAGCAGACTTCTGCCGGAGGAAGGAGAGCTAGAAATATTCAGTAAACAGCAGGGATGACCACTGTGCCATTCATAGGATACTCACCATTTATGGCGTGCTCGCTATGTGGTCCAACCTGTGCTAAAATCTTGACTCATTTGTTATTTAATCCTCGCTGCAGTCCTGAGAAGGAAATATAATGATCTGCGTTTTTAAAATGCTGACACTGGTGGGTACAGTGGCTCATACCTGTAATCTTAGCACTCTCGGAGGCTGAGGGGGGAGGATCGCTTGAGGCCAGGAGTTCAAGACCAGCCTGAGCAAGAGCGAGACCCCATCTCTACAAAAAAAAAATAATAATAATAATAGAAAAATTAGCCCAGGGTGGTGGCTCATGCCAGCTACTTGGGAGGCTGAGGCAGGAGGATCGCTTGAGCCCAGGAGGTTGAGGCTGCCGTGAGCTATGATGATGCCACTGAACTCTACCTGGGGGCGACACAGCAAGACCCCGTCTCAAAAGAAAAGAAAAAAATGGTGACACTGAAGTTCAGAGAAGTTTGTAAATGCTCGAGGCCACTTAGTGATCGGGCTTGAAAACAAGGTCTGCCCCGCTCCAGCAGTGCTGTTTTATGCCACTGTATACAGGATCCTTATCATTCATCACCATTCATATGCTTGCAAGTATTATTTTATGAAACATCAGTCTCCTCCCTGCAAACTTTTCCTCGTGCTGGGAAGGCTCACTCAGAGATGGGTTGGGTGCTTATTGTTGCTACATCTAAAATGCAGGGACCTTGGTCCTTGATCCCCTCCAAAAGGTGAATGTCACAAAAGCTTAGCTTTCAGGTTCACCTTGAGGTAAAATTATCATTTTTTTTTTCCTTCAGCGCTCAGAGGGCTCATTTACATGCTTGTTGTGTCTGTCTACATGGTAGGAGCTGTTATCATCCACCGATCACCTAATTATGAATAATTTTGTGTGTTTCCAGCTTTTCTGAAACTCCTTGGAAGCGGTTGGCTTGTTGTTTTCATTGGATAGATGTTTTATAAATTAACCGACAAGTACAGCATAATTTAGATGGAGGCCAAGAGGCGCTACCTCTAATCACAGGAACCTTCTCGCACATCCATTTCTATTTATGTGCACATAAGTATGCAGATGACATTTGTTTTCTTTTTCAGCTTTTTCACATTTTGCATGAAATAGGCCCCCACAAAGCAAGTTGCTGTAGCAACAACAAGGACAAATACTTGCATGTGTTAAATTAATAAGGCAATACTGGGAGCCGACTTTCCTTCAAGACAGGAACAGTCTTTGGTTCTCATTGTTTTCTCTAGGAAATTACTGAGTGACATAAAAAAAAAAAAAGACAATGCATCATTAACCGTGGATATGAACGTCCACCTTGGTGCTTCCTGTGAGATCTGTTGTCTGCCAGAAAGCTTAAAAACAAGTCAAGGAGCCCTTTAGTGAGAAGGATTGTGAAGGGAAGTCCCAATTTGAAGGTTTGCACACAGCCATATCCTGCTCCAAAGGCCACTTCATATCCTGAGCAGCTAAAAAAACTCTTCATTGTCAATGGCAGAGTTAATCACACTATGAAATTTGCCCCCTTTTTTTCCCGGAGTATTCCATGCTGTATTCTGTGTCCTAGAGCTGCTTTTCTTAGTATTAATTTAATCTTTTTTCTTCCTTTGGAGTAAAGACTCAGCATGTAAAGAATGCAATAAAAATTCTTACTTTTCAAGCACATGATGAGAGACCCAAGCCATTAAATCCACTGAAATTGAGTTTCTTTTCCGATAAAATAAAGATAATGTAGCTTTCACGCCATTCAAGTTCTTGGATACTATAAAACGATACTGTGATACTATGAATCTCAGAGAAATGCAGTCTCAATTTTTCCTTTTCATCTCTGCAAACTAAGTATCTAGCACACTGTTGTCTGTTCAGGAGACGTGTCCTTGTGGATCCCAAATGTAGCCATTCACACACAAAGCAGAATTTAATTCATTAACTATTTCAATGTTTTATTAATGATAGTGTTCACCACACTGTAAACAGATTTATCCTTCCAGCTTTAATTAAAGCTCTTGGGAGTGCTTTCCTGAAAACAACTGTGACTTTTCTGTGATTAAAATGCCAGGAGACCAAAAGAAAAAGAAAAAAAAAAAAAAAAAAGGCAAGAGACACAATGCCTGGGTGGGATATGAACTTTGTGGATTGAAGAAATAAAAATGGCACCAGGGTCTAACTGATGGCCACACCCTGCAGGGACTTTAGAAATAGAATTACTTCCCAAACTAACTGGGGCTGAAACTCTACTCTTCTCCAAATTTGAGAGCATTGTCTCTTGTGGAAAAAACTGTGGGACTGGATTATTTATGCCTTCGCTCATGCCAGAGGAGCGGAAAGCAGTTGGCTTGTGAACCACATCCTGTTTGGTTTGGTAAATCAGCCCTATTAGGGATTAATCACACAGAAGAAGGAAACCTCCAGGAAGACAGTCTGTGGCTGTAAGAATACATCAGCGAGCCCCTGAGGCTGAAGCACCTTCTCTCTTCACTCCTGTCCTAGGACAGATGTTCATGCTGAGGTATGAGAAGGAAGGTTCCAAAAGAGAGGAGCAGCTAGAGGTAACCTTCTGAGGGAGCTTGCTTCTGTGTTTTCCTTTTGCCTTATGTTTTTCTCAAATAATATTAAAGTCTTCCCCATTTTCACCCTGAAAGAACTTTGAAAGCAAACATCAATAGCAAAAGCCCTTAGTGTGGTACGGAGATGGGCTGAGCTGAGTGAAAACACACTCACAACAACATACACACACACATTCACGTTTACCCCGTCTTGACAATAGTGTCGAAGAAAATAAATGTCCTGCCAGGCATCGTGGCTCATGCCTGTCATCCCAGCACTTTGGGAGGCCAAGATGGGAGGATCGCTAGAGGGCGGAAGTTTGAGACCAGCCTGGGCAACATAGCAAGACCCCATCTCTCTACAAAAAAAATTTTTTTAATTAGCTGGGTGTTATGGTACTTGCCTGTAGTCCCAGCTACTTGAGAGGCTGAGGTAAGAGGATCACTTGAGCCCAGGAGTTCAAAGTTGCAGTGAGCCATGATCATAACACTGTACTCCAGCCTGGGCAACAGAGCAAGACTCTGTCTCAAAAAAAAAAAAAAAGAAAAGAAAAGAAAAAAGGAAAATTCCCTCCTTACAGGTTCAACATGTGAAACTGGTCAAATCCAAGTGGGCTTTAGGTAGCTTCATGGATTTTAAAGTTAATTGGGAGATAAGTTTTGAAAACAAAATCTTATGTTTCTATAACACATACGATTTATGTCCTTTATGAAAGCGCCTTTTCATACACATGCAATTTTGGTCTCACAAGGTGAAGTAAGTAGACCAGAGATTTTTATCCCTATCTTCATTTGAGAAAACAGAGGCCCAGACAGGATATGACTTCGAGAAAAGATAGAACTTGTGGGAAATCTCACTCTTACACAATTTGAGCCTCGGATTTGGGAAGCAAGTCAGTAGGCACTGAGTGACAAGTCCTGGCAGGGGACAGTTGGTGAATCACCACTTGTGGTTGGAACTGACGCTGCGCCAGGGTGTAGCAGAGGTTTGCATAGACCTTTGGCCATTCTGATTGTGAGAGTTTCATCTCATGCTCTTGCAACTGAGGTGCTCTGGACAAGGGCTCTCGTGCCAAGTATTCAGAGAGAGATGGCAAAGCATGGCAGGGTCATCAGGCCTGAGGGTCACAGAGGAGGCTCTACTTCCAGTAGTCAGGTTCCTGACATCAGCCCTGCAGTCCTTCCTTCAATCCTTCAGGGTTTACTACCTACACAACGTGCTCTCCCAACATCCCATCCAGAGCCGTGAGTTCTTGCTACCAGCAACTTCCCAAAGTGGCCCTGTCATGATTCAAAACTTGTCTATTACAACTTGCTGAGAATAGAGACAAAGATAATTTAAAGGCATAGACCTGACTTCAGGAACTAAGAAGGAGCTGGCTGGACCCTCCTTAAGCACCAGATGGAATGAAATAACTTACGAGTCCTTGGAAATACTTCCTCTAACAAACGGTATTGTTATACATTTTTATCATATTTTAGGTGAGAGAAGTGAGTGCTTGCTTATTTGATCAGAAAACATTTGTGGCTTGAAACTCTTGTATTTAATCTTTAAAGTTAGAATCTCCCAAAACTTGAAAGTGGAAACCAAAGCGGTTAATCTTAAAGCTTTAGAATATCATTTATTTTAACAAGTTCCATATATAATTTTCTTTCCTCCTAAACTTTCTGGGCAAATCTTTTCATTCTCTGAGGTTAATGTGTTGAGCGTGGAACAGATATCTCCTATGAAATAGGTTTTGATTTTTTGTAAAATTGCCAGTTTCTAGCAGGTTTCTAATCTGTAATGCTGTATTCAAAATCGGTTCCATCTGCTCAATTGATGGATCCATAACATATATAAAGCCAGGCTGTCCTGATTGTGACTCTCCGCTATTATAAGCCAGACACTTTAGGGGATGTATTAACTCATTCCGATCATTAGCAAATTGCTGAAATTACAATAAAATGATACTTTATAAATCAGTAACTAGAGAACTGACAGAAATAGCTCACTGGGTTACCCGAATGTGGAATGCTACATGTAAAATACAGTGTTGGCAAATTTAGGGAAAATACAGCTGTTCAATGGAACGTGTATTCCCCAGGTGTGCTGAGTGTGTGTTTATGTTTATTGCAACTAATATTAACATGCTGTGTTAGCCAAAACATTCATCTAGAAAGGAGACAATTTGCTTTAAAAAATTCCCCAAGGTGAGCTTTTGGTGATCTTACCCAATTCTGCATTGTTTCTCCTTCCTCCATAAAACAAATGCTTTACATCCCATCCTTCATGCGTCATAGGTCTGTTACCTGTGACGAGGTTTCTACCCAGGAAGTCTATATTCTGAAATCTACTGTCTCCTGGGGAACTTTTCCTAATGCTGTCTCTGGAACTCTGGCTTTTCACGTTACAGGAAGTCACTTGAAGGAAATATAAAGGGATGGATTCAATTCTGAGGTTTTTTCTGTTGCTGTTTTTTAAGGAGGGTATGATTTGGCGAAGACAGATGTACACGTTGTTAGGGACAGGTGCAGGTTGACAACACTAACCACAGGAAAAGAGGAGGGAGCAAAAACGAGGAAGCCAATGGGTATTTAGAACTTAACCTGCAAGGGCAAGAATTTTGCAATTAGGGACTTTTTCTGGCCAGGAGCAAGTGCAGAAACTAGAAGCTCATGTCCAAAGGTGACCTTTTCCCCGTTAACATACAGTAGCATAGTAAAAAATCACACCTGCCAGAGCCATGACAGTTTACAAATGCCATGGCAACCCCTGGAAGTTACCTTATAAGGATAAAATTGGGGAGGGCCCTTAGTTCTAAGAACTCGCCACCCTTTTCCCAGGAAAATAATGAATATTCCACCCACCATTTAGCATATCATAAGGTGTAGACATAAAAGCAGAAGTGTAGTAAAACCCCAGGGTCTTCTCCACTCATGGAGACAGCCCCATTTCACCTCGGGATACATACTTTCCCTTTCTGTTCTATGCTGAAAAGCTTACAATAAAAGCTGCTTGTGTGAGTCGCTCCTGTCTGTCCTCACTCTGTGGCACTGGCCCAGCTTGTGATTCTTCCAAGCCAGGAGCCAAAGAACTGGGCAACACCCCTCAAAGAAATCAACCTTATGCCAACGTGGGAGATCATCATTGGGATATTTTTAAGCGATTGTTTTGTCTTGTAGAAAATATCAAGATGACTACTTAATTCAGTTTAAGAAATCAGTGGAATGGTTTTACTAAGTAGTATTTCCGTATCAACACACCCTCAAGAAAATACATGACATCGGAGGAAGCCTTTTAGATTTTTATGATGAAGTGTTACTGGAAAGACAATACTGAAAGAACCACAATTGTTTAGATAGAATTACAATTAAAAATAAATGAGCTGTATAGCATGAACGTTCCATTTTACTTACAGTTCTGGTTTTTTACTATCAGATGCCAGTGTCTGTTTGAACCAACATTGATAGTTATATTCTAAAAGGTTTTTTTCTTTCTAGGATATCTCAACTTAAAGTCTAAGACTAAAAGGAATGCAAGCATCATTCTGTCTAAATCCCTTACTTTGCATAGGTTCAGAGGTTAAGTGATTTGCAAGACCACGTAGCAAGTTAAGGACAGAACCTAGACTAGATTCTTAGCATCCTGATTCCCACTCAGTTGTAACAAGATGTGAACATGGATTTGGGTCCCTTTTAAGGGTGGTGAACTGAAGACGAAGCAAGCATGTTTAAATTTCAATCTATCAGGCCGGGCGCGGTGGCTCCCGCCTGTAATCCTAGCACTCTGGGAGGCCAAGGCGGGTGGATCATTTGAGCTCAGGAGTTCGAGACCAGCCTGAGCAAGAGTGAGACCCCATCTCTACTAAAAATAGAAAGAAATTATATGGACAACTAAAAATATATAGAAAAAATTAGCCGAGCATGGTGGCACATGCCTGTAGTCCCAGCTACTCGGGAGACTGAGGCAGGAGGATTGCTTGAGCCCAGGAGTTTGAGGTTGCTGTGAGCTAGGCTGACACCATGGCACTCTAGCCTAGGCAACAGTGAGACTCTGTCTCAAAAAAAAAAAAAAAAAATTTCAGTCTGTCCTACTGGCTGGTGATTGGTAAATGATGTCTATTAAATTCAACCACCACTGCAGAAGCTTTAATTAAATGATTGGACTATGTCTTAGGGCAGGGTCTCTTGGTCTGGACAATACTGACATTTGCGATTGGACAGTCCTTTGTTATAGGGGCTGTCCTGTGCATTGGAGGATCGTAAGTTGCATCCTTGGCCTCTACCCACTAGAAGCCAGTAGCACACATACGCACACACACAAGTCAGGACAACCAAAAATGTCTCTAGACTTTGAGGAAAACGACTAATTGAAAACCACTGGTGTAGAAGATGCTCAAATCCCAATCAAGTCATTTTTTTAAATAATCAGACCGGTCAGCCCTTCTGAAAGAAAGAGTAACTTGTTGCTTGGCTGGGTTTTGTCACTTTTCTACCGCCTGTAGATATTATTTGAACAGAACTGTAGTTCTTTTGTTTCCAAAAATACGGATGTGTTTGTTTACCTTATGCAGGAAAATAGCATCCTAAACCTCTCTGCTTATTTATCTTAAGCCCCCTATTTTTAGCCTTTATAAGTGAACTGTTTTTAGCTAAATAAATACAGATGTTATTTTAGAAGACTGCATAATTGGGGTCTCAGAAATGCATAGATTCGGATGGGATTAAGAAAAGGAAACAGGATAAAAATTGCAAGTTACCATTGACAAGGTTTAGGCAAAATAAGACTGAAATTAATTCCTTCAGATAAGAATGTTGTATGTCACTGACCTCTACCTACCTATTTTAGATTTTATGCAGTATGTAAATCAGAGGTTTGTTGTTTTCTTTTTTTAAACTTCAAATGTGATCAAGAATAAGGAACTGTGGTTGAAGAGCCTATCTATTGCTTATTAACTTATCTTTTCGTGGTAAAAATAATATTGAGTTTCCATTTCTGTAAACTAAACAACAACACATTAAGAGCTATCAGTTACCAGCCAGTTTCATATCTGTGGACCAATGAGAAGGCAAGGCTGATGGTTTCACATCTGTTTTGGGTGAAAAGCTGTTCCTGTCTGTTGTATTTAAAATTTAAAGAACTTCTGTTATTATACAATTGGGAATCCTCAGGGAAAATGTTAATGAAATCCATAACATGCACAGATTTTATGATAGCAGTTTTAAGAAATTCCTTTGGTGGGGTTTGTTGATTTCTGCCCCGGTGGTAATGATTGTACCTTTTACAGAGTGCATTAATGTTCACATTTAGGAGCCCTGGCTACGTTTATGCGGCGTGTAATGTAACACATCAACCTCCTAAGCTTTAAATAACTTTCATATCGTAATTGGAAAGCCCCAGAGCAAAAAAAAAAAAAAGTGTGTTCGTCAGAATTGGCAGCACCCAATTTCTAGAACATACACAGCAATCTTCTCCAAAGGTGAGGGAGAGAGGCGCGCCCTGGCGTGGGTAGGGGCTCTGTGCCCTCGTATAGTTCTCCTTTAATGCACCATTTGAAAGCACCATATCAAAATGGCCATTTTGATCCACATCAGAATAACAATTTTGGATGCTGACCTGAAACAGAGACAGGAGCACGTACACACACACACACACACACACACACACTTCCTTCCTTCCTCCGCCTCCCTCCTCCCCTTCCTCAGCCATCTAATCTCATTCGATTCTAGGTTCAAATAAAGAGAAGAAAGTAGATTAAATTTAAAAATGCTCTATAAATCCCAATAGTAATAAAATGCATTATGCTTTTATATTTCCAACGATTGAACAGCGTAAGCATTTGAGCCTAAGTGCACGTTATGACTCAGGGTAATCATATATGCAGTTTTGCAAAGGACTTGGGAATTTTTTTTTTCCAGCCCTTGTTGCCTCAAGGGGTTAAAAACGCATTCGTGGGTTTCTTCTAACTGCCTTCCTTCAGGAGAATGATGTCTTCATTCTACCAAAGTTTTATTTTTCTTACAATTCTAACGCTTTAAACATCTAACTATGCATTTTTTTTTATTTAACAATGAATAAATAAGCTCCTTTATTTATTTATGTTTAGCGAGCCTGAGAAGGCTATAGATGGAATTCTTTAGAGGGACTGGGTGATTGGACTGACAGCTTCTCGAGTCCTCTCAAGCATTTATAATTCTGTGATCCTATTAAAAATAAATTTATTCTATCAGCTAATGCCATGAGCTTTCCTAAGATGAAAATATAAATATATGGGACATAGTTGGAATTTGTTTGAAACTCTTATTGATAATCATGTGAGGCAGCACATAGCACTTTTTTTAAAATTAAGGAGATATTTTCTTTCTTTAGATCGAGTAATTGTTTAGGTGGTCTTCATCATGAAGCGTCTCTGAGAATTTCACATAGAAATTGTTTTCCTTGGTTCTTTTGAGCTAGCTTGCAAGAAAATGCAGCCCGCTGGGGGAGATAAGATGAAGCCCAGACAGTTCATCTTTCGTGTCTCTCCAGTCTTTGAAGGAAATATCTGTAAGGCATGGGCTTACCCACAATGGCAGGCTGTTCACACCTTAAAGTCCTGCCAAAACCCGCTCTTTTTCCCTTCCTTAAGAAGATAAATATCACGTTCAATTCTGAGCATTTTATAGGCCTTAATACTAACCCAGAAAAGGGAAGAGGAAAAAAATACAGCCCCAGGAATCTAGCGGTATGAAGAAATTCATTACAATTGTCTCATGTCTTACACTTCTAGACTTCTTCTGTTTACTGAGGGCTAACGCTGAGGCAGGGAGCTCCCAGGCAGGCACACAAGTTAATGGCTACAGGTGCAAGAAATGTGACGGAGACGTAAGTTTGAGAATCTGGAAATGAAATATCAAATGTCCAGTGAGAAATACTCATGATAATAGAAAGAACTTAGAAAAATCATATGAAATGTGAAATACTGAAGGATTTTTTTTTAAGTTCTCAATCTTAAAAAATGAAAGTATAACATGCAGAATTTGACTGGCCTAATTATTTAAATACTGCCTAAAAAATCTAGGCTACTCATTGCAAGCCTCAATCAGCAATCTTTTATAGCACATACATTGTATTATATGTTTCCAAATATTATATGCATTTAAGGATGTTGTTATATATTTGGAAAGTTCCAATGCCAAGATGGCAAGAATTAGTTCATGTAGCGATCATTTATCATGTAAGGGAAAATCAGACAGTGCTATTTATTGTTTGTTTAACGTGAAATTTCCTCTAAAATCAACCGCTATTAAATAGATGAATTTCATTTATTGAGATAAACACAGAAAGCATCTTCCATGACCTCCATCTGGATATTCCTAGTCTCTTCTGGGGAATAGGACAAGAAAAAGGAGGAAGGAAGAGGTGATTTGGGGTTCAACCAGTATTTGCTGAAATTCAGGTCCAATTATCAACTTCTGTAATACAATAATCCAGTTCCCTTAGTGGAAGAACGTTGCTGTTTTCCAGAAGAGTTTAATATGAACATCTGTTTATCTACTTATCTTTCTTTAAAGTGTCCAATTTAGAATATTTATGTTTCTCATATAAAATTCATCTCCATTTAAATCTTTTTTCAAAAATAATTCCAACAGATTAAGAACCAGTTGTTCCATTTCTTCTTAAATACTGGCAGTTTATTGAAATCATGCAAAGTGATGTGTTTTAATCCTTAATTTTGCATCTAAAAGTATGACGGCAATGTGACAAGATTCTTACTGCTCTTTAAAACCTGGAAGGTTGCATGAAAAGAATGTCTTTTCTTAGCCTTTCCAAATATGTGCCTTATCTCTTTTTTTTCTGTCAAGAGCTACTGCCTTGTGCGCCCCCCCCACCCCACCGCCCCCCGCCAGACACACACACGTGTACTCACACCACTGCCACCACCACACATACAACAGCATGGCCATGTTCACCAAGGAAGTTTTACTTCTTGTCACCTCCAAGTATGTGGTTGAAATAAATGTATCCAACCTCGTGTCAGGAATGGTTCCAGTGGATAAATGCAAGTCACAGATTCCATTATGTTAAAGACTTTGGGTAGTGCTAGGAAAGGAGTAACACAATGTTTTTAGAGTAACATCTGTGCTTGTGCTCCAATGGTTTGAAAGTTGTACAGATGCATTTTTTCCATTGTGTGACCCAGGCTGAAATGCATGAAATTAATATAGATAGATTTTTTTCCCCCAGAACATGGAAAGAATTTGCAGCTCTGTCCACTGACTGCATTTGGATGGCGAAGGGAACAGATGTCTTCAAAGCACAGAACAGCATTCTTTCTAGGAGGAGCCCAGAAATCACAGATCACTGGATAACATTTCTCTCTTACTCAGCTCCATCAGTTGTGAATTCTAATTACAAATCATTTTCTTAGGGAGTCATGCTTTGAAAATCCACTTTTTCAAGGCTTTCCCCGTCCCCTTTGTAAGTGCTCTTTGAAAAAGAATCAGTGTATACACTTCCTGGCTGAATGGTAAGCTTCCAACAGGGAAATTGCAGTTGACCAAATATTAAATCGAGAAGTTCATTTCATCTGTTCTCAGGAATGATTGGCATCCCTTCAGAGACTAACTGTTTACACACAATTTCTGACAACCAGCTGTACCTAGGCAGCCTGTTCTTTCTCTTCTCTTCATTCCTGTCTCCAGGGTAGCATTCGTTATAACCTTAGGCGGTTGGCCGACTTTAATCTTGGTAATCCCATCAGCTCCTGGCTGGATTTTTCAATGCCAAGTAGAGGAGTTTTCTCGGACACCTGCACTTCCAACTTCTCCACCAGCACATGAGACTCTCATTTACCAGGAGAGGCCCACCCAGATCACTGGAAAATACACAGAAAATGGGTGTAAAAAGACGCTGTCAAAGTTTATAGGCCAAGTGACTGATTTAGACCATCACCCTTATCTGCAAGTCTTTAGTTTCCAGAAATTCATCCTTGTGTTTGTTTTTGAAACCAAGCGCGTAGAGGAAGGGAGAAAAATTAAAGGCATGACTTACTGCAAAACTAACAATCAACAAGTCCCTTGTTTGTGCTGGAATAGACAGACATTGTTTGAGTACAAGTATGTGTTTATCTTGAGTCATTTAGGGATACCCCAAGAGAGCAGATAAACCTTTATGGGTGGTGTAGAACAACAGCTTTTGAAACAAAAAGATACGTTACCAGTACATGCAATTTAACATTTTTTTGGTCTTCTAGGTTTGAAAATTTCTTTAAACTGCTGAGAGACTGGAAAGATGTATGTGTGACCGTAACTGCACCTTGGAAAGGTGTAATACAGCCTTGTCACGTTGCAGAGCCACCTCTAGAACCTCTTCTATGAGGCTGCTCAGAGACCATGCACAAAGATTGCAAAGGCCTGAAATCTGCATTCATTTCTTAGCCACACAAAGCTTTAATTCTGACACCTTATAAAGATTACATGTTAGGTAAAACCATGGCAACCTATAGTGATGCCGTGAAATTTTGCTGTTGTTACATTTTCAAAAATACAGGAAGGGAGGAGTCTAAGATACCAGATAGTGTAAACATCTAATACATAAATATCCTATGGACGTCATGCTTGCAAATAACTTAGCTCTAAAATAAGAAAGTTGAAAAGTTTGAGTGAGGTATTTAGACTATGATAGACATAAGTAAAAACATTATTTAATCCATGCTGCCCTTTGGAGTAACTTCCAGGAGGAGAGACACTTAACAAAGTTAACAAGAGGTCATTTGGGAAATAAACAAAAAGGAACACAGGAAACCTTCATACACATGGACCTGGCCAATGGGACTCATCATTTAGCAGACTCCAATTTTAAGTGGTTGGCTTTTCAAAGGATTGGAAATTTTATGACTAGTTATAATATTTGCAGTTATAAATACTGAGATAAGAATAATCGCATTCCTAGCTTGAGTATGAGTTAGTTGCTCAAACACTTGAACGTTGACTTTAATGACAAGCAGTTGGCTGTTGTTGGGAAGAAAGGAGTTTCCGATCTGGCTGGCAGTGCCAGACTTACACAGCCTGAATGTAAATCCAACAAACGTTTATTGAGCATCTGCTAAGGATTAGGCACTGTGTGCGGGGATAGGTGAATTTAAAATGAAGAGGACTCTGTCCCTCCGTGAAAGGAATTATAATCTAGGTACTACAGGCAAAACTATGCACGTGTGCACACAAATGTAGACACACAGGCACACACCCCAAGTACCTAAATAACTAAGGGAAAAAATATTAGGTCATATTTATATATACACACACATAACATTATATATGATATAAATATATATTAATATATATACAATATATATTATATATGATATTTATATATATATATTTTAGAGACAGGTTCTTGCTCTGTCACCAAGACTAAAATGCAGTGACATCAGTGATCAGTGGCATCATCCTAGCTCACAGCAACCTCAAACTCCCGGGCTCAAGCGATCCTCCTGCCTCAGCCTCCCGAGTAGCTGAGGCTACAGGCACACATCACCACGCCCAGCAGATTTTTTAAATTTTGTATAGAGATGGGTCGCCCAGGCTGGTCTTGAAATCAAACTCCTGGCCTCAAATGATCCTCCCACCTTGGCCTCCCAAAGCGCTGGGATTCCAGGCATGAGCCACTGCACCCGGCCAAAGGTCATATTGTTATGGCTACTGTGTGTGCACACGTGTCATTGAGATCCTCCCACTAACCATGAGGAGTGACTAAAGGGTGAAGCATTGATGTTTCTGTTGCAGAGAGTTGGAAACTAAGGCTCAAATTGGCTAATCTACTTGTTGAACATTATCCAGGTGACTCTTGAGTGTCAAAGCTCCAGACCTGTAGCACCCCAATTTTCTCTCGGTAGTACCAGAATTCACTGAGTAGCTTTAAGGCAGTCTGCTCCTTCTGTGTTGAGATTTATTGTTTACTTGACTTTTTCCCTCCCCGGCTAGAGAGAGGGCAGGAATCTGGTGACCTTCACTCCCTTTCACCGGAGCACCTAGCACTGTCTTGTGTCATGAATGAATAATCTCCAGCCACCAGCTCCCTCCGCGATGTGATGGCTTTTCAAAACACAAATACCCATCGTTCCAAGATCATGTTCTGAACTCATGGGCTTCCCCTTACATGTTGGAGGAAGGGAGGGTGTAATTTCTATAGCACTGTGCATCCCTGAAGAAGGTATTGGGTGCTTTTTATTCTATTTCGTCAAAATGTTCTACTTTTTTTTAGAGAAATGTCATCGATTTTTTAATTTCAAAATATTAAGGGGGTACAGATGTTTTATTTTAAATGTGGACAGAAACACGGGGAGTCCTGCAGTGTGTGGTTAGGCTCCAGGGAGAAGTCCCTCTGACTCACGTGCATTGAGGTTTCGCCTCATTCCCAGGAATGCTTGGATTCCCAGAGACAGAGAGAGCACACGTTTTCTCAGAGTTACCTCAGCAGTGTCGGGCATGACCGCGGGCTTCCAGTTTACTTACAAAGAAGATTTCATTGTCTCTGGCACCAGCCAAACACGTCATGGCATAGCAGCCTACACAACATGAAGGCCCCCACAAAGGAGGGTGTTGGGGGTGGGGGAAGGGAGGACACTTATCTTTGCTCTCTAAAGGAATTTTGCTACGAGATGTTAGAAAGAAGGAAAATATTCATCATATCAAATATTTTCAACTGTAGGCAATTGGGTGGGATTTTGTTCTTCCCCTGTTTCTTCTGCCTTGAGCTCATCAATCCTGGCCACTTCCCCTGCCAAAGTCTGAATCCACCCTATGAGGCCCAGATTGAGTGGTTCTAATAACTTCTTCTCCATGAAGCCCTTTCTGTCCCCTTGCACGAGTAATTTTTCTTTCTTCTGAATCCCATAATGCCTCATCTAGAGCCAGAGTGGCATGTTTTACTTACAGTCTTGTAACAACATAGTGGACATCCATGCCTATGTGCTTCCGGACCCTGGCGTGCAATACATGTGTGTTGAATTTAATGCCTCAAAAGATTTATTTGGACACTTGGCATACTCCAGTTTATTTTAATTGCACACATTTGGTTTGAGCACCTACGATCACGAAGCACCATGACTGGGCTTCAGGACATGGCTGCGTGAGTGTGCACCGCGGCTCTGTAGTTTGCTAGCTGTTAGACTCTGAGCAAGGGACATAATTGCACTGTGATGTCTCAGCTTCCTCATCTACAAAACCTGCCTTGTGTGACGGTGGCGAGTGTTGCAGGAGATGATGTGTGGACATTTAGCCCTTAGTATGGCACGTAGTGGTTGCCCAAAAGATGTTTTAAATAGTAACAGTAACAGCAACAATCATCCTCATCAATACTTTATAATACAGACCTCCAGAAATCATGTGCAGAGATAATAAAATTCTGCTACAAAATTTCAAAGTGACTGTAATCCAGGCCAGAATGTATCCATTCTTCCATTACTGTACCCTGCTAGACAAAGGGCAGGAGCCAGAGACCTGTATACACAATCTGCTCGATCCTACAGGAGATCTAGAGCTACGTTCTTGGCAGTCAGTGGGATTGGTGGCACATAACCCCTAAGCCTGCTTGTGCCTACCTGCCCTATGCAATTCCTGCCTTCTAGGTCTTCTACTGGGAGAACTCTTCTTGGTTTTCATGGGTATTACACATCAGCACTCAGAAAGAAGCAAGAAGGACAGCAGGAGAGCCCTATCCCAGCCCACAACCTCCATGTGGGAGGTGCCCACTAACTTTTTATTAAGTAAACCCATCTAGTAAGAGCACATGCTGTGACTCTCCTACAAACTTTTGTCTAGATTTGCACCACATTTATCCATATTTGAGGCTGGTTACCGTTGTTTTAAAACTGTAGCACACTTATTTTTCTCTATTAAGAAATTCCAGTTAGGCAATTTTTGTTAGCAAGTTTTTAAGTTAAAATCTTAGCCAAGCTCCTAGGGATTACATTTGTTCTATTCTGAGAACTTGTCCTCTTTCCAGATCAAAGGATTAGGCTCAGGTTTTAAATGAAATGCAACTTAAAAATAAGCATTCAAAAACTGTTAATTAAAATTATTAAATCCCTGAATCTTTTACTGCCTCGCAAGAGCTCCTGAGTATCTGAGTGGGATGGGGACGGGGGACATTTAAATGTCATCTTCTTGACCAAGCTATTAAGGCTTTCCAGGGGACTTATCTACCAGCTAACATGGCATTGAAGCAAAAGACTTCATTTGAAAGGAGAAAAGATTTCACAGGTCTGTGTATGTGTTGAACATGTAAAACGATCTTTTCTAAAGCATAGGGGTTTAATCAGCCTTTCTCTTTAACTCTACATCGGAGTTTCAGATTGCCTTAGATGTTGCTTATTTGTATCCCAAAGTGTATCAAAGCCCCAATACTGTTTCATTTTCTCCTCTTTTGTTGTCAGAACATAAAGGAATTTAAATGGGATATTTGTCTGGTTTTTCTGAATACAGTTGTATCTGCTCTAGAAAATATGGAAGTAAAAAATAAAACCTTTAGGTTTTGCATAGAATGCGGTGAAGACTGTCTTCCCATATTTATCTTAAATGTGTTTCGTAAAATAAGCCGGGCACTTTTGGGTAGGTTGTCCTAGTTGCATTCATTACTCTCAAACAAAGGTCTTTTAGAGCCTGATGCTATGTCCACCACACTGAGGAAATGTAGCGCAGTGGTGGCATCTCCACCTGCAAACAGCCTTCTTCGCCCGCACATTTGATCTTTATGGTTTCCATATTGGAGTGATTTGGGGAGCCGAATTCTGGGAGAGTCTCTAGTTGAAATGCTGAAGTATTAACCTGCTGCGTGGAGTCCCTTTTGTTTCTTTTGGCCAATGCTACTCGCCAATTTTAACAACTACAGCAGATTTTACTATTCAAACAGAACCAGATGGGCCTCCAGTTCAAAGAACATGTCAGAATTAAATATTTCTGTTTTAATTAGTTGCTCCTGATGTATGCAACACACAAAAAAAAATTAACAGAAGAGTGGGAGAATGTGCCACGAATCCAGACGCGTTGGAGCCCACGCAAGCATTATCCCCTTTTATCTGCCAAAAAAAGACAAAGGTCAGCCCTTATGTGGGGACTTCATTTTTCTTGCCCCATTTCTTGTTGTTCTTTTGCTGTAACTGCAGTGGCCGTCAAGGGAGCACTGCCTTCCCACCACCTCTGTGCTGATACAGCCTCAGCTAATGTTATTCTAACAGGCTGGCTCAAGTCTTCTGGTAGGAAAATTTATCTCTTCACTCACTTGGGGTTGTTTTACTATCAGCAAAGGTATTTTTTGCAGCCAGTAGTTTGTTTCCACCCAGGAAAATGCTCTCCTTTAACTATGGGAGGAAAAAAGGGTTAATTCAGGCAATTAAGGCAGAAAAAAAAAAAATTGGTGAGATTCTTCCTGCCTTGCACTTTTCTTGTACTTGGGTGTGTTTTGTTCTTTGCCAGAATTTTCAAATGTTTGTTTATTATCTTTTGCTAAAAAGGATCCATAACCACCATCTTGGTTTTCAACAGTGAAACTAAATCATTTGCAAAGGTTTTCTTTCCAGCAGCCAGTGTCAATTTTAAACTGATCGTCAACATAAGCATAAATGGTTTCCTGTTCCCTATAATTATACAAAATGTTTAATCTCCACAAAGAATAGCTATTAGATTTAATTAGTATTTACTAAGAAATTCTAAATTACCTTTCTAATAATTAAGGTTTTTAAAGTACAAATTGAGAAACAGCATGGAGGTAGGGGCTCATACAAGGCCCCCCCTTCTGACATGGGTATAGGTCCTGGCACAAACACTGATAAGTCGTGTGACTCTGGGCAAAGTTCAGATGTCACTTGGTTTCTTTGTCCATAAAACCTTCTTTGCATGATTGTTGTGATAATTACAAGAGATAATGTGTATAAATGTAGCCCTTAATAAAATGCCTAACACATAGAGGTTGCCTCGTGAATGTTCTATTAATAGTAGTAATTTTAACCATCTGCATTTTTCTATGTAAAACAGTGATAGCAATAAAATATATAAAGAGATAGGGAATTACGTTGCTAACTATAACATGGTTGTATTACAATTAGTAGCTGTAAAAAGTCCGAGATCCTAAGTTAAGGATCACAATGGTGAGGTGCTGTGCGTGAAGCCCACTAGAATGGCCCTAATGTTCACATGCTTAGGCTCTGTCAGAAACCATGTCTTTTATCTAAGGAAATGACACAATTGCTTAAAAATATTTTCTTTAGCTTGTAGTGTCAAGTGATGAATTAAGCAGCTCTTTGAGTCATCAGGGATGCTCTAAAGAAAATCCGACAGACTCCCCCCCACCCGTCCAAAAATATTTTCCTGTTTTTAATCAGACCTCAGTTCTTTGTCTTTTATTTTTTCAGGCTCTGGTATTGACCTGCCTTGGGAGTGTTAAAAGCTGGTAAACGCTCCCTTGCCAATGCTAGCTCAATGGGCAGTATTTTATTGAGCAAGACAGATTTTCATTTTAGAAATGAGGCTTTCCACATTATGACATTACCAATAGCTGGTTATGTATTATTCTAGGAAGCGATGCTATCCATTTCATGGCTCGAAGCCTGCATGCTGGTGTTTAACCAGCAGTTGGCAAAGATTTGCTACAGGATTCACTACACAATGCTAAAACGTGCCGCTTTGTCCTCAGATGATTCCCGGTAAAATGTGTGCATCTCCTTGCTTCTTTTGGTCTGGGAAATGTGTTTCCTGTCATTATGAAGACAATGCCACGGCCACATAGTGCATGTGGATTATTCCTGTAGACATCTTACGGCAAAGAACAAGTTGACCATAAACCGTGGCCATAAACCGGTGCCATGGGGGGACCCTCACCACTCAGGGACAGCTACAACACTGCCCTCCAGCCCCCAAAATGGACAAGGATAATTGTTTTCTTCTACTAGTGTGCTTCTCCCCACCCAGCATGAAAGGCTTGGAATTTCCTCTTCTGAATCTGCTAACAATGTCTTCTCTGTGTGTGGAGAACAGTGAAAGTAAGATGTGGGCAGACATTCTACCACCAGTGTTAAAATTTTATATTTATATTGGAAACATGGTATCACATCGGGTCACTTCTGCCAATGGTGCTATGTGAGCTAACTTAGAAAGCGTCTCCTAGAACACAAAAGGAGTTTGATAAATTTCCATAGAATAGTCTATATACCGCCAGATAAGTACCAGATGTTTATGTTTGTCCCAAAACACGTTGGACGATCTCAGCGAATGCATGTGATGCTCAGTTCCACACGTACTCACTCCCGTCGTCACACCCCCGTCACCATCACCCTTAATGTTAAACAGAAGTACATCGAACTCCGATGTGGAATCACATCCATCTTCTAATTAAAAATAAACCAGTTGGGAAATAATGATATCCTTTCAAAATAAGAAAACGGTGATTAGAGCAGAGCTCATTGGGGGTGGGGAAAGCAGGTTACTTAATTACGGTGCATCTGAATTTTTATGGAAAAAAAAGGAAGTATTGTTTAGGGTGATGAACCCTCCAAAGCGTAGAGGAGTGGCATCACATAGAACTGGGGTTGCGTCTTTGTCTCACCAGTGGCTTGTCTTGTCTTGTCTGTTAGAATGCAAGGTTGGTGAGAGCTTATCCTGATTCAAAAACTTGAGCCACCAAGACGATGGCCAGCTATTGACCAGGAAAGGTTTTTATGACTAATGGTTTTGACTTCAAAACAACCAGAGCACACACTCTTTGGAAAGCAATCCATTTTTTGACAAATCATGTCTATTGTGGTGAGGGGAACATGGTAGGCTGTTGAATGCCCATAATGCCACTCATTCATTTCCTCTTGCTTGCTTGTGCAATTCCTGCTCCTCCTTCTCCCTGGAACTTTCTTTCCCTTTGTGTCCGTGCACAAGCTCCTACTGTGTATCCTTCAATGTGCATCTTAATGTCTCCAATCCTCCATACCTCCAGTTCTCTGGTAAACTGTTTCCATCTTCTTCTGTGCTACATCATACTTTATGTATACTGCTCTGTTTCTGTCTCCAGCGCCTTCACTGCTGTATCTATCCCAACCACTTAATACAGAACTTAGCAGATAAGCAGTATTGTGTCCACTGAACGAATGTCAATCTAGTTGAGTACAATCCAATACCTAAATATTCAAAGGTAGCAGACTGACTAAATAGATTACACTACAACCAGACAATGGAATACCATGAAGCCGTTAAAAAGGGTGATGTAGAAAAATATTGTTGGCATAGAAACATAGCCATAAAACTAAACGGAAATGTAGGTTGTCAAGCATAGAGGTGATATGACTTCGTTTTTATAACAAAGCGTGCACACAAATATTTGCCTCTATTTTGCATAAGAAAAAAAAAAACTCTGGGAGGCTAGTATTGGTGGTTATTTCCTAATGGTGGTCTTACAGAGATTTAATTTTCTGCTATAATATTTACTATATTGTATGAATTTTCAGTAGCGCAAATTACTTTTCTACATAGAAAAGTAGATATTTGCCAAAAGAAATCACAAAAGTCTAAAAAGACGTAGAGGAAAAACATGGCATGAGGAATTCAGTGATGGAGACGTGAGTTATGCACTAACCATACTGGGGTAGAAGTAACTTACTTGGCCTACGAGGCCAAAAAGAGCAAAAAGTCATTTCTTGTCAAAAAAAGAGCAAAAAGTTATCTTAAGACAAAAGAACTTTACATGTCAAGACATGCAGGTAGAAAACACTTGTCTTGTCTTAGGAGCAACAGGTATTTTAGTGTGGCTGGATGGTACAGTTGGAGGGGCATAGATGCAGCAGAAAAGACTAAAAAGGTAGATTGTGGCCAATGTCATGATTAGAAGAGACAGCTACAGTGGTGAGAAAGTAAGGGAAGAAGAAAACCTTTTCTCTACCCTTTTAGGTTTTGTCACTGAGGCCTGCAAATTAAACTGAGAAAAGACAAATGAACAGGAGAAAAGACATATAAATTTTACTAATATTTTTAATTTTGTGTGCCCAGGGGCTTCACATAAAAACCCAAAGAAGCAGTTAGACTCAGGCACTTATATACCATTTTAACAAAGGGCGATAAGTTGTGGAGAAGTGACTTGACAAAAGAAAGAGGGTTTGAGGTTCTAGGGCCAATAAATTGTGGGAAAGTATTGCCGGTGAGGGTTCCATGGTGCCGAGGAAGCTGTATGTTGTTAGAGTTGTGGGTACCATCTGGTTTTCATTGCAATGGTTCAGGTCCCACCCCTAATTATTTTGTGATGTTATCACCCATCCTTCCTAAACCTAGTGGCAATAATGTTAGGAAGAAAAATGAAATGAAATTTCAAGTATCCCCATGTGGTGAATAAGAGAATCTGCAGAGAAGCACAGAAGGAAATTTTATGCAATCACAAGAGGAGGTTTCCAATGCATTTCATTGCTGTTGAGAAAAGAAAATATCTTTTCTTTTTTACGAGTGATTCACGTGTATGCTTCTGGGGCCTTCCACATCTTCCTGTGTTAGATCCTAGTTCATTCCGGTCGATTGCTCCTTTCCTCTAACATCAGCTGTTCCCTAATGCCTAGAATTCTTCTATCTGATCACCAGTTAACTTCTTTCCTACCTAGTAACTAACTCTTGCCCCCCCAAAAAGCAAAATTTTAAAAAATCAGAAAAGGATAGCCAGGGAATGAAGGAGTAGAGTTATTTCCAATCAGCCCCAAGCTGAATATACACGCTTGGGAATTTAATCATTTCCAAACTGAAGAGCCATCTGTAAGTTTGACAGGAAGAGTTTATTTAAAGAGCTCTGCTTCACGCTCCTTTGGACTTCAAGATTTTAAGGACCCTTCAGCTTGAAAGTGGATGTAGCATTGGGCATGACTTAATGGATGGTCAGTAAAGCACTAAGTGTTCTGGGAGCATTTGGAAACAGTTGAAATTGTTCTTCAGTCCAACCGTGTCTAGAGTCCCCATTAACTTTCAGATTTCAGCATTATGAAATCAGAGAGTTTTTGCAACAACTTAAAATCACCTTAAATCGCACTCTGGAATATAGTGACATGTAGGGTTGCCACACAACATAGGGAACACCCAGTTAAATTTGAATTTTAAGTAAGCAATGAATCAGTTCTGAAATTCAAATTTAAACCGATGCCTTGTATTTTTATTTACTAAATCTGACAACCATAGATATCCTCCCCTTTTTGAAACTTGTACACAAGAGCGACGGGAAGTTGAAAACATTCATACAAAGTACCATGGTTCACTTTTGAAAAAAATGCAAATTCCAGTTAAGTATAGGCAGTTGATAAAAATATGTCGGTTAAATATTTGTTTGTTAAAATTTAAAACATCTATCACTATTAGTCTAAAAATATTAATTTCTATTAAAGTCTTGTTCCCTTTTCCCTTAAATCTGGTGAAAGCATACAGAGCATAGAGTTTATGTCTCTAGGGAAATGAAATGAAGATTATTTTGCATTGAATGATACCCCCATCCTTTCCAGAAACTACTATTGTTGAGTTGTATAACTTCAAGTTGGCTTCTATGTGCTGTTCTTCCTGGATAAAACTCTTGGTTTGGTTTTGAAATGAATCAGCAACATGTTGTTTTAACTACTCCAAGGGCCTTCAGGAAAAAAGCAATTTATGAAAGACAATATGCCTTCACGAGACAGGCTGTGCTTCAAATTCTTTAAGTGGTCATAGCCTATAGGCACTGGAGGATTAATTGAAATACTGTTTTCTGAAAATTGAGTTGTCACGTAGCAACTGGAAAGCAGGAGTCAGAAGTTGGGGGAGGGGTTGGGATTTTTTTTGGTTTTGTTTTACTTTGCTTTCTTTTGCTTTTTTTGCTGTTTTCAGAGAAAATTGCCTTCTACTGCCTCTTAACAATAAATGTACTGTTGCAATATCTTGTCAGTGGTAATCAGTTGTAATATGTAATTACTTTTTTTATTATGTCCTTTAAAGCATGTCTACCATATATTTGTATTTCATTTCTTGGATATTTCTGTATAATCCTGGTCGTACAATACATAGAGGGAAACAATTTTATAGAAATAATCAAATGTATTAATAAAAGGAAGCTGAAAATATTTCTAATATATAGAAACTAGTAACGAGTTTTAAGATTATGCCTAGTTACTTGTGACGGTAATAAAGAAAGTTAAAGGAATAAATGGAAAAAAAAAAAAAAAAACTGGCCAGGCATGGTTGCTCACACCTGTAATCCCAGAACTTTGGGAGGCCGAGGTGGGAAGATTGCTTGAGGCCAGGAGTTCGAGACCAGCCTAGGCAACATAGCAAGACCCCATCTCTATTAAAAAAAAAATTTTTTTTTAAATTAGCCAGGCATGGTGGCATGCACCTGTAGTCCCAGCTACTCCAGAGGCTGAGGTGGGAGGATCACTTGAGCCCAGGAGTTGGAGGCTGCAGTGAGCTGCTGTGCCACCACACTCCAGCCTGGGTGACAGAGCAAGACTCTGTCTCTACAAAAAAAAAAAAAAAATTTAATAAAAATTTTTAAAAAACTATTTTCCTTTACTGGAAACATCTGTAAAGCATATGAAAGAAGAACATCATAGGAAGTCAGAGCTGAAAAGGGCCTTCCAAGTTATTAGTTCTGCTCCTTGATGTTATACATAAGGACGGGGAAGCCTAAAGATGGTGGCAAAGCCAGGACTAGGACGCTGAGTGCCTGATGCTCAGGTCTGCTCCTTCCCATGCACATCACAGGGCTCTGGGATGAAATCATGGACCTCCGAGGTTTGGGTCACCCTCTGGTCACCACTCTGATGTCTTCAGATGCCCTACCTGCAGGGGTATGAGATAGGCTGGTGAGAGAAGGCGAGGCGGTCGTGTTGAGGGGCTTCTCCATTGGAAACTTAACGGGGAAAGGCTTGCAAGCCCTAGCAACTGTTGCCGGAGGCATCAGTCCTTCCCAGACCATGCCTTGGAGTCCACCTGCCTCTCAAGCTGAGCAGTAAGGCCGGGGGAAGATGTGGGGAAGGAGGAAATGTACAGATGCAACTGTACTCTTGCTTTCTACTCCATTCCAGATTATAAATCTATGGCCCAGTCCCCAAACCACAACACTCCTAGCGCTTTCAAGTCAGTATTGTTTCATTGACTGGGCACCTAAAATCCCAGCATTTTGGGAGGCTGAGGCAAGAAGATCGCTTGAGGCCAGGAGTTCAAGTCCAGCCTGAGCAACATAGTGAGATCCCCATGTCTCAAAAAAAAAAAAAAATGAAAGTATTGTTTCAGTCTGCAATTTATTTGGAAGGAGGTAGGGTGCTGAAGAGTGACTGAAAAATAGGGTCATGTTAGACGTGAATTTAGTCCAGGCCTCTCCAATATCCCATGTGTTGAGTGTATCTTGTTTGCCTTAATTTTCTCTTTGTAAAATGACATATATTAATGTGCCATTTGGACAGTATGTTTAATCTCTTAGAATATATAATGACATGATTTTGAACCCATTTTTCTACTTGCACCAGGGCCCAAGCAATCTGGATTGCAACAATGAGCATGGCATCTTCCTGGGCTTTGTCCTCACAATAGGCGCCAACCTAGGGCAATGCTGTCTTACCCTGGCTTGGCCTTTCTTTGGAAGGAATGGAATGGGGAGGCAGGGGCTGCTGACACCAGATGGAATTAGGCCCTGTTGATCCCAGGTGGATGAAAACTACAGCCTGGAGCCCACAGGAAAAGATGCTTCAGGCTACGGTGGTGCTGGGATGGCCGACTGACCACACTGGTGATTGTCTTGCAGGTGGACTTGGGCCTCCTGCGTTTCGTCACTGCCGTGGGGACACAGGGTGCCATTTCAAAGGAAACCAAGAGGAAATACTACGTCAAGACTTACAGAATAGAAATTAGCTCCAATGGGGAAGACTGGATCACCATAAAAGAAGGAAATAAACCTGTTGTAAGTCTGGCTGCCACCCCTCCCCCGATGCAGTCTTTTCAATGAATGATCAGTTTTTACCTGTGTGTGTGGGAGCGGGAACTTTCTGTCTGGCCTGGTTTATTTTTGAATTGATTTAAAATGAAAAGCGCAATTAGAGGTTTAAATCTGACCAAGGGCTCTCATGTTCCCAGACCCAGAAGCCAAGAGGAAATTATACGGATGTTTCCAAGAAAAAGTCAATACCAGCCAAATTAAGTGTCACACTCAAGAATCACTTTGAGCCTCCCACGGGGACACGGTTTATGCATAGGATAAACTCCGTCCTCTTAGAACCTTAGGAATTTGAGGTTTTGTTTTTGTTTTTTTTTTCCCCGACATTTCTTCGTTCCCTTTCATAGATTCTTTCTCTTTGTACTGGGCTGGTTTTAGAAAACATCTTTTCATGTACTCTCTGCAGCTCACAAACTAATTTACAAGTGTATTCGGCCGCTTCTTGTAAGAACGGGAGAGAACGAAAGGTACTTTGCTGTGTTCCCTCAGATCACACGAATAACACGCTACCTCCTTTCTGCTTTCAACCAAGGGGGTGGCACAGGCCATGCCGTGTCCCTGGGCGCTTGGCCCCGAATCATTTGGAACTGAGATGTTTTTCTCAGCCAGCCTGTTTATTTGAAGTTACACTTGCTCTGATTTACTAATCAAAAGATTTCTGAGAATTCATACTCACTGTCTCCTAAAAATTCAAAGCTTGCCCTGAAGGCTGAGTAACACACAGGCAATCGGTGAGGTTAGTAGCAAAGATCTAGGTAACTCCCAACGATGGAATTGGGAAGAGGCCAATTAACATGTCCTTGTCTCTATTTGGGGCATCCGCGTACTTGATTTTCTCCTTTTGGGTCTGGGACTGAGAAAAGCCTCCTAGGTGTGAAGTGAGAGAAGAGCCATTAATTCCCTTTGATTAGCCGAAAACCCCCACTCTCGTTTAGGGCAGGCAAGGTGGACGCAGATACAGGTAGACAGCTGCTCTGTGGGAGGAAATGTCTGTGAACAAAACAGGCAAGTTCAAGGCCACTGTCTGGCCCTGGAGGACATGAAACCAATTCTCCATCTGGGAAAGAAAAACCCTTAGTAGTCAACGCTTATGAAGATGAAGCAAGTAAATTTTGACCCCGAGCTTCCTGGTTTATCTTTGTTTGGGAGTAGATTTTTGAAGGCATGCTTTAGTTTCAAACAAACAAAAAACCACTCATGCTAAGGATGCACCTAAAAACAAACGAACCCAGAGAGAGTGGGGAGAACGGACCCTGGACCTGGGTGGCCACTGTGTGCTGGTTGCTGGCATGGCCCAGCAAGGCTGTCAGGGCTCACTCGGGTTCCTGGGGGTATCTGCCAATGCACACAGCCCGCCCGGGAACTCCCTGGCACACAGAAGGGCTTGCAGGGCGGGAGGCAGAAAGAACAGGGAAGGCTTCAGCGGAGATAAAGACTTGGCCTCTGTGTGAGCCCTTTCATTGAATCTAAACGAAATCAAAACATCCCACAGGAGTCTAGTCGCTGGTGCCCACCCTGCCTGTCTCTGTACTTTGGGGTTTAGCCACTTCCCTCTATCTTACTTTCTCCAGGCAGGGTTGGCCAGGCCTCAGCCAGAGCAGCTTCTGACCAATAACTCCTGCACCCTCTTTATGTTGCAGAGAACGCGTGCATTCACATGGTTCTCAGCAAGCATAAAACCCCCTCCCTGGGGGCCAAATGCACACACCCCCGACCTGCGTCAGAGCACACAGCACCCCTCACAGACCTCGGGTCCCCCTCAGACATGGACTTGACCCCATAAGGAGAGCGCCATCACCAGGGGCTCTACTCCTCTGGCAGGTCCCCGTTATTCTTTGTCACACAGAAATGCTCCCACACAGATTGTTTCCCAGAGAGAGATGCCGACGCAGGACAGAAATGGAAAGGCCATCACAGGAGAGGATATATTAGGATATTAAATCGTCTCCAGAGAGGGATCCGGCTAACAACCGACTTGGTAAAGCATTTGACCACCTTCAGCTGTTGAGGCCCCTTAAACTACATGAAATAAAAACACCAGCCTGACTTTTTACAAGCTCTTTCTCCCAGGGGGAAGAGAAAGCCTTGGGAAACCATAAGCCTCCCATCGTGTACTTACCTGGAAAGGTGGGGAGGAACCTCCGCACCTCTGGTGTGCCTAGGAATGCTCTAGTTGTGCCACCTAAGAGGAGGAGGAGGGGGAGGAGTGTGCCCTGGCTATGCAGAGCCGCAGAGTGCTAGATGCGTAAGTCACAGAACTGAGAAATGTCGCTGCCCCAACGGCTGCTCCCAATCCAGGGCTGAAGTGAAATCCAGGCGTGGGGAGGCCAGAGTGTTCTGTGACAGCCAACAGTCTCCATGCCCCCGAGGTCTTACTGGCGCACACTCCTGCAGCCCCTACTCAGGCAGTGGGTAATTGTGGGAAACGGATTCGTGCCTGGCCCTCGTTACCTTTGCAGTCACAGCCTTATCTTTCCTGGAATAAAATGGCTCCTTTTAAAACCAGAAGCAGAAGCCCTGCTTTTCACTTAAAAATCACTTATAACTCAGTTTTGACTTTGACCATTAAAACATAATTTTACCAATAACCAAAAAAGGAGTAAAGTCATGAATTAATGTCAGGGATAAGATCTTCCATCAGGGAACAGAGTCAAAGGGAGAAAGCTGTCTGACCTAGCGCTATGGCTGGGAACAGAACCTAGAATTTTAAAAAGCCAGACCCTACGCTGAACTCAAAAAGCATTCCTTCTGAGGGTTCTTGGGAAAGTAAAATAGTGCGTGTTCCCATGACATGTCCACAGTATTCTGTAGGTCTTCTGATAAAGTTAAGAATTTCCCACTTTTTTAGCTAATGGCATGTATCCTTTAATAAATGTTATCCCTACAATAGGGCTTTTAGAGAATCTGGCCTCAGAAAATCGAATAGATGGTTAGGACGACATTCTATATTAGACGTGACTCTTCTTGATGGCCATGATTTGATAAAATAACATGTCGAGTTATTCATGTCCCTCCCCCCCCAGCCTTGGTAGACAATGCTGAAATTGTAAATAATTTTTGCAAGCAGCGGTGAAAACATGTGTTTGGATTTGTTTTATATCCAAAAAGTCTGCTAATAAAAGGCCATTTCTTTTTCCATGTAGGTCTTTCAGGGAAACACCAACCCCACAGATGTTGTGTATGGAATTTTCCCCAAACCACTGATAACTCGATTTGTCCGAATCAAACCTATGACTTGGGAGACTGGCATATCAATGAGATTTGAAGTGTATGGTTGCAAGATAACAGGTGAGCTCCAGCTTGAAGATTTTCCTGTTTTGATTTGCCTAAATGCAGGGAGACTAATTTTGTATAAATGTGGTCATTTTTGTTCAATAATTAAGAGCATATGCTTTGGATTTTGGCAAATTGGAGTTCAAATTCTACCTTACTATTCACTGGCCTATTTTTTTTTTGGACAACATACTTCTCTTTCAAAGCCTTCTTTATCTCACCTGGAAAATAGTAAAACTGTACACTGCACAGGCTAGTTGTATTTAATAGCAATGCACAGGATTAATGGACATACAGCATTTAGCACAGGCTGGCATGTGGCAGGGATGTGTTTAGTGGCACCTTTTCCTCTAGACTGTAAACTCCTTGAAGTCAAGCACCATGCCTTTCCTCTCTGCTCCCTGGGTGCAGGGCACGATGATACTTAGTAGATTGAAAATAAATAACTGTTGCATGAAATGTTCTCCACTGGCTTCATCTTTTTAATTTTGAAGCATAGAAGCGTCCTCATCTGATATAGTTAAGAGGAAGTTTAGCTTATAACACTTTCCCCTTTTACTCACTAACTACCCTGACAACTTTCCCTTAGGTTTTGTCTTTAGCTATGTTTATTTTTTGTTGAATGAAATGTACCAAAATTAGAAATCAACTCACAAATGTTTCTCGTTTTTTATTTTGTTTCTTCAAACATCAACAGGACTTTAAAAGTCTCTGATAAATGCTGAATACGTAAATGGATTATACGCATTTGAAAGATGAAGAAGGTTGAGATACTGAGGGATTAAGTGACTAAAAACATAGGCCAGGTCAGGAAAGAGCTGGAACTAAAAGAATGATCCTAACTGTTACTCTTACTGTGTTTCTATGGCAATCAGTGCTACTGTTACTTGTCCACTGATTTTCTTGTATGACTGTTTTTGAATTCTGCAGAACATAGCAGTCATGCTAGAATTCCTTTCTGATTAAGTCAATGCATTACAAAGCTGTCATTACAAAAGCAACCACCAGAAAACTAGTGCAATGTAATCTTCGTCGTAAGTGTAAAAGTTTAAAGACAGAATCCATAGACTGATTCACTAAAAAGTAATTAAAAGTGAACAACTTCTAAAAATCAGTGACCTACCTTTGAATAGCATGTTAGTATATATCATTAGGGTATTTAATTTTTCATTCCATTTTTATGTTTATACTCTTTAGTATAATTATTTTTAGAGGAGAAAAATACTAATTGCAAACATCAACTGGACTTTAAAATCTCTGATAAATGGTGAAGGGGAAATAAATCACCTTGGCAATTTTCCATGAAATTACAAGCAATTTGGAGAAGAGCTTAATGAAAAGGGAAAACTACACTTGTTTACAGTAGAGGCTGTCTTGGAAAGTAAAAGCTGACATTTGAATTTTTTTTTACCTAAATTTTATTTATTTCCATCCCAGAGACAGACTCTTTTATTGTTTTGGGATCTAAGACTCAGAGTGTTCAAGGTCTTGGAAGCAGAAACAGGGTGGGGAGGGTTTTGGAGTAGAAAGAACAATGAAAGTTAGATATAACCTAACCTTGGCTTTATTTTTGATCAGCAGTTAAATTACAGAAAGTTCTAGGTCATTTTCAGAGCATTACAAATTTGAGAGGCTACCCATAAATTCATAGGACAAGGCCACTTGGGGTCTGGGTGGAAAGTTCTGGCCTTATCTCATGCCACTATATCAGAAAGAAATGAGGTAAACTTCACAAAGACTCCAAACATGTTAGTCTGAACTTTGAATTTCCAGGCTCTTGAGTATTTATGGAACATCACTTGAGTTGAATAAAATACTCATTGAAACCCAAACTGTCCTTTTTCATTTTCACGAGGGTTTCCCTGAGAGAAAATTCTAGGAATGCGAGCAAAGAAGGCAAATAATTTGTTGGATTTTTTTTTTTAATGGTTAAATGACCTAGCTATTTAAACACAGATGTCTCAAATAGCATATTCTAATGTTTTCATACACAGTCTATTTGATAATTATTTTAAGTGGCTAATTATTTTTCAAAGAAGTTACTGCTTTTAGGCTCAGAGTGCTAATCTTTTAACCATGACATCTACTATACTTACGTTCTCTCTAGCAAAATGGCTCTAATCTCCAAATAATTGATCTAGGCAGGTTTTTGGAGAGGCCAACGTGTTGCAATGACAGTTACATGGACAGAAGATACGCAGACTTATCCGGGCCTGGCTGTAGATTGTCCACTTAGTGAATGTTTGACATGAGAAAGACATTTAATCTCTCTGATCTCCATTTCCTTGTCTGTAAGACTCACTCAATGCAGCTGTAATGAAAGAATATTCGTAGCATACCTGGTTTAGAGTAAGTGCTCACTGAATGGTACCCAGCAAATTAAAGCAGTGCATGTTATCCAATAAATTGAACCTGCAAAACGCCCTGTGAACAGAGCCTCTAATAAGACAGTGACATCAGTGTTTTCTTCTTGGTTACCAGGAGCAGATAATTTTCTTCTTTTTGAGGTCATGGTCCCGTCAGATTGAAGATTAATGAAAGAACAAGAGGGTTGCAGTATTCCTGCAGGTCCATGAGAGCAGGGGCCCTCTTGGCCTTGTTTTCTGTTGTGTTTTGTATGCCTGGAGCACAACCAGCGCTCCGTGGTTATTTTGGAATTAATGAATTGCAGTTCTGTCCATGCCTCTGACAAACAAGTGGCTGGACCTCAAATAATTGACACCCTCTCCTGAGAAGCAGTCAAGTTCTAACTCAATCTAGATTTCAAAAAAACCCTGCCAAACTCAAAGCTACCATGTGAACACATCACTTGACTTCCAAAGCCACGAGAGCCTCACATTTTTTTAACCTGATTTTTGTCTTCAGAAATTATTTTTTCCTGAATCAAGGACCAGAGACAAAACAAGAAATTGTTTTTTTAGAATTATAGTAATCCTGGAAAATTCAGAGTTAGATGATGGTTGTCACCCTAACAGAGATGTAAAGAAAACAAGATTGGAGCAGACCATCCTGCTTTGTAGGTGATTCAGAAAGGAACATTTTCATCATTTTGGCAAAGATGGAAATGGGTGAAAATCATGTTGGAGGGTTACTGTTTAATGTATAAGAACATGCTACAGACTCTGCTAACTTGTGTTTGTTAACCAGAAGTCTATTACCTGGTGCCCAGGTTCCTGTGTTCCCAAGTCAATCGGAATATTCCCAATGGTGATCTCAGGCACCGTAATATCCAGAGGTACTTTCTGAGTCATCAAGGGAAGATTAAATTATTCTCATTCAGGGTCTCCCATCAAATGCACTTACCACTTTCCATTCTTTGAAAGTTGGTTAGCTGGATATTTGGTTTATTGGTGTATGTCTGTTTTTCCACTGAAGTTGAGTACAGAGATTTCACTATAAAATAATATCGTTGAAAATAACCACCTCAGTCTCCCATTACAGAACTCATTTCTCCCTCCCATCCAGGATTGGTTTTAAGCTTTCCAGACAAGGTTGCCTAATAAATCACAGAATGTCCAGTCACATTTAATGCAGACAAACAACAAATTTTTTTTTTAGTATAAGTATGTCCCAACTATTGCATGAGACATACTTATACTAAAAAAGTTATTCCTTGTTCCTCTGAAATTCTAATTTAACTGAGCATCCTGTCTCTTGTTCTGTTGTTTGCTTGTTTGCTAAGTCTGGCAACACTATTTCCAGGGGGTTTGATATGTAGCCAGGCTAAATCACATCTGAGGAAGCCTAATATATCACAGAAGAATAGAGTTGGAAATGAGCATCTCGTTCAAACCTTGAATTAATTGTTAGTATAATGTTTCTTCTCATCATTGTTAAAAAGGGGTGACATGGTTTTCAATAAAAGGCCAATCAAGGGGCCTCTTTATTGGTTTCCTTTTCACATCAGGCAGACAGACGGAAGGGATGTAGTCTACCTGCACCATGGGTCTGTTGGCTGAATGGGAGGTGGGCACCCCTGGGTTTGTGGGTCTGTAAACTGTGACCCACCAGCTCTGCACTAGGGAAAGGGCATTAATCCGGTGACGGTTCTGCTCTCCTTAAAATATTCAAGTTAATGATATTTTCTCCCACATGGTGACATCTGGTCCCCATTACCAGCTACACATTGCCTTTATAAAAGCTGGTTTTGAATCAGGCAGGTATGACCACAGTGGCCAAAACGTGGGACTTCTATTTTTAACATTACGGTTTCCTAGTCCCTCAGTAAAATCGTTTTCGTAAATCTTTTTTTTTTAATTCCCATGGAGTTTATTCTTGGTTTCCAGATCCCAGCCCAGAGCAAATGCTGTGGCTGAATTACAGGAAAGGGCACTCCAGAAAGCGACAGCTGCCTTTTATTGTGTTAATAAGTTGATTCATTCAGCAAATATTTGTGGAGCAAATACTGTGTATAGAACAGAGCATAACGCGTTGTAGAAAAGAGAAAAATATGACTTGGTTCATGTCCTCAAAGAAGCGAAAATCTTGGGAGGCAAAGAGCAGCAACTCACAGAACTACACATAAGCAGCGGGTGAGAAATGCAGGCAAAGCGCTGGGAAGAGTCCCGGAAAAGGGAAACCGTGTCCACTTGCAGAGATTGGAAAAACCGAATGAATGACCTGGCATCTGAGTATAGGTCAAGATTTTAAACAGTTCAGAGAGAGGAAAGGGCAGACGATGAGGAATGCCCCGTGAGAGGAACAGAAGGAAAGCCTCCGCAGCCCCAGAGGCGAGGAAGTGTCTCATCTTAGTTGGCTTTAGCAAAAGGGCCGAATGCGGAGAGGCTTCGTAAAGACATGACACGGAAGGCCTTGCAGGCCTGGTTGAAAAACACACGTGCAATTCCTAGGCAAGTAATGACATGAGGCCAGGTGCGGTGGCTCACGCCTGTAACCTTAGCACTCTGGGAGGCTGAGGCAGGAGGATTGCTTGAGGTCAGGAGTTCAAGACCAGCAAGAGCGAGACCCCGTCTCTACTAAAAATAGAAAAAATTAGCCAGGCGTGGTGGCACACACCTGTAGTCCCAGCTACTCGGGAGGCTGAGGCAGGAGGATCGTTTGACCCCAGGAGTTTGAGGTTGCCGTGAACTATCATTGTACCATTGCACTCCAGCCTGGGTGACAGGGGGAGACCTGGTCTGAAAATAAAAAAAATAAATAAATACAATACAGGGTTCAGTAAAGGGATTCAGTGTCAAGGGGAAAGAACTGCCTTAGTCTGGATGTGGTATATTTGCAATGACAATGCGACATTCATGTGGAAAGTCCCCAGTGCAACTAGAAGTCGGGGTGGGAGGGAGGACAGCTGGGGAGAAGATGGGCATTGTCCTTCCACACCCATCCAGACGCCACCTCCCCTGGGGCTTCCCCTCTTGCCTTTCCAGGCTGAGTCACACACTTTGTTTCCTTCTACCTCCATATCACCATCTTTTTACCTTTGTTTCAGCAACTTTCTTGCTGTTGGATTTATTTTGTTTTACATATCTCCAACCGATCATAAACTGTGGTTTGGGGCAGGGCCTGTACTTGAGCTGGGGATGACTTCCGGTTACCAAAGAGACTGGAACATCCATAGTTTGACACTGAGCTTGGAAGACGTCAAAAGGGGAGAAGTTTATGCTCTCACTGAAAATATTCTCTACTGGGATGGAAGCGTAGGGAGGGGAGTTCTGAAAGAGCAGGAGGAAGGCTTGGGGAAGGGAAGCTTGCAGTTTACCATAAAAGAATCCAGAAATTGAAAATGTTATATGAATGGGTATAAAATCATGTCTTTATCCAATATGTTGTATTTTCTTTCTAAGCACGGAGTCTCCCAGAAAATCATTTTACATTATCCATCTCATTCCACCTCCTAGATTATCCTTGCTCTGGAATGCTGGGCATGGTGTCTGGACTTATTTCTGACTCCCAGATTACAGCATCAAACCAAGCGGACAGAAACTGGATGCCTGAAAACATCCGCCTGGTGACCAGTCGCTCGGGCTGGGCCCTGCCGCCCACACCTCATCCCTACGTCAACGAGTGGCTCCAGGTGGACCTGGGGGAGGAGAGGATCGTGCGCGGCATCATCATTCAGGGCGGGAAGCACCGAGAGAACAAGGTGTTCATGAGGAAGTTCAAGGTCGGGTACAGCAACAACGGCTCGGACTGGAAGATGATCATGGACGACAGCAAGCGCAAGGCGAAGGTAAGAGCTCCGGACCGTGAGGAAGTTGGTCCCGACATCCTTGACTTCAGGCATTTTCCTAGGAAGTGCGACTTCCTGTTTCCTTCCAGCCATGAGATCAGAGGAGGTGTGTGATGGTGTCGGTAAGACCCCCGATTCCAGGGATGACAGGAACATGGTGCGGAAAGTGATGTCCGAGATAACGTGCAAAAGAATCGCTTTGCTGGTCCCCTTTCCCTCCATGTGGGGAAGGACAGACAGCCCCACACGCAGACGGGGGTCTCCCTTACCCTCTTCTCACCCAACCCTAGTTTAATTGTTTTTCTTTTGGAGACAGGGTCTTGCTCTGTGGCCCAGGCTGGAGTGCACTGGTGCAATCATAGCTCACTGCAACCTTGAACTCCTGGGCTCAAGCAATCCTCCTGCCTCACCCTCCCGTAAGTGTGTGCCACCACACCTAGCTAATTTTTTGAATTTTTTGTAGAAACAGTGTCTCATTATGTTGCCCAGGCTGGTCTCGAACTCCTGGCCTCAAGCTATCCTCCCCCACTCGGCCTCCCAGAGTACTGGGATTACAGGTGTGCGTCACCATACCCAGCATGTTTTAAAATTTTTAATTGTGATAAAATACACACAACATAAAATTTGCCATCTTAACCTTTTCAACTTACAGTTCAGTTCTGTTAAATATGTTCATATTGCTGTGCAACTAATGTCCCAAACCTTCTCCTCTTGCAAAACTGAAACTTTATACCCAGTAAGCAACAGCTCCACCCACCGCCGCCCAGCCTCTGGTGACCACCCTTCTACTTTCTGTTTCTATGGATTCCACTACTCTAGGAGCCTCATATGGTGTTTGTCCTTTTGTGAATGGCTTCTGTTTCTTTGCATAATGTCTTCAAGGACCATCCATGTTGTAGCATGTGTCAGAATTTCCATGCTTTTTAAGGCCAGATAATATTCCATTGTTTGCACAAACCACATTTTGTTTATTCACTCCTCCATTGACGGACACTTGGGTTGCTTCCACCTTTTAGCTATTGTGAATATTGCTTACGTATATTTTGTATGCATTGAAGCCTTTTAAAATGCAGTTGATCTCTTGATTATCCAGTGAAAAAAATGAAAAGAGAATTTCAATATAAAAATATTCCAACATTCATCGAAATATATGGTATAATTGTTTTTAACCAATCAGATCTACCTTAATAATTATGTTTTACTTAGGCTGATGGGGAAAATCATTTGCATTTCCTGAGCACACAACACCAACTTGGAAAGGATGTGCAGGAATATACTGGGTGGCCTGGACGCCAGTTTAGGATTCCAGTAAGGAACAACCCACCCACAGTCCGCAGTCTAGTTCTGTCGGCAGCATGGGAATTATATTGGGCTGAGGATACTCCTCACACCAACATAATTGGCCTTTTGGTCTTGGCCTTTCCATCCCTGCTTTGCCCTGGACATACTCCTCTTGTGAAAAAAGAGGATTTTTAGCTCACTGGAGAGCATATTAATTATCCTCACTCCCACTCTAAGCAGGTGTGGGAATATGGCTGAATATAGTGACTCAGGCCAGCCAGAGGCGTTGCAGGCAGGAAACAAGCTGTGGTGCCGCCAGCTCCTACTCCCTCCAGATGTGGGGCTCTGAGGGGATCGCCCTGTCCCCCATGGGCTGTGGGTCAGCCCCAAAGCAGCCGACCACTGACGAGGCCAGCGCTGTCGGAAACCTACAGATCTCTCCCCACGCCTCCCCTCCTTCACTTGTGGTTTCTAAAACATTTTCCGTGTTGTATTTATACGTGCAGCTACCTTCTTTTCCGTGTCCATGTCGTTGTCCCCTTCTACATCTGTCCCTCTTGTTTGGGGGAAAGAAAAAGTAAACATCAGCAACGGGAGTTCCCTCATGAGCCGATCTTTTCTAGGGAGCGGTGAGTGTCACAGTGACTGCATCAGAATACAGTGTGAATATGCTGCAGATCAACAACTTCCTGCTGCTGCCGATGGCAGCGTGTGCTGGTGTGACATGTTCTGCAACACCAGGGTTCCGAGAGGGAAAGAAAACAAATCACCATATGCTTTTGATAGGGTGCGTCATATGTTTCCCTGTCTCTGTTGTCTGATCCACGCGTCTGCGATCCGGTCTGAAGCCATCAGTCTATTGTAGTAAATCAAGTAAGGCATTCCACGGGAAGCCTACACACATTTTTCACTTTTAACGGAATACTCAATTCAAGATTCGTTGGATGTGTTAGGGTTTATGCCTAAAATAGGGTCCTATCCATCATTATCATCCTCCTGTGATATTGAAAACCATAAAAGCTTCTAAATTGTTTATATAGAGCCTCATCTGTGATCCTTAACACACCCTTCCACTGAAATAAAATCTCTAAGATGAAAAAA
Organism: Eulemur rufifrons; assembly: GCF_041146395.1. Lineage (NCBI taxonomy): Eukaryota > Metazoa > Chordata > Mammalia > Primates > Lemuridae > Eulemur > Eulemur rufifrons. The sequence continues at coordinate 5,781,593 of NC_091007.1, read as the reverse complement.
GAAACAGGTGAAACTTTTCATTTTAGAGCAGCGCATATTATTTAATTATATAAAGATATTTAAAACACACTATATTTAATTTTACAGATGAAGGTGACCTGTTTAGGATGCCAAGTACCTTTTAATGCAAAATGAATACTCGGTTTCCCCTGTACCTACTCCCTGTCCCTAAATAGTGTGTGATGGACAAGCTATATCAGAGTCTTTTAACTAGGCTATGCAGGCACAGATAGAAAATCCAAACACTCAAAAGCTCTCATCGTCTAAAACATAATTAGCAGCAGAACACAAAGAGAATTCAAAAGCAAGTTTACGCTGTCAAAGTTAGCTTAGTTCCATATGGGTTTTCATTGCTAATATTCTTCCCAGCTACCACTGACAGCTTTTATAATGTATTTACATTGCATTAATTCTTTGATCAAGTTAAAATTAAGAGATGAGCCTGGGATGCCATAGATAGAAATGCTTTTTTGCTATGATCTTTGGAGCTATGTTAAATAGACAGAACTTGCATGTGTAGTAATGGTATTTTCGTTATAATTAGTATCTTACTGACAACAACTTAATTGGGCCTAACAATAATACATGTCAAATTCTCAATTACTGACAGCAATTGCAGTTCTAGCAAGAGTGCAGAACCCCAATAGTGAATTTACTCTTGATAAAAAAAAAAAAATAGAAGGAAACTTTGATTGGAAGAGGCAGGTCTATGTTAGCAATGCAGTTTTAAATTCCTAGAGGCTTTTCTGAGTTGGAAAAGGCCAATTAATTTCCTTCTAGAACTCAGAAACCTCCCCAGTTCTGTTACAGCCTAACCCAATCTGTCTGTCTTCCCTCACATGCTTCCATTATCTTGTCACGACATTTCCACCACTGAATGAGCCCATTTTCAACTGGTTTATGATGTCTCAACACAGCCACTGGGCATAGTTCTCACTCCTGACTAGCATGGCCTAGGGAGGGCCAACCACCCCATCTGATCTACCAGGTCTAGTAGCCCAATTTGCATCAGATTAAAGACAAATTAATGAAACTAAACGTGTGGCTTTGGGCATAGGTGTTTCTTGGATCATGGTGTTTTCACCTGTAAGAAAGAGGAGACTAAACTAGATGATTTATAAGGGCAGAGGCATCAGCATGGTGTGGTTAAGGGCACCAGTTAAAATTGCCTAGGTTTGCCAAGCACAGGGACTCAAGCCTATAATCCCAGCACTTTGGGAGGCCAAGGCAGGAGTTTGAGACCAGCCTGGGCAACATAGTGAGACACCGCCCCCACCCTCCCTGTCTCCACAAAAAATTTTAAAAGGGTGGGTACAGTGGCTGACGCCTATAATCCTAGCACTCTGGGAGGCTGAGCTGGCTGGATTGTTTGAGCTCAGGAGTTCGAGACCAGCCTGAATAAGAGCAAGACCCCATCTCTACAAAAAAAAAAAATAGAAATTAGCTGGACATCTAAAAATATATATAGAAGAAATTAGCCAGGCATGGTGGCACATACCTGTAGTCCCAGCTACTCGGGAGGCAGAGGCAGAAGGATTGCTTGAGCCTGGAAATTTGAGGTTGCTGTGAGCTACGCTGAAGCCACGTCACTCTAGCCCAGGCAACAGAGTGAGACTCTGTCTCAAAAAAATAATAATAATTATATATATATATATATGTATTTTAAGCACTTAGAACAATGCCTTATACCAATAAATATCATACAATATTTGATATATATTAAAAAAAGGACATTCCCAGTGATAAAACTATCTTATTTTTCTAATCCCCCTCCCCTTCTCCCCTACTGCATGGGATTAAGAATAGTGTTGGAGTGGGGGATGGTGGCACATGCCTGTAATCCCAGCTACTCGGGAGGCTGAGGCTGGAGGATCCCTTGAGCATAGGAGTTCGAGACCAGCCTTGGTGATACAGAGAGACCCCATCTCAAAAAAAAAAAAAAAAAAAGGAAAGAAAGAAAAAATAAACTGTGGTTAAAAAAATTAAAAGATAGTTTTTTTAAAAAAAGAATGGTATTGGGAAAAGAGGATATAGTGAGGCTTATCCATTTCTTGGAAAAGAAAACGGGCCTAGTCATTGCTGCATTTTCTTATGATTCCACTCAAGGTTGTTGACCTTCCTGTCATGGACAAAGGGAAATAATATCATCCAACAGCAGACAGGCAGTGGGTGGCCTGGGCTCCTAAAAAGTGTCACAGTGACTTCAAGCTGGACGTGCTTCAAAAGAGGTGCCCACTCATCGCACAATTCAACCAGGAATCAGAACATTGCTGTCTGGACCCTTGGTACTTTCCTGACATGAGAAGGTCTTTTATCTACAAATGACTCCGACTGGTGATACTTCTTAAGTAAACAGAAATTTCGATCGTTTGGAATAAGCCAAGTTCTTGAATAAACAGCCTTTGCGCTACATTAAATTTACCATCTCCTACTTCAGATGTTTCTTTTCTTTCTTTCTTTTTTTTTTTTTTTTGAGACAGAGTCTCACTCTGTTGCCCAGGCTAGAGTGAGTACCGTGGCGTCAGCCTAGCTCACAGCAACCTCAAACTCCTGGGCTCAAGCGATCCTCCTGCCTCAGCCTCCCAAGTAGCTGGGACTACAGGCATGTGCCACCATGCCTGGCTAATTTTTTTCTATATATATAATTTTAGCTGTCCAGATCATTTCTTTCTATTTTTTGTAGAGATGGGGTCTCGCTCTTGCTCAGGCTGGTCTCGAACTCCTGACCTTGAGCGATCCGCCCACCTCGGCCTCCCAGAGTGCTAGGATTACAGGCGGGAGCCACCCCGCCCGGCCAGATGTTTCTTAATAATTTCTCCCTCTTCTAGAGGGCCAAGTTGTAGCAAAACTAGGACCTTCTCATTTAAGAGAATGTCACAGGAATATGTATCGAAAATGGAGTGTCTATTAGAAGCCCTGAAAAATGGCAAGTTCTCTTCCTCCACCTCAAGGAAGTGATAAAGGTGTGGCTTCTCCAAGGGGTATCAGCCTTTCATTTAAAAACGTGTCTCGTTAAATCCTCGGCTCCCGGTAGAGCCTCAGTGTATGTTCGGAACTTTCTTAGAAATGATATCCGTCACTTGGTAGAGAGGGTTTAATTGGTTTTTCTTTCTCATTGATGAACATGATGTCAGCCATTGTTTCTCTGCCCCACTCAGGGTCCTGAAGGAGGGAAGAAACAACTGCCAAACGGGAGGTCTTCTCTTTTTTTTTTTTTCCGTCTTAATGACCTGTGTTTTTCATGCTTCACAGTCTTTCGAGGGCAACAACAACTACGACACACCTGAGCTGCGGACTTTTCCAGCTCTTTCCACACGATTCATCAGAATCTACCCCGAGAGAGCGACTCACGGCGGGTTAGGGCTGAGAATGGAGCTGCTCGGCTGTGAAGTGGAAGGTAATTACCATTTCCAGAGTCGCTTCTCGTTCCCTACTTGTGTTTTTATTTCCTTTTTCATGCATTTATGCCCCTGATGGTGCTGTCGAAAATTGCCACCCTTTCCCCCGCCACCCACGTGATCCTGCATCTCTCAGCCTGCCCGGCAGGGCGACTCAACACTCTGACACAGGCAAGGCAGCACCTTCGGGTGCTACTTTTGTCTTGGTTGGTTGTATGACTGTCCTCAGATTCTATGGGGTTGTCTCTCTCAACTTTTTTTTTTTAAATAATTTATTAAGGTAAAATTCATAGAACAAAAAATTCACCATCTTAACTTAGTAGCGTTTAGTACCTTCACAATTTAGTTGTACAACCACCACCTCTATCTAGTTCCAAAACATTTCCATTGCTCCAAAGTCAAACCCCGTACCCACTAAGCAGCTAACCCGCTTGCTCCTCCCCCGACTCCTGGCAACCACTGATGCCTTTGCCTTTTTAAATATTGTGTAGAGGTGTGTGTGTCTGATCCAGTTTCTGTGATGACAGTGTTGACTCTCATCACACAGTGGCAGGGAGCAGCATTTGACAGACTAAGACATCGAGACACATCATCTTGGATGAATTTCTTAGGCTGCTGCAGAGAAACAGGACTTTGCATGAGACAATGTATATGAAAATACAGTAAAGTCTGTTTGGGGATGTTACCGCATACACTTAGGTTATTCTATGAAGGTTGCATCAAGTACAAATTCAGTTCACACATTGACCTCAGGGCTGCACTCTCTTTTAACATGTAATGAATGAGATTAATGTTCTGAGTTTGTTATTGTACGATTTAATATCTTTGTGCGCTAGAATCTGCCTGAGATTTGGGCATACATGAGTTACCTACACCAGCTTTCTATGTCCATAGAGGTCCTTCTCCAGCCTGGCTCAAAGGATGACTGTTGTGGACCTCCAGATGTTAATCCTTTGAGCATCGATGCTCATGGTAGTTATGAAGAATGCTTTTTCCTATCTCCTCCTTGTGGTTTTAAAATTATTTGTGTTTTGAGCTGCCCAAATGTAATTACATTCGTGAACACATTAAATACCATAAAACTTTTCTTATTATGCACTACAAACTTTCAGCTATCAATCACCATACTACTGAATAATTCATCGCTACTTTTCAATGTGTTTATTTAAAAGCAAGCCATTAGCTCCCATTCTTTACTGTGTGGTTGTTTTCATATCTGTAGTCACATCCTGGACTTCTAAATCATCCCCTCTCTATCAGCACACACCAGGAATGACCCTGTGCCAGGGCTGTGACAGAGATGCCCAGAAAGTGAGGGACGGGCAGACGGCACTAAGTACAGATGCCTTCGTTCGGTTTCCTGGGAAGTGTGGTCATCTGGAAAAGGAAGTGTGCCGCTACGACGCAGGTCTTTGCCTGGGTTCTGGAAAGCAGCGCTGATTTAGGAGGTGGCGTGAATGGATGGTTGAAAAGACTGAGCCTGGTGGCAGTTTGCCAGTGTCAACTCTGTAGTGAGGTAGAAACTGTTGGCGAAGGGGATTTGCCTGCAGATGTTCCCAGGCACTCACAAAAGTGAGGAAGTTGCCCCGAGCTGTATGAGAAACCAACATCTGGGGAAAGTAACGTCCCGTCCAAGCTTTTCAACACAGTTGGTGAAAGGGAGTGCATTTCTTCTGCTTTATATCAATTAATAGGCCCTTATTAAGTATGTACTCTGTGCCTTGTTCTACAGGAGACAGCTAAAAAGGATACAGACAGAGGATAAAGTCCAATCCAGTCTCCCACGCGTGCCTATCCTATTTTGAGCTGGCGCTTAAATATTTAAGAAACAATTAGAGAACCACAGAAGCTAATACCTTTTCAAATACTAAAATTGGAGCAAACAAATCATTCATTTTCTACTTTTTTTCAACCTAATGTTGAAAAGTGCCCTGGGCCACTTCCAACATGGAACTCCGCCCTTAGAGACACCATAAGGAATGCAGAAGAATCAGCAAAATGAATAGAGGGTTTAAAATACTTAAAAGTAGCACATTATCAAGAGCAAGGAGAGCTTAGGGAAGACAACTACCTGGATTGGCAGAAAGGAAGGTGTCTACTGGTACAGTAACAGCAGTCAGTAGAGCCCAGAAGACATGCATATGCGTTTTACAAAGTCTGGACAGCACGCCTACACGGTGTGTACGTTATCTGCACACGGTGATTTCCCAGTTATTATCGGTGTGTGTACTTGGGCAGCTGAACAAGTTGAAACTTAGCTCTCTTTCCACATTTGTCCTAACTCTGCTTGGCACTGAAGCGCCATAACAAACAGTGTCACATTTTTATTGAGAAAGCAACAGTTTCTGGCACATTCCTACTGGCCAGAAGCTACCAGAGAACAGTCCCTTCCCCACCCCCACCCCCACCCCCACCCCCCAGCATCTTGTCTGGTTCTCAAACATCAAGAGAACTGTACATTATCTCAAATCTTGTAAAGTGAAATGTAATGCCCAAAACTGTAAAATATTAAACAGATTGCAAAAATGAGTAACAGACTGAAAAAAAAAAAAATAGACTGAACTGAATTGAAAGGACTTCAAAAGCAGTCTTTGATTAATGTTGGCTACTTTTCAACTACAAATTCAAAGATACGGGAATACCGACCCACACTGGAATGCGGTCCTAGAGGGTTCAGGTAAAATGACCCTCAGGATATCTGAGACAACGTCTCCCACACACCTGCTTTGGAGAGAGGGCTCCCAGGTTGAGAAGCTACTTAAAGAGAAATGGAATGACCCTTTTAAAAAAAGAACAATATTGTACTAAACGTGAATGTTGAGACTCCCTTTGGGGGGGGAATATATAAACTTAGCAAACTTAGTAAATAAATATAAAAGAATTCATGACAAGTGAGTTCTCCAGCACCTTGAATAGGAAAGGAAAAACAGTTCAGGCAAAATCTCTATCGTCAAAGCTCTCAACTCCAGGGTCATGAATAAATAGTGAGAATTCAAGAGCTTTTCAGAAAAAAAGGATATTTACATAGATAACTACATAGAAAATGCTAAGGCAGCCAACTCTACTCAGCAGATATGAATCAAATACCAAAAAAAAAGCAATCTCTGATACATTCTGCAGAATCCAACTACATTTAGCTCCTGAAAGAGAGGCAAAGCATGTGCCTGGCCTTCTCACCGCAGATTAGAGTTTTCTGCAAAAGCCTTAGCAGATCCAACAGCCAGAGGCTGAGACTACATTTCAAAGGTGTGAGATAATAATCCCTGGATCTCGTTTCAGCACCTACAGCTGGACCGACCACTCCCAACGGGAACCCGGTGGATGAGTGTGACGACGACCAGGCCACCTGCCACAGTGGAACAGGTGATGACTTCCAGCTCACAGGTGCAGAAACCATCTTCATCCCATTGCTGTGCCATTTCAGTTCATGTCGTTGTTGAGACCAGCGAATGCCTTTGTGTGCTCTTAACTCTGCATGGCATCGGGTGGTGGCAGAGCTGCCCCAAGAGGGGTGGCCTCCTTGCCAGACACATGCATCTTCATTTCCTCATGCCATCCATGTGAACGAGTTGTTCTTAGTAGCCACAGCCATTTGAAACAATAACCCGAGCCATTTTCAGAGCTAAAGGCTAGGGTTGTCTTAACTGAGTAAGAATTTCTCCATGGCTAAATGTGCTGAACTGATTCCTCATCTTCAAGCCTTTCCTTCCCCCCTAACACTTACGCCACAACTGCATAACCACACACTTTAGAATGTTTATTTTCATTTTTTTCAAGAGGTCAAGTTTTGGGGTTTGTTTTTTTTTTGTTTGTTTGTTTGTTTGTTTGTTTTTGAGTGAATCCTTCATCCAACTCACTGATGAAATTACGCTTCTATTTGAAATGCAGCTTTTAAGTTGGGATTTTGTAAATCGATCGACATTAAAATTTACAAAGGCAGAATTAGTTGTTTTCACATCACCACCAACCAGCAAATATGTCAGAGGTGGTGTGTGCCAAACGCCTCACTAATGAATCTACAGTTACTCCTTAATCTCCTAAAACCCTAAAAGCTAGAAAGTGACTTTCTCCTCCACTTTGGAATGGCAGAGGAAATGTTAAGCAAGTGGGGAAATGGGATTGCACCATTTGGAAATTGGCCAAGGCACTAGGATTTTCACCCTATTGTTGCAAAAGGTATCATGGGACCTTGACTGCCACCCGGGTCAAATGCGGTTCCATATAGCATCTGACTCTCATTTTAGATTAAACACAAGCCCTTGAATGCAGGTCTGTATTTTTACCCAGAAGGGACTCAGCCCACATAATTAATTTCCACAGGCAAAACTGAAGGCGTTACCATGTAACTTCATAATACGGCCATGTTATTGGCTAACACATTAGTGCAAAATCGGGAAGGAGATGTCCTGCAGTACATTTCCAGCTATTGCAAAAGCTTATCTCAGAAGGAGCAAGAGAGCTCTGCACTCTGAAATGGAAAGGGTAAAAAAAAAAAAAAAATCTAGCCCAGAAATTTAGTGCTGTGAACTGGGTTTATATATAAATCCTACCTCCTAAAGCTGTCTCTTTCCAAATTTCTAGGATAATCACTTAACATTCATGTGGCCAATAAATGTCACATCGCTATGGGTTTTTGAATGCAAATCTTGTATCTCAGTAGCCACAAGCCACAAAAATTACTTTAATTACTGCAGAGGCATTTTCTGTGTAAGATGTTAAGATGTCAAGTTCAAGTTGAAAACCCTATAGCTGATGGAAAAAAACAGAGTACCGTTCTGTGACCCAGGTCCTCTGGAACCTTCTAGGGGTTGCCTGTAAACACCCTGCCACAAACCTCAGGCTGTTTTGTGGGCGCCGTCACACATCTTTGGTGAAATTTCTCATAAAAAGGAATGACGGCCGTATCACAATATACACTTTTCAATTGCCCTCTTGTGGAGGGGGTTCTTTTCTTGATAAACCCTAAAGTGGTCAGTTAATATTGATTAGAAACAAAGCCACAGATTTACTCCTCGTATCAGAACAAGCAGCCTTCTCATTTTTGCATTAGTTCATGACTGAATCAATTGAAACTGAAGCCTTTGAATGAAACAGGGCGAGTACGTTAGCCTGGAGCAAATTGTGTATGGCAGCGAGTTTCAAACCACAGAAAATGGGTCATTTATCGTGGAAACACTGACAATCCTTTAAAAGTACAAAGTGTTTTGCTTTTACCTACAGTGTTTAAATTATTTCTTGGGTAGGTAGAAGAAAGTTCATTCCAATTTTTTCTCACATATTAGCATGGCAAAAAAAAAAAAAAGTTATTTTCTCAGACCAGCACATATGTCTCAATAATTCCATAAATTCCTGCATATATTAAGAACCTCTGGGGGTGTTAATGCCCACACCTCCCCCCCCCCAAGAAGAGGTGATTTTTAGGAAGACATTCTCATGTTTCATATTTATTGCATGAAAGCCAATTTTTCCTTTTTAAAAATTTCATTTTACTTTGCAAAGCTATTTGTTATTTTCTGAAAGTAGTTGTGCTCACATATAATTGTTTGCAAGGAGCAAAAACCTCGCCTAACCCAGGTGCCTTTTTACATCTAAACAACACACCCCCTGTGCTCACGTGCTCACATGCAACATTGTGTCCTTTTCACTAATTCTGGCACAACTACAGAATTTACTGTGCGAGCTACAAATTTTGTATGTTCAGTGTGATGAAACCAAACCGTGAGCATTCTCACTTGCACCCGGGTAGGTGGGAACATGGAAATTGGGACCAGTGCCATCTTTGGTGTTGTTTAGTTTCTTAGGACGGGAGGGTGTTGATTTAATTTCTTCTCCTGGGGTGACCTATTTGTATATAGAAGGGGAGAAATATTGTAGGAACATGCTCATTATTTACAAACAGCTTTGAATTCCAGGTGAACGGTAGCAAATGCATGGAAATGAACAGAGACTTTGCTCTCCTGTACTTTCTTGCCAAGGTCAAAATTCTCCCTCAAAGTTACTCATTTGCAAATGCCTTTGAAGTCATTCGATAATACAATTGGCTTCAAAGGCACGGGGAGGCCAGATTTCACATCGGATCTGTGTTGGTGTGTACCCAACAGCGGAATTTGGCCCCCAACCTATAACAAAACTGATAATGCATATCGGTTTTAAAAAGTGAATTTTCACCTTGAATCTTTCTCCTCTAAGCCCACTGGGAACAGAATGCTAATGTAGTCTGGCCTCCCTCCAATTCTGCCATTACAGATTCACCTTCCTAACCCGTAATATATGTAATTCTCTTCCCACTGCCTGCCTTATTGAGGCCATGCACACGTGTGACCACTCGTCCACATATTTACTGGGAGAGCAGGGGTAGCTGCTGCAGTCGATTAGCTCAGAAACCTGAAGACCATTCCAAGAGCATGATTTTACAGCTCTCTGATTCATGCTACGGATGTGTGACATGATTTCTGATCCAGGGACGCTGTAGCGTAGGCCTGGCCCCAATAAAGATCACCACAAGTCTTTATTGATTGATGCTATTGGAAAGTGCACAATTATGGCATCTCATGACCACTTCCAGAACTTTCCATAATAGTCTTGGGTCTTTCTCACTCCTTCACCCTGAATTAGTCCTGTACTGTCCTTAAAGTAACAGGCTCCCTCAGACCACCTCCAACCATAGTCTGCATCGCAGATACACAGGAGAAAAAGGTTTCTCAAGCACAGTCATAAACAGCAAACTGCTATTTCCCAAATATAGTGGATTATAAGACTCCTCTGAGAAGCTTTCGGAAAAGGAAAAAAAAAAAAAAAAAAAAACCAAAACAGATTTTCAAGGCCTTACCCACAGAGATTCTAGTTCTCAGGTCTGGAGAGGATAGGTCGACAGGAAACTGCGATTTCAGCGAGCATTCAGGTGATACCTATGATTGGGCAAGTTTGAGAACACTGCTTGGAAACAGAAGTATAATGACGTAAAGTGGCCAATGGGTGAGTTAAGACACAGCATAAGAGAAGGTGAAGCTAAATCTCAGTAAGGTCACAGCCTGTCCCCTGACCAGGAATGCCAAAGGAGACCCGGCTGATTGAAAGCACACAGTGTTCAGGGTATTATTTTCTCAATCTCCCGGTTCCTTAGGGCAGCAAAGGAAATGTTTCTCCCCTTCCCCTTCTCCTGCTGCCTCCCACAGCTTCTCCAAACCACATACTGGGCAGAGTGTTTGTCCTTGGGAAAAATAAACCACCACAACAGCCAATGAAAGGAGGAACACTACCGTCCACTCTGAACCTTCAGTTTTCCAGTTTTTAAAATAGATTGTGGGGACCGGCCTTGCAACTTCCCCGAAGGCACACATCTGAAACTGTGGAATACAATTTGAAGCTCAGAGGTCTGGGTCAAGTTTAATACCCGAGTCACCGAGGACATTGAGAGGCCTTTGCCTTTCCCTGTTGCAATTGTATGCCACTCTCAGTCTGGGAACCAGAGAATGCCCTTGGAACAAAGTCTCCAACTCTCCATGCCTTCTGCATGCTTTACAAAGAAATGTGTGAGAATATATTGTGCACTTGGAACTTGCTAAGAGAGTAGATTTTAAGTGCTCTCACCACAAAAAAATGTCTGTGAAATAGTGCATATATTAATTAGCTTGATTCAGCCATTCCACAAGGTATACATATATCAAAACATCATGTACACTATAAATATATACAGGTAAAAATTTTAAAAAAGAAATGTGTTAGGTACAAAAAAATAACAGTTTGTTTGAATTTAATATTGTTGTGAGCAAAATACAAGTGAAACAATGACTGTTGTTGGAATTAAAGAAGGGATTTTCTTCAGAAAATGTTTGCCTCTGCTAGAGGTATATAAGCGTACAACATCTCTCTCCTGCAAATTATCTACCGTTTTCTTATTTTTTTATGTTATTGGTTTTGTTTTTCAGGTGGGACCACCGTGTTGAGCACAGAAAAGCCGACAGTATTAGACAGCACCATACAATCAGGTATGAAATAAAATCTAAAATGTGGTCTATTCCATGTCCTTGGAATGTCCTCCCCTCCCCACCCCCCCTCCCCCCACGAAAATAGCGCACTGCCACCCTTCTCGGTTTCAGCTTCCCGGAAAGTCCTAGAAGGAGAGATGCCGGCAGCATCTGGTCTCCAAGCGTGAGCCGTAAATATTGCTCTCCTTTCATCCGCACGTATATGCAGCAGGGAACGAGATTTCCTTCCCCATCAGTAATTGCCAAATGGTGACAATCCCAGCTCTCCACGGAAGGAACTGAGTAACATACTTTGTTTAAAAGCAGCACATCTAGGACATGGGTTGTGTTTGCAAACTAGAGGAGAAGGAAATCGCGCAGGCAGCACAGCCTGACTATTTATTTTCATCACGATCCTGCAAAAACCAAGGCAGGCAAAGTTTGTCAGTTTTGCCTGCCACGGAGTTGGCAGTTTTACAACAGCGTTTCCAGTGGGTGTGCCATGAAACGGGGTTCAGGAAACCGCAGTTTATAGTTGGGCACGGGGACAGGGGCGCCCTTGGGAACCGCAGCTCCTCATCCTTTCATTAATAGAAAAGCGTAACGACTTTTAAAGCCCACGGTTTGCTGTTTACCAGGGGCCAGTCGTGGTTAAACAGCGTGGCCTTCTTCTTGCACGCTTTTGTTTTCTGTTAGTAGTCTGTGAAATTCTTCCCCACAGACACGCAGAGGGAAGCAGGGGGGTATAAATAATCAGAGGTTTGAAATACTTTAAAGTTAATCATTAGAGTAAAGGTGAACAGGTCAGTTTTCCAGCTTCTCCCATTTCCTTTATGGGGAGCTCACTCAGCCTGGGCCTCCACAGTCATTTATTCGCGGGGCGTGTGGTGTATATCAATGTTTCCTCAACGGTATGACTCTACCGGCTAGGCAGACAGTAGAAAGGGCTGCTCTAATTAGTATGCTTCCTTAAAGGACGCTGTCACTGTTTGACCTGATTAAACTGCAAAACAAACTTCTCTACAGTTGAACTTAACCCCGAGTTGCCCTGTGGTTGACAAAACCCATGCTATCACCACGCACCCCCAGCTACCAAAAGAAGAAACAGTATTCGCCTAAGTGCCAAAAAACACTGTCGTGCTGCACGTGTCTTTTGAAGTTATATGTGGCCTTCAGAGATGCTGGAGCCGCCTGGTATACCTGGAGCTCCCTCACGAGGGAAGCCCGGCCCCCTGCTAGCTTCCTACCTTCCCTGAGGGTTCTCGTCCCTCGGGAAGGCTGTAGAGAAAGGGGACTCACTGCCTGAGGCCCCTCTACACCCCTCTGGAACAGGGAAAGAGGGGTGAGGTGAATAAATGAAGTTCTGATCATGTAGCGAACATTTTTACTGCTGTTTCAGTTTCTTCTCTTGCCAGAGAAGTAATTAAAGCCACTATGAAGTTGCCAACTAATATGCTTCATCTCAGCTCTCTTCTCCTTGCTTATTAAAAGAGCTAGGGAATCATTATAAAAAAAAATGAAAGTGAACAACAGCTGTGGAGAAAATCGAAAGTTCTGTCAGATTCCAAAACTGAGATAATCCTCCCTGAACGTTCAAGGTCTGTATTGTCAGAGCAGACACGATTTTGTTGACATATTTGATCTGTGCATGACCTCAAGGTCATTCCCAGGATGGCTTTGCAGAAGGGCCAGTCGGTCTTCTCACAGGGTGCACTGTGGTCATAGGGCAGGTGAACAAATCACGAAACCAGTGAGAGCCATTGTTCCCAGCATCTGAACCAGTTCAGCTCAGACCACGCTGGCTTACTGATCGGGGGTGGTCCAGTCCGGTGTGAATTTCATGGTCTGCCTAGTGTCCTTTGTGAAGGGACTTGGTTTCCTGTTTTTCCATTGTCGGTCATGAGTCTGGGCTCCAAGTCCTTGGTTGTCGGTAAAGGACTGTGTGACCTCCTCGGGAGGAGTTCTGTTGGTTGTCACCTTCTGGCTAAGCGCGTGCACAGAACGCTGCACGAGGACCCGAGCGTGCTTTGAGTCAGAGGTCAGGTCTACCGCTGGCCAGCTCTGGGGTGTCCATCCAGCGGTCAGATTCACCTAACCGATGCTTTAATCCACACGGTGGCGCAGGTTTCAGATTCTCCAAGCGTCTTCACGAGCAGCCGTGAATCAATAGACCCCTAAACCTTCCTCATAATTCAATTTTTGCTGAAGCCATTATAGACTCAAGCAGAGTCTTAAGATTTCATTTTGAGGATTCTTATCAATATAATAAACTCGGTGGGCGTATAATATTCATATACTGTCTGGGTTGTAAGCAGATGCATAAAAGGCTATTAATGGTCTGCCAGGAACTGATGAGAAACCCTGCATTTTTAATCCAGCTCTCTCTAGCCAGGGCTCTTAGCCTCTGAAGATCTTCCACCGTTTCTACGGCATCTCAGAGGCTGTTCGTAACCTAGGATTACATGGGCCTCGGCACCTCCACTTGTTTGGACCGAAAGACCAGTCCATGAGTAAGCGAGTTACCATACTCCATGGAAGTTTGGAGTACAAGATTTAAAAATTAAATCCTTGTGCACATACAGGGTGCTAACGATTCAACTTCAGGCAAGATGGACTCAGTAAGCACAGCTGGTGCTTGTACTCAGGGGCTATAAATTTGTTTTAAGTTCAGAATATTGTTTCCTGCTATTTTTAAGAGTCAAGAAGGGATTTAGCCAGATTATTCCCATTGAATTTAATGAGAATTGTGTGCAGCTTCGGGGCCTGGGTAGCATTTTGCAAACTTAAAAGTCAATAGTCCTATATGTTCATTTCTTTAATCCATTCATCCATTTGTCCATTTAGTGTTTTTCCTCTTCCTTTCTCTCCCCTTTTCTCCTCTCCTCTGCCTTTGTCTCTCTCTCTCTCTCTTTTTCTTTTTCCTTTCTATAAATGTTTATGGGTATTTTGTGTGATTCATTAATTGACTTTCTAGAGCCAGGCTTCAATGTTCAACATTGAGCTACTCCCTCCACCACAAAAGGCATTGATTTAAAAACATTTCTTTTAAATAAACAAGATTGCCGTAAGTTTTATCCTGGAGACAAAAAGATAAAAGAGCCGTAAACTACAAAAAGTTGGAGCAGTTCGCCTTGTTAAATTCACAGGCTTGGAAAGGACATTGGAAGGTAAAGGCGGACTGTCATTCACTGCAGCAAGGAGAGATGCCTGAAACATTTTTTTCCATGTCCTAGTCGTTACAGAAATATCCAAGTTCATATATTTTATGATATCATCAGAATATTATTGGCTACAATAATGGATGGTGTGGTTTTTCTGTACTACACAAGAAATTTCATGTATTACTCGGGCAAATATAACCAGAAATGCGTGTGCTGGGGTGGCTGTCTGCCCTCCTGTATGTGCATGTCTTGTAAAGTACGTTTAAGGAGAAAGACCAGAACCACACACACATTAACATTTTCCAATATTAACATTTTCTACCATGAGATTATGCAACAGCACATTCCAGGGTCACGGGCGTTGACGTCCAAGGTTGCTCAACCATCCAGTCACCGTTCAGTTGAGTGTAATTCATCTGCATAATTCAATCTTGCTGCGCAAAAGTGTGGTAAATTTTGGAGAGGGTTTCTCATGCCTTAAGAAGTCCTATTTCATGGTTATGATAGACTAGACATGAAATATCTCTCTCCAGTGACACTACAGCTGTGAAATACAGTCACTTTGCTCTAACTACAAGTGTGCATATTGTGTACAGCCCATGGTTTACTGGTATACTTTCCCAAACTGGCTCTGTCCACCCTTGGGGAGGTGACCTTGTCGTTGGGAAAATCCAACCTTCTCAGTTTTGACAATTCCTAGGGTGGGTTCCTTCCACAATTTGACATTAGCACTTGAAAAGAGTTCCTTGGATACTAAAAATGCAAAGTAAATCGCCCTTATCTGTTCAATAAATCTTGCCATTAAAATTCCTCCTGCCATTGTGACGGTGGGGGAGGGGCAGTGGCAACCAGGCTCCGAAGAGGAGGAGGAGGAGGAGGAGGAGGAGGTGGAGGAGGAGGAGGAGGTGGCGCAATGCTTTGTGTTAAACACTTGGGCAAGTTAAAGAAAAGCTCACAGCGAGATACGGTCTCAGCCAAATACAGCATATAATACCAGACTTCCCTTATTGTTCACAGGGATTCTTTTGAGGCTTATTTTTAAGTTCAGTTGGCCAGAGGAGCTGGTAGCCTCCCTGTCCGTTTCAATGCTGCCATCTCGTGGACTGCCTGAGCTCAGTGACAAGTGGAGCCTCATTAGAGAAAACGGCCGCTTTTGTGTCTGTCACTTTATATGGGGGGATGGGCAGAAGCCTGAGAATTTCATCTTTAGAACGATTTTTTTTATTGTTCGCTTATATTTACCAAAGCAAATCCCAAGTATCAATGATTTCATTCTTCCCGTACTTAAAAAGTGACGCTCCTTTCAAAAGAAGGGGGCGAATAAGAACAATAGGGCTATGAGTTTTTAAAAACACTGTGATCGGGGTAGCACCTTGTGGGACAGGGGAGACAAACCGTTCCTGCACACCCATTCACTTTCTTTCTCTGATTCCCAAGGAAGCATGTGGAACATTAAAAAAATAAATAAAAATAGGTCACTATTTCAATGTGCTTTGGCTTTTCCTGACCTTGCATTGAGGTTTTAAGCAGGACGAACAATTTATATGTAAATTTAGAAATTCACCAAAAAAGCAAAAAGTTTTATAGTTAAATTAATTGACCTGATGAGAAAGCACAGAAGAAAATAATAATAATCTTAGGAAAATGCCTCTGAGATTTCTACCCTGACACTAGAGAACTAAAGCATCAGCTGTTGAGGTGGGACTAGGACGAGGCAGTCTGCCAATTCACTTTTCCAGACTTTTGAGGCTTCCCGGGTCAGGCTCTAATTAAGATTCTTTTCATTGGTGGATATCAATTTGTATGATTCATCCTAAAGAACAGAGTACCTTTCATATTAAATATTGTGGAAATAGGAAGAATGCGGCAGATGTCATATACGTGCTTTGGAAAGTAAGCTTTCCTGGAAATTTTATGGAAACCCAATTTGTCAGGCTGTGCATAATCTTTTTAAAGCTGGACTAAAAAAAAAAAAGAAAAGAAAAAAATTTACTAAATGTGATTTTGCAAACATTTTGACATCTCCATGCATCTTTTGGTTTCCTGGTAATCCTGGATTTTGTGGCTTTCCCAGAATTTTCGAACAGATGTGAGGTTGTGTAAATCGTGCTTTCCATGAACAAATGAAGGCCCTTTCTGACCCGGAATGATTAAATTTGTCTTTCTCTGCTTGTCTCTATTTTTCCTTTCCACCCACGGAAGAGTTTCCAACATATGGTTTTAACTGCGAATTTGGCTGGGGCTCTCACAAGACATTCTGTCACTGGGAACATGACAATCACGTGCAACTCAAGTGGAGTGTGCTGACCAGCAAAACAGGACCCATCCAGGATCACACAGGTAACAGAGAGCTTGCTGCGGCCCCAGGGCTTTGCAAATTCGCTTTGAATCCGAGAGGGTGTTACTGGACAGGGTTTCTGGTGCCTGTGAATTTTTTTTTTTTTTTTTTTTTTTTTTTTTTTGACTCATGCTTTCATTTTCTGGAATTAACAAGGTCTCTTTCCCCAGGAGAGATAAGCTTGGTGCAAGTAGTAGGAATGAATGCTGATTAAACTTGGCCACTGATTGGCCTCCCTGGAAAACAGCAAAATGTATGAAATGGTACTTATCTCGGGCTTTTTCTGAACTCCTTATCATGGGCCATGTCAAACATATTCAAAACTAGAAAAGAAACAGTATAGTGAACCCTGTAGGTACCTAACCCTGCTTCGGCAATTATCAAATCACAGGAGTCTTGTTTTGTCTCTCTCATCCCTGACTCCGGATGATTTTAAAGCAAGTTCAGGTATATATTATGGCATCTCATTCATCTTTACATCCAAAGAAGCAATGAGCAAACCTAACGCTTGCTCCCTCTTGGCCCTGAGATGAAAAAGGCAGGGTGGGGATTCTTATTTTAGGAAAAGATTTTTAAGTTGAGCCCATTTCTGCTGAGCAGGTAGAAACCTCAGTATGCCCCAGCTCACGACCCGTCCCGTTCCTGTCTTATTTTCTAAGATTAATTGTTGGGGGAGGAATGGGTGGGGAGACGGAGGGAGCTGGGAGCCACTCTAGTGAACTTTCATCCAGTCCCATCCTGTTTTCCTCCTGGTCATTTGATCGCCCAACTTGAGGTATGGCATAAAGCAGCATCAAATGGCCAATCCGCAAACTTCATTGACAGAGGACTGCTTACTCAAGCAGTGGCTTCCCAAAAGGCAGCCCAGAGGGGCATTGGCTGATGCTGGGAAACCTCATTAAATCCTCCCCACACTGGTGCTCCGGGTGGGTGAGTCAGTGGGCCGATGAGTGGGCCAAGAGCACTTCATGCCTTTTCCCTTTTGTGGTTCACTCTTTTTCCCAGTGAATGTAACCATTAAATAGGTTGAATAGGCCTCCTTCCACCACGGCTACCTCCTCGCCTAATGAGAGTGACAAGGAAATTGGATAAAATTGGACTCCTTCAATTCTGAGACACTTTCAATTGAATCTTAAGACAAGCAGTTTTAGAAAACTTAAAATACTTTGACTGTAAGTGGCACTGTACATAGAAATGGCATCAAATTAACTAAATGCAATTAGCCGAAATGAAGGCGGTAATGGTGGAAAAATTGATGCAGAGTCAAGCAAAATAGCGCAGTCGGATCTGACATTCAGAGGAGGTTAAAAGCTACGTTAGCCAGAGACAAAAGCTAAAAGGCTTGCAGAAGTAAAGTGCTAATTGAGAAAATGAAGACAGAGTTCCTGACCCAGAACTGGTGATAAAATCCTTGAAAGGGGAAATATCAGTGCTTTATGTGTTGGAGTATCAGAAAAGGAGGGCTTGTCTTCGATTCCCAGCTGAGAAGTGTGATTCTTTGAGAAGGGTTTGACTCTTTTGTTCTCCCAGCCACCCAGATTTACTCGAGCTGCAGTGCCAGGTCAGCTCTGACTAGAAAGAGCCCCCCACAGCTCTAGAAACACGATCATTTGTTGAGAGAGAGGGGTGAGCCCGACATCTGAAAGGCAGGAACTTGTTAACAGGGGGGAAAAAAAAATCTAGATGAAAAGTGCCCCACACACCCATAGCTCCTGTGCCCAGACCCGTATGAGAGAGTAGTTGGCACTTTTTTATAGTATTATTTGGTGATGCTTTGCAAACCAGACATTGAGGGATTTTTTTGTTTTGTTTTGTTTTTTTGTGATTAACATTATCTAGGAAAAATGTCCTGCTACTTAATGTTGAGTTTATTTCAAGGAATCCTACTTGCTTGGTTTTCTGTATTGGGCCTCTTAAGACTGAAACTATGTTCGTCCTTATGGAGGATTCCTGAAATCTGGCATCTTTGCTGGTTCCCTGAGCAAATGTTCTCTGAGGAGCCCTGTTACGTGGCAGGTGCTGTGGTGAGCACTGCAAGTCCAGGTGTGAAGGAGGGAGCCCCCACGCTCGAGGACCTCACAGTCTGGCTGTGGGTGGGAAGCGATTACAGTGCCTTTGGGGGAGGGTGTCCAATAGCAGCGGCCAGAGAGGATGGCAAAAGGTGACATAGGACGGGTCCGAGAAAGCGGTCATGTCACAGAGGCCATCGAAGCTAGGCTTGTTTTGCTGGATCTCGAGTGGTGTGGCTTGGACAGATTCCTTCTAGGAAGCAGAGCATGTGTGGCCTTAGGAGCTTTGTGAAGAAGCGTGGACAGGCTGAAGGTAGCAAAGGTCCCCTGCAGAATTCTAAGCAGAGGAGAGACATCAGCACGTCTTTGAAAGACCACAAGGTCAGCAGGGCAGAGGCCATGACTCATTCTTGGGCAGCCCCTACCCTCTGCTTATGCCCAGTGCTCTCCTTCTGCCACCTGCTCTCTGGCCTAAAGGAAGCTCAACAGATGGGCTCAAGAAGTGGGCTCAATACACGTGTTTCCTCCCTGCAACATTGCCAACCGCAGTCTTTTTCCATAAGATTAGCGGACAGGGGCAAGATGGGTGTGTTTTTTCACTGTCCATCCTGGTGGACTCATCTCGGTGAAATGGCTCCATCAACACAGACAGGTGAGCATTGCTTAGTACATCAGGAGGGTGAAACAAACTCTAGGAGTGACTGCGTCGGCTCCGTCACAGGGGACGCTCTGCAAAGGCAGGGAGTGCGAGAGACTCCTGCAGTATCAGACATACGCTGGAGCGTGGCTTATTTCCACGCTTCATTTAGGATTCCACCCTTTGGCTTTAACAAGAGTGTTATGGTGGGATCTCATGGAAGCAGCCAGGTAAGGAAGGGAAGGAAGCTGCCAGCTGACACATCCGCACCCACCTGGATGCTGTTGACGCAGGTGAGCGGACAGGACAACGTACCCACATATGCACAGTGAAAAAGTCCTGTACAAACACCCCAGTCTCTTGGGCAGCAAACACAACATCCCGCTGCCCACAGAGGCCCGAGCATCAGATTCGCACCTAATCAGGTGAGGCGTTAGAAGAGGTGATTTCTATTTGCAGAGCCAACAGTGAAACATGAGTTGTGTGTTTAGACCAGGTGGTGGCAGGAGGAAATGTTCCCACTGGGGGTAATTAAAAGCAAAGCCAAGACAAAGTTCTTGCAGCCCGGCAAGTGTCTACGTTGCCAAAATAGCAGGTTCTAATGAGCCTCCGCAACGCACCTTTGCCTCTCCTCGAACCAGGAGCCACATCAAACAGAAAAAGCAGGGCAGGGGGTAGATCAAGTTCTCGAGTGTGTTTAAGGAATCTATAAGCCATTCAGACGAACTAGGGGAAAAATAATCTGAACTTGAAAAATGAAAAAAAAGAAAAAAAGATCACGCTACATTATTAGGAAAAACTGCAGGTTTATTACTGTCAAGCAGTCATAGTGACCAAAATATCATCAGTGCTGCGGTGATGAATAAGGTGAGTCTCTGATTCCATTTAATGTCTGTGTTCACGTGGGTGCTGCTGAGCGAACTTAAAGTTGCATGGAAATAAGGATTCTGCTTAGAAGTCAGACATTCTTGGTTGAGGCTGTGCACAGACTGGGCTTCTGTCTGTGGTGGTGCAAAGGCTAATTTGAGTCACAGCCTGCATCCATGTGACAACGTGTTCCAAATACAGAGTGTCCAGATGGGTGCTGTTTTCCAGCCTTCCCTTAATCAAATGTCCATTTGCAGAAGCTTCTAGCAGGGCCCCAAGGTCCCCAACAACTGTGCACACTGTTCCCTTTCCACTGAGGATTTGGCTTCTTGCTGCTCCCAGCTCAGGAGACTTCTGGTTAGTGGAACTTGAAAGAAGACTCATAAATCTGGCCACTCTCCCTAACACAGTTTTTTGTCACAGCAGGAGATGGCAACTTTATCTACTCCCAAGCTGATGAAAATCAGAAAGGCAAAGTGGCCCGCCTGGTGAGCCCCGTGGTCTATTCCCAGAACTCCGCCCACTGCATGACTTTCTGGTATCACATGTCTGGTTCCCACGTCGGCACACTGAGGGTCAAACTGCGCTACCAGAAGCCCGAGGAGTATGACCAGCTGGTCTGGATGGCCATCGGACACCAAGGAGACCACTGGAAGGAAGGGCGAGTCTTGCTCCACAAGTCTCTGAAACTGTACCAGGTGTGCCCTTTTCCTAGGCTGGGGAGGGCAGTGGCTTTAAGAACACTGGGATAATATTTTGAAGATCATGCAAATAAGATGCAAGAATTATTCCAAAAAATTATCATTGGTGTTTCCCAACCCTGGGCTATTGCTACAACAATGCTCATCCTGGTAGCAGATTTTTCTTGAAAGAGGGGAATTTCTGGGCTGTCACATGCGTTGTTTCATTTATTTTCTGCTTTTGCACCCTTTTTAAAGTTTGTACGATAAAAAGAGCATGGGGAGAAGTTGTGTGCCATCTCCAGGCAGCTGATGGGGATGGACAAGCGAAGTGTGTGCTTCTACGAATGCGAAATCTGATGAATTTAATTCATGTGCTGTAGCTTGAGCCGAACAAGCATTTGTAAACACTGCTTTGTGGGACTAGCATTTAAATACTGTGAAAACGATCTCATTTTCTTAGGTGATTTTTGAGGGCGAAATCGGAAAAGGAAATCTTGGCGGGATTGCTGTGGACGACATTAGCATTAATAACCACATTTCGCAAGAGGACTGTGCAAGTGAGTATGAGTTGCTGTAGAAACCAGTGGAGCTCCTGCCCTGGGCAAGAGTCTTTCCATGTGATGGTCTTTGTCTTGCTCATTGAGACCTAGAATTTCGGTGTGGGCTCTAGGTGCCTGATATGAAGTGAGTATTCTGATGCAACAGGGCATAAAATCAGGCCAATTTACCTTGAGTAGCTCCATCACCCACCTAACGTGGTTCCTTTAGAATGTCTGCTTGGTACCTATGAAACCATATAAATGATGTGGAGTCCAGAGATCACAGCAAAGAAGAAAGAGTACGTTTACAAGCTATCTATGCCACACCAAAACATTTTGATGAAAAGCGGAAAACTTAGACATCTGGATAATTCCAAATATCTGGGTGTATAAACAAAAACAGCAGGCATTTGAAAATTTTGATCATACTGAATTTAATTAACATTACATTGTTATTGAATCATAGAGGACATAATTCTTTGCTTTACTGCAAATGAGTAGCTGTTTCTGACTCTAAAAATAGCTGAAATGGCTTAAAAGAATAAATGGAATTCAGAGACTTTGCCTAGTATTTCAGAGTTAGTCTTTATCAGCCTGGTACTAGGTAGATAAATGACATAGAAAAACCAATTCATAGTCCCTAGTTCTTGATATATAATTACAAATAGCATCACTAATGGCAGTGTAATAGCATAGTAATTAGTCTTAAGCTCCATTTGCTACACTTAAATTTTTGTTATATATCATTATATAATAAGATGTTATTTATAACAAAATGGGATCTGCCTATTGGACAAATTTAAGACAAAGGAAGCCTGTTGGCTATAATGGGTTTTTGGTCATTGAGGCAACTTACAAAGCTTTTATTATATAACATATTGAACATACGTGATCCCTAAAGTGGCAATAATTTGATAGGATCAATTAAAGAAATTGGGCAAAAAAAAAGGAGCAGTGAATAAAAGTCTGTTTTTCACACTATATAAGGGACTCTGCTTAATGCCACACTACTTCGCAAATCTTCACAAAAGCAAGTCTTAATATTTCAGTGCAACTACTTTACAGATTACCCACATGCAAGTCCACGCTGCCGGTAAAATGTGTATTTCATGTAGTTACACAACGGATGTAATATCACTGCTTTCCCATTCCAAGATGAGAGTGATGGTGGTGATATTTTTGAGCTGTGGAGAGCAAACTCCACAAACTAAAACAAAGAAGAGAAATCCAGTTCAGTTTAACAAGTTTTAACTGACCGCCCACCATACGCCAAGCACCGTGCCAGGGCTGGAGTGAATGTACCTGGCTAAGATAATTCTATGAGCCTTTTTCCCTTCATGGGATCTGTCCCCTTAGCTGGGGTTGCCACCAGCCCTTGTACTGGGAAAATCAAGACAAGGGCTCCACTAAAACACTGTTTATGTTGCTACCAATAACAATGTACTTGAGATCATTGTATAATGATTCATCAAATACGTATTCACCAACATTTAGCCATGGATGCTGTAAGCTTTTCAACTAATTATTAGTCATTCATTCATTTGTACAAGTATTTATTAAAGCACCTATTATGTGTGAGACACTGTTCTAAATGCTAGAATATCGGTATGAACAAAGTACTCAGAAACTCCTGCCCTGTGCTCGGTACCATAAGGGCTACTGGGACTCCACTTCTTCCATAGAATTTTGTTTTATTTATTTATTTATCTATTTTTGTAATACCCAGGGCATGGACTTTGGCCCCCAAAAGTTGGCGTACTATTTGGGAAACCAAACTCACACACACCAAACTCAGGAAGCAGTGATCTACAAAGAAGATGGTACCCGTATATACAAACCCACGTGCTCCCTGTTTCCACCAAATTCTTTCCATATTCCAAACGCCCAAACCATGTCTCTCCACCCTTCTGTTCTAAAACAACACACTCCGCTAGCAGCAGCGCTACCTGGGTTTAGATGTGTCATGTGTCATGACCTCAGGTCGCCAACTTCCTGGGCATTTAACACTGCCCCTGACGATTCCTCTGCAGTTATTTGGTGGGTTCAGATTGTGCGGAGAAACGCAAAGGAAGCACAGCAGGGATGTGTGTGCACGAGGGTTGCTGTTGTTTGTGTGTATGGTATTTTGCTGGCAGTTCAAATATCTCTTTCAATTTTGTTTGACTTGTCAGAACCGGCAGACCTGGATAAAAAGAACACAGAGATTAAAATTGATGAAACAGGTAACTTTGTGTTGCTGAACAATTTTTTTTTTTTTAATTTGACTATGGCTTTCATCATGTTTATGAAGAAATTTTCTGGAACTCTAATACACTGGTGTATCAGAAACAGTCCAGATAAAATGAACATCCATGCTTGTGGCCCTGAGTCAATGCTGTGGATTGGATTATTGTCATAGTGTGTCCTCTTCAAAGGTGCCCCTAGGACTTTGGGAGCCTCTGTGACTACAGAAACAGAAAACTGGTGCAAATTATTGGGAACGAGCCCAAATTCTTATGTCTGGTTGATATGCAGATAGGATCTTGGCCAGGCGCGGTGGCTCACGCCTATAATCCTAGCACTCTGGGAGGCCGAGGCAAGAGGATGATTTGAGGTCAGGAGTTCAAGACCAGATAGGATCTTTATGAGAGTAGAGCCCAATTTCTGTGATGATTTGTTGCATTTGATCCATCTTTGCCCATCCTCTTCTTCTGGACTCCTGGCTTTGTGATGGTGATAAGAAGAGTTTATTGACTATGTTGCAAGTACTTTACATACCTTATTTAAGCCTCATGGCAACTCCATCGGGTATATTTATCCCCATTTCACAGATGATGAGACTGAGACTTAAGTAGCACAGCTCATCAATCAGGTGGCAGCCTCAGACATTAGCCTGATTAACTCTAAAATGTGCGTTTTTGTGGAACACTGCTTTATGATCAGATGCAAGACCATGGATCAGAGCTAGGCCTTGGGCAGTATTATTTTATTTCCAGAACTTTCCATACCTCCCGGGCAGCACTGCGGGTTGCCCGAGCGGGTAATACTGCACCCAAGTCATCAATGTGCGTCAGCATCTGTTGCCATTAGAAACAGGGTCCTACCATACAGCCAGACGTGGACTCGATAGAGACAAATAAATACAGCACTATGCTGTGAGTTATATTAACACATTAAAAAGTCCACACAGAAATGTAAATTTTATTAGAGACTGTTTCAAAACATTATTTCATCCAGGGAGAGACTATTAGTATGCCCCGAGGCTTGTCCTCCCCTGCTCGGGGACTTGCATCTCATAGTTTTAGTTTTCTGTGCTGGGAATCTCTGTGCATGAGAACACCATTAAGTAAACACCAGGCATGTTGCGCATTAACATTTCCATCCCGTTCCTAGTACCAGGAAATTAGGCTCAAAACCCCCATGTTAATAATGTCTCGTGTTCCACTCTAAAGAAAACACGTCCCCAGGGAGCGAGCTGCAGAGCAGTGTGACCGTCTCCGGTTAAACTACCAGGGGCTGCTTATTAACTGTCTTCTCTTCAGCGTGGCAAAGACACAGTTTCCCAGTCGGAGCCTCCCCCTGTGTCCAGGCCAGCAGCAAGCGTGCGCTTGTTTGGAAAGCCCTCCCCTTCTTCACTGAAACCACTTCACTTTGACCCTTGTCCACTTTTTTACACTGTTACACTCGTGTAAACCACACCAGACACTGGAATCGGCACGCACAGGCAGGCAGCTCTGAAGGTTTCCTCTTGCCCGGTTGGAGGGTCAGGCACGTGCACAAGGGAGGCTCAAGCCTCCTTCCGCCCCCACCGCAAGACAAACGTGTGACTAAGCGTTGTGCAAAGCTTAATGGGCTCCTATCTGGCCAAGGACTGTAGACACAGTTTACAATCTAGCACAGACGGAGGTCTGCATGGAATCCGAATTCCACGAGGACAGAAACCCTCACTGCTCATCCGGAATCGGTTGATTCCGTGAGCGGACAGGGGTGTCAGAATCCCAGCGCCCACGTGCTGACGCCCTCCCAGACCCCTGTCCCCAACGATGCGTCTAACACGACCCGCAAAACTGGGGCATGGGATGTGCTCCTTTCTCTTTTCTTTTTGTCTGTTTTCCTGCCTGCTTTCATTTGGTCCGTCCACCGTGCTCACGCAGCCCATTTGGTTTTCCTCTGTAGGGAGCACCCCAGGATACGAGGGCGAGGGGGAAGGCGACAAGAACATCTCCAGGAAGCCGGGCAACGTGCTGAAGACCCTGGACCCCATCCTCATCACCATCATAGCCATGAGCGCCCTGGGCGTGCTCCTGGGTGCCGTCTGCGGGGTCGTGCTGTACTGTGCCTGCTGGCACAACGGGATGTCAGAAAGAAACTTGTCCGCCCTGGAGAACTATAACTTTGAACTCGTGGACGGCGTGAAGTTGAAAAAAGACAAACTGAACACACAAAATACTTACTCGGAGGCATGAAGGGGGACAGAGATGGCAAGACCCGTCATCGGAGAACTGAGGTGGAAGGACGTGGCGTGCGTGTGCCGAGGACTGTCCCTCTTCTTTCGCGGGACAGGCTGGGAAGTGCGTGACGCTGAGCCAGGCTTTTCTCAGGAGCTTCAATGAGTGTGACCGACAGACACGGACAAGTGAGCTGTGTTAGAATCATGTACAGTCAGCTTTTCTCCTGTTGGTTTAATTTGAATCATCAGATGCTGGTGTTGAGACCAAGTATGATCGACTTCATTCATTTCGGCTTCCTCCTTCCCTTCTCTCTCTCTTTCTCTCTCTCCTCCTCCTCCTCCTTCCTTTTATGGATTCTTTTCGGAAACTGTGCAAAATCCAAGATGCTGGCACCAAGTGTATTGAGTGGGGCCCTTTGGACGGACATGCTACCTGTAGCCCAGTGCCCAGAATCTATTCGAGTAACTGCGTGTCGATGGACTTCCGAAGCTGTACTTGTGTATAGTTGCCGCGTCGTGCATAGGCAAAGGAGGATTAGGGTGTTTTTCTTTTAAAAGTACTGTAGCCCCAGTACCGGTATAGTGTGTCAGCTCTGTTTACGAAGCAATACCGTCAGATTTTCTTGATGTTTTTCCAGTGTTGTACTCAACCTCGTGCTTGTGAACTCCATACAGAAAACTGTGCCATCACCAAACACTGCTGGCAACTGGGTGTATAGCTGCCAACCGCAACAACAACAAAAATCCTTGGCACTGGCTAGTCTGTGTCCCCTCAAGTGCCTTTTTGTTTGTGCTGGTCCATTGTGTTACACTGACGACCCACTCTGTTTCTCGCTGGTGAGAGCCCTCCTCTTTAATCAAACCCTGGTGGCCCACTGACTAAGAAGAAAGTATATTTTAGTGTGAGACGTCAGCCCCCCGGGAAGGCAAGGGCTCTGAAGATTTGGCAATGTGGCTTAATCGTTCTGCTTTTTCTGTAGTTCAATTTCATGTCTCTTGACCCTTTTGTATAAAGCTGCGATATTCTCTCTTTATTGTTCTTTCATATGGAATGTATTTTCAAATGTAAACTCTTTCTCTTTCTCTCCTATTGCTCTGTCTTTTTTTCCCCTCTCTTAGAATTTAAGCATTTGCCATTGTCCAGAAAAGAAACTTGCAGCTTTAACCTGCTGGGAATGGCAAACAATTTTACTAGACTTTATGTTTAAGAATAAATAAATAAGGGAAATTCCTAACTTTGCCCTCCAAAGTCTAACTTTGGTTTTCTTGTTAACTGGTTAAAGTGACAGTATCTTTTTTCCTGAAGCCGTTTGTCAGTCTTTTCTGATCAAAATGATCTTCCATAGAAACGTTTGCATTTAACAGAAATAATGGTAAGTTGAGGGAAGAAATCATATGAATTGGCTTTCAAATGAGACCCAAAGGAAAGATTGAATAAAATTTTCCAAATATCTGAAAACATGAGATTTTTTTTTTTTTTTACATCCAAATATGCAAAGATGACCCATGAGAACTTTCTTGTTTTGATGTTGAGTCAGACAAAGGGGAGTGGAAGGAAGTTAATTTAAGAAAGAAACTACAAATCCTGATGTGGGGGCGGGAGGGGTGAAGTATTTTAAGATAAGAGTGGGAGAAGCAGGTAAAGTCAAAACAAATGTTTTTAAAAATCCATTCAACGGCAACCCTGAAAAAAATAGACTTGAATGAATGCTTCTAGAAACTTCCATTCTAGAAAGTTCCAGTGGCTCACAAAGAATAAGCCTGCCTTGAGGCTGGCAAGACCTAAGCCTCTAACAGCACGGAGGAGTGAATATCTTATCAGGCAGTATATGAATTAACCCAAAGAAGCTTTGGTGGTTTGGGGTGTATTTTTGTCATGACATGTTATACATGAGATTTTTTTACATCTTCCTCCTTTCCCGCATTGCTATAGGTCTCACTCAAATACATTTGTTGGGAGTCACATTTGCATCCTACATGGGACAGTCCATTCATCTTGGTTAAATTGGATTGAGAATGCCTTTGTTTCCGGGAAAGTATTGATCCCCTTGAAAGAAGAATAGTTTTTTGTCCCCAGAGGCATTCATTTAGTTGCTATAATCACGCCAGAAGGAAAGCACTAAGGAAGATTTGATTTTTTTTCTTTTAAGGTAAACAGACTTAAAGTTATCCTCAGCCAAGGAAAAATGATACTGCAACTTTAAATTTTAAAGTATCTTGCACTGATAAATATATTTAAAAATTATATGTTTATAAAGTTATTAATTTGTAAAGGCAGTGTTACAAAATGTTCAGTTTATATTGTTTTAGATTGTTTTGTAATTTTGAAAGGTATAAAATAACGTATTTTTTCTTTATTGAAATCTATAAAACTTTCTGTAGTAAAATGTTTTCATTTTACTGGTATATTATTGCTTCATGTTTTGTACCATCGTAAGATTTTGTGCAGATTTTTTTTTACAGAAATTTTTATTTTCTATGACAATATGACACTTGTAAATTGTTGTTTCAAAATGAACAGCGAAGCCTTAACTTTAAATGACATTTGTATTCTCAGACACTGAGTAACATAAAAACCACATAGAACTGAACTGTAACTTAAATTCCAAACTATGACTACTACATTCCAAAGAAACAGTTGAATTAAACATTTTCATAAAATATCCCAAACCTGATGGCTTTTATTATATCAGCTCTGTTCTTGTTAAAGAAGTGGGTATTACCTCACCATCTAATAACTTTCAAGATTTTTTAAAGTTCTCTGTTAAAAATATCTTCATGTGGAGAGATTAAGAAGACATTTCCTGAAACCAGAATATCGACCCAAACTAGACACTGCCAAGATAAAGAATATGGAATTTGGCCTTATAAATGGAAATTTTTTTAATCTCAAATTGTGTAGCAAGTATTCTATATTCCATTTGGTTAAGCTTTTTTTTTTTTTAATGATATTCACAAATTACCGTTGGTAAGTTTGTTTTGGTAGAAAACAGGTCATAAATCCGGCAGTGTTCCTTCATGCACTTAAGCTACACTTAGGTAAAGGGAAAAGTTGAACATGGCGTTACAGCTGGCTATTTCGTAGATAATTCTTAGAAAATTTTCTATTCCATCTGTGATCAAAATAATAGAAAAGCTATAAACAACAACAAAGACAGCAGAAATGTTGAGCCCAGGCATGCCAAGGAGGGGCCTTTAGAAAACTTGTCACAGCAAAATTGGCCTGGCCTAATCCCTGTTAGCCACAGGGCCACACTTCCTCCGCTACCTTCCTCCGAGTGCAGGAAAACCTATTCCTGAAAGCACAGGGGCCCCCTGAGTAGGCGACTTTGGACAGGTGTTCTCAGTGAACCAGTATTGCCTCCACTTCCTGCTTTTTTCTGGACGCTTATGCCTTCTTGCCTTTTCCAAGATTAACCAAAAACAGAAAATGTTCCCAAATGAGCGGATTTTTTAGGTCTCTCTGCATAGAGAAAAGAATCCGACATAGAGACAAAGCCAGGAATCACTTTATTGAAGGTAAATGCCACCTACATTCATGGATGTTTCCAGAAAACATGACTTACAAAGCTATGAGAATTAAACCACAGATACTTTTCGAAAAATGCTAAGGGCTGTGGACCAATATTATGTCTGTTTCATCGTTTGAGAAGACCTTAAACATAGATGCTTTTCACCCCTTTGATATCCCTAGTTAGGGGCTAAGCTAGGCTTTTCCTACGAGGTTTAATTAGCTGAATCACTGTACAAGACTTCCCAGATTCAAGATTGAAATATTTAGCTTCAAACATGAAAATTATTTACTGTTCTCTCTCCTGTCTTCCCGGATAACAGATTCATTGCCCCTTGGGCTGAATTGCGCTGTATCTTTATGCAAACCAAATAGACATTCCATAATGCTTCTGTTCTAAAATGGTTCTGCTTCCCACTGGTAATTATAACTGTTTTCTGTTGCATTAAAAACCGGTTCTGCCAATAATGAGCTCTATTTCCCTAAAACTATATCCACTAAGGGATCTTAAGCAGAATTTGAACTTGGAGATTGGGAAACCTGAACGGAGGGAGCCTCAAATTGAATCGAACGTAACTCCAGGAAGCACGTGAGACCAGGATGAGAACTGACTTTTTCCCCCAAATGTTCCAAAGAAACATGCAAGATGATACAGATGCGAACATCACATTAGCACGTGTACCTTCTCAGTCAGCAGTCAGGGGCCTGCGAACTGAGCCTATCATTGTAGGAGAGGAAGAGTAGCGAACTCTTCTATGGTGACGGCATTGAACTTCTTTTCACTGAGAATATTAGCTATTTTCACAGGGGTAGGTTTTGTAATTATTTCACTTTGTAAATGAGCCATCTGAAGCTCAGAAGGTTGAGTGATGTGTCTGGGACGTGTCTGGTGTCATCCCCCTCTGTTACGCCCACGACTCCACAGTCACGCATGACCTTGCGAGGTGTTCACACGGCGCCCTACTACTCCAGGTGTGTCCCATGAGGTGGCAGTAGGGGCAGCATCGCCTAGAAGCCTTAAGGAAACGCAGAATCCCAGCTTGTATCCCAGGACCTGCTGAGTCATGTCAGCAAGATCCCCGGGTGACCTGTCGTCACACTCGGGTTCACGCAGCACCAAGGTGGTCTGCGGCTGCCCCGAGCCAGGCGTGTGACAGTCTGCACTGCTTCCAGTGACAGCTTCTGAACACTCAGACAGCAGGAAAACATCCCGGCAGGTTGCACAAAGCACTTTCAGCAGAGCCTGAGCACAATGCAGCTTGGAAAAGCAAAAATAAAATGAATAAATTTAAAACCTCACTCAACCCAGGAGCACTTTGCAGCCAGCCTGCCTGATTGCGCGCGAGGGGCGTAAACGTGGGCTTTTCTGACGGGGAGGAGAGACTGCCGTTGTAGCAATTTGCTGGATTAAAAAATTTTAAGTGCCACAGAAGCATAGCAGATGCTCCTTTCCTTATCACGGTGCAGCCAGTGGAGAAGAGGAAGCACATACCAGTAGGCGAAGAACCAAATCCTCTATTCAAAAGAAGTCGCCTTATACAGCACACACAGTTTACTACTTTCCAAAGATGTGAAAATCCCGAGTGGCAAAAACCAGGCTGAACCCTATTTAATCTTTCTTTGATGATTTCTAATCTTGTTCCTTAGGGTCCTTATTGCAAATAAGTGAGAAAGTATCATATAATAGAGCTTTGCAGTCAAACAGTGACTCCCAAAAGAGGGGTTTTCTGCAGAGAAAAATTATCTCATCCCCACATCTGAATGCAATGGTCCTGTTATAATCTAGGAGTTCAACAGATGTAAAATATTCATAGCCAATAACCTAATTTTATCACTGCCCTGTGAATGGAGTTGCAAAGTCACTTGCTCTGGCAGTGTGTGGGGTTGGAAAGGGACTTGCTGTCCTGGGTGGTGTTTGTGAGCCTTCCCTGTGTGCAGCTTGAACGAGACAATGACTCACCTAACGGAGAGCAGCCATCTGTCCCAGGGATCTGGGTGTCCCACCCCATCATCTTTGACATGAGCCAATTCCATGCCCTTTCTCCAAGGCCCCAACATCGCTTTTCAGAGACACGATGCTGGCAGTGCCTACGATCCTGACGTAGCCCTGCTGGGAAACCATTCCATGACCTACTAGGGCTATCGCATCTCTCTAATTTTGTCCAGCTTCTGAGAATTTTCAACATCGATTAAATTGCTTCTTGACTTTGCATATGTTCTATATTTAAAGCACATTCGATCGTTGTCCTCAGATCTTTTGCAATGCTGCTGTGATTCAAGCCCTCCATTTAAAAGAAACTTTAAAGTCTGAGATATAATTTTTCTTGGGTCAACTTTTAATTTTATTTATGTTTAAGTCGCCTAAATTCCTTTTAGTTGTCAGAAGAAATACACTTTCTGTCGTTCAAACAATAAATAATAATAAAGCATCTCTTCTATTTAATTTCATCTACCTATTGGAAGGTGTGGGTGGTTGGGGACGTCCCTAGAGTGGCAGCAGTTTGCTCTCTTCCCTGGTCTCTAAGCACACAGAGCTACTACGTTAGTTGTGTGTGTTTCAGCTCATCAGTGAGCACCTTGTTGACTCTACTCTGCATGCATTTCTTACTCCTTAACATCATAGCTGCTGTAACTTTCTGAACACTTACCATGTACCAGACTTTACTAGATGTTTCGATTAATCCTTAAAACTACCCCATGATTTGGGGATGCAAAAATTGAGGTTCAGAGAGGCTAAGAAGTGTAACTAATGTCACACAACTAGGTAGTAAGGGGCATTTTCAAGATTGAAATATAGATCTATCTAACACAAAGCCTGTAATTCTTTTTTTTTTTTTTTTTTTTTGAGACAGAGTCTCACTCTGTTGCCCGGGCTAGAGTGAGTGCCGTGGCGTCAGCCTAGCTCACAGCAACCTCAAACTCCTGGGCTCAAGCGATCCTCCTGTCTCAGCCTCCCGAGTAGCTGGGACTACAGGCATGCACCACCATGCCCGGCTAATTTTTTCTATATATATTTTTAGCTGTCCATATAATTTCTTTCTATTTTTAGTAGAGATGGGGTCTCGCTCTTGCTCAGGCTGGTCTCGAACTCCTGAGCTCAAACGATCCGCCCACCTCGGCCTCCCAGAGAGCTAGGATTACAGGCGTGAGCCACCGCGCCCGGCCAAAAGCCTGTAATTCTAAATAGCTACCCTACGCTCCTTCCTCAGTGTGAAGGAATCGTCTTCTTGTTAGCATGTGTCAATTGTTATGGGCACACTTTGGAATGCACTGTGCTACAATCTCACTTTGCTTAGGCCTGGTATCAGTCAGGTCAGGCTAGGCTATCTTGTGGTGAGAAATCAACTCCCAAATGTTAGTGAATAAAGTCATCAAGGTGCATTTTTTGCTCACACAAATTTGACTGTGGGCCGGGAGCTCTGCAGGACAGCTCTGCTCCATGCAGTGATTCAAGGCTCCAGGCTGGTTACCTCTTATTGCCGTACTAACCAGAACACGTGGATTCTAGACTCTATGCAAGAGAGAACTAGAAAGTTCTTCACTGCCCCTGAGATGTGACAGCCTGGAGTGCACACAAGCCCTGCCAAATTTCGAGGGCTCTGAGAAAAGTCAGAGAGCGCATGCATATTCCGTGGGCAGGTGGAGTCTCTGCCACAACTTTCAAGGGCAAAGCCACCCTCCTGCTGCAGAAGGCAGATGAGCTCGTCCACCCTGCCTGTCACAGAGGGAAGTGAGGTGCTTCTCAGACTGGAAACCAACCATAACTTCAGGGACGCAAACAAGATGTCAAGTGAGATGAGATGGCTTGTGTCAAAGATGAGACTCTTTGCGTTGAATTGTGAGGGGGCATCTTCCTGTGGAAGCAGGTCAGGAGGTGAGATGAGAAGTGAGGAACCTGGGCTAAGGGCCTATGGAATTATCTAAGCCCTTTGGGTGCAGAGGAGAAAGATCTTAGGAAGCGGAATGTGAAATGGGACAGGCTGTGAGTCCTGGGAGCAAACTTTTACACTGCTCATATGTGTTCGTGTATTTCCACTTGAATTTCCCTTAATCCTAATATTTATTAATTTTAGTAATACGCACTAGTTTTTAAAGTCCCCATGCATCTCAGCTATCCAAATGAGAGAGAGGAAAAAGGTTTGTATTCATATGTGAGACAAAACACAAGAAGAGAAGTCAAATAGTATCAGGGACCCTCTTCCTATCCATAGTACTTTCTATCTCCACTCCCTATGTTATCCCTTTCTGTAGAATTTAGCATCTTTTAGTACACTATATACTTTACTTACTCATTTTATTATCCACCTACACTAATAGAATGCAAATTCCATAGGACAGTGGTTTTCATTTGTTTACCTCAGTGTAGTATCCACAACACATAGAATAAATAGTACCTGGTACATAGTAGATGCTAAATAAATTTTTTTAAAATAAAGAAGCCATGGTAAGGGGTTGGAATAAGAGAATCTCAACGGAAATGGGAAATCGGGAGACAAAGTTGGGGGCAGGTTTAACTTACCCGGAGATCCTTCCTTTGGAGCAAGAACTTGAGAATTAGAGTGTTAGGGTTTTTTTCTTAAAAGAAATTTCTTTCACACCCAACTTGTTCTGGAATTTCTCTATAACAGGATGACACCAATACTTATCTCTTCCACAAAGACAAGCAATCCTCCTGCCTACATTTCTCCCTTTCTTGTCTCTACCCAATAGCAACATCCTCATCACACAGGATTTATTAAGTGCAACATCACCCATGGTCTTATAGCCCATCTCCCAGCAACTATGGGAGGACGAACCTTCTGGGTATCATCTTGAAAATGGCATATACGGTTAGCTCTGTGGGATGCTGACATTAGGGCTAAATTTTAGGCACGTAACTGAGCCACCCACAGGATTACTTAGGGAGACAGACATCTCCCTGAGTGGTATCATTTGACGATTACTGAAAGGCCTCCAAAAACTTATCTCTGACCCTGCTTCTGATTCAAAAAAGACAGATTAAACACAAACCAGTATTTCCCTTTCCCCAAGACTTTATAAGAAAATGATACTTTAAAAATAATAACAGTGTAATAGAGCTAAAAAAAAAAATGTAAAATGAAACAAGTATAGTAGCAGAATGGAAATGTTGAGAAAATACAGAGAAAGAGTAAGATAAATTATGAGACTTTCAAGTTAAAATAGTGAAATAAAACTGCTTCTCATAAATGCAACGGAGAAAAGTAAGCGAAGCGGGAGATAGGGAACGCCAAGAGGGGGTTATCAATGGTAAAAGAGAAAAAAGAGAGGACTAGTAATAAAAAAAAAAAAAAAACCTGCGTCACAAATTTTTTCTGTCCTGGTAACTATGAAAATGAGATTAAAATAGCAAAAGCTAGCAAAAATAATCACCCAAAGGCAACTCAAACAGGTAAGGGCTACAATCTGCTTCAGTAAACTTCAAATGACCTAAAATCACAGAGACAGAAAACTCCAGAGCAGGGAGGTGCAGCACCGTCTGGCTTGTCACCTGATTCTGTCACTCAAAGGGACACCTGAGGATTAGTCAAAGAAATCCCAAGATCCACACGGATGGTGTCAAATACTGAGTTACTCTAACTGAAAGGACGCCTTCATCCTTTCCCTTTCCTGGCCGAGAAGTGGAAAACTACTGGGAAAACCTGATGGAGGGGGAGGAGGCACCATGAAGCTCTCTGAAGTGGGGAAGCCATTTGAAGCCCAAGCCCTCTCCACCCTGGGAATGAGCTACACCCCACCACTAGGCGCAGGGAAACGCGGGGAGGCTGAGCCGTCTGGTTCTCCAGTTTCTCCCTTTAATAACTGAATCCTCAAATTCACCTGCACACATGACTGCCCAGAATAAAGACTACATTTCCCAACATCCCTCACCAGCCGCTGTGTGGCCACGTGACTGTGTTTTAACCAATCACATGGGAGAAGTAATGCTTGAGACTCAGGTTCATGTCTTTAAAAAAAGAGATCATGCCCTTTCCTTCCTGTTCTTCCCTTTGCACCGAGTAAATGTGGACGTGCCAGTGGGGGCCGAGTGCCACTATAGTGCATGGAAAAGCCTGACAGACCGTCCGATAGAGCAACGTGGGATCCCTCACACCACAGAGCTGTCACCACGTCTGTGTTGCCGACCTGGGCCGATCACGTTCAAACAGTTACACAGGAGACATGTGAATTCCCGTGTCATTTAAACCACTGCTGTTTTGTCCTTTGTAGCTAAACCTGTATCATATCTAAGACCTGATTAGGTATCTAATTTAGGACATTTAACAAAATCTTAAAAGAAAGAACTGAACCCAGATATTCTAACAAAGACTGAGCAAGCACCAAGACGATCTTGCCTCCTTCCTTGCTCATTTTCTCACACAGTAAAAGTCAGATATTGGGGGAAGAAAGTCAGGAATTACCCACCGTATAATATATCAGAGCTAAGAGAAGCCCCAAGCAGAGTGTTTCAAGCATAAAGAAGATTTTTAAAAAATCAGCTTAGCACCACACAAACAAATAACAGCAAACACAGAAACATGAAAAAAAAAAAAAACTGCACAATTTAGAAGAACACATAAATCAAGAAACAAAGGGATTCACTCATAATTACTTGATGCTATATATAGAACATGAATATAATAAACAAAAACTTATAATTAGGTAACAAAATAACAGGATATGACAAAAATAGATTTGTAGACTCAAGAAAAATTTGAGGGACAAAATGGCATTATCACAGGTTTAAGTAAATAACTTAAGAACAAGCAAAATACTGCTGAAAATAGAATTACTGACATAAGAGAGAAAGTTTGAGATAATTATTATATGATAACTGCAGATGGGAAAAAAGATATTAAAGTGATTTAACACTAATATCACTGGAAGAAAAAAAGCAATCCAACATAAAGATTCTGTGTATCCCTAAATTAAAGAACTCACCCAAGGAAAGAAGACGTATTGAGAGATGTAATACAAACTAAAATTCCTTAAAATGAAGGTGATACTCAAACCTGCTTATTGAAAAGAATACTGTGTTTTAGAAAAATGTGATATAGAATGTTTGGCACTGAGCTACATGCTAGTTAGGCTATTGAACTATGTGAATACTAAGGAATGCTTCAGATATCCCAGCAATGAACACAAATTATTCAGAAAGAAAGGGAAAAAAAAAATCACTCAAGCCTCAGTCTTCCCTAGAGTAACAGACAAGATTCCATCCAAAACAATGGAGCACAGTCTACAAAATTCCAAGGGAAATAAAGTGTGATAGCAAGAAAACTCTGCCAGTCCAGGATGTTATTCAAAGATGAAGAAAACAGGCAGACATTCTAAAAAAAAAAAAAAAAAAAAAAGAAAGAAAGAAAGAAAGAAATCAAGAAGTGCAGTTCTCAGGAGCTGCTATTAAAAGAACTACTTGACAATCAAATTCAACAATCCAGAGATAAACTGAAAATAAGGAAGCCAAGAATAGAGAAAACAGTGGAAGGATGAATATTAAGCTACACAAGAATACTGTAGCCACACTACAGAATGTGAATGTTGAAGATTTGAATAATGTAAGAATAATGATATATCTAAAAAATATACATATGTCAGGATGTGAAGAGAATGAGGAAAAGTAAAAAATTGCTGATGTTCTCTTCTTTCAGAACAACGATTCAGTCTATATTGTCTTAAATTAAAACAACTGTTTGTTTTCTTAATGATCCTAACCTCTTAAGATTTTTCCAAATCTCCTTTGTTGAACATAATGTGATCTTTTAGTAACTATAATAATATTGTTAACAGTAAAGAATCATTTTTGTAGTTTGTTTCCTTCCTTTTACTTTAGTTTTTTCCTATCTTTGAGTAAAATTAAATTTGATAATTTTCATTAAAGTTGCATCTATAATCCCATTTATGTAAAAATAACTATCCATGTACCCATCCATTCATCAATCTAAATTATACCATTAAATTACTACTTTAATAGTAAGCATATTGACGAGTGTCTTTTTTTTTTTTTACCTGTACTTTTAAAACTTTACAGTAATACAAGAAAGCAACTGGTATCAGACTGATGGAAAAAAAAAAAAAAAACCAGATATGCCAAGGCAATTTATTAAAGAGTATTGTGTGCTTGTTTCACTCCGTATTTTTCCTTTTCCCCTCTTTTTAAGCAGGCAGCCAGCTTTGTAACTCCTTGCCTCTGGCATTTTTGCTAGTTGACAAGCAGCTGAAGTCAACTTTGTAAAAACATAAATCCATTGGAAATTAATGTTAAGTATCTCACAGTGAGTCAGGAGAGGAAGATGATTTGGGAGGCAAAGAACGATGGGACTGAAATTTCCTCAGACTGGAAAACAGAAAGAGGGTGTCTGGGTTCGGTACCTAAGAACTTTTGGCTGTACCTAAGAAAGACAGTGAGCCCCACCGGCTTGGGTCTCCCCATCTGCCTACAGTTTCTCATGCCCCGAGGGTCAAAACCCCGAGAGAATTTTAGAACAAAATTCAAATTAATATTTATGACTTTCTAAATGAATAAACTTTATTTTTAAAATACCTAAAAGCATTTTTATGAGTTTAAATTCCACGTGGCAGCTCTCCTCTTGGCATTTGCATTACTAAGGAGGAACGGTATTAACTAATCAAAACATGGCGGGCATTGGCTTATCTCATTACCCTCACGCTGCTCACTGCCACTGAAGGGTGGTGTGGCCTTAAAGAAGGGAACAAACATCAGGCCAAGAAGACATTCTGGAAAGGGAGGAGGCCAGGAGCGGGTTGTGGTGTGTTGTCCCAGCCAGGAAAAGGAAACGACTCTGGAGTTAAAGGAACCTGAATACCTGGACAAAGTATGAGGAGGAGGAGGAGGCGGCTCCGCAGAGGGATAGGAGGGACACAAACCCAAACCGAAGTGCCCGCGTACTCATTCCTGCAACACATCCCATGAGGAAGGTGAGCTTTTTCAAACCACTAAGTGGCCAGTCCACTGTGGGACGGCGTGGGGAGCCAGGTACTGGAATAGCCTGGCACCAAGCGGGAGCCCAGCGTGACGAGAAATGCATGGGGAGTGAATGATTGGACAAGGGCATAATCCACACAATGTAAGGTACCATGAAGTGGGGGCTACAGGGTTATATTAATATCCGGCTGACCAAGGCTACAGACCTGTGTCCATCACAAGAAAGCAACAACTACTCATAAAAACACCCAAATACTAAGGGCCCCAATAGCCTCTCTGTTTTAGAAACCACCCTAGAAGCAACTCACTCAGGAAAGGAGATGCTTCCTCCGTAGGCAGGAGCAAGCCTGTATTTCTCTATCGAGGGCCCAGAAACACCACACCCACCTTCTATACGCACCCACGGTCTATCCACATATACTTGAGAGCCTATAGGGGGGACCCTTTAGGCTCCATTTGCAAGTCAGTTAACCTCACTCCATTTTCTCTCCACCATTGTCAAATCTCTTGGCAGCATTTTGGGCTTGCAAGGTCATTTTGACAGTGGCATTATTTGTCCACTCACCTGACAATGGGATCCTACAAAGTCAAAGGGCACCATTATAGCCTATAACTCCTGCTTGTAAACTCCTGCATTTGCACATGTTTTAGCTTATGGGAGTATATAATAGGCAAAGCACTTTATAGTTAAGCACCTTAGAAAAGGGGCTTTTAAGAAGGAAATATTAGTATTAGGTCCAATTTTCCCATCATGCCTTGAATTCCCGTTGAAGTCAGCAGAAGGCCTCCGTGGAGTAGCCCAAGCACCACGCGGTGCCAACATGCAATGTCCCGCTTACCTCGGAGCCACCCCTCGGTCCTAGGGGTGCAGGGAAATGGAGTGAATATTTGTAAAATATGGATCCCCAGACCGACATTTGCAAGCGCAAAGCATTCTTGTTATGAAATCACAAGGCAAAGTGCACCTCCTAATGCAGAGAGCCGATCCGTCATGCTGTGTTGCAGTCACTCTAGGCTGTTCCTCTGAGCTCCAGAGAGCTCATTCTGCAAAGCACATGTCAAACGCTACCATTACGCCCTTCTAACCCATTCTTGGCAGTAAGCTGGGTAGAAACCATAAGGGGAAAAAAGCTACAAAGCCAATGATCTATTATTTAAATAAACTAGAGTGCTATAGATCTTGAAAGTCAAGCGATTCCATTTCACTTCTAAAATAAGTAAATGACAACTAGATGAAGTAAAACAATGCAAAATGTTAATATACATACAGTAACACTTCAGTTAATTCTCACACCTCGTTAGCCACGGGTATCTTGAACGACCTGCATTGTACAAATCTTATTTCTAAGTTCATTCACTTCTGTGCGAGTGGTGGAAATAAATTCATTTATTAAACTTTGCATGAACTCTTCATAACTCGTGCTAACTTGCAGACCAACACAGACCATTCTAAATCAATCTATTCGTAGTTCCTCATGCAAAAGGAAGATGGAAACCAGAAATGCGTCAAGATAATTCAGTGTAGGTGTGCTCTTCTCATTTGTTGAGATCAATAGCATTCAAGACACCACTTGGTATCTTTCCTTCTTTCCTTCCTTTCTTCTTCCCTCCATTCTTCCATTCTCCCATATACATTCGTTAAGCACCTATCTGCACAAGGTGTTATGTGACATCAAGAGTGTGTAGGATCCAGATCGTGCCCGCCAATGATTTGTGGATTTGTATGGTGAATGTGAGTGGCAGGAGGCAGCAACCATAACGTGGGCTTTGAAACTTAGCAGCCCTGTGTGTAAATACCAATGTAATTGTTCACTCACTGTGTAATTTTGTTCAGGTTACTTCGCTTTGTTGAGCCTCTGCTGACTCATCTATAAAAATGAAGATAATACTATAGGACCCAAAGACTGATTGTGAAGACTAGATTGACTATATGTCTAAAACACTCAGAAAATTGCACAGGAATTTTTTCCTAAAAAAAAAAAAAAAAAAGGGCAGGCCGGATTTGAAGGAGCAAGCTAAGAGGCATGAATTTGCAAGAAGTGTGGCCCCAGATGGCAGGACCAAAGCCTCCGGGCTGGGCTGAGGAGTAGGAACTCAGTTACCCGGAAGAAGTTAGAACCCGCATCAGCCAACTCCCCACCCTTGCTGGGTCTCCTCGAGAGAGCAAGAGCACCCAGAACCCCACCCCACACACAGTGAAATCCTCAATGTCTCCCGCTCGCGAGTCTCCCCTGAGTTTCTCGGGGTGTCTCTCTCTGTGACGATGCTTCTGCCGAGTTCTCCGTTTCTCTGGAGCCTTGTGGCCAGGACCCGATCCGACCACATCACACCACAGCCGCCTAAACATGGAACTCAGCCCTTTCGCTGGGCTCCCCCAAGCAACTAGCCAACAAGCAGATCACTATTGACATCAGAGTCTTGCTTAACTTTGGGGAGTAAAGTGTGTGTCTTGGGGAATGAGGTTATTGGGGCTGGCACAGGAGTTATTAAAAGCCGACTGAAAACAGAACGGCCTCTGATACGTCCCTTAAAACTCCTTACACAATGATTCCCAACACCGGGAACATCTCAGTGGGCTTCCAGTCTCAGAAAGCCCCAGTGTCACGCAACACGCTGTCTGTGCTCCTCCTCTGCTGCCAAGGCACTTAGAACATTCTCTCTTCCTCCTTGCATTTTCCACACTTCCCTCCGTCCCGTTCCAACCCCTACTAATAGCTGATATTTCTTTAGTATTGATAGTATAATTGATATTCAAGAACTTACCAGGTGCCTGGTACTATTTTAAAGACTTCACATGCGTGTATTAGCCCATCCTTACAGCAAGCCTACAAGTTAGGTGTTAGCGTCATCACCACCACTTGCAAAGTATGAAACTGAGACACAAGGAAATGAAGGCATGTGGCAGAAATGGCCCTGCCGACACGTGGTGGGGGCAGGATGCAGAGACAAGCAGTCTGACTCCAGGGTCAAGTTCTGTGCCTCCCTGAACCAGCTATACCGGAGACCCTTCTCTTTTTCTGAACCTCTAGGCCCTACACTGAAAACTCCTCACATTTGTGGATGCCCAGCAATTCAGCTGTCTTTGTCTTGTCCTAGCCTAGCTCCACAAGCTTCATTAAGGCAAAGCAAGGTTTCAGGCCTTCGGCTGGTCCCCCTCATTGGCCGGGTGCAGCAGCTCACGCCTGCAATACCAGCACTTTAGGAGACCCAGGAAGGAGGATCATTTGAGGCCAGGAGTTTGAGATCAGCCTAAGCAACATAGGGAGACCCTGTCCCTACATATATAGAAAAATTAGCTGGGTAGGGTGGCGATGAGCCTGTAGTCCCAGCTACTCGGGAGGCTGAGGCAAGAGGATTCCCGTGAGCCCAGGAGTTTGAGGGTGCAGTGAGCTGTGATGATGCTACTGCACTCTAGCCTGGGCAACAGAGCAAGATCCTATCTCAAAAAAAGAAAAAAATCCTTCATTGACCTCTTCTCTGTGGCTCTTCCCCAGATAAATTGTTTTCACCTAATTCTTGGTCTCCCTCGGCAGGACGGGCACCTTCCCAAGGCTCTCTGGCTTCCCTACTCTAAAGCCAGAGTCAAAAAAACAGCCACCAAGACACAAGGAAACAGCGAAGGTGCCTTGGTGTCCTCTGTACCCATAACTGCAATCAAACTGTCACGCATTTCAACCTAAATATACACAACTTGATTAAAGCTGACTCGCAGCTGTGCCATCCATTAATTTCTACCTGAAAATGTGCCATCCCCTGGAGTTTATCATAAAAGGATTTGACCTGTACCAGTGTCTCTCGCCATCAGGGAAGGAATCAATGTACTTGAAAATAAATTACAAAAAAAAAAAACCTATTAATGTCTGTGGCAGTCACTTTTCAATTATTCCTTGGCCTTACATTTTTGTGACTTTTGCTCACTTTTCATATTCATTTCCTAACAGTCCTGCTTGGGTGCTGTGATCCGTTTTTGGCAGAGAAAGCACAAAGGTAGTAACCACCTGACCAGATTCACCCTGAAACATAGTGGCCAAGGCAGGAATGAAACACACCTCCTTCCGGAGAAACCTGACCCCTGAAATTTACCACCACTCATTTTACTAACTCCCTTTTGTACTAACTGTTCCTACTTCTGTGCAACTCCAGGAAGAGTTATTAGGGAGATACAGAATGGAGTGCAGAATAGAATTTCAGAGAGGACTCGAAGGAAAATTCAGGAATCTCGTAATGCTCAGTTATGGGGAGGTGAATCATACGAGTGCCTGAAATCCAAGAGGTTCACATTTCGTTAGCTCTTCAAGAAACAGCATCAGAATATGATGCAGCCGCAGTGGGATTGAAAATTTGTCATTTCCTGCTGAAGAGCAATGATTTTAATTTATCTGGTGCCAATGCGTCTGCATGCTGCTCTAATACGTAAAGATAAAAACACACTGGAGGCATCGCTGCTGTTCGAGAAGACCCGGGGGTATACAGTCCTTCCTGGCACACGCAAGGGCGGGATCTCTAGGTGAGGCCAGAGAGCATTCTCACCTCACATGTACAAAGATTCTCAGAAAACCAGCTGGTGACCATCTTACTGCAAACACAAAGGAAGAGTGGACAAAATGCTGCAGAGGAAACCCAACAACTGAAATTAGCAGACTGATGGAAGCAAAGCAACAGGAAAGAGAAGCCCTTTCCCAGGAGCCTCCTAAGGAATCTTGGTTATTTAAGATATTTCTATAAAAAGGATTCTATAGGCTAATGCTTTTGGAAGATGCTGTGTACAGCTATATCCCTCTTGAAGAATCAGTGTATCTTATCATAGCAAAGCCACTCTGATATGCTAAAGTGCACTTTGATTCAGAATTTCCCAGTCTTATTTACCTATGGAAAAAAATTTTTTTCTGAGTGCAATGTAATGTCCCCATTCTAAGGAATGGTTAGATAGTAACAGGCTGAGAAATATATTTGGTTGTGTGAATAAACATCAGGGCATGTTATGGTTGGAAACTTCGCCCCAAGATGTGAAGAACTGGCCCTTGAAATCCTTCGCCTTCGATGAGCAAATAGAGAACCCCAAAAAAGCCTTAGAATGGTACTGAGAGGGAAGACTGGAGTAT
Source organism: Eulemur rufifrons (assembly GCF_041146395.1). NCBI lineage: Eukaryota > Metazoa > Chordata > Mammalia > Primates > Lemuridae > Eulemur > Eulemur rufifrons. The sequence continues at coordinate 5,738,008 of NC_091007.1, read as the reverse complement.
GCAAAAATCTGGCCAGAACTTACAACTCGTTCCCTATCCATTTCTTTCAAGACATTCTTTATGCTAATGAGCCTGGCATTGTCGCTTCTCATCCTCTCCTTGCTTAATGACTGTGATTGCCTCTGTTGCGTGTTCGTAACCCGAAGTTCAACCATGCAGATGACACTTTCTTCTTCCCTGACTGTGACAATGGATCATAATTGAGCCATTTCTGCCTCTCTGGTCACCTTCCTAATCTCCAAAGTACATCCTCTGTACATTAAGCCTCTAGTTAAATATTGATAGCAAGCCTCTGCCTTCGTATTTACTTTGTTGCTCCGTTATTGCTACATTCGGGCTGATTATTTGTTTCTGCCTTTTCCCCCTGTTTAATCAGGACTGAGTCAACGTCCCCATGTTTAACCTTCTTGTCCAATCATGGTTGGAGGGTGTTTGGGGGAATGTTCTGACATCAGCTCTGAAAGAATTCTCCGCACCTGCTGTATGCCCCACCGTAGCCAGTAGGGGTCAGAAGGGCATTTCTCTGTGGGGTCAGGGGTTTGGCAGTGAAAAAGGCATTGTCTTTGGGTTGAACATCTCTTCTTGAACATTGTCTCCTAAATGTAGTCTAGACAGAGAGAGAGATTACAGGGCCAACCTGGCAATTTTTGTGTTTTTAATGGAATGTTGGTCCTCAACTTGCAGCAAGAGCAGCTAGAATACCAACAAGAAGTGTGGATTGGCAGAAAGCGTCCCTGCCAAAAATAAACAGACCTGGGTGCCACCCCTAGTGCTGGTAAGAGTCTATTGGAGATTCTTGGGCAAGTAACAGAACTCTTTCTGCTTGACTCAGCTGTTTACAGGGTCGTGTGGGGGCATTAGAGGACAAATGAACAGGAAGCATCTTTGAAAATATACCATTCTCTGCTACTAAAGATGCACGAAAGCATAAAAATGTAAATATCATTCTCAAAGCAAGCGAATCATTCTGCTTCCATCAGAAGGGTGTGGTGGGTGTCAACACCCCCAGCTCCAAACTGGAAACTGAGACCCCACCCCCAGCAGAAAAGCCACCCTTCCTTCATATACTTGTGTATTTTAGGAAGGGGTGATGATTAAATTTTAGACACCATTTGTGTCACTATTGAAAGAAAAAGACCAAACAGATGTGCTCTGGCCCATTTCTAAGCCCTGGCTCCAGTTTGTTATCAGTGACTTCAAAGTCTCTTCCTGACAATCCGACCCCAGTAGGACGAAGGCAAGCAAAAAAAAAAAAAAAAAAATCTTCCAGAAGGTGACTGTCCAATTTCCAACAATAGAGTACTTTGAAGCTTAAAGATTTTAGGTAACATAAGTATCATATGTTACTCCGTGGTGTGAAATTTCCCCAGTGGTTGCTGGTACGGGAACCCTTTGCATCTAAGGGTACAGAAGGAGAACCTAGTGTCAACTCTGCCATCTATTTCCAGGTGATTCCAATTCCGATCCTCTGCGTCCTGGGGAATTTAAGGCTTCTGTGTCATTAGTGATGCCTGTGGTCATAGAATCTAGAATCTGAATATCTAAGCTTTGAGTAGTCTACTCATTTTGTGCTTGACCCCTTATTCGATGGTTTTTGAGCATTCAACATTTCCTAAAGCGCCACATTCTGTCACATTGCCATACTTTTGGCAAATGCCTGGTATACTCTCTCCCCTCCCTCACTTCCTCCTCCTCCTCCTCAATTGGTTGCCCTGGAATTTTCTACCCATTCTTGCGGCTTCAACTCAAATTTCCCATTCAGTGAGAGCCTTCCTGGTTCCCACAAGTGAGCCACCAACTATGTCGCCAGAGGGCCTTGCACAGACTATGGATAACAGCATCACATTACTTTAAAACTATTTGTTTACTTCCTGTATTAGTGAAGCTACAGTCAACAAAATAAAGTCTTTTCCAAGTAGTTCAATAGGAAGAAGTTAGTGCAACGAACCAGTTACAAATGTGTTGAGAGAGCTGATTAGGCCAACAGGAGACACTGAGGCATCCCAGATTTTAGGTTACACTAGGAAGCTGCTGGCAGTCACAGGGTTAGAAGAACACAGGTAAAATACAAGCTATTTCTAGAGCCCAGAAGTCAAGGCTCCCTGGCCAGGTCTGGTCTATGGGAGGTGAGAAACCACCTGAAGCAGAGAGAGATGGAGATGACTATTCTGACATCTATCCAACACCCATCCTTCAACAGCCCCCCCCCCCCACCCCACCAGTGTTCCCACTATCTTAAACACGGTGCGAAGCCAGTTGCTAAGGGAGCCTGTGAAATGCAGTTTTGGGGGAAAGATCTAAGATTGGATCTGAGAGCAAAGAAGCAACTGACTGTCTCTCATGCCTGTCTCCTTCTGCAGACAGTTCCATTTTGATGGCTCTAGCATGGGAAACATAATAGCTGAACTTATTGAGTAAGGGACTGACAAAGTGAAATCTATACTCTTTGTATTCTTGTCAAAGGAGCTTATGCCTTTTTAGAAAAATAATGCCAACCTTCTTAGCCTACCTTAAACCATCTTTTCTTTCCTTTATGGTATTTCCATCTTTGTTGGCTTTTCAGTTCCCACATACCCAGAGTTCCAAGAGGAGGCTAAGATGCCACTGGTAATTGTGTTCAAAATTTGCAGTGAGTTCAGTTGTCTGTTCCCCCGGGGCCTTCTCTGGAGGCCAGTCAGACTTAGAAAGGAGCTTCTTCGCCATCAGACACTTTTTAAGCCTTTGCATTGCCAATTCGCCAGCACAACACGTGATGAGGTCTTGCAGCTGCAGATAGGGAATTCACTTCCCAGCCAAGTGGCTGACCTTGTAGCTGCCAGGTTGTGGACCTTGTCTATAATGACTTCAGGGATATTCCACAAAAATAATTTTATTTGTAGGATAAAAGAAACAAAAGGCAGGTCTATTCTGAAGGCTTTGTAGATTAAATCCAGGCCGAAGCAAGATGAGCTGGTGTTGATACCTAAGAGGGCATGTTTCTCTTTTCTAGAACGAAACCACAGGGCCTCTGCTCTAACCATGAAGCCGCCTTCCAAGAAGCAACTGACAGTAACTTTATGGACGGGCATTTACTGATCTCTGAATGGGCTGTTCGCCATTTGCCGATTTTTATATGCAGGGTCTCTGTCAGTGAAAGTTTCTATTTCATTCATGACATTCCACAGAACTTGCTTACAAATCAACTAAGTGCCAGATGCCCTGCACATATTCAGGGAGGGGGAAAAGATCGCAAGCTACCCCTCGAAGAAACAAATTCTGGAAAACTGAATGAGGGGGAAAAAAAACAAGTTCCCATTTAAGGAAGGCAGGTGGGGAGATGGCAGTGGCAGGCTGAACCCAACCCGTACATTGCTCCCCAAAGCTGCCTGTGCGAGTCTCTCCCAACTCTGTGTTCAGCGACCTCATAGTGGTAGCTTGAAATTAACCAGATGGGAGTAGTTACACCACGCAAACTGGCAAGCACCACAAATCAGGGTTTGTTACTATTAGTTCTTTTCAGAGCTCTAGTTACAAAACATTTGCCAGTGTACCACTAGAGGGGGAGGAATCCCATCTTTGCTGACCCCTACCCTCTGACAAAAGCTCATCATATGAGGACCACCACCAACACACCTGTGACCAAAAAAGTTAGGTTGAATAATTGAATAACTTGCTACGACAAGGGTGGCCGAAGAGGAACTGTGAGGTATCTCATTAAGAGGGAGTCGGTGGGCGAGGGGTGGCTTGTTATAGGGTTTGGGCTCGGGCAGAATGATTTTTAAGGAAGGGAGAAACAGCCGCCACGGATGCTACCATGAAGCATGGGAGCTCAGAAACTGGGTACACAGCGGTCGCTGTTCAGGAGGAAGAAAGAAATTCGGCTGAGGGAGTCACTGACAAAGCAGCTGCTACGAGGTAAGAAAGGAGGAATTGCTCAAAAGGACAGAGGTGGCCCACCCTTGTGCAGCTGTGGTATGGCCTTGGGAGACACACCATTTATGTGGCCTGGGCCTTGTCCCATCAGAAACTGTTTTTTTTTTTTTTTTTAGATTCTGTTAGGAACATCACAGTCTGATTACCAGCAGGTCTGGGACATGGACTCAGAGTCCTGTTTCCCTGGAAACTGCACAGTTAACTGTGGAATGTTTTGTCCAAACCCCTTTATCGCCTGGGTTGGAAACCAAGGCCACTTCCCTAGGTCCATGTGACCCAGGAGGCCTGGCTCTCCAGGCAAGAGTGGACTGACTGCCTGTTCCCACCGAAGAGAGTCAAACAGTAAAGCTGCTCACCATGTGGGATCTTAGAACACATGGTATCTCGGCAAAATTTCACTGAGGTCAGTTAGCAAACGCAGTTTCTCCGGGTTCACACTTTCTACCCCGTTCTCCTGCTCATCACTGCTGGCTTCAGACTCACGAGTCTCGCCCCTGGCTTCACGTGGAAACATGGTTGCATGTTTACCCAAAGAAGCACAGACATAGTAAAATATCTCAAGTCTTCTAAATCTTAAACACCTTTAGTCTCCAGAACTGGGCACAATGCCTGGCACCGAGTCAGTGCCCAATCAATGTTTGCAGGATGAAATCCTACGGGATGAGGTTATATTTGGGAGTTCATTCTGCTTATTTATAGGTCATTGGTTGCTATGGGGGTCAAGTTCCTTTTTCTGTAGGAAGTTCCCCTCCAACACCGTCCGGATAAGAAGGTAAGTTTGGTATCTGCAGCTGTGTCCTCTAGGTGTGGCCCTGACTGTGAGTAAACATAAAACAAGGTCTTTCCCTACTGTTCACATCTGTAAGGCAACATGCCACAAATGGCCAGACCTTTCCACAGTTTCTCCCAATGTGGTTCAAAAACCACCTGCACCGGTCACCTGAGATGTTTGTTTAAAAACATGCAAATTCCCATCCCCACCCCAGGTGGACTGACTTGGAAACTCTTGCGCTGGAAACCGAGGTCTGAAATTTTCACCACTCCCCTGCGTCATGCTTGTGCGTGCTAAGATTCGAGAACAACGGATCCACACGGTGTGGTTTTATTTTTTCCATACAGTCTCCTCATCTAATAAATCAACGGGAATGTATTGACGCTTGGCATTCATTCGCTTGTCTACTCAGCCGACATTTACTGAGTGCCAGGTACAGAAGTGACTCATGACGAAGACACTCAAGGCAATTACAGTCTTCTATTAAGCCTGTCAAGGCTATTTGCCTTGAATCCAAGAGAGATTTTGTTTGACTTTGTTTAGACCAAGAAAAAAAAAAAAAAACGGCATCCTGCTTGTGGACCAGCAATCAGAATTGCTGTATTTACAAGCTAAACTGTTTAGCACGGCTGCTTCTCAGAGGGTAGGGTTGGTTGCGAATGGGAAGAGAAACATACTTGATTACACCACCCCACATTTTATTGATCCATTCATCCATCAGTGGATATTTGGATTGTTTCTACTTTTTATCTATTGTGAACAATGTGGCTATAAACATGGGTGTACAAATATCTATTCAAGTTTCTGCTTTTAATTCTTTGGGGCATATGCCCTGAAGTGGAATTGCTGGATCATGTGGTTACTCTATGTTTAATTTTTTGAAGAGCCACATAATGTTTTCCACAGTGACTGCACCATTTTGCATTCCCACCAGCAATGTGCGACACTTTCTGTTTCTCCACCTCCTCACTAACACTTTTTATTTTCTGGGGTTTTTTTTGTTTTTTTGTTTTTGTTTCATTTTTCATAATTGCCATCTCAGGTTCAATTTTCTCCAAAGAAAAATAAACTTCTAGTTCTTGATGGGCAAGGGGCCTGAGCAAGGGCAATGGATGTACCTGGAGATCTAACTTTTCTTTTTTTTTTTTTTTTTTTTTTTTGAGACAGAGTCTCACTTTGTTGCCCGGGCTAGAGTGAGTGCCGTGGCATCAGCCTAGCTCATAGCAACCTCAAACTCCTGGGCTCAAGCGATCCTACTGCCTCAGCCTCCCGAGTAGCTGGGACTACAGGCACGCGCCACCATGCCCGGCTAATTTTTTCTATATATATTTTAGTTGTCCATATAATTTCTTTCTATTTTTAGTAGAGACAGGGTCTCGCTCTTGCTCAGGCTGGTCTCGAACTCCTGACCTTGAGCGATCCACCCGCCTCGGTCTCCCAGAGTGCTAGGATTACAGGCGTGAGCCACCGCGCCCGGCCAAAGATCTAACTTTTCTTAACGTAGATTCTCTACTGGCTTTCCTACGTTAACACCTCATGTCACCAACTGTGTTTCAGAACTGTATCTTGGGCCTCCTGGTTCTGAGCCTCCCTGGGGACTCAAGAACAAATCAGCTTCCGTCCCTACAGTCTGTCTCCCTCCTCAAGAATCCAGGGTTTAGCTCCCAGCACTTTCCTGAGTCACATTCACTTCCATGTGCTTCTCACTTCCAGGGAATTTATTGAAATTCCTTGCCCACTGTGGTCTTCTCCTGCCTTTGAAGGCTGATATCTTTTTTCTTCCTTTGCTGGCACATTGGGAGGGGAAGAAGACATAGATGAAGTCAATTTCCCTGTCTTTCCACAACTCCCTGCTGTCTTTCTCAGTCTTCCTGCACGTCTGTTTCTTTGTCATTGCTGTAGCTCCGCATCTCCCAAAGGATGTCTCGAGGAATGGTGGGTACAAGGGTTGCTGATAAAGATATTTTAAAGAAAGGATTACCACGGACAAATACGCAAGGGAAGCGTTAGGCCTCGGGCATCTTCCAGCAATGCCAGTATCTTTCAAATAAGTTAGGTGGCACTCTTCAAGAAATGCCTTCTGAACTGGCTTAAAATCCACGTAAGAAAACCATCCTCGTGGCGTGATGCCACAGCTCTCTTGTGATTACAAAAACACAAACGCACACATCTACATTAGGCTCAACTTGCATATCCACCTTGGTCCTCAGATTTGGCTCTTAATTACTTTAGAGGTAAAATAAGGCATATTCAAAAGAATATGGCTCCCTCTCTACAGAGGAATTCCAGGCATGTTTTGAGTCATGACATAGTCAGTCACTGACATAGTCAGTTTAAACTTAGAGCCACCCCTTCAAAAGGATCCACACACAGCCGACCCCAGAAGCCTTGCTTATGGATATTTTTTGACTCTTTTGAGTCTATGGCCCCATCTTACATACTCAAATGAGGCCCATCCTGAAGAGTGGCTTCCAGCTTCCTCAAAAACAAGGATTAACCTCCCTAAACGGCCTATGAAGTCTTCTCTCTTGACAGGCATCAAAACCGTCAAGGGTTTGGGCGTCTGGTGTTTTTTTTTATTCTTCCTGTTAAGTCCTTCCTATGAAGTTGTCCCACATTTGATGTGTTCTTTGTTCAAATACCACCCATTCTCTGCCAATTTCGAAAAACATGCTTTAGTTCTACTGTTACAGCTGAAAGGAAGGATAAAAGCGGGTCTGGGATTTCCACCTCCCCCCCCAAGGGTAGGTGGGAGAAGCATTTCCAAAGGCACCCAGCGATTTTCTCCGTTCCCGATTTTGACATTTCTTTCATGGTTTGTCTCTTTTCTGAGGAAAGACGCTTCTTGGATGCCAAAATGCCACTTGTTACAAATGCAGTCAGCGTCCCCGAAACACTCAGAGGGTAACTTTGTGATCTGCTGAAGTGTCTGGCTGACACACTGTGCAGCTCAGCTGCCAGGACCCTAAATGAATGCCGATGACAATTAAATGCAAATTACTTGCAGCAGTACATACATAATGTCTTCAGCTGCCTCCATATTCCAAGGCACAAATGCCATTCCAGACTGTTATAATTAATTGCCCCCAGATAAGTGAACGGAAAGAATATCCCTATCATTTCATCTCTCATCATCGATTTACCCATCTGACACGGGGAGCATGCAGTTAACCAGTTAGGCGGTTTAATTAGGTTAATTGCTGCAGCCCCCAGTGTGCCGTGGAAGCTGCTAGACTCTCGGTTGCCCACCCACCTTGTCTCCACGCAACTGCAGTACACGCACGCTGAACCGCAGATGATGCCAGGCACAAAGCCTGAGGCGTGGTAGCCCTGTCCTTCTGGTCCAGTTCACAGTGTTTCTCTAGTGCTCAGCACAGTGCCAGGCACATAATAGGTGCTCATTAAATTTGTAAAATAAATGTATAAATGAATGCTCTAGAGCCTTACTCTTACCACTGCAATGCTTCACTTCCACAGGAAGCCAGAGAAGCTCTGTGAATGAAGGACCAAATGAGGTGACCAGAAAATAGCTGACGAGGACAGAGCCTGTGACCAAGTGTCCCCCCTTGCTACATTCCTGCAGCTGCCAGGCTAAGCCTGAGGTCTGTCCGGCCTGGTCAGGTTCCAGTGGCATGTGTTAAAGGTAGAGAGTGTCGGGACGCTGTCTGGGAATCACGTGATCCTGCCTTCCCTTCAAGCAGAGACTCGAGAGCTCACAGCATGGCGCCGCTGCCCCTGCCAACCACCCTACAAAGTGCCTTTGCAGACGTCTCTATGTGACCAGTGAGCACCGACAATGGGCCCATTCATGAAATAAAAAAGCTCCTTATTGCAGGGGGCAGAGATCACTCGTCACAACCAAAATAGGCTCTCCTACCCCCGGCGTCGCTTTGAAGCAGCTGCCCAGCTAGAGCTCTATTTTCTAGCTCATCTTGCATCTAGGTGGCCTCATGTGACGTTCTCACCAATGGGATTGTGGCAGATGGCATTATAATACTCAAAGTTGGCCACACTGACAAGTCTCATGTCGCGTGGTCTTACAATAGGCTGTTGCGCTCCTGTACCAAGCAGCAGGGTCTATGTTCCCTCTCCTTTAATCGGGGTGGGTTGTGAGGCTGAGCAGAACAAGCCGTGAAAGGTGAGAGAGCCCAGGCCTCTCGGGTCGCTCAGCCTTGGAACCCAGCCTCCATGCTGTGAGGCAGCCCAGCAGCCACGTGGAAAGTCCAAATGTAGGTGTCTAGCTATGGCCACGGTGGGCGCACGAGCAGATACCAGCCTTCCACGTGGGGTGGAGGGGAGTCGGCTAACACCTCCAGCCCCCAGCCCTTGCCTATCCTAGCAGACACCAAGTGGAACAGAAACAAGCTGTCCCCACCAAGCCCTGCCCAAACTGCAAATTTACGAGCAAAACAAACCTTGTCATTGTTGTAAGCCACTAAGTTTGGTGTGATTTGTTAAGCATTAATAAAGAACAAGAGCAGGAATTTTGAGTGGTGACACTATGTGTCACTTCCAGTCCGAGGCATTCGGGGACGGGGGCTGCCTCCCCCACACCCTGTCCTTCCCCAAGGCCGTCGGGGCAGCTGGACCACAGGTGGAAAGAGCCCAGTGTCCTGGCTGCCACGCTGGGGCAAGTCTCCCGTCAACCAGAAACACCTGCAGCAGCTGTTGAGCAGCTAGAAAGAAATTTCTATGGTGTGAAGCCATTACAATTTAACAGTTTGTGTTTTTACAGCATCTAGAATCACCCTAATTCATTTCTTTTCCTAATCTGTCCCAAATCTTACACTCTTACCAGTATCCTTTAGTACCCCGGTTGTCTGAGTGACACTAACTGCTGTCACTTGGGTTTCTGTCCACTTATCCTCACACAGAGAGATGAGCACTGTGTGTTATCACAAGCACAAGACTCACAAACTTTGAATCCCCTGGGTGGTGCTTAGAGGGCAAAGGGAGAGTAGGAACTGTCCCTTCTCACCCCTCTGCCATAACTCCTCGGCGAGAAGGACACTAGCCCAGGACAAGAGGGAAGGAAGGAAACCAACACAGGTCAGCAGACTGGATCTGCGAGCTTCGCCCCAGGGGCAGCTTCCGCGGCAAAGCTGGAACCGTCCCCTATGCACCTTTCGGAGTAGACCATGGTGACGCTCCGGCCACTTCATAGCCAGTTTGGAGAAAACAGATCTCGGACTCCCAAGGGTTCCAGGGCCAGATAAGTGGCCAAGAAAATCCAAGGCTCAGAGCAGCATCTGCCCTCAGGGAGTCCCCTGTGACCTAATAGCCAACCCCGTCCCCACAGTGCTGAGGGTCTGGGTCTAGCGCCTTCTCGAACTCTCCGTTGAGAACAACATTCCCCTTTTCCTGATTCCGAAGGGCCACGGGCCACTGCCTCCTCCCAGACAATAACGCCTGACCCTTGCGAACACAAAAGCAGAGAACGCTTGCTCATTTTTAGGTATAAACACGAACTGGTGCTGCAGAGGTAGGTAATGAGCTTCTGTGGGTGCCTTTCGGCATGTCAGGATTCTGAGAGACCCCAAAAGGCCTTGGCCTCTGACCTGGTGTTAAAATTTACTTCCTAACCTGAAACACATTTGGAAAAACTGCAGAAATTCTTCTGGGGAGCTCAGATTCTGGGCATAAGGCCCCGAATGGGAAATCTTGGTGTGAACTGTGGTGTTCCAGGAAGTGACTTTTCTGAAATGTTCAGCATAAAATATGTTCAGCATAAAATATCAGTGCCCCCGACCTGATCCCTGACCCAGCTTCCCCCTAACGCCAAGGGACCTGCTTCACATCCACCCACGGCTTCCTTAGCCATGATTTCCCTCACCTCTACCACTTAGAGCTGCCTAAGGCTTTCTTGGCTTCGTTTTTATTTCATTTTTTTCCCAAGGCTGAATGGCAGCTTCCCAGAGAGTAACTGGAATCCAATCCAAGATGGAAAGCTTTGCCACTATAGGAAAAAGTGCAAGAAAAATACCCCTGGTTCATGTTTACTTTGAGAATTCCAGTAAGAACTCATTTCATCGGTGAAATCCAAATCCCCCTAACTCACTGCTCCCTGCTATGTATTTTGGGGTGCAATCGCAAACAAATTAGGGTCTGCTGTCCGGGCCAGCCCTGGAAGGATGAGTTCACATGCCATTTCCCCCAAACAGTTGGTGAGAGAATTTTGGGACATTTGTTTATGCTTCATCAGAGACCCCAGAGTAGAATTCAGCTTTTCACAGCTCATTCCTGAGTTGAACAAAACCCTTTCCTAGGGGGAACTCAAGAATGTTAGCGATTCCCTGGGCTGTACGTGGTTTCGAGCTTGGTCTAATCCCTTATCTCTACATGAGCTGCTTGGCTCATGCTGTTTTGATTTCACCGGAACGGCTGAGCCTCCGAGATACCGGGCTCTGGTCTCCTCTCTTCAATGGGTCCCTTTGGGCCTCTGGGCTTAAGGTCTTCAGTGGAGATCTTGTGGAATAATGTTTCCAGATTTGTTTTCCAGAGCCTCAGCCCCTGGGAGCGGCCTTGCCTGGGTTTTGTCAGCCCCTCCCCGGCCCTCCCTCCTCTTCTCTATCTCGGCCTCCTCATCCTCCCCTTCTCCTCCCTCCCTGCTGGCGCCGTCACTCACTGCTGACCTCCGAGAAGCCACGGGACCTTTTTTGGGCAGCTGTGCTTGGCTGGGCAGACGCAGAGGTGTCCACAGACAATCTCTAGTTTCCAGCCCTCCTCACCTTTCACTAGATTCTAGCAGATTTGGTGACATCAAAGGCTTTGTCAATGCACAAAACCTCTTTTCACCCATCCATCCCCTACAAGAGCCTTATTAAAGCACCACCCAGTGCCCTGTGGACGAGATTCTTTTTCTCCCTAGTCCGGGAGCCAGGCCCGATGTGCACGGTGCTGCTGAGCACGCGGTGGGCTCAGCAAAGCCCCGGGACCGGGGGAAAGCATCCCTTCCAGTGTCCCAGCGGCCGACGGGCAGGGCTGTGTTCTGGGATAGCCCACCGTCCGGGTGGCCACTCCCCTGCTGCAGACCCAGGCCCTGAGACCGCTCCCTGATGGCTGAGCCCAGGAGAGCAACTGCCTGGAGCCAGGGACCTGAGACTCTCGACAAATCCAGACTCTCCAGCAAATCAGATGAGGAGGAGTTTACATCAGGGGTGAGACCCATCGTGCTTGAGGCCCTACCCGGCTCAGGCCCCGGCACCCAGCAGTGTGATTCTATTAGGCCTTCCAGTGCCGATCGCCTTAGAATGTGACCGTCCTCTCACTCCACGGACCAGCACACGTCACATTGAGAAGCTGTGGAGAATAAGGGTCAGAAAGGGGGCGAAGGACAGAGTGTGCTAACAGCGTGTTTCCCAGCGGCAGACACTCACGCCCGGAGCACGTGACTCCCTCTCTCAGCCACACTGGAGTCGTTCCTACCCTCGCTACAGGAAGCACTTGTGAAACAGGTGTCAGAAAGTGTCCCACAGACACAGTCCCCGTCCTCAAGGAAGTCCCAGTCTCATCAGGGAGACCGGCTTGTAAACCTGGGCTTCCCCAGTGAGAGGCCCGGGGCTGGGCCCTGGGGTGCACAGTTAATTAGACACCACAGAGCGTCCTGATGTCCACTCAGGGCTGGGGGATCCTGGAAGTGGGCACAGAATGGGGTGGGAGGACAGGGAGGTGCAGCTCCCCCGTGCAGAGGGAAGGAGCGAAGGGTGGGGAGACCCAGGGGAGTGAAGTCACGAATGCATTCATTCAGCAGACGTTTAGGAGAGCCTGCAATGTCTCCTGGGAGCTGGGACTACGGCCGTGCACAAAACAGATTAACCCCCGCCCCATTCTCATGGAGGTGGTCGGCCTTGATCTCCTTGCGTAGGATCCAGATGCTTGGAGAAGTGGGGGCAGGGGAGGTGCTATGGCTTGAAGTTTCATCCCCTCTGAAACCCATGTTGAAGCGTCATCCCCAATGTGGCAGTATTGGGAGGGGAGGCCTTTAAGAGGTGATCAATCCGTTCATGGTTCATGCATGAATGGATTATCACAGGAGTGGGACTGGTGACCTTATAAGAAGAGAGAGAGAGACCTGAGCTAGCACACTCAGCCCCTCCCCATGACGCCCTGCAGAGCCCCCAGCAGCGAGAAGGCCCCCACCAGATGTGGCCTCTCACTTAGACTTCTCAGATCCCATAACGGAAAGAAATGCATTGCTTTTCTTTATAAGCTACCCATTTTCGGGTATTCTTTTATAAGCAACAGAAAACAGGCTAAGGCAGGAAAGGGCACCCAAGGATGGGGAACAGCAGAGCGAGATGAGAGAGGCCTGAGAGGCGGATGGAGAACGGCTCTGCCCAACACGGGCGGCGGGGCGGGGGCCTCGAGACAGGGGTGTCTGCTGAAGACGCCGAGAAGGAAAACTGGCAGGAAGAGGAGGAAGAGCCAAAGGGACAGGGTGGTTAAGATGTGGGCCACAAAATGCACTGTGGGTGATCCAGGTTGGTGACCATGGGACGCTGCGTGGCAGTGGCCAAGCTCAGGTGGCAGGAGCAGCTCTCTGAGAAGGGGAGCCCAGGACCTGCCTGTCCACAGCAAAGGAAGTCACACACAGCCCTGTTTTCGCACTTCTACCTATGAAAGGACAAATTGTTAGCAGGCGTGAAATAAAACTAACTGTTGTTACCACTTCAAGCATTTGGGGTTTGTTTTCTCTCTGAACGGAAGTAATGGAGAACGGGCATGCGTGTATCTCAGCTTCCCTGCGAAAACCAAGCTATTGATGACGTTCCTTAACAAAGTTGTTCTTTCCTGTAACTGGTATAAAGCTGAAAGAAAGAAATTGCTGGAAAGTACCAATGTATTCCATGCTTCCCCTCTCTAGCTGAGTCAGGTAATATTTTTGTTAATACGAGAATTTCAGTCTTGGTCTGGGGCAATCATATATCTAACATATATGTGTAAAATACCCTGAAATAGACATGTTTGCTATTATAATTTGTCCTGAAAGTAATAAACTGATAAACTCTGTGGTTTTTCCTTGTCTATTTGTTAAATGCTGGTTCTTCATTACACCTTTGTATAACAAACAATGGTCACACCAGGTTTTTGCTGGTGTTTCGTTTATGCTTTGTTTTGCTTTATTTTACAAATTCGATTGTGGTTTCTAAAATGCCTTGAATTCCTTAAGGGAGTTGTGTTGTTTGTGTAGATGAATATCTCTATCCGATAGCCCTGGAAGCTGATGCTAAAACTGCTGACCAAAAGACGATGCATTTGTAACCCTTGTCTCCCCGGAAACGACTGTGAAGAAGGCAAAAATAACCGAAGGATGGAATTTACAATCAGAGCATTTGGCGCCAGCATTTGCGCAGTTTCTTTGCCAGGGCTCTGTGGCCCCATACATGTGTACATATGTAGGGGACTGACTAAGGGAATAGGCACATGTATGTAGTATGTAGCAGCACAGAGCAGAGGTGGGGAGGCCTGTGTTTGCGTCTTGGCTCTGCCACTTTGTAAGGGGAGAAGCTTCAGCTTGCTCAATTTCAGGTTGAGAATATCTGGATCCTACGCAAGGAAATCAAGGCCCACAACCTCCATGAGAATGGGGGTGGGAGGTTAATCTGTTTTGTGCACGGCCGTAGTCCCAGCTCCCAGCAGACATTGCAGGCTCTCCTAAACGTCTGCTGAATGAATGAATGAATGCATTTGTGACTTTACTTCCCTGGGTCTACCCACCCCTCACTCCTTCCCTCTGCACGGGGGAGCTGCACCTCCTCGTCCTCCCACCCCATCCTGTGCCCACTTCCAGGATCCCCCAGCCCTGAGGGGACATCAGGACGCTCTGTGGTGTCTGATTAACTGTGCACCCCAAGGCCCAGCCCCAGGCCTCTCAGTCGGGTCTGGGCCGGGGGCCGGGTGTGGAGAAGCCCAGGTTTACCAGCTGGTCTCCCTGACGAGACTGGGACTTCCTTGAGGACGGGGACTGTGTCTCTGGGAGTTCTCACCCCCTGCATCCCCGCACCTGTTTCATAAATGCTTACATATATGTGACCGGCACAGAGCAAGTGGTCACCAAGGGCAGCTGTGAGAATACGGTATTATGCTCCCAACATCTGGAGATCTTCTCCCCAGAAGGTCTGTCTCCCGATCGGTGTAAGATCTTACAGTCCACAAAAGGGCTTTACCCGTTTCTCTACAAAACACCTTCCAGCAAGGAATTTCCTCCAGGGTGCTGAGGACGTGGTCTAAGGCCGGGGTGTGGGAATTCCTAACTTCAGCATCCCTCACAGCTCTGGACACCAGGGCCCACGTTGGGACACAGGCACACCCTGTCCCCCGCCAATGCCTACGCAGGAGGTGGAACTTCATTTCTCCTTTTGTTCAGGCCTCTCACCCCCGCAGGCCCAGGATCCTGGCAATCCATCCCAAAATTCACCCCACAGCTCTCCCAGATGGCCCGGGGACCCCAAGTTGTGGAGGAGCAAACATTCTGGCTGCATACCCTCGAGACCCTGAGGCAATATGGTAGCACGTACATGGAGCCCGACTCATCCTGGGAACCAAGATTCCATCCCTATGATCTATATGACTTGCAGAAGAAAGACAGCATATTTTTACAGGGAGAGCATTAGGTTTGGAGACCTGGGACCACAGTTTGGAGATACGTCTCCTTCTCTTGCTAGCTTTGTGACCAGGCCATATCTTTGGAAAGACCACCAGGATGGCTAACTGGTAGGAGGGAGAGGTTTATCGGTGACATCAGTTTGCAAACTGGGAAGAGACAGTGGCCAGTGTGGACTGTCTTAAAGGGAAAGCGCAGGTTGGTTTTTATGCCTCACAGAGTCTGTGTTACACAACAGAGTCAGACATATTTAGCAGGTTTGGGGGGAAAACCATACATATTTTAAGGGGAGCCAAGCGCATGTGCAATGGGGAAACGTATATGTAACATACATCACATGTTCTCTTTGGGGTGTCCTTTTAGCATCAAAATGAGGTGAAGTTTGATTCTTTATGTCAAAAGGTGAACTACAGGATGCAGGGACGACAGCTCTGGGACAGTCTCCATAAGCTGGTTGACATTGGCCTGAGGTCTGCAGTGGCTTATCAGGAAAGAATGTTTGCAGGGCCAGTCCTCCGCCCAATCCCAGTTGTGGTGTGGGTTGTAAATCAGAATTAGGAAGGGTCTGACAATTTGCCTGATTGCTGTTATTGTTAGGGAATTTAGCAAGAATGTGGTTTTTCTTATAGCTGCAAAAATTTAGGAAGTTGCTATGCCAGCCAAGCCCCAACCCTCGACCCCAGTCCACCCATAGGTAACTTTTGTTTCCTTAACCTTAGGGTCTGTCTTGGTTGATAAAGGGGTGTCTTTTTGGTCTCTCAGATCACCACAACTCATTTAGCCTCTCTCAATTGTAGTTCCCTCATCTGCTAAAGAGCGTGTTAGAAATGCCATCTCCAGGGTTTCTGTTAGAATTACACATAAAGGTCTGTGTAAATATTGACCGGAAAAAAAGAAAAAAAAAAAAAAAGGATAAATCAGAACCTAGGCGAGCCTCCCCTACTGGTTGCTAATTAATCTGTGCATACCTTCCCTCCCCAGGCACCCACCCTCCAACCCCTTGGTCGTATCACTGCATCGACCAGGAAGAAGAAAATACAAGAAACATGCATTCTAATTTTAAAATCCTAATCCATCACTTCACGGCAGGGTGAGGAGGTTGTGCCTGTCTGGGTTGAGACGGGTTTCACGAGTGCGTCGCGGATTGCTTAGTTCGCCACGCCTGCCCTCGGTTTCCATGGAGAGGCTGCACCGGGAGCCTACACCTGTCTCCTGTCGTGTTGCATCCGAGTCAGCTCTTCATTTGCCATTAACAGGCTTTCTCCTCCACACACGCCCCCTGTGCTATTACACGACCCCCCTCTCGGGCAGAGGAGTTTGCCACAAACTCTTCATCAACACGGGTCTGTGCACATAATTGCATCGTCTCTGAGGCTTGGCACATCTACGTAAATAGCTTTGATTAGTTTCAGTCTCTCTTAATAGTAACAGTTGCGTCTGCCAAGGGAGGCTAGTCTTGGGGGCTCAGACTAAACCAGTTAGCAGCAAACTCCCCGCAGTTCCCTGCCTTTCTGCTCTGCCTCGGCGTTCTTTAATGCCTGAATTTGTAGCATAAACGATCTCCACGGTGGCTTGTGCCAAGGACTTTCAAAGCCCTTCCGGCTGCTGCTACCTCTGGACACCGCGTTTGAGAGTGCCGGCCAGTGTGGGCTGAGCCTAGCTGTCCCTGCCGCGAGCCACCTTTAACATCAGGTGCGCTTCTGAGCGTTTCCATAGCTTATATCCCTGTTGCATGCTGGCCTCTAATATTAGCTTCACCCAGTAGAGCCAAGGTTTTTTTTTTAACGTTATTTCAGTTATATAATATTCTTTAAACACACTGAACATGTAAAAGCCCCCAGTTTTAGCTCAGTGCCAAGGAGTAGCACTGGCAATAGTGGAGCCACAGGGTGGGTTGTCAGCTGGTAGAAGAAAGCTGGACATGAAGGTGCCACCTCCAGCCCCCTTGATCTGGCTGAGCCTCAGAGCAAGGGCTCTTAGCAAAATCTAGAGATGACTAGTTATCTCCTGTTTGTCGATGCTCGTGGAGCGGAAAATATTACTGGGTGTTGAACTGGCACAACTCTACCTAGAAATGACTAAGCCTGCATGAGCGTGGTGATTCATAGCACGTCCCCGTCCACGCACAGGCCCCTGATGGAGGCTTTTGTTGCCTTGCTTAAGGTTCAGGCCTCACCTAAGTAGGACTCAAAGGCTGCCTGTGCCCGCTTCCTCCATTCGGAAGGAGGTGATGAAGGTGGATGACAATTTCACCACCCGGGGATGTCAGTTTTTACATCCTATTTATTCATCATTCCTGACATAGGTTTGACAACTCTACGGGTGCCTTTGCTCCGAGAGTCCTGTCTGACAGCTGGAGAGGTTATTCCTTTTCTTATTTGGTCACCAGATTCCAGCTCTGAAACCTCAGGAGGTTGACTCTGAATGACCAGCATGTCACCTGGTATTAGTAAGGGCTCATTTTTATTTAATTAGCTAAAAAGGCTTGTGTCTGCCTCTATGGCCCATAAATTAATGGCCATTGCAACGTGCCGTGTTTGAAAATAGTCAAGGTGTAGGACTAAAGTGTCGAGAACTAGAGCTTGATCTTCATCATGGGGCAGTGTCCTTTCCAAAGAAAGCAAGTGATTGAATGGAACATGAACAAGGATCTGCAGATCATGTAACATCACAGAAGCAAAGCGAAGTAGTTTGTGGCAAAGGAAACTTGTTTTCTCACCAGCTAAGAAGAGCTGCTGCTGGACTGAAGGGTCCCATCGCTCTGCGGAAGATGAGCTTAGGACTTTGTGGAAATTGGGGGGGTGGGACATCCAACCCAGCCTGGCAGAGTGGAAGGTGGGGGTTTATCCTTGAGTGGAAGCCCAAGGTTTAATAGGAGTTGGCCAGGTGAGAGGTACATGCTTAACCATTCAGAGAGAACAGCAAACATGAGAACAGGAGAGAGAAACTGCAGGTAGCTCAAGAGAACCATGAATAGTTCCATAAACAGTTCCATGAAGGAAAAACTACAGCCCCATTATGAATTCCGAAAGAGACAAATGCCAGCAATCAATTTTGCTGCATGAGTAAAAGTATCAAGATTCAAGTAGTCACAGAACAAATAACGAAATGCCTAGTCTGCAAAAAGGCAGCCAGGAGATGCAAAGATGCACCTGACGGTCCACATCCTCAAAGAATTTGTAATTGTAAAGGGCATTTACAAACACAAACAGCTATAATTAAAGGTATGTGCTTCATACGCTGTTAGCTAACTTATCAGCAAAATGCCACGGAGGGAGAGATTAATTCTGGCTGCGAAGGTGGGAGACCCTAAGGCCACGTTGGCTCAGGAGGCTCTGTGAACAGGCCCGACCTTGCTGGACAAGCAAGCAGGATTTCATTCTCAATTCCGCATGCGGGTCTTGCTACCATCATGAAATTAAAAGGTCACCATCCAGCCTCAAGTGTACACAGTAAGTCAAACCATAGGAAACAGCCATTTTTTGTAGGTTTAAAAAAAAAAATAGTTGAGTATTAGCAATTTCATAGAATTCGTTCTAATCATCTGACTTATGGCAGAGGTTTCAGTTTGAGGAATTCCTGACATGTGCTGTGTGTCTGCCGCCTTCTGCAGGGGCCTGGCCCACGGTTACCACCAGCATCTTCACACCAACTCCTGAAGCAGCAACACTCCCAGGAGTGCACTCTTTTCCCTGGACCAAATTTACGTGATTTGAAGCCCGTGGATGGTTTGCACAACCCCTCGGTGCTATCTGCCTCGCTTCCCAGGTTCCCAGTCTCGTGGACATTAAGAGAAAATCAATAGGATTATGTCACATTTCTGGTGGCAAATCCTCCTGACAGGCCTTGCATCTTAAATTCTCATAAAACTAAGCATCTTAAGCCTCTGCAGCGTCTGGGGAATCCACGTTCACGTCTCGTTCCATCTTTTGTGGAACAGGTGAATCGCAAGAGACGCGCCATCGTCCCAGCCCTACTTTGCTGAAACACGCCCGGTGCAGAAGAACTCTGTTTGAACCCAGACCTGCACCCCACGGGGAGATGCTCTGAGGCCGGGCTGAGTCAGTCTTTCTGAAGCGCATGTGCTCTTTGGAGCTGACTGATCGCTGGTGCTGTCAGCTGATGGGGGCGTCATGACTCCCCGAAGCTGAGGTCACGAACCCAGAGCATATTTTTAAAAACGTATTAGGGACCCATTTCAACATCTGCGTGGGGATGCAGGGGAAAAAAATTGTTGATAAATAATTTAAATGTTTACATTTTTGGCCCTGCCCCAGGACTGGGGACTCAACCACAGCATGACGATAGGATTTTTGCGCACAGTGTATTAAAATTCACCCGCCAGAGGGTTTTGTGTTTTTAAGGTAGCGCCTCATTCTAGAGTTAAAAAGAAAAACGCTTTGAAAACCCAAAGATCTCACGACGTTTTCAGACGTGACTTCATTGGCCTCTCTTACGGCTCCTGTTTGGCTCAGATGCTCTGGCAAAGGGGGGAAGGGGGTGGTCTAGGTCACAGCCGTGCATTGGCAGAGACGGGCCTCCCGGAGGATGACACACACTCTGTGACAGTCGAGAGCAAACCCTGCCTCAGCAGCTTGGCATGGGATTCCCAGGGCTTTCCTGCTGTCCCGACGGTCCCTTCAACTTGGGCAGGAGAGACAGTAAGAAATACTATTACAGCCAACTTCTGCAACCACAGAGTTTGGTGGTGTGTGTCCTGGGAGTCCCACATAAGCCACCCTGGGTGGGCTGGGTGAGCATTTGGAGAGGACTCCAAGCCCTCGGTCACCATTGCAACTAGATCAACCCTGATGACATCTTCCTACACTGTAGTCGAACTTCCGCTTCTACCCAGGAGGAAAGAGCATCCCACGGAGGTGAAAGGCCACTTCCAAGGACCCAAAGAGAGGTGACAGGAAGCCAGATCTCTCGATTCCAAAAAACTAGGGAGGAAAAACTGAGCAAGCAGCAGAAAAGAGAGAAACAGAGAGAAAAAAAAATTGAAGATGAAAGAAAAAGAGCAGAAGGAGAAAATAAAAAGGGTTGCAAGTGTAGGATGCTTTTGTGTCCCCACCCTCGTGGGCCTGTGTGTGGCTCCAGGCATTGAAGAGAAGCCTGACACTCGGACATTGCTCCTGAGGAGCAAAAGCCTCAGGCAGGAAGTGCCACACATGTCCCAGGTGCTGTGCCCACATGGTCTCATTCAAGAAAAACCAGTCCACGTTTTATAAAGGAGTAAACCGCTCCCAGCCCAGCGCTGGGTCTGTCGGAGCAGGGACCCGCTCCGGGTGCTTGTCCTTCCCTGCATCTGTTCACATCGGCCTGTCAGCAAGTGCGTGGTGTCGTGTGATTCTGTACAAGAACTTTCAATTTATTTTATTTTATTTTTTTATTTATTTATTTTTTTTTGAGACAGAGTCTCGCTCCATTGCCCTGGGTAGAGTGCAGTAGCGTCATCAGAGCTCACGGCAACCTCAAACTCCTGGGCTCAAGCAATCCTCCTGCCTCAGCCTCCAAGTAACTGGGACTACAGGCACTTGCCACAATGCCAGGCTAATTTTTCTATTTTTTTTTAGTAGAGATGGAGTCTCGTTCTTGCTCAGGCTGGTCTTGAACTCCTGGCCTCAAGCAATCCTCCCACCTCGGCCTCCCAGAGTGCTAGGATTACAGGTGTGAGCCCCCGTGCCTGGCCCCTTCCATTTAGTTCAAAACAAAAAAATAAGGCAGCTAAGAGGGAAGTAACATTACCTTACTTTTTCCTGGGATTGAATATGGGGGGTTTGGGGGGGTGCAGGGAAGAAGCCAATGGAGGGCTGTGACCCAGACTGCCTCCCTCCCCCTTTGCCAGAGCATCCGAGCCTAACAGGAGCCGTAAGAGAGGCCAATGAAGTCACGTCTGAAAACATTGTGAGATCTTTGGGTTTTCCAAGCATTTGGGGGGTTGGGGAGCAATTGTTTTGTTTTGTTTTCAACTGACTGGTGGATGGTAAAGATTTCCTGGATTTGTGGAACCTGAAGGAAACAGTGGCACTGTCTTAGAGCCTGTGCCAAGTGTGGCAGTCAGCACCAAGTGAGGCTGTGAGTGATGGGGTGTCATTGGCCCCACAGCAGGAATTGGGGAGCGCGACAGTGACGCCCACCAGCTGTCCCCAACAGAGCCTCCTGAATCAAGCTGCTGCCCGCCCCTCTCTGGGGCCACCAACAGCACTTCTCCTGCAGGCGGGCACGTGGGAGCTGTGGTTAGAAAGGACAGCTAAGAGAAAGTCCTCGAGCCTCTAGCTGAGGGTGGCTGCCAAGGGTGAGGGTGTCAGTGGCTCGAGTCAGTCTTGCTTACGAGGGACCCTAAAAGGAGGGAACATTCCATCTTGCTTTGCTTGCTAATTATGTCTCCTCTGTGACTCCCAAACTAGGTTACCCTCTCCTAGGAGGTCAAAAGTCGTCTGATCGATGCTCCTCCTCTCTGGAGGTGCAAAGGGCAGTTCCAGGTAGCCCGGGTCCCCCCAGGCCCAGCCTGAGCTGGCAGAGGTCTGGGCAGAGCTAAAAGCCCTGAGAGCGTGAGACAAAAGTTGAAAGTCTCTACATGTCCCTGGCAGGCAGGAAATGTGAGCTTATCTTCTATTCCTCCTGCGACCTGGGCTGAACCGACTCACAGGATGTGACCAACGCAGATCTGTGCACTAGTTCTTGGGAAGAAAGGCCGAACAGAATGGCCATGTTTCCTGGAAGCCTACTTTAGGCCCAGAGAAAACTACACCCGACTCTCCTCCCCCTCTAGAAGGACCAGCTGACCCACCTCTTGCCCTGACTATAAATTCTGAACCGACTTCCTAAGAATATCTCAGGTCTCAAGAGAGAAATAGGGCGCAGGCTAAGTAGGAAGTGCCACCATGTTCTCCCTTCACAGAAATGCACAGGAAATGGAGGCGGGGGACACGGTTTTTTGGAAATAGGTCAGGCAGAGGGAATGGCTTGGAAAATCACCTTCCATTTGCCTTCAGAGGCCATTAAACATGAAAGGAAATTCCCAAAGCAAGAGGCAAGATATCTGTCCCTGTCAATCTCTACAAATAGCCTAGATACTCAGCTTTCTGGAAGCATTTGGTGGGGTCAGGCCCTGGCTGGGGGAGGGGAAGAACAAAGCCAGCCCTCACCATCCCTCCACCCCAAGGACTGCACACTTATCCTCTGGTTTCGTTGTTCGAGCCGAATGCACAAGGACACATACTCTTCTGGAGCATTATTAGTAGTATCATCCAAGTAACTTAACAAGCATCCCCTGAATCTTCCTGGTGCTTTTAATATACTGCCCCAGTGCTCACACTTGCCAGGAATGTACTAAGGAAGACACACCTACGGGTCAGCTGACCTCGTGCCCTGCACTATTCACCAGTCACCACCCCTCCCTCTCCCTCCCTGGACGTCCTTTCGTTTTTTATGCTGCACGATCTCTGCCATTCCGTTTTGCTTTGTCTCCAAGCTCTGAGGACTGGGCAGTGTGCCTATTAATCTTGAATGGAATGAAGTCTCCGCCACTTCCATTTGAAAAAGAAATAGCTTTGCCTTTCCCACTTGATTCGACAGTGTAAAATATTTATGATTCCTCTGGCACCTCCACGCCCCCTCCCTCCCATCGATTCTCCCCGTCGGCACTAAGTGCTCACTTGGAGGAAAGTACTTCTCGTCCATCAGGGACAAGCCCAGGATGACAACATCCACGAGTCCAGCTGCTCCTTGTCCTCCGGGTCACCAGCACGGCTCTTACTGCTCACGCGGGGGGTTCCCTTGGGTTTCCAAGCCCCCGCGGCCACACTGCAGGGGCTCACTGTGCCCTTGGGCTCTGAGGTCCTGCTTCCACTTTGTCTTCTTCCATGGGGTGTCCCTGCTTCAGTCACACACACACGCGACTGGTATCTTTGGCTCCTCCAATTCCGCGCAATCGGGAGTGAGGCTGGGCTGGGAGGGCCAATGCAGATCCCAAAAGGACCCTGACCTCTAGGCAGCTTGACTGGCTCACGCCCAGTAGGTAGATTTTTCCAGAGGGAAAAGCACCCCATTGCTGTTCCTGAGGTTGACTAGAGGTTTTCCTCTTGCCTTTCGCAAGCGACTCCTGCTCTTCCTTGCTGGTCCCTATACACATTCCTGACCTCCTGGCATCAGTAATTCCTCCAGACTCACTCACTGCGGCAGGGGCAGCAAACAGTGCCTGGGATGATGTGAGACTGAATGATCGCAACTGAGCAAAGGAAAGACACAGAGCTCTGCGAGTCCCCACACTCGCCATTGACAGTCTCTGGGCCATGTGAGGAGGGCAGTAATGACAGCTGTCATCCGAGTTATTAGCAAGGTTAAATATAACATATATAAAGAGCTTCAAACAGTGCCCGGCACTTAGTAAGTGCTAAGTAAATATGAGCTATCATTGTTGGTATAATTCTCATTAGTTTTATTTGACAAAGTAATATCAATCCCAGCCTTCAATGGCAGGGATATGTCTCTGGCAGGTGGCAGGAAAGTGCAGTGGGCAGAAAGCCAGGAAACAAGGAGACCTTCATATGGGGTGACTGCTGCCTGCCAGTGGGAACCCCTTCTATGCTTCTTGTCGTTAGCCCAAAGCCAGCAAAGGGGGTGACCCCATATTGCCAGCCCCTAGTAAAATTCTCTGTACATGTTAGGTGTCCAACAAATCCTGAATGTACAGATTTATGTTTAGTACCCCTGACATCCTATTTTTGCATCTTTTCAGTGTCCTGAGTCCTCTCCCTAACAGAGATCTCGTTCTCTCCCCTCCAGACCCTGCCAGCGAAGCACAGTTATCAGGTATCCCAAACGCCCAGAGTCCTGCACTCTGCCAACCGTGTAACTGCACAGTGTTTCAAAACAAGAGTTTTGGAGTGAGACAGATTTGGGTTCCAATCCTGTTCTGACGCTTCCCTGCTGGGTACCTGGGGAAAGCTATTTAACCTCCAGCAGCCTCGGTTTCCTTATCCGTGAAATGAGGATAATCCTAGTGAGACTGCCTCATAACATTGTCACCCGTAGAGATTTTATAAGATATTGCAAGAAAAGAGAGCAGCAGAGTGTCTGACGCGTGCTAATTGCCTAATAAATGTTGATTATTACGGTCCCTATTATTCATGAGTTAATACACTTAACCAGAGAATATTTGAGTTTTATGGAACCTTCTAGAGATAGTGCTACAAGACTATCAAAATGGCAATTGATGGGTAGATGTTGCTGTCCAGGCCACAAGGGGAGCTATGTTTGGGTAAGTGATTCTCTGGGCATCCCTCCCGGGGCAGTAATGACCCTACCCAAGAAAAGCAAAGGCAAGAAAACCCCGCTACTGGGCTGGACTGTCGACTGGACTCAGCCCGTCGCTGTGCCAAGGGAGGCAGGACGGGAGAGGCAGAACAAACAGAAGGCTGGTTCTGAGCCAAATGTGGTCAACCTGGCCATGGGCTCTGTTTCAGTCGAGAAGTTATTTTAGGTGGTAGCTGCAGGAGGTCGGTTTGAGGTTGCTTAATTGTATTGTCTGCTCTGCAAAAAAAATCCCATAGCTGGAGAACATAAAAGAAATGATTAAAAGTCACTACGGCCAGGCTGGTGCATTCCCCTGAAAGCTCATGAACACGCAGGCTGCTGCTCCAATGCCCGTTGGACTGAGATGGTGCCGCCCGACCTCTCCCGGATGCACCCTGGGAGACGCATTCGCCGTGCATCTCCCTGATGTGACACTTCTGGGCCCTCCTGGAAAGGGTTGAGCAAACACAGTTGTCTAATGCGGCTGCATCTGCCCAACCAGTGTCAGCATGTTCCTGCATTAGAATGTATTACGCTCGGCCACGCTGGCACTTTCTCCATCTGTTTACATTTAGAGCAGGACTCGCTGCCAACGATTAAGAATTCCAGTGCCCACAATCCAGAAAGCACAAGCCAAGGGGTAGAAATAAAAACAAATTGAAAACTACTTGTTGCTAGCCGGCTTAATTGGATTCTAAAGGACTACGAATTTTTTTCCTAGAGGGTTCGGTCCCAGAGAGGAGGGCCTCAGGGGCCAAAAAGCTGAATGGGCTTCATAGAGGTCCTCTCCATGTACATCACCTTGACTCTAGGCTACCTGCTCCTCCACACCAGACCTTGAACTCCTCAAGGCAGGCAGAGACATGCTCAGTTCTCCTTAGTTTTCCCAGTAGAGAGCCTGGTATCTGTGCTTAATAAATGCTGGTGAGCTGAATCAATGAATGGGTGGGTGACAGTTCCTTGTGGTGGTTTTCAAACATGGCTGCAAATTCTTAGACTTCCATAGAAAGGGAAACTCTGCACCCATCCTCTTGAATCTGGACAGTTTTGTGACTGCCTCTACCGTCTTAGTGGAGAAGAAGTGGCCATAGCTTGTTCCAAAGCAAAGTGGTAAAAGCCCACGCAGCCAACACTTGTTATCTTTTGTTTTTTGCTGACAGCTTCACATCCTAATGGGTATGAGATGACAGCGCTTGGTAGTTTTGATTTGCATGTCCCTAATAATTAATGATGCTGAGCATCTTTTCATACACCTGCCAGCCATTTGTATATGGAGAAATTGGGGCCCAGGTACACTGGTGGTAGGAATAAAATGGTGCTGCCACTGTGAAAACCGACATACAGCTTCCTCAGAAAAATCAAAGACAAAACTACCATATGACCTAGCAATCCCGCTTCTGGGTATATATCCAAAATAATTGAAATTAGAATCTAGAAGGGATATCTGCACTCCTATGTTCATTGTAGCATATGCACACTAGATATGGAAACAACCCAAGGGTCCACTGACAGAGGAATGGATAAAGGAAATATGGTATATACATACAATGGAATATTATTCAGTCTTTGAAAAGAAGAAAATTCTGCCATTTGCAACAACATGGTTGAACTCAGGGGAGAGTATGAGTCTGTTGAGTGAAATAAGCCAATCACAGAAGAACAAATAAT
Organism: Eulemur rufifrons; assembly: GCF_041146395.1. Lineage (NCBI taxonomy): Eukaryota > Metazoa > Chordata > Mammalia > Primates > Lemuridae > Eulemur > Eulemur rufifrons. Next base: position 5,711,753 of record NC_091007.1, on the reverse strand, counting down.
GCCTGCTTCCATGTACTGAGGTGTCTAACATAGTCAAACCCATAGAAGCAGAGAATACAATGGTGGTTGCCAGGGGTTAGGAGGTGGCGGAAATGGGGAGTTATTCAATGAGTATAAAGTTTCGGTTACGCTAGATGAATACATTCTAGAGATGTGCTGCACCAGTTGCTGTCTACAGCTAACAGTATGGTATTGTGCTTTTCAAAATTGGTCAAGAGGGCAGATCTCCTATTAAGTGTTCTTACCACAAAAATGTGGGGGACACAAAGAAATTTGGGGAAGTGTTGGACATGTCTATTATATGATGGTGGTAAACAGTATCACAGCTATTGGCATATTCAAACTCATTGAACTGTATTAAATATGTGAAGTTCTTTGTGTATCAATGATACCTCGATAAAGCTATTAAAAGTAAGATAAAACAAAAATAGTCATAATTTTTTAAAATATGTATGTTTTTAGGACAAAGGCCGTGAAGCTTTCACAGTTGCTCTTGGAGCCCTGTGCCACCATGTAAGATACCCAGCCACCCCGCGCCACCGTGCCAGAGAAGCAATGTACAATGAGGTCTCCGACTGCCAATGAGAGATGTCCAACATGACCCCAGCCACGTCCCACGTGTGTGAAGAAACCTACAGATAATTCCGGCCCCGTTGCGTAAGTTATGCCTGCCCTTTTCAGAGTCTTCCCAACTGAGCCCCCTGGGTCATTGTGGAGCCGCCAAACCATTCCTCCTGGGTCCTGCCTGAACTCCGGACCCACAGAATCCAGGAACAGAAGAAAACAGTGCTTGTTTTACACCATGAAGTTTTGAGGTGGTTTTTACATAACAACAGACAAATGAGACACTCTTCTGGACTCGAGGCAGGAGAGCCTATGCTATACTAGCCCTTCCCTTCTAGCTGGTAATACTCCCCACAGTCAGGAAGTTGATCTTCACAAAACTTAGATTCCCTGTTCAACTGAAGCCCATAATGTCCTTATGCACATCTGGAGAGATGGGTAACAGCTGGGTCCCACTCTCGCTGTATCATACATAGGCCTCCACACACTTGCAGATACTGAGTAAGTAGCTTTTCAGCTTTTTCTTCTTGGTGTCAAAAACTCTGAAATCTTTGCAGATCCTTTTTTCTTTCTTCCTCTTACTTTGTATTCATCACCCTCTAAAGACAGATGCCCACAGCTTTTGGGGAGACTGAGGACATGGCCATGAAATGAGAGCCTTAGGATCAAATAACAGTCCTCTTGGCATTTAAGGCACTTTGTGGTATGCAAAGCATTTTCACCTGTATGGTCCCTGGATTTCCCGTAACTACCCAGTGACATGAATGATGCAAACATTGATTCCTATTTATTAAAGTTAAGCTCCTTTCTCAGGATCACACTTATTAATGGCTCAGCTGAGCTAGAAAACAATCCTCCTCGAATTGCAAGTATATGGACAAGAACACAAAGAAAATTGAAGGGAATAAAATCAGCTGATGTGTTTGAATAGCAAATTATTTTCTCTTGAATGTTCCTCGATTTCAATTTTGCCTTTTCAGTAAACAATATCAAAACTTAAAAAAAAAAAAAAAAAAAAAAAAAGCTGGGTCTTTATATAGTGTTTGGGCAAAGTTGAAATATTTTGAAGTATGTAATCTTAAAATAAATACAATGTAGGTACAACAGAAAACTGCACAGTGAATTTTCTTCTCACCACTGCCATTGACTTTTATTTTTCTGGTTCAAGAAAAATAGTAGAAAATCTGTTGTGGTCAGAATCAGAAATAATAGCATTTGGGTGCCATCGCGTTGGGCTAAAACATTTGCATGCATTTATACTCAAATGTCGATTACAGGTGTGTTCTATTGAGTGAATAACGTAAGTCTTAGACCCTAAAGATGCACTGGGATATTATGTATACCATGTGACATCTTCTTGGACCAGCCACTTGAATGAAAGTTCCAGCTTGGTCCAGCTGTATGGTAGCAGTAGAACACAGCAAGTTAAGGCATCCTGGCCTGTGCTCTATAAATTATGTGTGGACTCACATTCATTTTCCATATCAGAACCTCTGGTGGGTACAATAAGGCAAATAGCTGAACACAACGTTTATACGTCCTGAATAGAAGCAAGAGAGAAGAGAAGTGTCAGTGATGGGGAGTGATGGATGTGGCGTAGAAGGTGAATAAGGCTTACAGTTATTCCTACCTAGTAAAGTTAAGCTACATTCTCAGAAGCACCCTACTGATGACTGAGCTGAAACCAGAGGACAAACAGGGTTCATAGAGCAACAACTGGACACTGTGCCACTATGAGATAGCAAAGACTTCCATTTTTTCTCCATGGTATTCTACAAAGAATGAGCCTGAAAACCCGAATCCAAATCTCTGGTGGGGTTGGGGGTAGGGTCCAAAGTTTGCACGTGTAACCAGTACTCCAGGCAATCCTGAGGCACACTAACATATGTGTGTTCATTCCTGTCATTTGCCCAAGAACTCAAAAAGTTACAAATAACCCAAGACTCAGAGAGGTTCTGTTGAACGGTACCTACAGGAGCCAACTGTGAGCCCTTCCGACTCTAGAACCAACATGGCGACCAGTCTCTACACTTCTCTGAGCCTCAGTGTCCTTGAGTGCAAAGTGAGAGAGGTTAGACTACATTATCTTTAGGATTTCTTTTGTGTCTGATATTTGGTGATGACTGGAGATGAAACAGTCATCTACAATCCAAGGCAGCTGGAGACCAAGGTGCCATTTTGGATCAGAGACACTAGCACAAACTTTGGGCCAGATGGTTTTATGGTGGTCTCTGAATCTCCCAGGCTAATTTAAGATGTATCGAAGAACAATAAACCTTTGGCCCATTTATATCAAGATCCAGCTGCGTCCTAACTGGCGCAAGCGGCCACCAGCACTGTACCCTCCAGTTCTTGCAAAGGTGACTGCCACCAGCCACCCAGCTGCAGAAGAGAGGATGTGGGCACAAACCCTTCAGACTTGGGTGTGTCAACTGAGACCAGGCCAGAGCCATCAAAGCACAGTGCTTTCCTCCACCCTTTCCGACTGCCCCAAGACTGGCACAGGGCTTACTAAGAGCGAAAGTAACACTTGCCAACCAGGGGGCCAACAGACTTTTCTGAGTTTTCTATATTCGGTGAGGTGCCAGACAGAGAGATGTTACCAAAGATATAAATTTTTCAAAGCCCCAAACCAGATACTTTAGCTGCTCAAGGTGCCATATACCTGGCCATGACCCTCATGGTCTGCCAGACCACATTACAACAAGTGACAAGTGCACATTTACTATCAAGGCCGGACCGCAAATCTTTGTCGTGTTAATTTGTCAGTCCCCAAATGTACAAATGCACCTTACTTAAGCCACAAAACCTTCTTTTACCTAATGGTGTTTTAGAAATAAATTGGCAACAAAGGATACCGCATTGTTCCGGGGCTGTTGTCGGTTGGTTTCATTTATTGATTTATCAAAAACCATTTTGCAAGAAATAGTCTCCACTTTGGAGATGACACTTCATCCATAACAGGGAGGGTTTGAGTCTTCCTTGACTGCCAGAATGTTACATAACAGAACGTGTCACCAGTCCTGAAATGAGGCAGCAAAGGCTCTGCATGTAGGTAACACCAAAGCCAGTATGGGCTTAGCCCAAAAAATGATTCAATGCCTTTAGAATGTGGGATGCAAAATGAGATTCTGCCAGAGTCAGGGGTCAGTGGTGGTAGAGTGCGGGGGAGAGGGGTCTGACAGCTCCCAATCTGTTCTCAGTTAACTAGTAGTGGAGAGGGAACATGGAGGGCTGAAACACTGATACCCCAAAGCGCTTGCTTAAATCAGTTTCACTTTCTTGCCTGATTTTATGTCTGCTTCCCACCCCTCCCTAACTCCTTCCTTGGGCGGCAGAATGGGCCTCATTAGCTGGTTTTGTTATCTGTTATCAGCTTTCACTGGGATAAACAGCAGTTAACGGGTGGTGGGTTCAGGAGCCCTGTCTGGGAAGTCCCAGTCAACTGCCAAGCCAGACAGCCATCCCTAAGGAGTCAAGAGCCAACGAAGGCTGTTGGGGTTTTTCATTCAAAGGCAGCACGGCGCCATTTGGAAAACTCCCCCATACAGAATGTGGGAACCCTAAGTTTTTATTCTAGCTCTGTCTGGTTCCGGACTGAATGACCTCAAGCCATCCAGTTAACCTCTCTGGATCTCAGTCTCATCAAAAGTAAAGCTGATTAATTTGGTTTTCTGCAGAAAAGTGCCAGAGAGGAACCAAGACTAAAAATGGCCGTGGAGCCCTCTGCAAATATCAAAGTAGTGATGAAGCAATGGTGAGCTTTGACCAGAAGCCATAGGTTTTGTGGCATAGCTGCTTTAATTGCTCCTGTCCGGTATTAAACTGGTGTAGGAGTGTGGAAGAAATGTTAAGTGCTTTGGTGGTCTTGTGAGACCGTGGAGTGTGGCTTTTGCAGATATGCAACACTGCCCTCTATCGGCACCCGGCATATTAAAAAGCCACGGAAGCTGAACAGTCCACTCTCCTCTCTACCGTACTTCCCAGCCGAGGCCCGGAGAGTTTGTTTGCGAGGCTCTGTGACCGGACCGCTCAGCGAGGGCTTTTGCGTCGCAGAGTGTGCTGTGTGTCTCCATTACAAAGCTGCTGAGTGGAAATCTTATTCCCCGGGATTTTAAACAGCCACATTTCCTGGTATTTGACATCCATGGGACATTTAGCAAATGGAGTGCCAGATGGAGCTCCTTGGCTCTATTTTCTGCAAGACACTTGAGAATCGGAACCCTCCGGATGTTTGCATTTGATAGGCTTGCTCACTGGAGGGGCGGCCACGGCTCAGTGGGCGTGGGGCATTCTGTGGCGGCCGGGGTGGGGAGAGCCGGGGGGCACAGGACAGCAAGCGGCGGCTACGCCTGCAGTGCCACACAGAAGCGTTTCAAGTGCCAGCATCCTTGGTAATTCACATCTCTGACCTCATGTGACTGTCTTACAAGCCTCATCCGAGAATGCAGATGATCAAGACTAACACTAACTTTGAGGGACTTGCCCGCAGCAACACGGCATCACGACACAAACACAGAAAAGCAATGACATTTCGAGTTTTCTCTGGTATCTAAGCAGCGTTCTCCACCCTTTCTGTGCAATGTACACATAGAAACCATTTTGGTTACTTGGTGTTAATAATCACATTTATGTGAATCACAGAATTCAAGATTACTGTATGGTCCCTTGAAATCGCTTTATTACTCACCCCATTTATGAAGGCTAAATCTCAGTGGTAATATTTTGAGTCTCTGATATATTCAACATTGTCCTGTTTTTGTACTGAAGGCAGCTGACACTGATCAAGTTGATGAAATAATGATTCTCCGAGAATGAATATTTGCATTTTTTTTCTTTCCATCAAGTTGCCAGTGTCTTTGGTGTTCAGGCAGGTAAACAACACATTGCTCACGTGGCACAGTGTAGCATGGATGTTGTTCTTTTTATATTGTCAAAGGCATAGATTATCGAAAATTCTAGAACTGTAATTCATCTCTGAGGATTTTTTTACTCCTATTGTACAATAACCAGAAAGTGTTCAGATCTCAAACTGCTGGCCAAATGGGCACAGCCCTGTCCTTGTAAAGTTTGCATGCTGTTATTTTTACAGATGTTCTCCTCGGTTCCTACTTGAATTCAGGTCAGAGGAGTTAATGGGAAATGAAACTGCATTTCCTTTATTTTCCTCCTTCCTGCACGGTTGACTTGAATTATAAGCCCACAGATATGCTCTACCAGTCGACACCGGGTTGTTTACCACCTCAACCAGGAGATGCAACGATTAGCTGTTTTTGCTGGTTTTTAGAAAAAAAAAAATATTTCTCATAAATGTACAGGGAGATGTGTATATCTGGCACATCTTACCTTTGCCTTAGATTATACAGCGGCCCCTACTTCCCTACCGAAACAGCAAACGAGTCTCAGGCTGCTGCTGCACAAGAATTTGCAGCATCCGTCACACTTTACAACAAAATAATTTCCCACACACCAAACAAACTCAACCGTCCTTCTCTTGTTCCAAAACAAAACCCTTATCCCATAGGACTCACTCAACAAACACCAAAAAAAGACTATTTTTACTCTTTCAAGTAAAATTAATAACAGTGTTAACAAAACAAAAACTTTCCGTTTATATTTATTAAGCTTCCTTTGGTTCCCCTACGTTAAACCAAGTGTCTTAGAATCGTTTCAACGAATCTTAGCTTTTGCAGGAGTTTTAGAAAGTACCGATTCCAATCTTTCAATTAACATTTTCTTCATAAATATTTCCACTACAAAGAGTTAGTGGAAAGAGTCCTCTCTTTAAAAGATTGTCGGTTCCATTTCTGAAGAGTTCTAAAGGAAGATAATGTAAAGGAAAGGACTTTCTTTCACTAGACTTTATCTCCTAGTAACTATTCATTTCAGATATATTTGTAAGTAAAAGGAGAACTGTAAGACTCAAAAATGGGTCATTTCTATGAAATAACAGCACAACAGACAAAAGTCCAAAGATTTGATCAAGCTTATCAGTTGTGAACAGAGAAGTCTCATACAAGGAACCTTAGCCAAGCCCCAGACTGGCTACTCTCCAGGCTTAGTCATCATCTGGATACAGTTGTGGGATGTGGCATTTTGGTCTAACATAAGCACAGAATAATATGCAGCGTATACCCAAATTAAGTGAACCACTAGTGAACAGGTCCTTAAAGTCTACAAAAACCAACCACAGGACCGTAATGAAAGAAAGTGATGACAGACACGTTAGAACACACAGCCAGCCAATTTCTGAACACAGTATTTTGGCTGGCGAGTCTCAGACATGGGAAGAATTATGTTGCTCAATTTACAACTTATTAAAGAAGGAAAGAAGTCGTCGATACAGATGGCTGGTTCTATATCAAAGAAGACTGGGAGAGGTGATATTACAGAGCTTCTATTGAGCAAACTGTCAAACAGTACTTAACTCACTTTCTTTCCATACCTAATCATTAGGTAAGAATGAATTTTCAAAAGGTAAAAAAAAAAAACTGCAGTGTTCTTAGTAAGCTGTGGCTTTGCTCACTTCTTATCTGCAAAAGCCTGAACATGCTGATAGAATCAGCTTCATTCCTTAGGCAAGGCAGTAATTACTTTTTCACATGGTGCGTGTTCTCTGCAAGCAGTTGCTCAAGACATACAGAATGGAATGCCTTTGTTGGAGGAGGGGGGTTTATTATAATGTCTCATGCTCGTAGATAAAATCTGTCCCTAAATGTAACATAAAAATTACTTTTGATTTACCAGGAAAAACACATGGAAACTTACATGTGGTCTATGAATGCTTTTCGCAGTAAGCTCCCCGCCCCCCAGATAGGCACCAGAAGTGTAGAATATGAGCAGAAAGAGTCATTCTTGCCTAAATGGACTTTGAATTTGGTTTTTTTTTTTTTTTTTTTGAGACAGAGTCTCACTCTGTTGCCCGGGCTAGAGTGAGTGCTGTGGCATCATTCTAGCTCACAGCAACCTCAAACTCCTGGGCTTAAGCGATCCTACTGCCTCAGCCTCCCGAGTAGCTGGGACTACAGGCATGCACCACTATGCCCGGCTAATTTTTTGTATATATATATTAGTTGTCCATATAATTTCTTTCTATTTTTAGTAGAGACGAGGTCTCACTCTTGCTCAGGCTGGTCTCGAACTCCTGACCTCGAGCGATCCACCCGCCTCGGCCTCCCAGAGTGCTAGGATTACAGGCGTGAGCCACCGCGCCCGGCCTTGAATTTGGTTTTTATTACACCATAAATGAGTGTTCGCTGGTGCTTTCGGCTGGTGTCGTGGAAGAGCCAGAAGACTTGTGCTGTGGTCTCTGATTTGCCCTGAGGCAGGTGTACCTGACTGTGGATAACCTTGCAAAGGCCCAAGTTGCCTGATCTATGGAAAGAAGAAAGCTGGATTAGACTATTTCCAAGATGGAGTCAGTCCTTATAGTCTATGATTTTAATTTCTTGGATGAATAACATCACCACCTAGTAGTAGGAAACAAAAGACATCAGGAAACCCTCACAAGCCTTTGGTCCATGGAGGGCTCCCGGGTAATGTGTTGCAGAAGAGAAATAGGAGGTTAGTCCCCCTACTCCCACGTGGCTGTGCATTAATCATCCCACCACCGAGTCATTTGTGACCTTAGAGAAGACTCTAAAATTCCTTTCACTTTTATCCATTTGTAAGTGGCAATAACCTGTCCAACTAACCCTCTGCCCAACCAGACCTCATTTATAAAAATTAATTAGATAACATCTTAGGTTTTCTAGTCCACAGAAGCAAATGCTCTAAAAATGTAACTATTTATTTTTTTAAAACAATGACACAGGTACCCAACAGCCTATTACGCTGTCATATATGTGTTAAGCCTCCAAAAAGAATATTTTGAGTGCACTCTGACTTAGGATTCAATCACCACTTCTCTTTACAACCATGAACCCTCTCTCTCTCTCTCTCTCTCTTTTTTTTTTTTTTTTCCTGAATTTACAAGTTGTTTATCAGAATAAGTCACCAGCGTGGGCCGTTTCCTTTTCTCTACAAAAGGATTTCACATGGTGAGCTGGAATTTCCTTTATTTAAGATGCTTGAAAAATCTGGAATGGCGTCACTGGTGTATTTCTAGAGTTTAGCAGTGTCCAACCAAGAGCCAAATTGACATTTTACCTAAAGTGTCCCTCCAGCATGCCAGTAATTTATATTTCATATATGAAAAGTTAATGCCAAGCAGTTGTTTTGCACATGCAGAATAAAATTTCATAGACTATGAAGCAGTGAGTGAGGAACACTGGATATATTTCATAACTGGGTGAAGTGCCCAGTGTGGCCCCAAAATAACTATGTACCTGATGACCGTTGGGCTTGTCACTAGTGACCAACGACCAGCATGAGCAGCTCCATGGAAAATAACATTGAACTTTGCAAGATTCTTCAACAACTGTGTTGTTTCCTTCCTTCGGTTTGATTTGACTCACCCATCCATGTAGGGGACCCATTTACGTGCAGAATTGTAATATTTCAGGGTAATAAACTATGTCTCTCAATATTCATATTGCCAGTACAAGAGATGAAGCTATGGGTGAGTTTTTTTTATTTGATACTAATTCCTGCATAACTATTTTTCACCTTTAAAAATCCAGCCATATTGTACACCTGAAAATAGATGATTCAAGCCTCTTGTTTTTAACACATTCTATGGGGGAATTTTTAGTTAATTTCCCAGAGGTACACAAAACGGAGAACTATTTCCCCATACTATTTTTAGGAGCCAGTCCAAAAATTTCCTTATGACCCTGAGTTAACTGAGCTATTTCTGGCCCTGAAATATACATCTGAAAATTGCAGCCTGCGGGGTGGCAGGGCGGGGGGTCGGGACCCCATGATGATCTTCCCATTAAAACTTTTATGCTCTGAACTTCAGACGTGAAAAGGTAGACAGACAGTGGCAAGCTAAAAACCAGTTAGACTTAGGACCCGAAAGGAGAAGTTAAACAAAGAAAATGGTTGTTTTCACTCTGGAAGAGGGAAGAGTGAGGAGTGATTGACTCCGAGTCTTCGAGTTTGTGAAGGACCCGGACGCACAGGCGATGGTGGGGAGATGGACCTCGCCTCCCCCAGGACTTGTCAGCAGAAGGCTGGGCGCAAATTGCAACACCAGGGGCTCAAGTGAGGCACCGAGAAGCATTTCCTGACAGTCGGGGCTGTTAAACACTGGAATGAGGCGCCAAGGGAGTTTGGGCAATCTCCATTCTTGGCAGGTTTAGAAATTAGACGGATTCTTATCTGCTGGAATCAAAGCTGCGGGGAGACAACCGGACAACCTCGAGAGACCCCTTTCAAGCCTGAGGCTCTACGCCACCTCCTCGGTCGGAGGAAAGCAGATAATGTGAAAAACAAAGAAAGCTCTCGACTGACTCCGTTTCGGCATTTCCTTTTGCTGTCAAAACGAGAATTTTTTTTTTTTTTTCTTTTCTGAGAGGATGTGTATCCTGAGGAAATTATTATTTTCTATTTGATTTTGATTAAAAAAAATAGTGCCAACCACTTCTGGTTTTTTTGTTTTTTTTTTTTTTTTGCAGAACTCACTGGCAGGCTTGAGAAAGAACTTTGGCGGTGCCTGCAACAGCTCAACCTGAGTCCTTCGAGAAGTTTTTCATTAAGGGAGGCCTGGGGCAGAGCCACTTGGTGACACAGTTCGCAAAGACCCTGAAGGAGGTCAGTTCTTTAACAAAAAGAAAAGGGGGAAATTTGAGTTTTCCCGTGGCAGCTCCTTGAGGGGTTTCATCACTGCCAAGTCACAGCGTTCTGGGTACTGGGGAGGGCTACACTCGCATTCAGTCGAGGTGCTTCTAAGAAAATTGCACGTGTTTCTTATAAGCTTCCAGATAAGAACTGTGTAGGGTTGTGTTGCATCGAAACATGTGGTTTTCGCACACATGGCTGTGGAGATCACAGGATTTTTGCACTTGACAAGAACATCTTGGGAGGAGGACCAGGAAAGAAATTTGAACCCCTCTGCAGACTTCCCTTCCCATTAAGGTTAATCTTAGCCCAGATGTGATCTGCCGCACTCTCGCTGTTCCCATGCCTGTATAGGCCGGTTGTGCTGCATTCTGTTAAATAAAAACGGGGACCTCGCCGGCCAACAGCGGCACAGCCATTCCAGCCAGTGAGGCCAGGAATCCATCTTGTCTGTTTTAAAACACAGAGTTAATGGTAACTTCCAGATCGTTTCTACAGCCCTTTGGGAGGGAAGCTGGAGCGAAGTGCCCTTAGGGAGTGATTATTATCTGTTCTTTCTTGGTTGCTGTTTGGGGTACAATATGTAGTTTCCCCCTGGCAGCTGGAAAATTATGTCGTGGCAGGAAGGACATCATTCTGCCTGTCTTGAAATGCCTCTCCCAGGGGATCGCAGGCCGAGGATGTGTTGATAAAACACAAACGTAGAGAAGAGAAAATATCTTCCTTCCTTTCTCTCTTTTCTCTTTCTCTCTTTCTTTCCTTCCTTCCTTCCTTTCATCTTTTAGTTACACATCTTTGGAAGGGAAGAAACTAAATAGAAATATTTCTATTTTATCGAAATAAAATAGAGAAGAAAATGGAACTAACGTGATATCAGCAGCTTCTGTCTATGTAGTGAGTGGGCTAAATTATGACAATTTCTATGTAACTGTCTCAGCCCCAAATAGAAATTGGTCCATCTGCGGATGCAGGCATCTTTCTGCAGTTGAACCAATTGACCTTTTTCAAAATTGTACATATACACTCATCCGAAAACTCAATAAAATTGACTGTGTTGTCGCTAAGAATCGGTTTATCTAACCCCCAAGGGAACTAGTCATACTGCCTTCCTAGGTCTTCCTAACCCTCAGAAGTTGTGTTTTAGACATCCTCTCACTTCTCGCTACTAATGAACGTCACCATTTTATTTATTATGCTTAGTGGTAACCACAGACCATTTTCAAGGTTCCATCTCGACATTCCTTACATTTGCAGGTGGTTTTGAAGTTACTCTAATGATTCTCCAATCATGAAGAGAGCACTCAGTTATTTGTGATTACAGCACTCCGCTCTACCAAGCTCTACACCAAGTTCTACCAAGCTCAAACCAGGCTTTAAGAATGAATGCAATAGGCTGGGCGAGGTGGATCACGCCTGTAATCCTAGCACTCTGGGAGGCCGAGGCGGGTGGATCGCTCGAGGTCAGGAGTTCGGGACCAGCCTGAGCAAGAGCGAGACCCTGTCTCTACTAAAAGTAGAAAGAAATGATCTGGCCAACTAGAAAATATATACAGAAAAAATTAGCCGGGCATGGTGGCACATGCCTGTAGTCCCAGCTACTCGGGAGGCTGAGACAGGAGGATCGCTTGAGCCCAGGAGTTTGAGGTTGCTGTGAGCTAGGCTGATGCAGGCACTCACTCTAGCCCGGGCAACAGAGTGAGACTCTGTCTCAAAAAAAAAAAAAAAAAAAAAATGAATGCAATAAAATACATCCTTAGACACTTTTTGGACAAATAAGTTCCTCTGACATAAATTGTTCCCCTTTCCTCCTCTGAGATCCTGGAATAAGTAGAGGAAAGTGTCTAGGCATTGACTTCTGGTACATCTGTGTTTAAACTTCAACTTGCCATGTCTAAGCTGTGCGACTTTAAGCAAATGGCTTACCCTCTCTGAGCCTCAGATGCCTTATCTATAAAATTGGAGGAGTTCAACCTCTTCCTTAAGAGGTTATTGTGAAGATTAATTGAGATGATGAACATGAAGCACGGGGTACAGAGGAGGTGTCTGGTGCTATTGGTCCTTTGGTCCACTGGCAAAGACACATCCCAACCCCAAACTTGTATCAAGTCCCCTAGAAGAAAATTGTAAAAATAACTCATGAGACGACAAAGGGAAGGGTAGATGCTGATGTTAACAAAACAGACTGAACAAAAACCTAAGATGTTGGTTGCCCATCTTTCCATCTTCCTTCCTGGCCTTTTTCTCTACCCTCCCGGATAATTTCTGTGCATTCCCAGATGCAGAAACTGGTCTACACTTCCGATTTGACTGTTCTGCTTTCTCCTTCCACAATAATTAAGAATAGCAATGACCAGATGCTCTCCTAACCAGTTCCCACATTAGCATCTTCCCCATTCTCTAAAAAAACAACAACAACAAAAAAAAACAATGACCTTCTGACCCACTCCAACTGGAAGGCCGTTGTGAACTTCCTGGGTCAGAGTCGCCTTGGGTCAGTTACATGAATAGCCATTCCCTCGTCTGAACCTGCCTGGGAATTGCAAAAAAAAAAAAAAAAAAACTCCATTATATGAACTTTAAGGACCCTCCTTCCTGTTTCCAAAGGACTGTGGAATTTGGGCTTTACCCAGTAAAGCTGCGTTGCACTCTACCTTCCAACTCCATCAACTGATCGTAAGCCATTGATGAAATTGCTCTCTAAAACCAAGTCCTTCACTTCAGGAAGAGCTCTACTAAGAATATGTTGCTGTCTCCAAAGTAATTAGTATATTTATTGAGCGCATGCTTCCTTGCTGACATAGTTCTAATAGCATTTATTCAATCAATCCTAATATGCTATGAAACAAGTACTTTTGATACAGATAAGGGAAACTGAGGACTCAGAAGTCACAGAGCTACTGAATGGTAGGCTGGGGAACAAACCCAGGCTGTCAGGCTGTCTGAACACACTCTATTAACCTGCCCAGCAGTTGCCAGCACAGACTATTTCATTCAACTGCTTGTCAGGGTCTCTGCATCGGTATTTCAGAGAAACTAAAATAAAACATGAAAAGTACTGTTTGGGTTGTTTACTTCGTAAAAGATGAAGATGACGTTACTCCACTTCTAAATGACACTTCCATTTAATTAGAACAGATGCTACATTGATGAAAATTCTAGATTTCTCAAAAGGAAGGTTTTTTTTTTTTCTCTGTTTGAGACAAATCACCATCATGTCTGTTTACAAAAGCCAATAGGTCTTCCCCAAAGTGAACAGATCCTAAAGGAATTTAAAACCATAATTAGGAGCAAACCCCAGGTGTCATTTCTGTTTGCTGTGACAGATAGTCCATTGTGGTGCACAGATTTCGTCTCCGTCTAGAACAGGTGGGCTCCAGTGTCTTCCTACTTGGAGAAAACCAGTATGGGGATTATGTGGAAAATGCTGATTGACAAAGCAATTTTCAAACCAAGTCCTAAACTCCTAAGCACTTAATTTTCCCAGATATTCTCTCGTTCTTGTTAACTGACTAGGAGTGGTCTGAAAACCCTCTTTGTGAGCCAAACATGCTTTCTGTGAAGGTGCCCATGTAGGTGCCTCAATCTTGAGTCAATAAACCAGTGCAATGAAAGCTTCAAGGACATTTCCGATAGGCTGAATGTCGCCTATGAAAAAAAGGCGTTTCTTGATCCTAATAAATAATAAATATTTATTTTAAACAAATTACCCATCTTCAGAGTTGAATTTGAGCTTAAACAGTGCTAACAATCAGTTTGCCTTCAGTTGGTTAAAAATCCACCCCAAATGTCCCGGTACCTTCAAGTCCAACTGTGCTCGGACCGTACCTACGGTCTACTCTGTGTGTGCAGCCTCAGAATGTACCGTCTTTCCCCTCTGGTTTTAAAAGTAATATATGTTCATTGTAGAAAATGTGTAAAACAACAACTATCCCAGCCATGAATTCCACATTTCATATCTAACACATATGTTGGTGAATATAATTTCAGTATTTTTCATATATATCTTAGACCACACAATACAAGTTGTTTAATAACCATCTGCTATTGTCAAATAACAGCATATGGTAGATATTTTCCTGTGTTATTAAATATTCTTCTACTTCATCATTTTAATGATCGACCTTGTCCTATATCATGGATGTGCCGTAATTTTATTCCACAAACCTGCTATAAATGAATGTATTAGTTATCTATTGCTGTAGAAGGAATTACCCAAATATTAGCAGCTTGAAACAGCAAGCATTTATTATCTTGCCGTTTCTGTGGGTCAGCTCAGCTGCGTCCTCTGGCCCAGGTCCTGGTGTGGGCTGGGGCTATAGTCATCTCAAGGCTCTGATGGGGAAGTATATGCTTCCAAGCCATCGGCAGGCTTTGTGTCCTCGCTGACTTTCAGCTGAAGACATCAAATCCTTGTCATGTGGGCTGCGCCCTAAGTCTATTCACAACATACTAGGTGGCTTCCCCCAGAGTGAGAATCCAAGAGAAAGAACATGACAGAGGCCGCCCCAAATGGAAGGCACAGTCTTTTCATACCCTAATCTCGGAAATGACATGCCTTGATTTTTGCCCTTTTCTATTTGGTAGAAGTTAGTTACTAAAACCAACTCCCATTCAAGTGGAGAGGACCCTACAGAGTCACCAATACTGGCGACAGCCATCCCAAGGACCATCTTAGAGACTGACCACCACGGTGGGCACTTAGATAACACACACTCGCATACCCAGTTCAAATATGAACAACAGAGAAATACTTGTTAAGTACCTTAACCTTAGAAGGCAATGACCAGCTGAAGTTTTCAAGACCCGATCTTTCAGACCTTGAATGAAAACACAGCACAAAGCTGGTGCACATTTTTCAAGTCAGCTTAGAACATGAGCCAGAAAAATCACCCGTAAATTGACCGTTTGGTGGACATTTTATCAGTGTGGTGGTGGATTTAAAGAAGCAAGTTCTGCACCACTTCACTTTCATCCTCCCCCTAGACAGAGCGTTCGTCACCCCAGTCTCCAGCTCAGGTCTTCGTCGGGCTGTCCCAGCAGCGGGAGAACGGCCAAAGCAACCTGGTCTTGACACTTCTCCGATCTTCTCACGGCGCAGTCCCTCAGGTCCACCCCCAACGCTGAACAAAGTGTCTTTGTGTCCCTTCCTCTCCACCTATCTGAATCCTAGCCATCCTTGTAAACTCAGATTAACACAAACCTCCTTCCTTCCTTCCTTTCCGTCATAGCCCCTAACATTGTTCCAGCAATCACTCAAGTCTGTGCTATGCTCAGAGGACTTCAGAATTGAAAAGACTGGAAGAGGAGGACTCCAGACAGGGAATGGAGTAACAGAAAGAGAAACAGTAACATCCACGTCAGCAACTATGGCTTATGTAGCAATGGTTGGGTGCCCAATACAATTTGGAAGAGGCTGATAAGAAATGAGCTGATAAAAGTCTTGAGAGGTTCTCATATGAAAAAAACTAAAACCAAACAAACATACAAACAAACAAACAAAAAAAAACCCCAGGAAGGGCTGAGGGCTGAGTGAGGCTCAAAAATGAAGAAAGCAAAAATCCAAGAATGAAATAGTTATAGCCAAGACCAAGACCTAGACTGAAACATTGATCAATAAGAGAGATCTAACCCCTGTCACCATGGAGAAGAACTGCTAGTTATAAAACAAAAGCACACATATCTGAATGTACCATATCTAATCAGCCACATGTTTCTATATTCTTTAATCAGATAAGTGTTTGGCTCTTCTCAGCACACTTATTTTCTAAACTGATGAAGTGAAATATCCCTATTGAATCCAAAACACTGAGTCTTGCAAAACTCATCTACCAGGAGTCCAGGCATAGAGAAGTGAGTTGCATAAGCTGCCCCAGAGCACCCCCATCAAGCCGTGACTCTCACCCTTCCCCCATCGGTTCCTCTGCAATGTGGACCTGTCACTATTGAGGCCCAATTAGGGGGAAGTAGACAAGGCAGCCTCTCCCTCCCTCTCTCACTTAGAAAAACAGCAACAACCCTGGCCTGATTAGGTGCAACTACCGCATGCAACCGTGGGAGCTCGGAGTGGGTTGACTTCTCCGCAGCCCCTAGATGCATAAGACAGTCAGGATTAGCCCGAGCACTGCAGAATTCCTCCTGCAGATGGCCCCCACACCTGGAAGGTCTTTCTCCTGAAGACTGATTCAGAAACCCCAACGGCCACGGGACAGAGGTCTCCATCCTGCATGTATTTCTCGGCGGCTTCCTATTTTTATAGCCATTTGTTGGGTGCGGTGAGAAAAGCAAACAGGAATGGACTGTCGTTCTTGTCCTCACCGTGCTTCCAATCTTGCTGGTGAAACAAAACACGTTCACCTTGAAAACGAAGTGGTGCAGGCTGCAATGTGTGATTAAGCACCCAAGGAGTAGGTGATCAATCGATGGTGTGTCACGTTGTTAATCGGCACTCTGCTCTGCCAGCCACAGCGCAGCGCACAGTGACATGAGTCAGGATGCAGGTAGAGCGGAGCTAAAAATAACTGGAGCCACTTGTATGTGCATAATCAACTCAGAAAAGCAGCCACGACCAAATGGGGGGGAGGCGAGGAAAGAGAAGAACAGCCCTACTCCTATCCGCCTCCCACCTAGAGGGTGCACGTGCCTCGACCTCCCTTTCATGCAACCCTTTGTCGAATAGGCTCTTCTCATCTCTTTCCATCCCCCACCTCATTATAGGGAAGTTTTGTTTTTTTTTATTTTTTCCCTCCCCCAGCACATTTCAGTTCTGCTTCTTGGCTTGCTCTAACTCAAGCTCATTAAACATGATTTAAAATATTTTACCTTACCCCTTTATTCATTTAGTTCTTTAAAGTCTCCCTTCCCCGCTTGTGTTTTATTATCACCTCTGCATTCTAATCATGTTCTCAGCTGCAAATATCATCACACCACCTTGCTTTAGCAATAGGCCTCTTTTTCTTTTATCCTCTAATTGGAATTTACCTTCAAAATCTTCCAAGACTCTTTCCTGCAGACTCCCGGTTTTTATTACCAGCCTTCCTGAGGATTCACACCCTCTCATGTTAAATCTTTCTCCCTTCAGGAAGCCAAACACTAGCTTTTTCTTTAAGTTTCTCTCCCTACTCGGTTACTCATGTCTTATCAAGACCTGTTTTAGAACCTGAAATTTACCATAAAATGCACAGTTTTGATGAAAACCAGCTCATTTCTATAGGATGAAATAACATAGAGTTCACGTTGATTCAACCACGTGTTAGATACCGATAAAGGAGGGTTGAAAACAGAAAGAACAGAGTTTTCGTTTAAAAAAAAAAAAAGGAAACTTACACTTGATTATAATGGTGCCCTATGGGTTTTCTTTTTTCCTAAATAAGAAATTAAAAATAGAAATTTGTTTGTTCCATGAGTCGTTAGTGAGTAGTGCCAGATGCCAAGGAACAATTGACTATTGAACTCTGTGCAAGAAGAAAGCCAAGGGTGAGCATGTCAGCCTATGACTCAAGGAAAGGCCACAGATGACTGTCCCCCTGGGGAGGCCATCTCCGAAACAACGAGGAGCTTGTCCCTCTCTGGACTGGCAAGTGCCTTCCAGGAGTAGCAATTGCTAAGACAGGCTGTTGGGGCAAGAGAGAGAGAGCTGATCTTTCTCAGTTATTCCACCAGAATTTCCCCACTGCTCAGAAAATGGGCCAGGAATCTATCCCAAGGAGGCAACAGCTGCATTTAGAATTAAACATTTGGAAAAGCAGAGATGGGAGGACAAGCCTGTGACATGAATCCTAAGAAATTCCTGGACATGGCAAATGGGTGACCCTAAGTCCTAACTGATTCTGCAACTGCACTTACCCCAAACCTGAAATCTACCTTCACCATTTGCGATGCCATAGTCTGAAAATTTCACACAAAATAACCATCGGGTTGATATTCTTTAACCGTTATGAACAGTTTCCTTGTGTGAACTCAGAAGGAAAATAGAGTACTGAAAGATTCACAAGTCATAGAAAGAAATTCACACGTATTCTCAATGAAGGAGCAAAAAGTCCCAGATTAGTAGGAAATGGTGTGAGCTGTAGAACGATGATGCCAACCACCTTAGAAAGTTTTCTGAATGACATGGTAGGGCTTCCGCGTCTAAGAGCATCACTTGTATCCTTCCTAACCACACTAACCCAAGCTGTGTTTATATCATGGAATCAGCGTGCAGTGCCAGTCTGTAGTCAGCTGTTTAGATTCTCTTTCTTGACGATTAGAATCATCGAGAAGGCCACTTACACACAGTGGCTATTGGGTAAATAAATATAAATGACTTGATTCTGCATCAGCACCACAAACTTGCTGGCATTATGCTTCACACCCAGATTGCCTTATTTTGTTCGAGTGTGCTAGGAGTGCTAAAGAATGCAATGATTCCACTGAAATCTATGACTCCAAGAAGGCATCACTCCTCAGCACTCAGCCGGGCATTATTTCTGTTCTCAGAGAGGGACGTAGGGTATCAAGGGGTTTGGCTATGTAGAAGCAGAAGACCACTGTGCAAGGACTGAAAGAAATCCAGTCTAGGAAGCAGAGGAGGTGTACGAAGTGCTTAGCAACATGTGATGTTCTAGGTGTTAGGTTTACTTAGAATGGGAACCTGGAAATTATCATAAAGCCTGTGAAACAAAAGCTACAGGAGTCTGGAGAGTCCAAGATTATAAATCTAACTTCAACCACATTCCTATCCTCCCTAACAAGGACAAAGCTACCCTCCTCCCCTATCTCTGCAGGTGTTACTCCCCCCGAAAAAACCATCTATAAAACCCAAGGCTTTCCCCTCCCCCTCGGGGTGGACACTTTTCCGCCTCCACCCATCCACACCCAGATACTCAAAATAAACAACATTTTACTACACATGAAGTTTCACGTGTATATATCTATTTCTCTCTCTCTCTCTCTCTCTCTCTCTCTCTCGGCTCCAGCCCTAACACTAGGCAAGCGAAGAAGGAGGTGTCCTGAGAGTGAAAAGCCTCAGACTGAAAATTCCTATGCATCACTGTCATGGAATTAAAAAGGCAAGACATACCCTGGGAGAAAATATTTGTAAAACATGTCCAGCGGAAGACTCTTACCTAAAAAAAAGAAATAATTCTTATCATTCAATAATAAGACAAAAGGCCAGGCACGGTGGCTCACGCCCGTAATCCTAGCACTCTGGGAGGCCGAGGTGGGAGGATCGCTCGAGGTCAGGAGTTCGAGACCAGCCTGACCAAGAGTGAGATCCCGTCTCTACTAAGAATAGAAAGAAAATTAGCCAAACAACTAAAAATAGAAAAAATTAGCTGGGCATGGTGGCTCATGCCTGTAGTCCCAGCTACTCGGGAGGCTGAGGCAGGAGGATCGCTTGAGCCCAGGAGTTTAAGGTTGCCGTGAACTAGGCTAACGCCACGGCACTCTAGCCTGGGCAACAGAGCGAGATTTTGTCTCCAAAACATAATAATAATAAGACAAAAGACCCAATATTTAAAAATCAGCGGGAGATTTGAACAGACACTTTGCCAAAGAGCATTATCCAGATGGCCTTTAGGTACATGAAAAGACAGTCATTAGTCATCAGGGAAATGCAAATTCAAACCACAATAAGATATGACTCCCACCCACTGGAATGGCTAAAATGAAAAAGACTGACCCGTGAAGTGATGAAACTGTCACAGACACTGCTGGTGGGAATGTAAGATGGTGAAACCACTTTGGGAAACAGTTCAATAGTTTCTTACACAGTTAAAGGTATACCGGCCTGATGATCTAACCTAGCCATTAGACTTTCGGGCAGAGAAATATAATCATATAATCACACAAAGATCTGCAGACCAGTGTTCATAGTAGCTTTATTTTTAGTAGCCAAAACCAGAAACAATCCAATGTCCGTCTATAGGCCAGGGGGTAAACAGTTGCACAATATCCCTACAGTGGCATACTACACAGCGATGAAAAGGAATGGACCACTGGTCCAAGTGACAATGTGGATAATTCTCAAAATAATTACACTGAGTGAAAGAAACCAGACAAAAAAAGTACATTTTATATGATTTGTTTCTATAAAATTTTAGAAAATGTCAACTTTATCCATAGTGATATAAAGCAGATCAGTGGTTGCCTGAAGATGGGGCAGAGGTGAGAGGAAGGAAAAGGAGGTGTTCCCAGGAGCACCAGGAAACTTTGGGGGGTGACAAAGATATTCCTTATCTCAGCTGTGCTGACTGTATTATGAGTGCACATATAATGTCAAAATCCATCAAATTTTATACTTCGTCCTTGTGTGAAGCACATTGTGCCTCAATTGTACAACAATATAGCATTTTTAAAAAGGAATAACCACATCTTCAGACTCCGTCATTAAACCACAAGATTTAAAGCTCTGTCTTAATTCCAAAGTCCCAGTGTAAACCCACGTGAAATGGGAAATCATAACTGAGATGCCAAAAAAAATAGTTAAATTCATATATTTTAACACAGAAAACAACAGCATAGCTCAGTCCATTTATATTTAAATAATGAGTTAGATGAAAGCAGTATTCTCGCAGAACAAGAGAGGGTTTTTTAAACTTTGGTTGACAACAGCAAACCAGGCAAAACGCCCTCAAGTATGAAGACCTGGGTTAAAACTCCAGTCTCACCAATTACCAGCTGAGGGACCCTTGCCAATCATTTCGACTGCCAGCCTAACGAGTTTTTATAAAATGTATAGAATAGTAATACTAAAAATGTCTTCAACATAGGTGGTAGTGAGGATCAAATGAGAAAATAGATGTGAAAGCTTTAATAAAACTATAAAGCATACAGGAATTAACAACCATATTCTGATTTTAATAATCACGGTATGCCAGGAAACATCCTGAGAGCTTTCCACTCATGCTATCTTTCCAACAGCCTTCAGAAGCACATGCTACGATTTCTCCCCCCACTGTGGATGAGCACACAGGGGTTCAGAGAGGTTAGGTAACTCGCTCGTGGACACGTACCTAGCACATCGTTGGGCTGTGGTTGTCTGAGACCCAGGTCTCAGACTCCATGGCCCATAATCATGAGCATTACATACTAGTGCCCTCTCCTCTGATTTCTGTATGAAGGGAATTCAAATGTATAAGTCGTAAGTAAATACATCCACAGTTGGTAGGCCGGATACCCTGTTGGCTTTCTCAATCTCTGTGGCATGTGATGTTGGCTAGAACTTCTACCATGTGCTTCACTGTAAAACAGATCTGGTATAAAGTAGGTCTTCAAATCCCTGCCCTATACATATCTCCTCTCACAAATTAGGAAATGATGCCATTCTTGTAAAGAAGTAACACTGTGTGCAGGTTTGTTCCTGAATCCGTAGTAGCCATTTTAACCAAGAAAAGGATATGCCCAGATGAAAGAGCAGCCCAGCTTTCATGTGGAAAAGGGCCCAGATGTGACAGGGAAGCAAAGTGTTCCTCTGGAGTGCCTGGCTTTGTTTGCCAGGTACTTCATGGGACTGCTCTTTTTCATTCATCCCACTCACTTTCTACCCACTCTTCTATATCTCTGCTTTTCTTTTGCAAACTTTTTCACCTCTCCTCTTCTGCTTCCTACTCCTTCATGCACTGATCACTCATTGATGGTTTGATTAAATGCATCTAATGTCTTGAAGTAGCCAATGAAATAGTTTTACAAAAAT
The DNA here is from genome assembly GCF_041146395.1 of Eulemur rufifrons. NCBI lineage: Eukaryota > Metazoa > Chordata > Mammalia > Primates > Lemuridae > Eulemur > Eulemur rufifrons. The sequence continues at coordinate 5,689,792 of NC_091007.1, read as the reverse complement.
AAAATGGGGAAATGAGAATGAATAGTAGCTTAAAATGACATGCAGCCAGCTTTCAATTTCCCCATTACACTGACAGAAATAGAGAACGCAATAAAAAAAAAAAAGGATACTTCAAATAAATCATTTAAAATGTTACTGTAACCCTCTCCCTAGTCACCTGTTTAACGAGTAATAATACTTACTTTATTAGACTGTCACTTAGTGAGTTTCAAAATGGGCAAACAAATAATTAGAGGTAAAGGGAGCAATTAGGCAAAAGGAGAAGACAAAACTATACATTTGTTATACTATGCAATATATATTATGTACATATTATATTTAATATCTAATTATACATTATATATCACAGAACATTACATCTTATATATATGTTAATATGTGGCATATATAAGATATATTATGCTACAGAATAGTTATGCATCAAATGTGTGTGATATTTATTTAAATATTTTTAGTTTGAAGAGTAAAACTCCAACATCATGAGCCTTACTGAATTTCATTGATTTGGTAAAATCAAGTATCCAAGTGTATATGCTTCAAAGTGCCTGTCTATTGATATAGTTGAAAAATCTTATATCATCATAAAGGAACCATGCTGCGTATATATTACCATCCAAACCATTATTTCACCCTATGTAGCATTATTTGATGTTTCACGCAATTTTCCAGAGGAAAAATTTCAAATGCAAGAATTAGATGTTACTCTTCAGGACAGCTTGCCTGCTATTTCCCTGACAATGTACCTCACTTCACGTGTGCCTGGTGTATTATGGAGCTGCCTCCCCCGCGAAAACAACCAGCCTGACCCAGAGGTACATAAGGTAGAGATAGTTGGGTTTTTCTCCATAAAATAAAGAAAGCTGAAACCTGGATCAATAAAACAAGCCCAATTTGGGCTGTTCTTGCTTGGAAATTTCACCTTCAAAGGTGTTGAGTTTGGGGCTCGAGTTAGATTTAAGTTTCTGTGTGTACGTAGTGGAAGGTTTTTACACAGCCAGCATTTGGAAGACCCAGTTGTGCTGTAGGGAATCCCCCACTTAGGTCTTGGTGGGAGATGGGTAGACTCCCCCTTCCCCCACCTCCTAGCCACAAGTTCCAAGCTTGGGGCCTGGGCTCAGCCAGTCGGTTTTAGAACTGAAGCCAGTGATCAGACTAGAGCACGGAGGCCCCACGCATTTAGTTCCTGCATCTTGGCATTGATTTTAAGAGCTCCTCAATATCATCTAATCAATTCCACCCTGGCTTCAGTCAAACAGAGTTGGTTTCTCTTACTTTAAACCAAAAGCCCTGAAAAGCATACTGTACAATCATTTTTTTCTCAGATTTGTGTTTTGTCCCAATGTAACATTTGTTTCCATAGTAATATTTATTCTACATAGAGCTAATCATAACTCAAGACAGATTGTGATGCGGGGGTAATATCTGAACTAATAAAATATTGAATTATGCATTTTTTTCTAAATGCAGTATTATTCTTTTTTAAATGCATGAAATGATTGGAATGAGTTTATTCCAGTTCCTAAAGGGAAATTATGTAAAAGATACATTAAAAATGAGCTCTGTTTAGCAAATAAATGACTTGTTCACAAAGAGCTGCTCCTATGTTTTTAGGAGCATATTGAAAGTTTGGTATCTCGGGGAATTATAAATACGCAACAACCTATATTGTTTGTGAAACTAATTGAGTACACAGAACCTCAGAGGCTGGGATTTGCCTTCAAGGAAATCAGTGAGAGAGAAATCAAGGTGGTCTCCCCCTTCTCAAACTATTTTTCTGGGTGAAGGCTTTGACTTTTTTTTCTAAGGATGTGGGGGAAGTAGAAAGGTTCTTGTTTAAAAGGAGTATCTTCCTGGATAATTCGTATATTACTAAAATAGTAGGAATTGGGTTGCTAGTCGTTATGAAAGAAAGTTAGACGCAACAGGACATGAAAGAGTTATGTTTTGAACATAGGTAGCTGGTAATACCCGAGAGATGGTCCCAGCCTGGGCCCTGAGGGGACAGAGTGAAGAATGTGGACACAAAAGAGAGATGGGGGAAGCCAGGAGGGACAGGGGACTTTTAAGGGGAGAGATGCAAAAGGCTGACTCTGCAACAGTCACTATTTTGTCCAGTTCAGTTCAGTTTAGTTGATTCCAGAATTCTCAGCCATTCTGAAGTGGTGGAACTCCAGTTAATAACGGATGGACGTGAAAAAAAGCCTCATATGACGGGATATAACCCACTTTACATTTTAAGACCAGTTCACAAAAAGATTAATCTACCCCCTTAAGTTTTTCTGATAAACTTCTTTTAATGTCCAACCTAAATATCCATTCATTGTTTTTATTTGTTTGTTTTTGGTGTTTTTGTTTTTACAGCTTAAGCCTCTGAATTGTGATTCAAATACACTGGCATTTTGCCTCGGAAAAGAGCACGTTTAGTCCCTGAGCTGGCCGGGAAATACAGAGCTGAGGTTTGGCTTGTTTGTTTCTGTTTATTGTTGTCATTTTCATCATTGCTGTTTTCACATTTTCCCCTCCCGAATCTGTCCTTCCAGATCATTTCTCATTTCTGCGACTCTTCCTGAAATTTGCCACAATCTGTCAATATTTCCCCAGCCCTTAGCAAACGTCTCCCATTTATTTTTTCCCCTGGACTCACCTGTCTGTTCTGTAAGAAACGAAGGAAGCTTAAATATTAGTGCCTGTCAAGCACAGAGAGGCGGCAAGAATCCAGATGCTATAAACATGACAAGCCAGGGAGCTAGATTCTCGCAGGGAGACTCGTGGGGCCTTCCCTGAGAGTGCTGCAGACTCTCTGGTGGGTCGCTTGGAGGTGACCACGTGGTGGAGTCGCAACGGGGAAGGGGAGGCAGTAGGAAGGGTGCAGACTAGGAGCCAAGGGCCTAGAGTTGAGTTTTCCCTGCCTTGGTCTCTGCCCGGGGTGAGACTTTTAACCTTTCAGTGTTTTTACCCACTTCAGAGCGTGGCTGCAGAGGCAAGAGATTATTTTGATAACTCCCCAAGAGACTATTGCACCAGGGAAAACACAAGGGCTATAGAACCAGCAGACCTGAGTTTGAACCCCATTCTCCAGCTAAATGCCTTCAGTCAAGATCTGAGCCTCTACTTGTTTATCTGTAAAATGGGGATAATACCAGCATCACCGGGTTTTTGTGAAGATTAAATAAAATAATATATGTAAGGTACCTGGCACATCTTGGGTACAAAATAAATATTACCTCTTTTTAACCCTTCTCTTCTCTCCCAAGGTGAAGTATTAAGAATTAACGTTAAGAATTAATGTTGTGGTTATTAAACGACGGATAAACAGCTAAAATAGCATTTCTGAATATGTTCTATATCCTATATATAACATCATAAACATAAAGCATTGTGAAAGCTAATGTACTACATAAAGCAGAGAAGTTTCATTTTTAATTATTACATAAAGTCATGTAATTAATTTTATACTAATTTTCTCATCTTAGTAAAGCACAGTATTTCCAAAGAAGCAATTACTTATTATTTATATTTGTGGAAAGGAATCATGAACTAGATAGTCAAAGAAAGCAAATAATCTAAAAGTCCCTTCCAAAAAGTCAGCTTCCCTTGGAAATGCATTTTATGTCAGCAGAGGACAAGATCCTTACAACATTATTTACTCCTTTTTCATCCCCAAATCCTGGCTCCTAGTGTATGTCCTATAAACAGTTTTTAAGTTGAATTTACTAAGAAGTACAAACGTGCATGTGATATGGGAGAGTCAGAGAACAAACATGGCATTTGGGATTTGTCTCATGGATTTGGACCCACATCCCAGAAGACACCGTCTCACGTTCTGATGAGACTTGGGCTCCATGGGGAAAGATCACCCACAGGCCCCTATTTCTGTCTGAATGAACTACACTGGAGTCATAAAGACAGCCCAGCCCATTACCCTGCTTTCGTCTGATCCCTTATCCTCAGCACACAACTTTTCTCCTATTTGCAGAAATACTGAAAGTGCCTCAACTTCCACACACAGAATGCACAAACTCACCTGCACCAGCATCCACCCTTTTCTCCTTCCTTCCTGTTGCAAAGACAAACTTCCTCCTCCATAAACTCATTCCCAGCTCCCACCCATTCCCAGCCCCAACTTCCCTCTCAGGGGCCAGGACCCCCTTTATCCGTTATTCTGTCTCCTGCACCTGCAACACTCACACTTGACTGATTCTCTTCCATCAGCATGGAAAATACCACAGACACTTCCATCTTAACGAGCAAACAACAACAAACAAAAACTCTCTTGACATGATCTCCTTTTCCAACTGTCATTCTATTTCCTAACCTCTCTTCCACAGGAAATCCGAGGAAATGTCCACACTCACTGTATCTACTTCCTCACCTCCCATTTCCTCCTGGGGTAGCTGCCCCTTTCCATAGCTCCTGGAAGACCCTTCCCACGAATGAACTCCTTAGTGCTAAAGTGATGGATGGGTGTTTGTCTTTCTCTTAAACCCTCTGCAGTGTTTATCAACCAACGTTCACCACCCCTCCCTTTTAAGCCACAATATTCTCTTTAGATAGGCCACATTCTCTTAATTTTTCTCCTACTTCCTTCTGTTACCAAGCCCACAAGGGGGTTCTGACCTGGGTCTGGTTACTCACTGCACAGAAAGCCAATTACTGAGACAGTGAGTAGTGCCGAGGAAGAAAGGGCATTTTTTATGGATGGTGGCAGTTGGGACACAGAAGAACTGCCTCAATCTGTCTCCCTGACCAACTGAGGGGAAGGGTTTTTATAAGGGGTTCAGGAAGAAGGTGACGACGTGCATTGGGGCAGGCTGTGTTGAAAGCAACGTGGGCAGGAGACCTAATGCAGAAGTTACAGGTTAGTGATGGATGGTGAGTCTCTGTGCTGTTATCCTGTGGAGAATCCATCGTCTCTGGGATACAACTCAAAAGGTAAAAAAGTTTAGCTAAATGGAAAGATTATAATATTCTGGTCATCCAGTCCTACTGGCCTGAGAATCCAAAGTATAGGAAAGCTACAGGGAAATCATTTTTGCAGGGCGGCGGGGGGTGGGGGGGGGGTCATTTTGTGTTTGTTCATGGAGCCAATTACACTTGAGCTGGTCACCTTTTCCCTACACTCCATCTCAATCATATCTCCCTGCCCAGCCCTTCTGTGCTGGCCCCCAGGTGACTCTGCCTCAGGCTCATTTCTCTTCTCACTGTCCACTCTCCACCTCTGCAATCCCATCTACTCACTAGGTTGCCCCAAGAAGCAGTGATCATGTCTGTCTCAGGCACTATTGCATCCCCAGACCCTCGAACTTCTTGTTTTGCTTAGTGAAGCTCCTGGGGGTGATTTGCTGGTAGAAGAAATCAAAAGACCTTATTTCTACTAGTTACCAGATAGTATAAGATGACCATTCAATCAATATTTCTAAAATGAATATTAAATGAAAGCCTTTTTTTCACTTCTTTTGTTGGAGCTTACTACTCTTTTCAGAAAACAAACTCCACTGCGGGAAATTCATTATGGAGGCTCTCCAAGTTTTGCATATTAACACAAGTGAATTCTAGTGACAGCCCTGGAGCCTGTTCAACGTGGTGACATTGAGCAAACCAATGAAAGGCTCTATTTTTTTTATCTGTTACTTAAGAAATCAGATTCACCTATGTCTCTGTCTTTAAACGCCTCTCTACACTGAAAAACAACGCCATACAAGATTTTATATTATAGACACAAAGTATGTTGGTCAAGTAGCCTTTTGAAATTGAGCTAAAGAACAAAGTTTCGGAATAAATATCTGAAATAGAGATTACGTGTATATTGTGCCTCCAAGCTACAGATAATAATTATGCTGCCCACTCACATAAAACAACTAGTATGCTAGCATTCTGCCCTCTGCTTGAGAAGGTCAAGGTGCAGGGCATGAATGGTGCTTTGCCCATTATATTAACGTGTTCAGACACTGAGCTGGCATTTCAGGCTGGTTTATAAAGGAATAGGAAAAGGTCAGGATTTTAGTTATCTTCATTACTGCACTGTTTATACAATAAACAACGATGGGCGCTCTTCTCCATTCACGTTGCTTAGTGACAAGAGCACCACCTTCTCTCTTTCCAATAAAACATATTAAAAAAGAAAAAAGGCTAGGTCAGACTTTCTCAAAGTCTCAGGAAATGAGAAACCACAAACAAAACAATTTAAGATCTTTTTAAGGGTAATATGAACTTTACTTTTTCTGATAAATCTTTTGTGAGGGAGGGTGGGGTGGGGGATGTTGCACATTTTATATTCTTCTTAGGATAAATATAGTAGCTGTGTGAACAAGCTCTAGTCACTGAAGGCTACTTGGCTGGCCCACCGCAGCCATCCTTGGGAGGGTGAATAAAGGACAATAAATGTTGAACTTTCTCTCAAGATGAAATTCTGCATTCTAAATTAGCTGAGTAGAGAAATCCAGCTAGACGGAGTACCATAGGGTCACAGGTATTTAGGACCATGAATCACGATCAGGAAACAAATGCCAAGATAGACCATCCCTGGAAGAATGAGCTAATTGTCACACTGGGGTGCCCTCTGACAGGACAAGATTGAAACCTTCCAGGCACCATCCTTCCCCACCTAGATGTTAAGAAGAAAAGTAATGCTAACCTGGCATAGAGGGAGAACGTGAGGCTTATTCAGAATGACAAGGGACTCAGCCAGCGGTTCACAATTTTTCTGAATCATTATTTTATAGATGAGCTCACCAAGACCCTAAGCAATCCCAGAATCTGACACAGCAGGACTGAAGTCTGATTCATGGGCTGGCCTCCTAGCCACGCATACATTCAGGATACTCAGATCCTACAGCGTGGAAAGGCCAGGAGCAACTGGCCGATTCCTCCCCCACCCCTTTGATAGTGGTTCAGCAACGTGAAGGAGTCAGTTGCCATAGGCCTTTCAGAAAATGAAAGAACATGCAGCCTCAAGAACATACTTTCAGAATATTTTACTTGATACCTCAGTTAATGGGTCACCCCTGTGGGAAGACTGCAATTCAAAACATGGCTGACAGCAGAGAACAAGAGCAATTAGGTTAGTGAGGGTGGGTTTCATTTTTGTTCAGACATCTATTCGTTGTGTTAACTCATTCCAGCAATATCTGCAGCCAAAGGTGGGCTTGTAACCCCACCAGATCAATCTGCCTCAACTTCTATGTAACCAAGTTGGGAGTTGTTTTTCAGTTGCCAATGATGCCCAGGTTGAAGGTCACATACCCTGAGCATACCCAGATGAACTAAGCCTGCAACCACGGGTGGAACCTAAGTGCTTGGGCTGAGGAGTGGGGACTGAATTAAGAAGCGGACACCACAGGATCCAGCATCCAATCAGATTGAGGCCTGATGCCACCCCCATGGCAGGGTCCAGTTAGATCATGCCTTCCAGCATCACCTCATTGCAAGATCCAATCAGATAATGCCTCATTATCCTATGCTGATAAAACAAGCCCAGCCCTTTTGTCAGGGGACACATTGCTTTGGGCACTATCGACAATGTGCTCCAATGACTCCAAGTAATAAAAACCCCCTTGCTATAACCAGCTTGGCTGTGTCTATTGACTTGATATTCTCCAAGCCAATGAACTCCACATCGGGGAGGTAACAGACTCTGCCCTAAAGTCCCCCAGCACCAAGAAAATAGATTGCATAGACTTGGTAGCTAATAAATACAGGTGAATTGTAGTATAGATAACTTGGCTTTCATTAGGTCCAGGAGTGAATGGAGATGGGTCACTCTGCCTATTTGGTTGAAAACTACATCTTTCTCAGCAACACGAGCCTATCTACAGCATTCATTTGAAAGGCAGTTCAGATTCAGATGTGGAGGCATCTACCTCACAGCACTCTTTTATCCCATAGGCTACAACTTCCCAGTTGCCTTCAGCAAATAACCTCAGCTCACCAGTTTATCCTATATGCATAGCAGATAGCACTCAATGTTGAACCTACAAATAAGAAAGTATATTTAAAACACACACACACTCTGATGATGGTCCATTACCTAGATAAATCCTCTTTCTTCAAAGTGGCCCCAATCCCCACTTTCTCCCTGATCTGTTTTTAAGGGGTAGACCATTAACCTAACAGAGTCACATTTGAAACGCATCTGTAATGTATGAAGGAAGCATTATCAGAATTTATCAGAAATATAAATTCTCTAAATAAATGTGTCAAGCTCCTAGTAAAATAAGATGGATTTATTTTTCTTTTGTGTATCTGCAGCATAATTCGTTTCCACCATTAAAAGTCTTGTGCAGAATAACAAGATTCATGATTTTTTTTTTTTTCCTAGCAGAAAACACTGGCCTAATTCCTCCACTTAAGATGATTTAACTTCCCTGCAGATGTCCTAAGCAGGCTTGGGGTATGTTCAGAGGCTCATCAGCAAATTAACTATAGTCATGTCCTGGGATGGGTAGACCCTTTGAATGCCTAAAAGCAGATTATTTAAGGAAAAGAAGGAAGCAGACCAGCACTAGAATAATAATTTTTTAAACCCTCTCCAATCATTTGTAACGCCACAAAAATCTTGATTTAAAGAATGGCTTATTATTTCACAGATGCAGACATGCCAAAGGTCACATCGTGTCTCTAAAAACAATTGCATGCAAAGAAGGCTGAAGATAATGCACTTTGGCCATGAGGTGTATGTTAATGCCGTCTCTCAGCCTCTGTTCAAAAGAGATTCCACTATGTATTCAAGTTCAATAGTGGGGCCTGGTGCCGGGGGCTTCCATTCACATGCTAGAAGGCATATGGGTCCTCTGTTCTTTTTTAAGTTTCAGTGGATGATCATACTATATAATCAACAAACTGTTGAAAGAAGACAAGCATCTCTATAAACTAAGAAGTTTTGTGCTGTAATTAAATGAAACTTAGAGTAATAGTTTGAGGTACACACTTCATTATTGTACATCATAGTAATTAAGAATGAATTGGTGAGTTTATGCAAATGAATTTAATTAGTATCACATTTATACTATTGTATCTGTAAGAATGGAGCTTGGCTGCTAATGACAGAGAATCCAAAATAACAGAGGTATAAAAATGACAGACATTTATGTCTCTTGCACATAAAAGGATTCTGGCTGGAAGACCTAACTCCCCTCTCAGGCTGAGGGATGAGATGAAGAGACGGTGACATGGTGGTTTCTAAGCTTCTGGAATCAACGATGTTCCACATCCTTTAAGAGAAGAATTTGAACGCAGAGTGGGACTCACTGAATAGGGAGACCAACTGTCCTGGTTTGCCTGGTTCTGTCCCACTTTAGCACTGAGAGTCTGCACGCACTAGCAGGTGAAGGAACATGTATTGGTTTTCTATTACTTTGTAACAAATTGCCACAAACTTAGTGGCTTCAAATAATAGAAATTCATTAGCTCACAGTTCTGTAGGTCAGAAGTCCAGGCACCGTGTAGCTGGGTTCTCTGCTCAGGGTATAACAATTTTAAACTAAAATAAAACCTTAAGCTTCCCAACTAAACTGAATGGACCCCCTCTTGGCCAAAGGGACCCCAGAAATACCAGCTGAGTTGCTGGCCATGAGAAAGGAGATCAGACATGCCTCTTCATGCCCCCCTCCCTTCTTGGAGATGTCTCTTGTAACTCATTAACGGGCCTATGGCCATGCAAGACAAAGCTTAAACCACACCGGCAGGTCATCAATCTCCTTAACTAATCATTTAGATTGTGGGTATATGTCTGGTGGCTTGTCTCTGATTAACAGACTTCTTAAAACATTCCAAGCCTTTAGACAAAGCTTCATTTCTTTAACCAATTACAAGTCAAAGAATCTTTAAAACCCACCTATAACCTGTCATGCCCTGCTTTGAGATGTCCTGCCTTTTTGGGCCAAGCCAATATATGCCTTCCATGTACTGATTTATGACTTTCCATGTAATTCTTGTCTCCCTGAAATGTATAAAACCAAACTGTAACCCAACCACGGCAAGATCACTTGCTCAAGGATTCTTGGGCCTGGCTTTCCAGGCTATGGTCAACATATTTGGCTCAGAATTAACCTCTTTAAATTATTTTACAGCGTTTGGGCTCTTTTCCATTGCTACAAGGCTGGGACCAATGAAACCACCCTTCAATAACAGGATACAAGGTGAGAACTATAGTAAAGGCCTAGCCTTTGCCATATGATGATAACGATAATAATTAATTGCTGTCCCCCTGTTGGCTTCTCTATAATTGCCACTCTGGAGCCACACAGCTGGTGTGGATAAAGATCTTAACTTTCTCCGTAGATAACATCACCTTTTTGAAACCTAAAGGTAGTTTTTAAGATATCTTCCAGGTCTCGCATTCCAGTGGATTGGTTGACCCACCCAGACCAATGGCCTGTACCAGGAAGCCGACTCAGGTGGAATTGTGACCCCGGGGACTGGAGCAACACAAGATGATTCCTACACCCCTATAATTTTGCCCTTATTAACAAACCTAATTGCCTAATCCCTTGCCTGCCAAACTATCCTTAAAAACCCTGTCTCCCAAATTCTCGGGGGAGGTGGATTTGAGAAATTTCTCCCGTCTCCCTGCTGTGCTATGCAGAATAAAACTCTTTCTCCGCCATAAAACCTGCTGACTCAGCATATTGGCTTCTTCTCGGGCAGAGGGCAAACGAACCTGGTTGGGTGGCAACCCCAAGGTGTCAGCTTACTGGGTTCTCACCAGATGCTCCGAGTCCTCTTTCCAGTTCATGCGGTTGTTGGCAGAACTCAGCGCCTTGCAGCGGTAGGGCTGAGGTCCCCACTTCCTTGCTGACTGTCAGCTAGGGGCTGCTCTCAGCAGCCACCCACATTCCTCACCACAAGACTCCTCCATCTCCAAAGCCAGCAGCAGAGCTCCCAGGCTGAATCCCTCTCACACTTTGATGCTCTTTCCAGGAACAGCCTGGGCCCTTTTTAAGCACTCTCCTGATGAGGTCAGGGCCACCCCCAGATAACCTCCCTTTCTTAAAGTCAACAGTGCTGTTTGACAGGACCTATCGTGGGAGTAAAATAAATCATGTTTTCAATCATGGGGATTATGCAGGTGCACACAGCAGGGGCAGGGGTCTCGGGGCTGTCTCACAATTCTGTCTTACACAGCATAGGGACCAAGGCCCTTGGCCCCCTGAAGGTTTGCTGAAAAACCACTGACATAAGGCCGATTCATTAATAGGAGAAAAGAACATGCAAATTTGTTAAACGTGCATACACGGGAGCCTTCAGACTGAAGCCTCAACCTTTCAGGGAGGTACAGAAGTTTGTAAAGAATGGGGTCTTGGACTGGGACCAAACAAGTTTCAGTGGCAAGATAGGTGCTGAGACGGAGCAAGAGAGAGGCTTGGCTAGCAAAGGTAGTCTCGTTATGGCAATGAAACCCTAAAGGTAGCAATCCGCAGAGAGAACAGATGGTGAATGTGTCTTTTCAAACCTTTAGAACTATCAGACCCTCAGTTAATCTTTGGAGATCAGGTAAGGAAAGGCCTGGTTGCATCCAGACAGATTGTTCGCAGACGTAAATGTTGCCCCCCGCCCCCCACCCCAACACTGAACAGCATGGCAGCTGGGCCTGTGGCAGCCATCTCCAAATATTTCAAAGAAATACATTTCGGAGTAAAATATTCTGATTTCCTTCAACCAGTACTTCCTCCAAGAAGCCACGCACAGGGGTGTTCCAGAAGGACTGTGTGTGAAGAAGGAGGGCGAATGCAAGAAGAATTACTGGCACGTATCCTCGGGTGACAGCCTCTGACGCAGGAGACTTGCGGCTCTGCCCTTAACGTTTTTCAGAGAGAGACGGCAGGGTGACTGGGGACAGCAACAGTGAGTCTGCACACCCGCCTTTGGCATGGCCAGCGCGTGCACCGTGCCCTAAACATTGCAGAATGCAGTGGGTTTGGACCAGCTTCCCAAGACAATACACAAGCAGCCTGCTTGCTGTGGCTGCGCCAGAGTGGGTGGAGGTGGAGGGGTGCCGTCAGAAGACATCGAAAGAGCTCAGGCAATTTCATCCCAAAACATGACTCCTCCGTACGAAGAGTATTTTGAATTAAAGGCCCTTAGGGATCAACAGGCCTTGGAAGGGGCTTTCCCTCTATCTGCATAAAAATCAGACCCATCATCAAGAGCAATTGTCTTTCCATCACCTCTAAACAGAATTACCTATATTCCTCAGCTGCCCCCTGCCCTCTAAAATGAGGGTGTATAAACTTCTGGACCCCTTTGGGATATTGGGTAGTCACACTGATTCTCCTGTGTGCATGGTAAATAAATTCGTAATCTCTTTCTCTTGTTAATCCGCCTTATTGTGAGTTGATCTTTCAGTGAAGTTTCTGGGACAAAGGGGAAGTTTCCCTCCCTGTCCCCAGCGTCAAGCCAGATGAGCTCCCACATCAGGACACTGCACGTGAGGAGGTAAAGCACGTTGTCCTCCAAAGCACCACCTGTGCCCCTTCCAGAGTCAGCCTTCCGACGCCTGCACACAGGGGACACCAAGCACCAGGAGAGAACTCCAGCAGCAACAGCTGAAGAAAAGCTTTTCTCTAATCTTACTCCCCCCTTCCTCTCAGCTGCACAGGGGCTACAGGCAGAAGGGGGAAGAACGGAAAACGCCAACCACTCTTTTTTCCTCTCTCCAAGACCCTCAGTGCCTGGACAGCACTTGGGGAAGGGAGTGATAAGATACTAAGTTTTGGCCGGGCGCGGTGGCTCACGCCTGTAATCCTAGCACTCTGGGAGGCCGAGGTGGGCGGATCGTTTGAGCTCAGGAGTTCGAGACCAGCCTGAGCAAGAGCGAGACCCCATCTCTACTAAAAATAGAAAGAAATTATATGGACAGCTAAAAATATATATATAGAAAAAATTAGCCGGGCATGGTGGTGCATGCCTGTAGTCCCAGCTACTCGGGAGGCTGAGACAGGAGGATCGCTTGAGCTCAGGAGTTTGAGGTTGCTGTGAGCTAGGCTAACGCCACGGCACTCACTCTAGCCTGGGCAACAGAGTGAGACTCTGTCTCAAAAAAAAAAAAAAAAAAAAAAAAGATACTAAGTTTTAATCTGGACCCCACTGCATTTTGGGGATACCTGATAATAACGGAGAAGCCATGGGATTTGTCATTAAGAGAAACAAAATGGAGATTCGACCAAGCATATTGGCAGGTGGCACTTGGAGAAAAAAATAAACCCACTTCATGTGTGTTCCTCACCAAATTCCTATCATTTAATAAACCAGTCACACAGACAAACACGCTGAAATCTCAGCAGTGGTCTGAGACTTCCGGAGTGCACATACTTGGTTGCAGCTACCTTGAAGAGTGGGACAAAATTTAGAAATTGGCCTTATCTCCAGAGTCCAGACGCTGGTGTCTTGGGAGTGTGTTCAAAAGTGTGTGCGTGTGTGTGAGAGAAAGAGAGTGTGTGCACATGGGTGAGGAGTGTGTGTGTATGGAGAGTGAGCGTGACTGGCAGGTTGGAGTCTGGAATGTCGGTTCTTGGCACGCCCATGGTGGAAAAATGACCAGACACGCCAAAGGCAGGCAAGCATAAGGTGAAGTTTATTGAGGGGGAGCAAGATAGGATTACAGGGCAAGAGCAAGATATAGGTTTACAGAGCATGGTACATATGCCATAGCTGGCGACCGGACCCCTTGTCACAGCAGGAAAAGAGAGCCAGGGGAAGGGTGCAAAAGGGAGAGCTTGGCTATGATCTGTGTCTTATGTTATAGTCCCATAGTGATTCAGAGGTCACCATGGAACCATTTTGATTGGACAGTTGGGAGTCACATGACCTGAGCCTTAACTACGCATGTGGGTTTTAGGTTACTTTCCAGACTCTATGGTACCCATGCTGCCTGGCCTGTGGGCTAGAGAGTCCTCTGCATTCTTTTGCAGCTGGTGCCCCGAGTTCTGATTGGCAGATTCATAGGGTATTTCCTCCTCCCCCAGGCATGGAGAATTAGGGTTGGGCAGGACCAAGATGGGGCAACAACATCTTTCGTTCCTAGGAGACCCGGCATCCCTCACTATCTACCTAACACGACCACATGAGTGTGTGAGCATGAATATGAGGGACACGTGAGCATGAAAGTGTGAGATTATATATATATGTTTCCTTCCAGTGATGGCCCAAAAGAAAGGATGTCCCAAGGCAAAAGAACAAGATGGGGCAACGTACCATGAGCTGTAACCGACAAAAGAAAAATAAGAAAAGAAGCGAGTGTGTAAGGTAAAAGATTTAGCTGCAATTTGGATTCTCATTTAGAAACCAGGATCTTAATCTAGGGAGAAGAAACCCAACATGATGTACTGTTATTGAGGTTTCCAGAGTTGCTAACTTTCCTCTCTCCCGAGCCATTTGTCTCTCCGTTAGCTTAATAATTTTGCACAGCTGTTGTGTAATATAACTACTGATGTACTACTGAGCCAATTTCTCCCAGACAGTCTTGCTTCTGGGGAAACCAATGGAAAGAGACAGCACCAGGGTCTCCCGCGCAAACCTGCAAGAGCTTGCAAATTGGGTTGCAGTGTGCTCGTTGCTGAAGAGAACAGCTCAGACACGCTGCCACCTCCATTTAATTTTTTTTCCTTTGTCTCTCCCTTTCCTTGCAAATAGCACATCTTTCTCTTCTACTTCGGGAAAAATCTGTTTCTTTCATATTTCCCTGTCTCTTTAAGGGAGGAAAAAAAAAAAAGCAAGCCCTAGAAAGAAAAGATATTCATGTTAGGCATAAGCAGAGGTCTGCAAACTTTTTCTTAAAGATCCACATGGTAAATATTTTTGGCTTTGGGGTCCCTTTGGTTTTTGCTGCAACTACTCAACTCTACCGTTAAAGCAACTGTAGACAGTATGTCAACAAATGGGCGTGGCTGTGTTCCAGTATTTACAAAAACAATCCGGAGGCCATCATTTGCATATCCCTGTCCTAGAAGATGACAGAAGAGCAAAATGGGTCCCTGATAAACTCCCTGGAGTGAGATACCTCACCAACTCTAACGTTACTGGGGGTGATCAGCATGGGAAAGAAACGACCATCTCTGTTATTTAAACACTATCACCTTGGGAGTCTTTGTTATAGCCATGTAACCATAAGAAACTATAATTTTCAGACGGAGTTAGGCAACTTATGTCATTTTTCATTTAATCTTTATAAAAACATGTCGAGATGAGTATTATTCTGACTATCTTATACATGGAAAAACCTGAGGCTCAGGGACATTTAGTGCCTTGTCTACAATGGTTGGAAATGGCATCGCTGGGATTTGTGATTTGAATTCAGGTTTATCCCTACTTCAAGATTATGGACTCTTTATTTATTTATTTTTTTTCTTATTTTTTTTTGCAAGGACACACAAGACAGGGAGATTATGGACTCTTTAAAAAGAAATTTCACGTACAAAGATGTGCATGGCACCATGTATGGCTTTAGGGACAAAAGAAAGATTGTGGACTCTGCTACACCACGCAACCTCACTAGCAAGCAGTAGTGTGCAAATCACACGCAAAAGAAGTACAAAGAGTTCTCCTAGTTATCAGCCCAAGGTCTTCTGGTTTGTCCTTTTAAAATCCGGTTCAAGGCCCACTTCTTCCCGAAAGGCTTTCCTGAGCCCCCTCTCTTCAATTCAACTCTTACAGGACTGATCGTCTTTAACCTTTGATGGGTATTTAGCTTTCGAACCTTTATGTGATTATCTTTACAGGGATGGCTGGCTCCCGCTAAGTGCACTGCAGACTCTTCCAGGACAAAGCCTGCCTCTTATATATACCTCGTCATCCCACAGTGGCAGGTCCTAGGCCTCACACGGGGAATGCCACTCTCTGAATGGTGCTCCCTCCGACGCAGGTTAGAGGCTTGCCACTGCTCTGCGACTCTGACAAGCCCTGGCAAGGGGAGGGGAAACCATGGGGACTGGATTGTTTGACATCTCGGTGTTCTCACTAATACCGGGCACCTACTTCATGGGAAGAACACTCGAGTGACAAACCCAAAGAGTTTACGCACTGTGGGCATGAGATTGGGCTAAACTCTGCACCCTCACGTGCTTCAACAAAAGCAAAACCTGGAGGAATTCAAGCCCCTCCTCCTTTACTCTGTTGCTGACAAAGGTCCACTTTGTTTTCCTTTGCGACATGTTTGCATTTCACTTTCAAAGTGTGGCCAACATGGAGTTTTTTGTTCCTAGCTGGGTTTTCTATTGGTCTCATTTAATTTCTTCTCAGATTCCCAAACTACACATTGTCCCTGAGCCAAATGGTACACCCCCTAGCAATCTGATACCATGCAAAGGCCACCTGGAACCATTCTCCTACCTAGATGCACGTGACTGGGTTCTGCCAACTTCATGATCCCTCTCACCAAGTCCCTTCCAGGGACCAGGAAAAACCTTCAGGTCTGCTTCCTTCTCTAACCTCAAACTCTGTTCTGCAAGCCTGCTAGGAGCAGAGCACTCCTAGAAGCTGCCTTCTTCAGTCACCATTGGTTTGTCTCATCAACAATATTTCTAAACCAAAGTAACTCACGAGGGGGAGAATCATTCAAAAACTTCAGAGACATTCTCTGAGTTACAACTTCTGTTCTTCCTTCTGAGACCAAGGATCCTTCAAGACAGGCTCTGAGTCTTATTTATTTTTCTACCCCTAATAGCCAGCCTGACATTGAGTGGTTGATCAAGAAATAGTTGTCGTGCTAAAATGATTTGCATCATCCCTTGCGTCGAAGGCAGGCAGCTGTGCCAGTCGGGATTGAATTCTCACCATGAAGCACATGGGGACTGTCCTTCCAAAGTCAGGTACTGGCCGGGCGCGGTGGCTCACGCCTGTAATCCTAACACTCTGGGAGGCCGAGGCGGGTGGATCGCTCGAGGTCAGGAGTTCGAGACCAGCCTGAGCAAGAGCGAGACCCTGTCTCTACTAAAAATAGAAAGAAATTACATGGACAACTAAAAAATCTATATACAAAAAAATTAGCCGGGCATAGTGGCGCATGCCTATAGTCTCAGCTACTCGGGAGGCTGAGGCAGTAGCATTGCTTGAGCCCAGGAGTCCGAGGTTGCTGTGAGCTAGGCTGACGCCACGGCACTCACTCTAGCCTGGGCAACAAAGTGAGACTCTGTCTCAACAAAAAAAAAACAAAGTCAGGTACTATCAGCCCCTCCAGCTCTACCCCCTGCGGTCACCTGCCCGTTGCCCTTGATCATGGTAAGGACAGATATTCCATGAGCTATGACTCAAGATGCTGAGAGGTGGTTAAATGCCTTCTAATTTATTTAGGTGGATTCAATAACTGAAATAAAAGATTTTGAGTGTGCCGTTATTTTAGCGTTATATTTAAATACTCACTGACTACCTGCTCCTCTGTGCGCCGTGAATCATGCAGTGCATAAGTGATTTAAGGTAACTGCTAGATTATGCCCAGGAGGGCCTGTCAATATGGCTTGCTATCAACTGCCACTCTATATCAAGGCTAATGGAATGAAATGTAATATGAAATTCTGGTTTGCAGGCAAATGAAAGAGTGGTTGTCCATTGATTAAATTTACCTGAAAGTCTGACATATTCATCGACCAAATGTTGTACTTCTGAATGAGTCATGTGCTTTTAAGCAGCTGCCAGTAAAATGCTGCTTGCGTTTTAGACTGATCACTGAAAGCATTTGTTCCCCAGGTGAACGCCTGTGATCCGAGGAACCCAGTGCTTCAGAAACTCCAAACGTGCCCAGTCGGTACCATGGGTCCTGCTGAGGACCCCAACCTGGTGGGCTTAGACTACAGACCAGAAAAGGCTTTGGGAATAAACGGGTCCAACACTCACATGTCACAGATAGGGAAGCCTTTCTTCTATACAGTATCAGTTTCCTATTGCTGCTATAACAAACTACCATGAATTTAGTGACTTTAAAAAACACGGATTTATTCTCATATAATTCTGGAGGCCAGAAGTCTGAAATGGATCTGCAAGGTTGGGTTCCTTCTGGAGGTTCTAGGGGAGAATTCCTTTCCTTTCTTCCCCTTCCAGCTCCCAGAGGCCACCTGTGTCTTTCCACTCTTGTTCACCTTCCTTCATCTTTAGAGCCAATAGGCAGGACATTTTTTCCCCCCTGGCCTCCTGCCTCCCACTTCTGAGGAGCCTTATGACTCCATGGGGCCCACTCACATATCCAGAACAGCCCCCATCTTGAGACACATAACAGAGTCACATCTGCAAAGTCCCTTTGCCAAGTAAGGTGACCTATCCACTGGTTCTGGGCATTAGGAAGAAGACATCTCTGGAAGACCATCATTCAGCCTGCCATGCTGCCAAGAGAGAAAATGTTGTAAACAAACCACTGAAAATATTTCTCTTCAGCCTTGACTGATGGAAGCTCAGGTGTCTTGTCACTCCCTGGCAGGTGTGGTGGTGAGAACATAGCACGTGAGCACAGGAACCAGGTGGGCTCAGTCTGAGCCTATCCCTACCCTTTACAAGCTCTGTGGGGCTTGGACCAAGTCATGTATGAATCATCCGTGTTGCTAAAGCATCAAAACCTTGAAGGAAGTGGCAGGAAATGAGGCAGGGAGACGGAGGGTGAGAGAACTGAGTGTCCCACTAAGGAGTTAGATGCAAAAAACATGAGTTCCATGAAAACAGAGATCAGACCTTTGCTCGTTTATATTCACTGCTGAGAACAGTGCTACCAAGAGAAATATTTGATGAATGAGTGTTCAGTTTCACAAACAGGTTCACATCAGAATTGACCCTGGCATAGAGTCAGGCTCAATAAAGATTTGTAATTGTGAGTGAATAAAAGAACCAATGAATTCTGGTAGAGACGTGGTTTGGTGGCCATTATTATTTCCTCTTCAATAAGGGTTGCAAACTCCAATGCAACTAGTTGCAAACAATTAGGAGGCCCAGGAGAGAATCCATGGCAGGTTTAATGTGTACCGAGGCCATTCAGATTCTGATCATTCTTGCCACACAGAACTGGGGCCTAGTGCTGCCTGACTTTCTATTTAAAGAGACACCCCAAAGTCCAGATATTTTTAGGAGACCACCAGTTTTTAAACATTGTCTCAAATTATGTTAAACATCGTTCAGGCCAACTGAAATGTCTACCAGCCAAATTCAGCCCAAGGCCCCCACTCTGCTTTGTGTCCTCTTCAGCCTTCCTTAATTTCCAGGACGGTAAGAGGTTGATAATGAAATAGCCTTGAACTGCTAGTTTGTCAGAATTAAGGGAAGAGGAGAAGCATGGTTGCAGGGCTCCGTCACACACATAAAAACGCAGAGACTAATCAGAATCTCCAGGTTGGGCTCCTCCTAAAAAAAATTGAGACCAGACAGATGACGACTTGCTGCAATCAGACCCCAGCAACCAGGAGCACAGCCTTCTCCTTGTGAGTCTTGAGGTGTTGCCAATAAAGCAAGCACGGCCCAAGGACGGTCATGGATTCTAGAACTCCACTCAAGTACTCGACCTGCAATTAGAAGGTAAGTAACACTGCTCCGAACTTGTTGCGATATACTATCTTTGTAACTGATATGCACATACTCATTTATTGTTTATGGATGTCTTTCGTTAAAACATATATTCTTAGGGCCGGGCGCAGTGGCTCACGCCTGTAATCCTAGCACTCTGGGAGGCCGAGGCGGGTGGATCGCTCAAGGTCAGGAGTTCGAGACCAGCCTGAGCAAGAGCGAGACCCCGTCTCTACTAAAAATAGAAAGAAATTATATGGACAACTAAAATATATATAGAAAAAATTAGCCGGGCATGGTGGCGCATGCCTGTAGTCCCAGCTACTTGGGAGGCTGAGGCAGTAGGATCGCTTAAGCCCAGGAGTTTGAGGTTGCTGTGAGCTAGGCTGATGCCACGGCACTCACTCTAGCCAGGGCAACAAAGTGACACTCTGTCTCAAAAAAAAAAAAAATATATATATATATATATATATATTCTTTACTTCCTGGGATTTCTGGTGACCAAGTACTACCAATCCACCCCTCCAGGCTCCTGGTGCATCCTCAGATGTGCAGATACAGTATGTGTTTGCTGCTCCTCCAGGTACAGGCATACGCAGATGGAGATTGAACTTGGATGAGCTCCCTAAGGTCTCGCATCTTGGTGTGCAATGGTGTAAAGTTCCAGGTGGAGTCTCAACTTCTCTGGCAACTATCTGGTGACTGTGGACATGTCAGTGACTCTTCTGTTTCCAAATCTATAGAGTAAGGGAGCGGATTGTGGAATGGCTTGCAGGTTGTCGATTTAAAAGGAAGAGGCTGAGGAACAAAATAAAATGTAAAGAGTAGACTGGAGCCAAAGTGAGTAAAGCTGGTGGTCAACAGGCCAGGCGATTGGTTCTGGTAGAACCACAGGGGTGCCGATCATGCTGAGTCAGTTCCTGGGCGGGGGTCACAAGACCAGTTGAGTCAGTTCCTTGGTATGGGCCACTCGTCTGGGTGGATCAGCTGTTCCACTGGAATGCAGGGCCTCGGAGCTATCTCAGAAACTAGGCAGAGGTTTCACAAGGATGATGTTATCTATGGAGCGAGTTAAGAATCTTTATGACCATCAGCTATGTGACTCCTCAGTAGCAATTATAGGAAAGCAAAGTAGGGGACAATGGCTGGTTATATTATTTTTAACTCTGCCTGTGCCTTTGCAGAGTTTAGGCCCCTACCACGGTTCTTGCCTTGCACCCCTTCATTAATTTGTAAAGGGTGTTTTCATTACTAGGTTAATTTATAGTTACTATGGCAACAGCAAGCAATGTCAAGAGATAAACAGACAGCTCAGAGAGGGGAGTAGGATCTGATTGCTGTCTCATTTTTGTGTCTCTCTGGGCCTGATCATTTAAAAAGACTCGCATTGTTCAGATGAAAGTTCTTTTCTTTTCTCAGGGTCCTCCCTGCTGTGGCAGTCTCTGAAGCTATGACTCCGCCTCACTGGGCAACGCCACCTGCTTCTTCAGGTGTCAGTTACGGACTTCAGTGATGCCTGCCAGTATCTGCCAAGACTGGAAACAACAGAAGGTGCAAAGATCCAAGAGAGAGAGAGAATAGAATCTGCCTCTTCACATTTCACTTGACCAGACCAGGCTTATCAAGAGCAGCTTCCATAGCAAAGTCCCTTCCAGGAACACCCAACCTATTTGTACCATGACCTTGAAGGAAACCAAATATTTTATCCCAAAATATATTTCCTTGACGTATTTCAAGATGGCTCTTCAGAAGAGCTAGAAATATAAGAATAGGTGAAAGGCTGTCTTTTGTGGCTGAGATATACATCTGTAAAGAAAATCTGCATAGAGGCAACCAGGCTTTCTCTGAAACCCTCCCTTGTCCAGATCCAGGAAAGATTAACTTAGAGTCTGATGCCTTTAAAGGTCTGAAAGAAACATTTGCCATGTATTCTGAGGGCTGCTACCTGTGAGGTTTCATCTACATAAAAAGACCACCTCTGCTACACAGGCCTTTTCTTCCTCTCCCATACCCAGCCTTTTTGGCACCAAGGACAGGTTTCATGGAGAACAATTTTTCCACAGACCAAGGGGGAGGGAAGCAGAGCTCAGGTGGTCACATGAGAGATGGGGAACGGCCGTAAATACAGAGGAAGCTTCACTTGCTCACCCGCCGCTCACATCCTGCTGTGCAGCCCAGTTCCTAACAGGCCACAGACTGGTACCAGTCCACAGCCTGGGGGTTGGGGACCACAGTCCTAAATTGCCAGCATAACCTTTTGGGGCCACACTCTGAGCCCTCAAGATGGTATAAAAGCATCAACTATCTGGCCATTATCTTTGAAATCTTTTATAAGACTCTCATGCACAGTAATCAATTTGTATGCCTTTTCTGCTACTAATTCTGCCTTTTGTCAGTTGATTTTTCAGCAAATGTTCAGAGGAGAATTTTTTCTTGGCCCTTACAACCTCATAGCCGCCTCTGTCCATTTGAAGTAAAGAAAATTGTTCTGAACAATTCTGGGAACGATGCTGAGGAGCTTTATTTTTGATCCCAGACAAACCCAGAAATATCTTGCTTCTTAATCCTCCGAATAAATGATTCACGGAATGCATGCACTGAAGGAACTGAAGGCTTTTTTTGTTGTTTTCCTGGAACTCTGCATTTCTGAACAGTCTCTAAAGACCAGTAATAAATATACACAGCCATATAGCTAAGTGATTATCAGAATGCCCTATGTGTCTGTTACATTTGCTTCAGAAAAACTCATTAATAAATAAACATATTCCATAAATACGCCAGATAAAACAAAGGTAATGACTTTTAACAAGTCAATACTAAGAATAACAAATGGTGACTTTTTAGGGGATTTTCCTGTAAGTTTCCCGAAAGCCCCATAAATCTCTCCCTTTGCCTACTCCTATCCATGATTACTTTCTCCTGATTAAAAATTTACCCTCCTCCAATTAAAAATCCAGTCAATTACACAGAGTTACAAAAAGATGATGAGAATGTGGAAAACAGCAAAGAGTCCTGGGAGTGCATCTTCCGATCCTCAGGTTCTCTTAATGCCCCTTGGAATGAGCCCAGGCTGCTACCCTGTGCCTTTTCTCAGGGGCACTGATGTGTAGCCAGGATTAGCAACCAGGGGTCAAACATGATTTTGGGAGTGTTAAAAGTGGATTGTGCTGAAATGGCTTTCCCCACTGACACTGGCTTCTGTGCCTGCGATTCCCACAGTGTCTGGCACATGGTCAGGGCTCAGATGAATGAATGAGTTAAGTCTTGACTGGCCAAGGTTCAGGGTTATATTTGTCTTGTACAACGAAGGGTATGCAAAGGTCCAAGGTGGAGAAGGAGATCCCACTAGCCTTCCAAGTCTTAATGAAAATACCCCCCAAGCTTAAAGTAGTATCATGGAAAGAAGAGGAGATTTGGAATCTTACGGACCTGGTTGGATCCAAGCCTCACAATTGCAAACCTTGTGTACTATGACCTTGCACAAGATACTTAGTATCCCTGAGTCTTGGTTTTATGCTCATCTGTCAAGTGGCTGCAAAATGGCTAGTTCACAGGATGATGAGGGATAGAAAAAAAATCCTATGTAAATTACCTAGATTAGCAATGAATATATTAATAGCAGTTGATGGACCTAAATATTTAGGTTTTTCTCCCAACCCTTCCTCACCTGCTAACCCCTTAGCTCTCATTAATTTTATTTTAATTCAGATTTCCCAAGCAACCCAAGTAGGAAAAAAAAATGTGTAACAAGCTACTCAGAACATTTTTTTCCCATTATTGGGTACATTGCATAGTCATTTGTCAAAGTTTGTATTATTTGATTTTGGAACTTGATGGTTAGAATCTGAAAAAAGGAACCATTCTAAGCCTCAGAGAGTTTTTATCTATTAAGAGTTTCAAGATTTGCATTCACTGTTTTTGCAGACCAACCTTGGTTTTAAGAAAATTCTTTAATTGCATGGATCTGAAAGAAAGAACTCCATTATTGTTCCTGGTGCTTTGAGAGGACCATTGACCTGTATGAATGTTTTACAGTGAGAAGAAATTTGATTGGAGAACTGAAACACTGCTAGATTTAATTGAGCTAAGCTAAATCCATTTAAGAATTTCTAGCCTTTTGATGGTAGGGACTGGGGGTAGCCCCTGAGGGAAAGGTACTAGGAGTGTTTCTTAGCTCTGTGTGACTTCAGAGGGCATTGTGTGCACTGTTGCTTGTGCTCTGGAAATTGTTTATGAAAAATACGGATTGGAGAGCTAGCAGAAGATAGAAGGGACCTGCGTTTCTTACCAGAACATTCTTCATACCAGAACAGAGACAGTGGAAAGTACTGGCTTGAACATGGCACAGACCAAATTAGGCTGGAGCATCAACTCTGATAAATGATATCATTAATGAATAAATGACCTAGAAGGTACTGACATCAAACCATGATGTTCCATGATGTGATTCTCCTGCTGGGAACATAGAGCAAAGTCACACACCCTGTGTGTAGGAGTGGGTTCCCCCTTGGAAGTGGGCACTTCTCTTGTTAATTACTGAGGGAAGAGGTAATTTCTGGGAGGAACCGAGGACTCGGCTGTGGGACTTAGACTAGGCTACTGGCAAAACATATCTTCTCTCCCTTCCCCTGGCATGCGGCACACAGGACATGATAGCCTGGCATCAACTGTCCTATGGATCACAGAAGAGGATCTCTTCTGAAGCCACAGTGGAGGTAGCATAGATAGAAGCAGTGAAGAATCGCTCTACCCAGAGCGATGGTCAGTAGTAACAGCCAGCAGTACAACGGCTCAGAAAAAAAGTGCTGCCTAAGAACACGAGGATCCATTTGAGAGCACACATCAGACAGCACCAGGGCAATGTCGTGGGAGGGTTAAACATCCTTCATGAATAAGGGGAGGTTCAAGCCAACATTGAGTATTAAAGAAAATCTAACCACCCAAATCATATAGTCATGGACTGCTTAGGCCTTAATATTTTTGTTTACACATGAATCATTTCCCTAACTGTGCTTATCTCAATTGATCTAATGAAAATAGTTTCCAAACCAATAATTCTAAAGTGCAAAAGCTGAACAGAGTGGAACCCTTCTGTACCTGATCACCAAAACCAGGTATCCCGTATCAGCATACCCTGATACAGGTGAGCTGAGCACAACCTGGAGTTTTCGAACTTGCTTTCAAAAGATTATCTTCTCTGCATTCTGCCTTTTAGCACAAAGAAAGAAAGAAAGAAAAAAGACGTGTAGAGACTAGTCTAGCCATCCTATTTATCCACCAGATATGAATTATTTCTTCATTATAAATTCAGTCCTGAATGATCCTTCAGTAGTAACACTGGCTTTGTGTTTTACGCACAGAGGAAGACGGTGCAAGCTTCCAACATCAGCTCAGTTGGAAAGGACACTTTTGTGAGGCTCTTTGACGTTTGCCTGATCACATTTCCAGACACCGCCGCAGCAAATTAAGTGGAGGATAAAATCACTTAGAAGCGTGTCTAATACACAGGACAAACATGAGCTACTGGAAAGAAGTATAGGATCAGTAACAAGGAGGGGGGACGGGAAAAGGAAGAAAGCACAGCCCAGTGGAACAGAGGAAAGGAATCACACACCACTCAACAGGGGAAATCGCGGCGTTTCACCCAGGCAGGTGCACTGGGCATGCTTGTGTATTAAATCATTACCGCGATTGAAAGAGCCTATGTAAGAAGGCAATGTTACAGATTGATTCGCATGCTATTTATAATTCCTTAACAGTGTTTGATGTTCTGCAGTCAGAAAAATTAGATCATGGGAATAGTTCGCTGAAAAAAAAAATTAAGCATCCGGCGTTTATTCCTCCCTGCTGAATGAAGTGGCGCAACCACCATTTATATTTTTTCCAATGCCGTAAAAATGTCTTTGCTGTTAAGCGTAACACTATATAAAACATGGCGCAAAGAAGATGCTTGCTTACCCAGACACAGGAAAGACGACACAGCCCGAGAGAGGGTAATCAAGACTCCTACAAACCAAGTTCTGAGGTCCTGTCCAAGCATCTGAGAGGAAGACCAGGATAATGAGCCTAAAAGCCTTTGGTCCCACCCTTAGCAGAGACTGCGAAGGAGAGAGATGCTCCACGTGCCCTGAGACTTTGTTTCTGGAGAGCTGGGAAGGGCAGCAGGGTGGAAAGGATGGGGTGCCCTTCCTGTGTGCCCTTGAACCCCCACTCAGGAGACCAGAACCACTGGCTCTGGCTCTAGTCCCCTTTGGCAGGAGTTTCTGTCCTTTCATGGGAGTTCACCTGGGACAGGACCCTCTATGATTTCATAGACAAAGTGCTTTCATTTTCTTGCCACAGCTTTGGAGGGTTTGTTGGAGCTCTGCACCATTGAGGCAATAGCTAAGTTTTCCCGTAACTTCTGAAGAGAGTTAAAGAGGCCCTGCAGGGCTAAATAACCCTCAGCTTGAGGAGAGGAAAGGATGCTGAAAGAATCCAAAAAACTGTACTTCTTTGACTTATTTCAAGATGGCTGTTCAGAAGGGCTGGAAATAGAAGGATGGCTAAGAAGCTGTCTTTTGCAGGGGGGAAGATTTGCATCTGTAAAGAAAATCTGCATAGATGCAACCATGCTTTCTCAGAGGGCCTTCCTTGTCCAGATCTAGGAAAGATTCACTGAGAGTCTGACATCTTGAAAGTCTGAAAAAACATTTACCACATATTCTCTGGGAGGGCTGCTACCTGTGAGATTTCGTTTACATAAATAACAAGACTACATTTGCTAGCCAAGCCTCTTCTTCTCTCCTTCCCGTAGCCTGTCTTGCCACCATAACCTGATTTACCACCATAATCTTTTAGGGTCATGCTCTGAGCCCACCTTCTTTCTCTAACCTCAAGACAGTATATAACTTTCTGAATCTCATTAGGGGTTTGGGCAACCACTTTGTGGTTCTCCCTCGTGCATGTTAATAACTTTATATGCCGTTTCTCTTATTAAGCTACCTTTGGTCAGTTGATTTTTTCAGCAAACCTTCAGAGAGCAAAGGAGAAGTTGTCCCTTGGTCTCTACACCGCCTGCCATCCAGAAGTAGGCCTTGGGGAAAGGGTGTGCTCCGAGTCACCAAGAACCATCATGGACACCTTCAGTCCCCTTACCGAGGCCTCGCTGCTGCATTTGACACTGGGGACCCACCATAGCAGAACAATTTCCTCAACACTGGGTAAACCTAAGGGAAGAAGACTTAACCTATGTCCTCATTGCACAGATTATAAAATAAATAGTAAGCATTGTGATATTAAATAATTCAAACTTAAAGCTGTTGGAACTTTAAATTATTCTGAGCCTTGAGAGGAATGTGGCTATGTGGCCTGGGTCACGTGATATGCAGTTGTAACTTCTGCTCTTTATTTCCTGTAAGTAATTAGGAAGACCCAGCAGCAACAAAGACCCCCTCAGAAGCCCCTCACAGAGCAGTAATCTTCCTTGGAATGTAGTGTTACCAGTAACCTAATTCAGAAATATATTTGGAAATAGCTGGGGGTTTACCTTTATGTAGCTAATCACTGTTGGCTGAATTTTTCATAGAATGCCTTCAAATATTTCATCTCCTCCATTTGCTTTTCCATTATTTTTTGGTCTCTTTTTACATGGATGTTGATACTTCTGTTGCTACTTCCCTACAGTTTAGCTTGTCTCTCAATCTTTTTATCCCTTCCTGATGCTTCTAGAATTTTTCAATCCAATCTTTCATCTTATTTATTCTTCAGCTTTATCAATTCTGCTATGCCGTCATCCATGAAATCCCTTATTTCAACAATTATCTTTCCAAAGTCAATATTTCACATTACTTCTTCTTTATACCTGTTTGTTCTTATGGTATTTTTTTTCCAATAGTTTCCCTTATTTCTCTAGTGATGTTAATTATACTTATTTTATCTTCTCGATCTGTTTTAGTTTTGATTCTGCTTCCTCTCGTGGAGTTCTGCCTTTCTTTCATTATGCTTGAACTCCTCAGATGCCTGGCAATCTCCCTCACGTCTTAGGACTAACAATTGCTTTCGCTAGTAACGTCTGAGAAGGGGATGACAACCTAGGATTGAGTTTCCATCCTGTAGAGAATAGACTCAGGCCACAGAGCTCCTAGAATTGTAATCTGGGCTCAAACATTCCCTGTTCTTCCAGGCATCCCCCTCCCCAGGGAACCTCACAGTTAATCAAGGCTGCTCCATGCAGCACTGATTTGCAGGTGCAATCTTCTGACTTTGCATGATGACTTTGCCCCTGGGGAAGTTCTCAGGCCTGCCAATCCCTTCTTCTCATCTATTGACTTCCCATCCCAGCTGGGCTTCTGAGCTGCACTGAGTTTGCCTAACCTTGCAGCTTTAGGCTGGCTTTCTTGCCACGTGGTAGCAATGAGGGTGACAATGGTCCCTCCAAAGGGAAGAGGCCACTACCAGGAAGTTCTTCCCAGCCTCTCTCCCACTCCTAGCCCATAGCCCTCTCCTACTCCAGGCAACATTCACCCAACTGCTGTTCTTCTCATGCTAGGACTCTACCACCATTTGTCTCTCCGGGTTTCAGGAGAGTTTGGTCACTTTCCAATTTGCACTGTCTGGTAGTTGTGTCCATTTAATTCACTCTTTCCTTTCTTTCCTGTGGCATCTCCAGGATTAAGTTCAGAGGCAGGGATGAGCAATTTGTGCCAACTCTCCATCCTATCCTTGAAGCAGAGAACGCAGATAGTCCACTGGCCCACAGCATAACTTGTGTTGCGAGACCTTGGATACATATTAAGTCTCCAGCTCCATGAATGAGAACTATGCAAAAAACAAGTCTTGAATTGTTGCTGCACCTCCTGGTGGAGTTCCTTGTCCCCAGGTGCAAGCTCCTGTCACCTTTTCACACCTGAGATGACCAGCTCAGCCACTCTGATGCATCACCTTCAGCTGAGTATCTGCCCCTCAAAAATTGCTGGTGAGAAAAAAAACTGCTGGTGGCACTTTGTCATGAACTGCAGATTTTTCAGCCTGTCATTTCAATCCCTCTGCAAATGAGTTTATCCTTATATCCCAGGTTTTTATTTCTCTGTATGAACCTTCTCTCTAATCCCCCAACACAAACTCACGTAATTTCTCTTCTATTGTAGATTTCCTCTTCAGGACTATTTCTTATTTCTACCTCTTATGTGCATGCCAACCAGCCTAGTTCAATGCTGTCCATAAATGGTTACCTGAATCTCCTCAGCTGGGATTCCTCTTTTCCGCACTTGAGGTCCTAAAGATTTGAACACCATTGATTTGGGACATATCATTGACTTCTCTCTAATATTTTGAAATGTCTTCAATTAGCTTATGGATTCCTTAAGGGTACAAGTTTTTTCTTATTATCATGTTTACCTCCCATAGCCTTGAATGTGATGTTATGCACACCCAAAGAATCAACACTTATTTATTGTTTATTTTGATTGATGCCTTCAACTAATTCCACAAGTCACATTGTTTGGAAGCCCCTGAGCCAGATGGAGATCAGTTTACTGATTTTCTTTCTACTCTCTCAGCACTGTGCCTGGCACCAAGATATGTGAAACACTAAATAGTTCTTTTTTTTTCTTTTTTCTTTTTTTTTTTTTTTTTCTTTTTCTTGGACAGGCTCTCACTCTGTCACCCAGGCTAGAGTGCTGTGGCATCATCATAGCTCACTGCAACCTCAAAGTCCTGGGCTCAAAGGACCCTCCTATCTCAGCCTCCTGAGTAGCCAGGACTACAGACTCGTCCCAGCTAATTTTTGTACTTTTCTTGTAGAGATGGCGTCTCACTTGTGCTCAGGATGATCTCATTCACTTGTGCCCCATGCAAAAGAAAGCAATGCCCTTCTGGAAGGTCTATGTGTCTTTCAAAAAAACTAGGCTGAACATAGTGACCTTGACTTATCCAAATTACTGGCCAGAAAGCAAACAGGATTCATCCCAGATGGGACTAAGTTTGTCATTGTTGCTCAGGACTAGATAAACTCATGAACAAATCTAATCACTTGCTATCGAAACTGCCAGCTTCAATAGGTCACCCTCCATTCCTTGGAAGCATCTTAAATTTACAAGACAATTGGAAGTGCTGAAGTCCTGAACATCATGATTACTCACAAAATACTTCATTACAGGAAGTTTACTCCTGAGTAACTTGAACTTTTTCTATACTCGGTTCTGAACACTGCAGTTGCAAAGCAGAAATAGAACATTTGTAACAATATAGCCCTCAAAGGCCAGTACTTTGAACCACAGATTTGACCTTAAAATTACACACATGAAAGTCAAAAATATTGTTTACTTAAAAAAATCATAAACACTACAACACAGCTGCATCAGCCCTTTCTCAGACCTCTGTTATATTAAGCTTTCTCAAATACAAAAGAGACAAAGTTGGGGAAATTTTCATCAGTGGTATGTGATGGAAAAGAATATGGGCCCATGTTAAAATCTTGTTATGACGGTTTTCTAGCTGTTTAATGTGGGCCACATGCTTGAACTCTCATAGACCCATTTTCCTCATCTGTAAAATGTGGATAATAATACCTATCTCACAGGATAGCTGTGAGAGGTGAATAGTTAATAGAGGTTGAAATGATTAAATAGACCACTTCATACACCAGAAATTATTGCACGTACATTGGTCATCGTCATCACTTTTCTTCATTTAAAAAATCATAGTGCCAACGTATACATGGTCCTAAATTAGTTACCCTAAGAGATCAGGAAAGAATCCTATTAAAAAACATTGTACTTTAATTAACATATTTTATAATTCACTGGAGCACTATCTCTAATACTCAAGGGCACTAGTTTTACATTGACTAATATACTTCAAACATTCAAAGCACTTAGCTCCCAAGGATACTGTCTAGAAATCTTGACATGATCACCTAAGAATAATTAAATGAGTGTGCAACAGTAGCTGCAACAAGAGTTTTGCTAATGTTGCCAGCGGCAGGCAGTTTGATGTGTAAATTTACCCTGGGCTTTCCTTGTTTGTTTCATTTATACTTAGAGAAAGACCTCCTACTCTATGCAGAAACCACTTTTAAATCATCTAAGAGGCCGGGCGCGGTGGCTCACGCCTGTAATTCTAGCGCTCTGGGAGGCCGAGGCAGGCGGATCGTTTGAGCTTAGGAGTTCGAGACCAGCCTGAGCAAGAGCAAGACCCCGTGTCTACTAAAAATAGAAAGAAATTAGCTGGCCAACTAAAAATATATATAGAAAAAATTAGCTGGGCATGGTGGCGCATGCCTGTAGTCCCAGCTACTCAGGAGGCTGAGGCAGGAGGATCGCTTGAGCCCAGGAGTTTGAGGTTGCTGTGAGCTAGGCTCACGCCACAGCACTCTAGCCAGGGCAACAGAGTGAGACTGTCTCAAAAAAAATAAATAAATAAAATCATCTCAGATGAGAATGGCATATATTTTTTCAAGAAAATAAATTTTACGCCGGGCGCGGTGGCTCACGCCTGTAATCCTAGCACTCTGGGAGGCCGAGGTGGGCGGATCGTTTGAGCTCAGGAGTTCGAGACCAGCCTGAGCAAGAGCGAGACCCCACCTCTACTAAAAATAGAAAGAAATTATATGGACAGCTAAAAATATATATAGAAAAAATTAGCCGGGCATGGTGGCGTATGCCTGTAGTCCCAGCTACTCGGGAGGCTGAGACAGGAGGATCGCTTGAGCTCAGGAGTTTGAGGTTGCTGTGAGCTAGGCTGACGCCACGGCACTCACTCTAGCCTGGGCAACAGAGTGAGACTCTGTCTCAAAAAAATAAAAATAAAAAAAAAATAAAAATAATAAAAAAAAAAAAAAAAGAAAATAAATTTTACATCTTCATTTATTGTGCATATCAAGACTAAGCAACCCAAACGTTTTTAAGGAATCTACTTTGTAAAACTTCTTTAAGAAAGAGGGTCCTATGGTGGAAGAAAAACAAACTGTATCTCAAAGAAGATGGATAAAGGGATAAAACCTACGTATTCAGTGTTTTGAGTAATTTTAAAAGCAGAAACCTCGGAATAATTTTTATTACCTTTATGTATTTTTAGTTATTTGGACTGCTCTCATGAGCTAAATGATGTCTTTCTAAAGTTATATAAGCAGAATTTTTTTAAAAAGTGTATTTTCCCCTATCTCGCTTGATGGAAAAAGAGAAAGAAAGCAAATCATAGACACACGGTAAAATTATGGATTAAGGTTAAATATCTCTAATGGTCTGATGGGTTATTCCAATGCATATTTTATTTAATTCTATTGGTTATTATTGGGTTGTGAAAAATCAGTATTTTGTGTTAAATTGTGTTTATGTGTTCACCATCACAGTTCAAGTAATAGTAATTAATAGTAAGAGTTACCATGTATCATTTACAATGGGTCAGGCACTATATTAACATCTTTACATATATTATATTCTTAAATCCTCAAAACAGCCTTTGAAGTGGACACCATTCCTATTTGTACTTTGTAGTATGGAAAATTAGCTGATTTCAAGGTCACACATCCAATAAGTAGAAGGTTCCAGATCATGTTGGTAGTAATACAAATGACCTGCCAACATGTATGGCTGCTGCTATGCATGTAGAAAGTGCTTATCAGATATTAGTTGATTATAGTTTTGATAGAATATGAAAATATATTTATAAAAAGCCATCTGCCACATGACTGTATTTTTGTAGACTTTGTTTGAAAACCTGCCAAAGTTTACACTACATTGCATGTATTTTATTTGATTACATAGTTTCAGATAGCCGAAGTAAACCTAGAATAGGAAAATTGTCCCTCGATCTATCTCTCATAAGTAATCTGTTTTCCAAGATCATTTTACTTTTGAATGGCTCAATTACACAGAAGACTGGCATCTGAGACAAGGTACTAAAGAGAATCTCCCCAATGTTTAACACCCAATGATTAAATGGTGAAATGGCCCTAACCTTGCATTCTCCCACAGGTTTAGGTTATGCTCTGAACATTACGTTTATGCTATAATTTTGTTTCATTTTGGTTTAAAGAAAGAAACTCTTATGGGCAATGCCTTATTGAGCAGCTGTGGTCAAATATTTATTAAAAAGAACATATTGATTTGCAGATTAAAACTTGACCACATATGAACTCTTCCTCCCAGTGACATTCTTATTTAAGGTATTGATTAAAGACTTTTTATGCAGAAAGCATTTTTCTTGTCAGTTCAGTTATGCTGGCTTTTGTAATAAGCTAATTTGATTTCCTTTTTTAACCTTTGTTTGATTAGGGTAACAGACATTTGCATTAAAATTCAAGGGAGATGAAGTCTATCATCGATCTTGACTTCCTCATGGACCTCTTGTACTCAGCGAAAGATGATTTACAGGAATGTCAAGAGTCT
Organism: Eulemur rufifrons; assembly: GCF_041146395.1. Lineage (NCBI taxonomy): Eukaryota > Metazoa > Chordata > Mammalia > Primates > Lemuridae > Eulemur > Eulemur rufifrons. The sequence goes on along the minus strand of NC_091007.1, from coordinate 5,656,952 downwards.
TGGAACAACCATAATGAGAGAGGGAAAAAAAATCACTTCAGACTTATAAACCAGGAAGGGCTTATTTGACAGAAAGGGCAATTGCGTTTGCTGGATATGTTTTAGAGAAATCAAACCCAGGAAGTTTAATTTTGTCCTTAGGCCAAGTCATTAAAAGATCTATAAGATAAACTGCCATTAATACAGTACTTGCAGTTAAACCAAAACATTTCAAAACATCCAAAGAGGTTAAACAAAACACATACATTATTACTTGTCACAAAGGGAGACCAAAAGTAAATTCTAATATTTCTCTTTTTTTTAATTCTATTTTTATTTTTAGAGATAGGGTCTTACTATGTTGCCCAGGCTGGTCTCAAAACTCCTGGCTTCCAGTGATCCTCCTGCCTTAGCCTCCCAAAGTGCTGGGATTACAGGCATAAACCACCACACTCTAATATTTGTAAACATGTTCCTGGGTCAAACACTAACCTCAGACAAGTTTGTGATTTAATCCTCTGTTGTTTTCTCTGGTAATTCTGGGGCTAAATCCCATATTAGTCCAACTCTTCCATGAGTGTACCCCAGCATTAATCCTCTTTTACAATAGGACTCAAAGCTACTTGCAAATTCCAATAGTTGCCCTGGCCTCTGTATTGTTTTCCTAGACAGAGACCAATGTATTTTGTGGTTTCAATAGCTTAGATCCATTGCTCATTCCTGTAATCTTCATTTGGGCCTTTTCTGGAAATGGAGGCTCCTTCCATTTTTCTGAGCTGTTCCATTGGAACTGGGATTTTTTTTTTTTTTTTTTTTTTTTTCCGAGACAGAGTGTCGCTTTGTTGCCCAGGCTAGAGTGAGTGCCGTGGCGTCAGCCTAGCTCACAGCAACCTCAAACTCCTGGGCTTAAGCAATCCTCCTGCCTCAGCCTCCCGAGTAGCTGGGACTACAGGCATGCGCCACCATGCCCGGCTAATTTTTTCTATATATATATTTTCGTTGGCCAGATAATTTCTATTTTTAGTAGAGACAGGGTCTCGCTCTTGCTCAGGCTGGTCTCGAACTCCTGACCTTGAGCGATCCACCCGCCTCGGCCTCCCAGAGTGCTAGGATTACAGGCGTGAGCCACCATGCCCGGCTGGAACTGGGATTTTTAATCCAAGAGCAATTGAGCACCTGCAATGAACTTCATGACGTATTAAATATTTGGGGGGATGCATAAAAAGTACAGCAGATGGGTCCACCCATTCTTTTTGCTGTAGCTGCTCAAAACATTTCTCAGGTGACACGATGTGGCAGTTCGAAAAACCGAAACACAGGAAAAGGGAACAACTTGGTTAAATTCTCTCAAATAATTGGTTGCAAAATTTCTGGTTCCCAGGATCACTGGGCTATTTCTCCCAAATCAAATGAATGAATTCTCATAATTCTAGGTTACTTGGAAGAATTTCTAAAGCAGCAGGCCATGGCTAATTTCTTTCTTTCTCTGGAAAAGTTGTTGAATATATTTACTGAAAGTAACTTTCCATTATCCATTGTTCCGACAGACATGGCTCCTCTTCAGTCTCGAGTTTCTAGGTTTCACAAGTTATAGTTGTGGTTTGATCATCTTTTATATTAACTATTTTAGTTTATGAAAATTATTGCACGTTTCCCTTAAGTTGACAGAAGATAAGATTCTAGGAAACTAACTTTCTAAAAACACAATTAAATCTGAAAGAAGATATTTATCATGTGACATTAGGTAAATCTGGTGTTTCTTTGCTTCTGTGGTTAATACTATAAAATTACATATATATTTTAAGGACAGCAGATAAAATGAGATTGTGCATACGTGAAAATATTTTTAAATTACAAAAAATAACGCAGCTGAAAATACTTTGAAATGACACGAAGTTAGGCTCTTTCACAGTAAAGATGGGACTCTTTCATGTCTAACAAATAATTGAAAAAAATATTCCATTTATAGTAGTAACAAGTCTCCCTACTGTTAGTGGTATGGAAGTAGAATATCCATAAAACATGGTTGAAGAATTTAAGAGAAGTATTTTCATGTGTCCCATATGGACAAAACATTATCTGTTCATTTATGTCATGAATCCAAAAGTACCTATATTATGTTTTATATTGTGTTAAAATCTATATAATGCAATATAAAATTCATCCAGAGGGTAACATATTTATGTATTCCTAAGGCAATTTTAGTTGAGACATTTATTTGGACTTTAATTTTGAAAAAATAATGTTGCTAAGCTTCTACCCACATTGTTCCTCCAGTTTCACGGCAGAGGAAGCAGCCCTAGCACCTGGGAAATCCATCAGTTCCTTCCACCAGAGCTTTCCAGGGCAGACACACCGTTTTGTCAGGCTTCCCTTGCCCTTCAAATCCAGTAAACAGAATTCCTTATCTCATCACACCGAGATTTTACTAGAGTATTTTGTGTGTCATTTATCAGAACAGCTGCCAAGATGTTCAAATTTGTTTTAGAAAGACAGGAGCTTTGTAGCAGACAGGCTGGAGGTTTACAAACCTGATTTTGCATGCTCTTCATTTTTCCCCGTGGTCTCTGAACTTTAGTTTATTGGGAACTGCCACGTTGCTGCTCCTGTCTCAACTGGCTCCTCGTTACTCAAAGCCGGTAATAATTGCTAAATATGACTAATATCACATGGAAGGTCGCCGAGTTCACTGCTAACCTTCATTCCAGCTCAAAATGTTTTCAAGGTTAATAGATTGATTTTGAGCAGAGATATGATGCACTTATAAAATGGAAGAAAATGAAAAATTTGGCATCACCCGTATGCAGATAGTTTTAAATGATTCATTTGTTACATTTGGATTGTAGCCATGAAATTCATTTGATATATATCACACAGTTATATTCTAACCTAGACACTGGCAAATAAATTAATGATACCTTTTAACATTAGACAATTTTACACACACACACACACACACACACACACACTCCAGGATGAGAATTAAGGCATTGTGATTTTATTGAACATTCTAGCTCAAGGATACCACATATGTAAAATAGAGCTTAGCTGTTTTCAAAGACTGAAATGATGTAAAACACAGGTAAGTTAAAACTGTAATTCCAAGAGGATGATTGTTGATTTTGTCCCTTGATGTCCTTGTCTAAAGTGCGGACAAATAAAATCCCTGACTCGTCTCGGTTCTGTGCTCCCTAGACTTTTGGGGTCCTTCGTGCCATTCTACAGAGCTCTCTCCTGTTTTGCCCACACCCTTGATTGGACTTGAGGAGGACTTTAGGATCCCAGAGAGATCTCTACCACCATACTTCCTGATCCTGCCCAATGTCTGCTTCTGGGCTCATTTCTGCAACCAGTTTCTCAGCTGGACTTTCGATTCCAGTCTAGTGAACTGGGAATCCCTGGACCGTGGTGCTGGCCTGGACATACTGCGTGGCCCAGCTATGCCAGAACCTGCCTAACAGACAGCAGGCAGCATTTCCTTGGAGAGTTTTCCAAGTCCTATCAGGCTTGTGGTCCTGACTAAACACACATTACCAAGGCCTGTAGTTTCTTCCTGTCCGATGTTGTTCCGTTCACCCTTCCTCCACATCCCATAATGCCTGGATTACTAATTTTACCCTCTGGCTAGATTTCCTTTATATTTAGGCTCTTCCTTTCTCACTTCCTAATTAATTAGCCTTACCACAATGGATATTGTTAGTCTTCTCCCAAAAATATCTCCAGTGACTTCTCTGGAACTTTACACAAACCCTTGGGCGCAGCTTTTGAGGTGTCTGCCTATCCTACCACATCCCTGTTCCTTCTCTTGCCCTGTCCCCGCTGTTCTCAGGGGACAGATCTGCCATCTGCCCTTAACTCAGCTCTCCCATCCCTAACTGCATGAACTTGGGCAGGTCACTTACTATGAATCTCCAATTTTCACCTCTGTACAATGGTGAAAAAATAAACTCTTCCCCTTACAAGTTATTGTGAGGATTAGCCACACAGGGTGGAAAATTCCTTGCATGGTCCCTGGCATGTGGCAAGGGGCCCACAGCTCCTACCACTTCCAGAAGACTCTGCACCTACCCAAATCCCACGCACTCACTATCTCAGGCCATGTCAGAGACCACCTCCATCTCAAAGACCACTGTGATTAGGCTGAATACAATCCAAAAAGCAGTTTAGTGCTTGATCACATCCTAGATTTTTATCATTGCCAAGTTTTTCAGGGGGGATAGTCTTGCCTTCCCAACTAGGGTATAAGATCCAAGAGGCCAAAGTAAAATGTTCTCCTGTCTCTAAAATGTTGGTTCTCCCTGCCCTCACCTGTTCCCTGCACTCGGTCCCTCCTTGCCCTGAGCATGCCTAGGGGTCTTCAGGATGTGTCTACAAGGTTCATTACCATTTCCCTTTGGCCGGGTCCAACCTCTACAGAGCACTGTAACACCACTGAGGATGCCTCGTTGACAGGTTCCCATACTGCCTCCACGAAGCATCTCCCCGGAAGGGGCTGCCTCCACCCCAGAAAGCACACTTGTCACTCTCCCTGAAGGCTGTCGCGTGCACTGACTGTCATCTCACTGGATGGAGCCTCTCAGTTCTATTGCTTGTGCTCCCAATGTCTTATGAGAGTTTTTAGGAAAACAGTTCTTATTTACAGAAACATTTTTCCTGGGATATGACTTCATTGGAAAGGCAGCCAGCAAAAAAAAATCAGAGCGACAGATTCAACTTGCAAGGAAGGCTTCATCACTGGGGTAAGTCTGTGGACCCGGCTGCCTCTCTCTTCAGGCTGGGTTTGCTGCCAGGAGCCCTCAGGACCCCAAGCAAGCAGGTATCTAACACGAGCCCTACCCACCTCGCCAGCCTCATCTCATTTCCAGTGCTAGCACCGGCCTTGTAGCAGGCTGGATCTCTCTTCGCATTCTTTAACCCCGCTGGACACACAAAGAAACCAGCCAAAGAGCAGCAGACCAATGATCCCAGTCCAGTAGCACAAATGAAGGTCATTCAGGGCATTAGGTTCAACTTGTACCAGGGAATTTTATTTTTTTTTAATTCCTGTTCTGAAACTGTTTCTCTGATATTTGTCTCTGCTATAGAAGTAGAACTAAAAGGAAAATAATGCCTGTTACTTGAACCACACATAGAGGGGAATTTATAGCACCTCTAAGTTCAAACAACCAGGTTGGGGAAGAGTTAGCTTTGGAAAAGAACTGATTTTGCATATGACACTTGAGATGGCAAACTCCGAAATGCTTCAAAACTCGAGGAGGAGGCGGCAGAATCAAAGAACCTTGTTCAGGGTAACTTCTGAAGGCCTCAAGTAGTCTACTGGCCTGAAAACGCAAAACTGTTCACTGGCCACATCTTGGTGTCCTACCCTGCTGCCCCTGGGTCTGGCGCACGCCCGTTCCCGTGTGACTGCACCAAACCCTCCCCGAGAGGACCAAGGCAACCCCCCCAGCATCCGCAGGGCTGGCCTTCCAGGTTTCGGTCTCCTAAACACATGGCTTTACTTGGTTGCTTTACGGTTTTGAAATCTGAATATAACACCCTAGACAGACACGTGCCCCACACAAAGGCACACACACATCCTCGCAGACTCTTTCAAAATTGAAAACACGGAGAAAAGCCAGCCAGGGACGCATGTCACCGTTGTCGCCATATTCCAGCGATGTAAGTTGGGGACAGTAACTCTACAGAATTGATTTTCCAGATGACATGATATACGGACTACAAAACGGCATGCACAGATCATTAGAACTAGACGTGCTCTTGGAGGTCATCTAATTCAATTTCCTCACTTTGCAGATGAAGGAACTGAGATCTCAAGAAATGATCATTTGTTCAAAGTCAGCCAGATGGTCAAGGTTAGAGCTGACATTAGGACCCGGGTCTCTTTAAAATACCAGTCTGTCCACTAGAACAGCTGTCCTCATTTGCCCAGGTTGGGGCTTGAAACTGAAGTTGTCCCCTTACCCTCATGTCTGTACCAGGGTGTTTGCAAACCACGAGCTCGCTCAGGTGTAAACATGCTTTGTGGTTTCCACACCTCCTGTGCTAAACATGTTGCCCAGTGGCCGGAAGATTTAAAAGGAATTTAATTAATACCTTCCTTAGTTCTAGTACTCGGTATTTTTACTTTAGGATGCTTTCTGTTTCTTGCCTTGCTCCACGTTTTGTTAAAAGGTCATTTCTGAAGCTCGAAGTTTCAGTAATTTTAAGCTATTGTCAGAAAGCACATGAAAAGGCGAGGGAGGAACCCCATCTCCAAAATTCAAATGAAACTACAGATTGATGTCACTGCCTGCTAGTCCTGTTAAATTACAGGCCTGTTGCTTTCTGCTGTTTAATTTTACATGACCATCCTTCTATCACTCACCTTGAGCAGAAACTTACGGAGACAATAGACAATCTTGGCAGAAACTGAAGAGAAACCGTTGCCAGGGGGTGGAAAAAATGGATGTAGCCGACAAATTACAGGGTTGCCTATTCAATCATGAGGATGGAAACAAGTCTGTGAATCAGTGTATGAAAAGGATGTTTAATAGGATGGGAGAAGTCACTTTAACACCTGTTTCCTCTGCAATCGAATGCCCTAATGCCAATCACTCACAGTCCCGATCCACTCTCCAAGCAGAAAACGATCTCGTCTCTTATTCTTTAAGAACCGAAGCAGCAGAACACAGTCTATTTTTAACAGTACTGGGAGCAATAACCATGGCACTGACTGCTAGGAAAGCTTGTCTTAGAAGATCTGGCCCGAGGCAGTGGGGATATCAAAGCCAGGACAGAGGAAACCAGAGAAATTGTGAGGCTCATTTCAACCACGTGAAATGAGCAGTGCAGAAAGTACAAAAGTCTGCATAAAAGGTGAGCTCATTTTACTCTCAGGGTTACTAAGCCTAAAGTCATAAATGCCAACACGACAAGGGAGAGGCTCGGCCAGTGGTTTTTATTGCAATCCATTATGGGAATGGAAAAATTTCTTTTGAACTGTAGCTGTCTGTGTTGACTTTGGTTAAGGTGGAAATTCAGGCTCATTTATTGGGAAAGAAGGATTTGGGGTAAGCCTCAGCTCAGAGCTGCTCACGTTCCTCCATGGGAGAGCATCCTTTGCACAGCTCAGGCAATGACATGTTAATCTAAGCTTATATCTCTCTTGTGTTTCTCCAAAACTTGGGGCTTCCTCCACGTACGTGGCGTGGGGATTACATTTTATCAGAGACTCTCCCTGACCTCAGCTTTATTCTTTTCTGTGTGTTTGAACCGTCACTGCAGAGAGCAGTGCAAAGCACACAGTATCATGATTCTCTTGGCCTCCGAAATGTATTACTTGTGCTTTCTTTTAGCTTTTATATTTCCCCAGGGACGAATGACGCATCTAGAATACATTTCCAAACAGCTTACAACTTTTCTAAAATACAACTCAGGCTTTTTACTGTATTCAAGAATTTCTGACTGCTTCTTGACTTATACTTGCTAAGAGGTCCTTCAATTAGACACCGATATTCTTATGGCCCCATAAGTATCCATCTCACTTAATTGTTTCTCCCAGCATTTTACACTAAAGGCAGAGAGACACTGAAGTAAGCAAATAAAAAAGATGCAACATAGTAAGTTATCATGAAATAACATGGCGAATGTTGTGGGTGCATGAAGAAGGCAGTAATCCATTCTTCCTGGGGAAGGAAGTTCAAGAAGGGCCACCTAGCAAAGAGATAGTCTGAGCTGGCTCTGGTGGTTTTCAAACAGGAAATGACATTTGTGAAGGCCCAAAGTGTGAACATTAGTGACACATTCAAAGGATAGCCAGTAGCCTGATCTGGCCAAAGTGTGAAGTGCATGGGGCAGGGAAGGCAGGAGCTGGGTGCTGAGCAGCAAGAGATGAAACCAGAAACACAGGTGAGGGCTGGATTGCGAAGGGCTCAGATCTTCTTTTGCTAAGAGAAGCTGCTTAACTTGGCTGCATTCCCCTTCCCAGCATGTGGACATCACTTGGTTCTTACCTGTAGGGGATTTCGCCCCCATAGGCTTTCTCAACATGTTCTTCAAACCCATTCATTTTCTTCTTGAGCACCCAAGACGACTACATGGCACAGCTTCCCATACAGTTACACGAAGCTATACGATGGAGTTCTGGCTAAATGAACTATGAGCAATACAATGGGCACTGCTTCCGGCATCTTCCAGTGGAGAACCCTGAGGCTCCAAAAGATGGCAGAGCCACTAGGCGGAAGGCTCTTGGGGTCCCAGAATTGCTGCACGGGAGGCTGTCCATCAGATATCCAGACTATGACCTGAGTGAGAAATAAACTTTTTGTGCCATGAAGCTACTAAAAAATGGGGATTGTCCATGACAGGAGTTAACATATCAACTAATTCCATAGGCGAGGAAGTTCTCAGGGCGGGGCTTGGGGGGAGGGAAGCAGCTTTGCTTGCACAGGTAGTCTACCCCGGCATATGGGTAAATACCAACGGCGTCTGTTCACTTTTCTCCAGGAGGACTCCCAGGGCATGTGCCAATGGGACCAGATTCCCCCTGACTCATTGGCAGTAAGTGCATGTGGTTCCCTTATTCTCCCAGCCCTGACTGACTCCCTCCATAAGGCAGCACAGAACCAGCTCCATAAATCAAGTCCCCAGGGAGGGTTCCCAAGGGTCACAGAAGGCTCAGTTCCTACTTGCATCAAAAGCAGATGCTGTCCCCATAAATGTCCCTAGGGAGTTCCTTCCAATTTTTCAGTACCCTGGAGCTACAATGCCTGGAAAGTAAATGCACCTATGTTCAAGGCATCATCAAGGCTGACTTTGGATTTCAAACACTGGAGTGAGGGAGCCTGGACTGGCCCTGGAGGGAAGATGGCTCATCTAGGCTACTCCTCCCCTTGCTCTTCCGTTCTGTATGTGTCAATTAGTGTCAGTCATCTGTATGACTCTTTCTTCAAGGCCACTCTTCACTTTAACTTGATTTAATATGTATCTAAATATATTTTATTTAGGGAGTGTCTGGGAGCTGCAATGTAAAATAAGTCTAAGCTCTGAGCCTCGCCTGGTGACAGGCTGGAATGCAATTTACAAAAAACTCTTGTAGCAAGCAAATCAGAGCTGGTTCTGAAGAAATGAGAGTAGAACAAGAATGAAAAGTCAAGAATGAGGAGGAGACCGCATTTGGAATTTTAACACTTGCCAGTGATGGGACAGTAACATGTGGCTTTAATAGCTGCTTTCCCCAGCTGTGGTATTTAACAAGGCCTGGATTCCTTTGGAATCCAGAGACTTAGGCTGATCATGACAAATCTTTTAGGATTTGTACTAAAAGATTTCCTCATCTGGGTGTAAGATTCAGGAATTTGAATCCCTTCTACAATATGATGCTTTAGGTTTTTATAGTCTCAGGTTCTGGGTGAAAGTGTAGCATAGCAATTCAGAGGCAGCCCAGAGCTCCTTTGAAGGCACTCAGTTATTGAACACGCTGCGACTGGATCACCTTTATATTTGCAAAATTCCTGCACGCGGCTTTATGATCTCACAACTGGCATCAATTTAATGAATTCTTTCTTGAAGAAACCCACAACTTCATTTCACAAAGCTTTATTTATTACTTGGCATATTTGAGTCTTCTATTAAAGTTGTTTTCCTTTGCAGCCTGTTGAAAATGTAGACAAGATGATGTGGGTAATTCCCAAACACATAAGACCTCTGGAGGAAAAATCTGGAAAATGATTCAATGAAGCAGTTGTAGGACCTTGGAGAGGGCATTCAACTTCCCTGTGCCTCGATTTCCTTCTTTATCGAGAGAGTCTATCTCGTGAGGTGTGGAGGTTGTCTAATTTGTTCACGAGTATTCAATTTCCTTTTCCAGATTTCCCTGTAAATATCCTCATCCTACTGATCTGGGCTTGGCCACGTGGCTTGCCAATGGGGCATGAGCAGGGAGGATTTGCCTCAGCTGAGCGGAGGTTTTGAGAGGCGCTGCACGTTCATCCCTGAGTCCTCACGGGCCGATCCGCGTCCTGAGGGTGACAACTGGATTCTGAGTCCAGCAAAGCTGCAGAATGTGCAGAAATTCCAGGACTTTTAAAATTGAAAATTGAAACTCCTTTCTCATCTCTCACAGATAAAAGAGTCTCAAATGAAGACAAAGATTGGGCAACAGATCCAAACATACCCATGGTTAAGCTTTATGATTAGATGAATAGGGCCCTCAGTAAATTGCCCAGTTGGACAGAAGGGCTCAGGAAAAAGAAACCAAGGGTACATTCCATCTGAAGCTCCATAGGATCAAAGGACGTATAATAAAATCTATGAATGGAGGATTTCTCAAGAAATTATGGCTGTGGCTATTGACGTACATGCAACTGACTGGGCTTAAATTTTCTAAAAACAAAAACAGTTGTGTAGAGAGATGTATTGCCAAAAGCACCACCAACCTGGCTTAGAAAACGGAGTAACTGTTCAGGTCATAAAATAATCCTTGGGTGCCCAGTCTTCTACAAATGGGAAGCAGTCCAAGACAGCACCTTAGCCACAAATGGCGGGTTTCTTTTTTTCCTTTCCCAACATTCTCTTCAGAAAAGGCCAAGGAGGACAATAAAAACAGAAGCTGTCCAGAAGGTGGAGTCAAGAACCACGAAGAACTGAGAAATCACTCCCAGAAAATGCAACTGGGACGAACCAAGGAGCACTTCCTGCCACCAGGGTCAGGTAGCTTGCAATGTTTGCTCAGTGGAGTATCAGAATTTCTAGGAACAGTGACTAGTAGGCGTTCCCATTCTTTCTATTGCTTTTTAATAAGGTGTCCCTCTTCCACTCTTATGTTAGGTTTTCTAGTATGAGAGGGTGCTACAACTATAAGAAACTCTTCATTTGGTGGTTTTTGGCACAGTAGATACTCAATTAAATGGAATCAGATTTAAATTCTACTCAAAGGGGCTCTATGAGAATTCTATCCCAGAACAAGGACATAGCAGTCTTTCCTAGATTTTTAGAGCGTTCCCTCAGTCTGACTTTTGGGCTGCTGCTGATGAATTCTGATATAATTTATTTTTGGCCCTTAAAATGTTTCTACAAATAATGGAGAGCTTATTTTAAAGCTGCAGCTACGCGGAAGGAAGGGTGATAAAAGTGGATAATAAAAATCGTGGAGGATTTATTTGGGCTCTTTAAAAACGAAGATGACTCCTTGGAAGGGCAGATGCTTTTAATATTTGAAATGTCGCCTTGGAAAACAATGGTGTCCCAGAGTGAGCAAAATGCTTTTACGAATCTCCCTCATACTGGGACCTGTAAATTCTAAGCCGGCACTGAGATGGGCATCAAGAGTCGATGGTTTTTACTTTTAAAAAAAAAATTATTGTTAATAATAATTTTAAGGTTTTTCTCACATTTACGTAGTGAATTTAATTTAAAGTACTGTCACATGCACTTTGCCATTATTCCCCATGGCTTGAGTCAGGCTACACCGGCTTTATTATCGTCTCAGATAACAAAGCCTAGGTAGGCTCAGAGAGGTTAAGAGACTTGCCCAAAGTTGCATAGCTAGTAGGGGTGGCTTATTTTGCCTCATGACTGTTGCTCTTTTATCCATGTTATCAAACCTCAGTAAAAACTTATCAATTGAGCCAGGCGTGGTGGCGGAGGCCTGTACTCCGGGCTACTCTGGAGGCTGAGACAGGAGGATCACTCAAGTCCAAGAGTTTGAAGCCAGCCTAGGCAACATAGTGAGACCCCCAACTCCAAAAAAAAAAAAATTACTATTGACTTCCAATATTTAAATGGCAGAATAAAGCTTTAATTGACCCCTTTCCTCTGTCCTCCAGAAATGCAAGAGGCAGAGCTGAATGATGAGTCACAGTTCACCCATCTGCCCGTGCGGCAGGGACTGTGTATGACCAACAGCAGGGCAGCTGCCGATCTCTCCTGGGCCAGAAGGAAGGTGGGGAGTGGGGAGTGGAGAGCTCCCTCGCGTGCACCACTCCGCAAGGAGGAACTTTACAAGAGAAGGCAGGTGGCTCTGTCCCCTGCCTCACAGTCACCACCACAACTGCTGGTCCAAGAAGCCTCTCCTGATAAAGGTGAGCGACAGTCACATGAGGTGATCACAGGGTCTATAGGAAGACTCAACAAGAAGAAAAGCAGAAAGAAGTAGAGGAGCCTAGGCGGGGAGAGGGGTGGGACAACCAAGTAAAAAGCATCGCCAGAAAAGCTACTCCACGGACCAGATAAAGGGTGACATCGAAGACTCACCATGCACTCACTCACAGGAGTTTAAAGTCAGAGGATATGGGCATAGAAGGTGAAATAATAGGAGAAATGGGAAGGAAACGTTGGCGGCAACATGAAAGGGACGAGACACTGCAGGAGACACGGAGGACAAGAATGAGGAAGTGAAACGTGAATAGATGAGAGTGGGAAAGGGGTAGAGAAAAACGATAAATACAGACAACAGGTGAATGAGATACAGAATTAATAGCAGGCTTGAATTTAAATTTTAAATGACACCTCTTATTCCAGGAAAAGTACTACCTCTAATTATCGACACTGAGACCTACCCTAGTAATAACTACCAGATACCAAAGATAAAGAAAGATTTCCTGATAATGGAAAAATTATATAAATAACAAAATTCAGAGCAAAAGGTGACATCAAAAGGCTTTGTAGATTTAGAGATGTCCTCATGTTTTATAACCAAGTGTGAATGCTGATAAACCAACTAATTGAAGTCTATTTAAATATATAAATATTAATGCTAAGAAAAATAATGAAAATCAAGCAACATCAAGCAGTAGAGGGTAAGCTAGGCAGAATAAGTGGGAATTACTGATTTCAACATTAGTTATAGTAAGGAATCAAAGAATGACGATCAGAGCAATAGAGGCATTACGTAAAGTATACTGTATTTTTATAAAAACAAACCAGTAGAGAAAGAATTAACTTTTTCACATGATCAGAAAAAAAGAAAAATAAAACACAGACCTCATAGTGAAAGACAGAAATGAATGCATCAATAAAAACAGGTAGTAGGCCGGGCGCGGTGGCTCACGCCTGTAATCCTAGCACTCTGGGAGGCCGAGGTGGGCGGATCGTTTGAGCTCAGGAGTTCGAGACCAGCCTGAGCAAGAGCGAGACCCCACCTCTACTAAAAATAGAAAGAAATTATATGGACAGCTAAAAATATATAGAAAAAATTAGCCGGGCATGGTGGCGCATGCCTGTAGTCCCAGCTACTCGGGAGGCTGAGACAGGAGGATCGCTTGAGCTCAGGAGTTTGAGGTTGCTGTGAGCTAGGCTGACGCCACGGCACTCACTCTAGCCTGGGCAACAGAGTGAGACTCTGTCTCAAAAAAAAAAAAAAAAAAAAAAAACAGGTAGTATATCAGTAATTATAATTAAAAATAAGATGTCGGGTCCACTTCTAGAAATTGATACTACAAATATACTCATATCCATGTGAAATTATGTGTGTACAAAGATGCGGGCTGTGGCATTGTTTGTAGTATCAAAATACTGAGGACAATTTAAAAGTCCACTGACACGCTTGAAGCTCTGACTCGGGTAGAGCAAAAGCAACATACGTAACCTAAACATTTGTACCCCCATAATATGCTGAAATGAAAAAAATAAATAAAAGTCCATCAGTAGAAGACTGATTGAATCAGTCATGGCACATTCATGAAACACAATACTATATAGCAGCCAAAAAGAATGAGACAGCTTCAAGATAATATTGCTAGGCTGAAAAATAAGGTGCACAGCTATTTTTCTAGTGTACAACCACTTGATGAAAACCGTATGCACCTATAGCATGTGTGTCTGTGTATGTGTAGTGTGCATGTAGGCATAGACCATCTTTGGAGGAGAGTAACTCTTCACTACATACTCCTCTTGCTCCCTAAATTCTCAACATGTGCATATTTTATCTAGTCAAAACCATATCAATTAAATAATTTATAAAAGGCAAACCAACCTCCCCAATTGGTTGACCCTGTTATGCAAGTGCCAGTTTATAACAGGTTGGGAAAGAAGGAGCTGGACTCAGAATAATTCCCTGCCTAGAACACCTCTGAGTATACAGTTTACTTTTATTATTATTTGTACAGATTTATGGGGTACAAGTGCAATTTTGTTGTATACATAGATTTCATAGTGAAGTCAGGCCTTTAAGGGTATCTATCACCCAAATACTGTACATTACACCCATTAAGTAACTTCTCATCATCCGCCCCCTCCAGTTAACTTTTGCGTCCCATTGGGACATAAGGTTTCAATTTGGCCTGGAGCCACTTAGAGCTTGACTTGACTTAGAAGGGACTGGGACACAGAGATCACTGTCCGAATGAGAAATTGTCCAGACCAGCAGCCGAAAGCCTGCTTCAAGAGAAGAGTCGAGGCCGGGCGTGGTGGCTCATGCCTGTCATCCTAGCACTCTGGGAGGCCGAGGCGGGCGGATCACTCAACGTCAGGAAGTTCAAGACCAGCCTGAGCAAGAATGAGAGCCCGTCTCTACTAAAAATAGAAAGAAATTAGCTGGACAACTAAAAAGGTAGAACAAGTTACCGAGGCATGGTGGCACATGCCTGTAGTCCCAGCCACTCAGGAGGCTGAGGCAGAAGGATTGTTTGAGCCCAGGAGTTTGAGATTGCTGTGAGCTAGCCTGACACCACGGCACTCTAGCCTGGGCAACAGAGCAAGACTCTGTGTCAAAAAAAAAAAAAAAAAAAACCACCACCAACCACCACAAAAGAGCAAAGTCGAGAATGTACTCCATTGTGGCCTGTGCCAATAAGGACACTGAAGTCACAGTTGTGCTTAGACAGAGGTGTGCGTCCTCGCAGGCTGTTTACTAAGTGCTCTTCAGTTTTTAACTTTTCTAACTGAATGTCCACTCCCACCGAGACACCACTCCTGCAGACATCGTGTGAAGTAAGAAAAGATTTCTTGTTTTGCCTATAGTTCGTGGATCTTTCAGCTTTTCCTTTTCTGTTAATAGATGGTAATCGTCAGATCTAGGCCTGAGGGACAGTCTACAGGAGACTGTTCACACAGTCTGATCTTCCACAACATGTTATTTCAAGGCATGAGAAAAGAGTCACAATCGCCCAGGGAGGAGAAAGAATTAGAAGGGCAGCATCCCCCTCGAGAGTTGAATTTGGTCCTTTACGGCCAGCAATTCAATCTTATAAAAGGCACAGCTCAGCTGTAACCGATCGGGCTTTCATTTCCAATGGCAATACCTTCCCCAGGCTCAGAAGAAATCAGAAACTAGAGCCTTGCACATGAAAAGTCAATAGAGTGTTTTCTACTAAGTTGACTTGTAGAAACCTACCCAGAATTTTGACAGCAGGAAATCGGATGTTCTGCCATTTTATGAAGTGGCAACGCCATCTACCCGTCCAAATCTGTCACATTAAATGGGGAAGATTGATTTGCATCGAGGACTCAAGGAATAGAGTTTCTGATAAACTTGTGAAGAATCAAAAATTAGCAATAATGTCCCATGTGTTTTCCAACCTCTCCTCTCTGGTTTGTTTTGCAACATCTGCGTCCAAGGTTTACTGACTAGATAGACATTTCAGGCCATAGAGGTTCTGATCCTTGTTCCTTAGAACAGCAAGTGGCTTTACAGATGTTGTTTGCCAATAAAAGGGTCAAAAAGGGTCAGTAGCCACGGATGTGATCCTAGTCTTTTGTCTTTGTCATTAACTAAGCTTCATGTCAAGTGATGGGTTCATTAAAATCTAAGTAATCCATATGCAATAAGATTTATAGTACAAAACATCTTTAATAGATTTTTTTCCCCCAAGGTGTCATTTGGAAATTTGTTGAGACCACCTTCAGATTTCTGTAAGACTAAAAAAACAATATTTTATGCCCACATAGTTCAACGGCTGAATAGTTGACTTTATTATAACATGATGGAGTTTTTATCCTAACACACTGGTATAAGGATAGTCAGTGGATAGCAAAGTCACAAGGCCTGGCTTCAGAACTGCAACCCATGCCTAACCCTGCCATCAACTCAGCTATGGGCATGGAAAGGGTGGAAGCCATCTGAATTTCTAACCCTACAAAGCCAGGATCGGAATAGCTGGTCTGGTTTCCCATGTACCTCCTGGGAGAACAGAAGGAAATGCGGTTTGTGGTTGTGCTTTGTGATGTCATTCCCATCCGGGCAGGTCCCAGTGGTAATAATTCCAGGCTCTTCAAGAGCACTCTGCGTCTGTTACGTTGTATGGCAAGTTCCTAGTTGGTTCTGCTTCTTATTTTAAAATTTCCTGCCAGTACTCATCATGAAACTTTGTTATAACTTGGTTGGAAACCAATCTTCTTTATATGTGAAGAGGCTTGTCATAAGATAAAAGTAATGATATTGCATTTCATGACACTTTTAGATTCGTTCTGATCATTTCCTTAGAGGTGCAAGCATAAAAGTCATTTGTTACAACTGTGCATTTATATTTTCTTTAAGCAATCAATCTAAGACTCACTCTACTGCTCTTTGTTCAACTAACACACGTAATTATTTTAAATAGGATGCGCGCCAGGCATGGGAGAACAACCGTATCTGTGGAGGGCTTCCCAGTATAATTCTGTGCAAATGAATGAGGCAAAAGACACAGGATGGAGAATGAATCCATCCTGTGGCCAGAGGAGGAACTACCTAGGAGTTCTCCCTGACTGGTCATTCCCTGAGGACTCTGGTTTAAAAAACCTGGTAGTACAGTAGTCGATTTTCATTGCTCCCCAGGCGTGGGAGCTTCAGCTCTCAAGGAAACCTTCCAGCAGGCTGGGAGGGCAGAAGACAGTCTGAGCCATGGTTGTTTAAAGAAGTAAACAACCCAGTGCAGTCATTTAATCAGAGGGCTGTGCTAAAGAATGTCAGATCTGCCAGAGCACCAGTTTGTGGTTTTCAAAAAGGACAAATGGGTGTGGGCTGACAATGTGGCATAACCACCCAGAAAGAACTGAAATTGCCAAGGAAGAGGCATAAACCCACGCCCTGATTATCACCTGGTGCCTGGCCACTCCCTACATGCCAAGCTCACATGAATTATCTACAACTCTGTCTGAAAATAAAGAAGGGCTTACTGCATTCCTCCATCTGTGCCATTCTGATGGTGGCACACGCAGGGTGTCCCGGGAAAAAAATAGACAAGGAAGAGATGCCCAGAGCTCTGGTCCTGCAACTGACATTGGCAAGAACAAATCTCACAAATGCCCTGTTTGTTATTAATAAAATGGGAATTACAACACCAGCTCCATCTTCCCTGCAGAATTATGAGCTGAGGATAAAGAAAACCCATCAGGAGGTATATTATTGAGCTTGGAGTACTCCCAGAACTGTAGACCCTGAAGGCGGCTTGAAAGGGGATAAGAAATATTTGGCCTGGAGTATTTCACAATAGATTTTGGATAAGATGACACTAACGCCTATGTAATGAGAGTAAACCATTTGACAGCACTTGCACAAGCATACGGTTACAGAGCCTAACCTAGAATTCGTTTAAGATTTCACAGGCAAGGGAGGGTGACATGGAGGCGCAACAGCCAGGCTGGATCCTGAAATGCAGAAAGGTTTTGGCAATGGAGGGAAGGACAGGTGCTCATCAATGAGGACTCCAAGGGAGCAGTGAGCAGTGCTTATTCAAGGGGCCACAAACGACTAGCACAAAGTTCAAAAAGAGTAGGAAAATAAAATTTAGAGATAGGATGAGACTGGATTAAAGCAACAGTGAGATCAGATGGAGGAGGTATTTCGAAAGGAAGAAGAATAGGGTTCTGGGGAATTTTCAAACAACAGTGATGACAGCTTAAGGAAGATGCATCGAGAACAGTATATAGTCTGATTGGAGCTAAGAGGATGGAAAGTGGTATGGGAAAGTATCTATTTCCCACTCTTCGTAGTGGTAAGAGAAAAAAAAAAAATGAAGAGATCGAGGAAACATTATAAAGGAAAAAACTGAAAAGACTAGAACCCTTTTACTAGATACCAGGGAGAGAGATGTGTTAAAGTTTGTTCAAGTTTTTGAGCCCAGGTGACTGCCGACTTCAAGAACTTCGGCTCTGTTTGGAAGTCAGCACACACTGACACTTTTTTGCTTTGCTTTGCTTTATTAGGGGGTCATTTCAAGTCCTTGCTCCACAAAGTATTCTGAATGCAACTGACTCACATTTCCTCACTTCGCACAGCTATTCATTATGTGGTTCTGTAAGTGTGGTTTTGCTCTTCCTGTCTTGATTTAGCATCGACTCCTGGGCTCTTCAGTTCTGCCATAAATGTTCAGCATGATGTCTTCTTGGTTGTTTTTATTTTTGTTTCTTGCCTGTGGAGTTCTGAAGCTCAGAAAGTAGAATCGTTTTGTAGAAACCTCATCAATCCTTATTGGAATCAGTACACTATTTTCCTTAATTTTAGCTACCGGATCAGAGTGGCAAGTCGCAACTCCAACTTAGTACACTAGATGGCAGACAATAACTACTTTCTCTCATTCAAATAAGTAAAGCCCCAGTAAGGAAAAACTAAGCACTATGGCTCATGCATGTCCGTTTGTCCTCTAATCTCATATAGTTAGCAGTACATGTACTTTTACATTTTTGGAGGGTTTTTTTGGTAGTAACGAGGTCTCATTACGTTGCCAGGTTGGTTTTGAACTCCCGGACTTAAGCGATCTTCCAGTCTAGGTTTCCTAATGTGCTAGGATTACAGGAGAAAGCCACTGTGCCCATGCACTTTTACTTTTTGTATGGGGTTTAGGGGGAAGGGAGTTTTTTGTTTATTTGATTGACTTTATATTTTGTGTTTTTCCCAGGTAGGAAATGGTGGAAGGATCATATAAGGAAAGTGGTGATGAAGTTGTGAAGTGAGACTATATTGATTATAATGAATTAATTTTTCAATTTATCATTTATTTTTGTAGGTCAGGGTTAAGGGAAGTTCGGGTGGGAAAGGCAGTGGGAATACACAGCTGGAAGGTATGATCGGAATGAATACCAATGACACTATTCCCAAAAGCCATACTGCCTTTGCCACCCTGTCAGAAATGCCCTGGGGCCCCCGGCAGGGCTGAGAAACATAACTAAATGTTACTCTAAGGAGACATGTAATTTATTCTACTGCTTCTGGATAGGACTCTACTTAAATCAACTTGGTAGAAAGAAGCTGACAATGGACTTCAAACCCCACTCTCACACTGACTTGCTTTGCAAAGTCGAGTAAGAATGGTTTTAATTCACACCCCTTGAGTGCGTCTTTTGTGTAACACACTCTACAGTGAGCACCCTCGAATCGATGTAATAACCACCACATCCACCCCCAAAGGAACTTTAAACCTACTGAAGCTTGTGGGACTTCTGCGTATTTTGCATATTTTAAATATTCTAACAACATTCAATTTCCTCCTACCCATTCTCTGACTATATCTAGAAAGTAAAATATTATTTTACTTGAAAATGAGATTTGGGTAAAAACTCTATTTATGATACCTTTGGTGAAGTCTTTACTATTTTTAGATAACTACTCCAAAGATAAGTTGTTTTATTCCACCAAAAAAAAAAAAAAAAGAGGAAGATACAGCTATTTAAAGCTAATGAGATCATATTTAAAAAGACTTCTTATTTCTACACATTTCCTTAAGTCTCTGGTCATTCTGAATATCCTGGGCTATTTTAATGATCAACTATCACTAGGAAAAAAACTTATAACTTATTTGGAGTTTTGTTTCCACACATAGGATTCATATATTTTACATATATATATATATATATATATATATACACACACACACACACTCACTCTTTCCCTCCCTTAAACTTCCTCTTTGTCGCTCTCTACATATTTGAGGTGTAACGATTGTTTATTATGTGAAAGCAGACGGTGGCTGACCCTTCTAAAGGAACCCTAAAATGTAGCATGGAGAGGTACAGCACACTGCCCCAGGAGTTCGATGTTTACATCCAAGCTGCACGACTGGCTGACGCTGGGCAAGCCATTCATCTGAGCCTCCCTTTCCCCACGTGTTAACGGCGGGGACGAGGGCCCTACCCACCCGGTAGGTTTCGGTGCCAGTCTCGGGGGTAAGGAACAGGGCTCTGATCAAGGCACGGCAGCATGGAACGGGAAGGACGGTCAACGCCGACACGGAGCGGGCTTCCAGAGGGCGCAGCCGGGGCGCCTGCATTCCCGCACGCTGTGTCCCCGCGGTCCCCTCCTTCCCATCGAGTCCCGGGACAGCGCAGCGAGGCCTGCGGGGGTGCCAGCCACCCCCCCCCCCCCACCCCAGCCGCGAACCCCCCAAAGTCAGGGCCGTCTTGAGTCAAATCGCTCAAGGAAGACGTACCTCCCTCAAATGACTGACTTTCACCATGACTGGCAGAGAAACTTCTGTGGCCAACAGGGTTGCACAGTTTTTGTTAATGTGATTTCACTTTCCAGTATTCCTGGGGAAGCGAGCAGCTTCTGTGTGTGAGCATTATTACCATATATAGAGAGAAAACGGCCTGCCTGGTGAAAAGGAAAAAAAAAAAAAAAAAAAAAAAAAAGAGCCCGAGAGAAGCCTGAGTCAGTTGCCTTAGGTAGGAGTGACTGTTGCGAGGGTCAGGGCGAAATCTGCCCTTCGGCAGACTTTATTACTAAGGGCGTTAAGTCTCCGATGATTCAAAAGGCTGATCAGAAAAGGGAAGTGTTGCAAATGCCCGGGCACTCACGGAAATCGAACCCGCCCGAGACGTGGTTAAACAGTTATGAAAATTCTGGAGAATTTCAGAGAGACTTTTCTCAACCTTAAAAAAATAAATACATGTTACTACACCTTTATTTCTAGATTTGCTTATTTTTTTAAGAAAACAAAAAAAAAATATTGTAAAAGAGAGTCTAACTTAGGATCTAGGACAAAAATATCTGTGACATTGAAGCATTGCTGTAGGTTAAAAAATACAAATATAAGGTCATAGACATGAGAACCAACCTTGTTGACAAGTCAAAGGAATTAGTAATGTACAGTAATTTCTGTAATGCCTGTGACTTAACAATTACTGACAAACCAGAAACTAGAACTATCAAGAATTTTGACCAGACATGTTTCAGGAGGAAGAAGAGACTTGGATGAATGTTTGGAAAACAGTCAAAAGTTTTTACATCTATTCCTGGCCCTTCCATTTTGCTAGCTTGCACATAGCTCATACTACCTCACTTTTCCACTCATAAATGGGCATAGCATCTGTCTCTCTTAGTTTTTAGTACTGTATTAAAATGTTATGTGATTATTCCTGTAAGGACTTTTGAACCTCTTGTAAGAAAGATTCTCATGTTTTAAACTTTGCTATCACATCGTATTATGATCTGATAATCAGTATATAATTTTATATACATAACATTATTATTAGACAATAATAAATAAGTTTGGCATCATGGGGAATTTAAATGTAAACATCACAAAATAACCACAATGGGCTTAGTCTTACATTCCATAAACATGCCAGAAAAGGATTATCTATCCTATACAAATCGACTAGGAAAATTGGTCTATGACATTGCTGAAACTAAATGACAACAGTGATAGAAGAAACCAAGTAATTACACAGTGAGTTCTTCTTTGCTCAAAGCTTGCTGTGTACAAAAAGAAAATAGTACAGTCCTCACTTTATGTCATCAATAGGTTCTTGGAAACTTCAAGTTAAGGAAACCAATTTGACAATAGACTAATTGATATAAACAAGAGTTAAGTGCCTACGGCATATTTCTGGCCACAAAAACATCACCAAACTTCCAAATAAAGACCAAAACATTTCTATTAATAATAGAAGTGAGCTATACATACATTTAAGACAGATTAATAAAAACAAGTAAGATAATTATATACCCAATTATTCCAGTTCGGGGTACAAGGCAGGAACCCTCCCGGGATAGGATGCCACCCCATCACAGGATGTGCTCAGACACTCACACTCACTCATACCGGGACCATGTAGACACACCAATTAACTAACCTAACATGCACATTTCGAGAATATAGGAGGGATCTGGAGAAAATTCACACAGACATGGGGAGAACATATCAATTCCACAAACATTGGCCCTGGCCAGGAACCGATTTTTTTCTTTATCAATGTTATAATAAAACAATGTTGAATGAAATGATGTTGCTCAAGGACCTGTTGCACTTTACCACTAAACTGGACTCTCTTTAATGTTTTTTAAGAGAAGTTAACATCCTCATCATGAAAAATTCAAACACAGGAATGCAAAAAGAAAAAGTTGTTTCCCCCTTAAAGAAAGCATTGCAATGAGTATCATTGAGATTTTTGCATAGACATGAGTATTTCCCCAAAGGTAAATTATATAAGAGGAATTTCTGGGTCAAAGCCTATACCACATTGTATGAGTGTGTTTCCTGCTGTTGTACTTGTTTGTGCTGCTGAAGCTGTTCTTAAGACATGTTTGAAGTTTTAAGAGTTTAAAATGGTTATGTTACTATGATCAGAGACCCCTCCCCAGATATATCATGTGATCTGGCCCACCAGTTCTCTTTCCCACAGGTTTCCCACAGCAGGCAAATGAAAAACAGTGTCTACTTTACGATTAGCTACAGAAGCACCCAAATCCACAGGTCGAGAAAAGCTGTATCCAGAATATGGTTTAGCCACAAGGTATGGGGGTGCCTCCTCCCCCTCTCATGCCTAAATCTGAATGTCGGGACTCACCCACTTTCTCACTGGGTCCTAAGCAATGATTAGCATGTTCAGTAGCACATGCAGACAGAGTAGGCACGACCTCATTAAGCCCTGCTTTGGTTTGAATGTGTCCCCTCCAAACTTAAGGGCCAGTGTGGTGGTATTAAGACACAGAGACTTTAAAAGGTGTTGGGATCACAAGGGCTCCTCCTTTGTGAGTGGGATTAAAGCCCTTATCAAAGAGGCTTGGCCAAGGCAGGAGGATTGTTGAGATCAGGAGTTACAGACCAGCTTGAGCAAGAGTGAGTCTCCATCTCTATAAAAAATAGAATTAGCCAAGTGTGGTGGCCCACGCCTGTAGTCCCAACTACTTGGGAGGCTGAAGGAAGAGGATCACTTGAGCCCAGGATTTGGAGGTTGCAGTGAACTCTGATGATGCCACTGCACTCTAGCCCAGGCAACAGAGCAAGACTCTGTCTGAAAAAAAGGGCTCGGCCGGGCACGGTGGCTCATGCCTGTAATCCTAGCACTCTGGGAGGCCGAGGCGGGTGGATTGCTTGAGCTCAGGAGTTCGAGACCAGCCTGAGCAAGAGCGAGATCCCGTCTCTACTAAAAATAGAAAGAAATTATCTGGCCAACTAAAAATATATATAGAAAACATTAGCCGGGCATGGTGGCACATGCCTATAGTCCCAGCTACTCGGGAGGCTGAGGCAGTAGAATCGCTTAAGTCCAGGAGTTTGAGGTTGCTGTGAGCTAGGCTGACGCCACAGTACTCACTCTAGCCCAGGCAACAGAGCGAGACACTGTCTAAAAAAAAAAAAAAAAAAAAAAAAGGGCTCCACAAATTCACATTGATACATTCTTATTACTAAAGTCCATAATTTATATTGAGGTTCACTTTTTGTGTATACATTCTATGGATGTTGCCAAATGCATAATTATATGTATGCATCATTATAGTATCATAAAGTATAGTTTCAGAACTATATTTTTTAATCAAGAAGGTTTTTTTTAATCGTATCTTTTTCCTGTCATGGGTCAGGACAAATGTGGGGCATCTACACAACCATAACATGAGGTTACGGTGTAACAGAGCCTTCTGTGACTGAATAGAAGTTGACCTGAAATCTCTGATATTCAAAATTGGTTATTAGGGAGGATGTGTTTCAATCTGCTGAAGAAGAACATGGTGTCTGGGGAGGGAATTTTAAGACAGTAATTTTGACCTAGACCAAAGCTCAGTGGTATAGAAGAAAAATGAGTTTCCAGAAATAAAATTACCTTGGGATGCTCTGTAAAAGACAGAATAAGAATAACAGAGAATAAGACAAGCCACAGACTGGGAGAAAATATTTGCAAAAGACAACTCTGATAAAGGACTGTTACTAAAATATATACGCAAAGAACTCTTAACAAGAAAACAACTCAATTAAAAATGAGCAATAGACCCAAGCAGATATCTCACCAAGAGGATATACAAAAGGCAAATAAGCATACTAAACATACTCAACATCAAATGTTATTAGGCAATTGCAAATTCAAACAACAATGAGATATGGCTACACACTTATTAGAATGATCCAAATCCAAAATACAGGTCGCACCAAATGCTGGTGAGGTGGAAGGATCTCTTGAGAGCCGGAGTTTGAGACCAGTCTGAGGAAGAGGGAGACCCACCTCTACTAGCTGGGTGTGATGGTGAGTGCGTAGTCCCAGCTTTTTGGGAGGCTGAGGCAGGAGGATTGCTTGAGCCCAGGAATATGAGCTTGCTGTGAGCTGGGCTGATGCCATGGCACTCTAGCCCGGGCAACAGAGCAAGACTGTCTCAAAAAAAAAAAAAAAAGATATAAATTTGATTCAGAGTGTCACAAAATAGGAAATATGAAAGCTGAAAGAAATATGATCTAGTAAATCATGTAGCAAAGTAATATAATTCAGAGATATTAAAACTGGTACATAGCCTTCTTAAACAGTCTAAATTTTCATTATTGGGCCAAAAACATGAATTGCCTATGGAACATGCAAGCACATTCAAGGTTCACCTAACCTTTAGAAGTCCACAGAGCACAGATGAAAACCCATGTCTATTTCTATCCCTCATTCAACAGATTCAACTGATATTTCTGAAACATATGTAATTTTTTAATCATGATTTAAACAATAGTTATAAGTTCCAACTGAAAATTGAAATAGTTTATTCTTTTATTCGTAATTTTTTCAATCTAAAAGTAATTGCAAATTGAAAAGTCTACATGACAACAAAGGCAGTTTGGTAACTACAGTATAGTGTAAGAATAGAGTCCCAAAATCCACAGGGCACTAGATATGTGACTTGGAAAAAATCAGGTAACCTCTTTGATCTCTCTATGTTGTGTTATATCTGAAAGTAAGGGTAATAACGCCCAACACACCTTGTTTCCAAGGTTACCATGTACATGTGAGTTAAACAGACGTTTTTGAGGGTGTTTTAGCCATGGTGTATGAGATGATAATAGCTATCACCAAAACTGAGTTCTTTTTAAGTTTAAATAAGATAGTTGCACATTTAATACAGTATATTAGTAAACGTTAAAATGTTATGTAAGTCCAGATTTTTTAAATATATAAAAATAAATTGTTGTTAATCCAAAAAGAAAAAGAAAATTAGTCAGGTACAAACTATAAACAGGTTTTTAATTCTACATCTGTCATTGGGTAAAAATTCCTAGAGTCTTAAAATAGCAGTTACCCTATTGTTTCACCAATCAATTTCTCCTCCAAAGTAAGAAAAATATGATTTATTGGTCCCTCAAATTTATTATCCTTCTACCTACTCACAGTTCAGTTTGCATCACTCTTTTTCTTAAGCAAATTCACTTCTTTTTTTTTTTTTTAGAGACAAGATTTTGCTCTATCACCCAGGCTGGAGTGCAGTAGCACAATCATAGCTCACTGCATCCTCGAACTCTTAGGATCAAGTGATCCTCCCACTGCAGCCTTCTGAATAGCTGGGACTACAGGCATGCACCCCCACACTCGGCTAATTTTTTTTATTTTGTGTAGAGACGGGGTCTTTCTATGTTGCCCTGGCTGACCTCAAACTTCTGGCCTCAAGCAATGCTCTCGCCTCAGCCTTCCAAAGTGCTGGGATTATAGGCATGAGCCACCGTGCCTGGCCCCATTAGTATTCTTTTTGTTGGAACTAAGAGAAAATCTGAACTCAATATACAATTGGCTTAAACTATGAGAAATAATTAGCTCACATAATAAGATGTCCAGAAATAAGGTAACTTCCTGAGTCTGACAGTTCATCAAAAGTCAGTCTTCAATTATATAATATCAACAAGGTACTGGGACAGAGACAATTTTAATATTCCTTAAATGCTGTTAGGAAGACAAAATGAATGTCAATCAATAATCTTGTCAACTGAAAAGAAGCCAAACTCTGTAAAATAATTTAAAGAGGTTTATTCTGAGCCAAATTTGAGGACCATGGCCCAGAGACACGCCCAAGAAGCCTTGAGCAAGTGGATTCCCGGTGGCTGGGTTACAGTTCAGTTTTATACATTTTCAGGAGACAGGAATTACAGGTAAAGTCATAAATCAATACATGGAAGGCATACATTAGTTTGGCCCAAAAAGGTGGGACATCTCAAAGCAGGGGCTTACAAGTCACAGGTGGATTTAGGGATTCATTAGTTGACCATTGGCTGAAAGAGTCAGGCTGTGTCTAAAAGACCAAGAGTCAGCAGAAAGAAGTTAAGATAAGGGTCTTCTTTCATTTGATTCATACTGAAATCAAGTTGGGAAGTAAATCACATTGTATTGGGTTAACAAAACCTGTTTAGTGAGATTTAATCATTTGTAGGCGTGACTCACCAGGCCCCCTTAGAAAGGAATTTGGGCAAAAGAAAAAGATCAGAGTTTAGTCCTTAATATCCAAATAGTTAAAAATCAGTAACTAAATCCATCAAATCAGCCATAAAAGGAACAGACTTGCAGTGGGCGGGTGTTTGGTCAATTAACTCTCGGCCAATGGCGGCAAGGCTGACTGATGAGCAAAACATCCACCTGGGGCCTTTCCATTCTCCAACATGTCAGCTCAGCCCAGGCCTGGCCAAAACTGGCCGAATGGTGGCTGCCTTGGTTCTAAGCATCACATGTAGATTCGCCAACGCTTAATAGAAGCAGGACCTTTCCTGTGGCTCTTTTAAGGACGAAGGAAAACTTTCAGAAGCCTCTCCACTCTCACGCCTCAATTGACCACTAGCAAGAGGAATTCCCATCTACCACTGATGATTTAACTCTCTGGGGCAGGGCTGGTGCCTGCCTCCCCTGGAGCACACAGCTATGCAGAGGAGGGTGACAATCTCAACAAAACTGGGAGGTGTTAGGAAGAAGGGAAACGGTACGGGTAGAAAATCAACAGTTTCTGCTACCGTATCTTTAGACTTAGTATATATAAAATTTCCCCATGTCAATAAATATTTTTTTGAAAACATGATTTTAATGGAAACACATCATTACATGAAAGCATCATAGTTTATTTAACAAATTCCCTATTGTTAGATGTTTAGGGCAATTCAGTTTTTCACTGTTATAAATCACTCACTATTTTGTCCTAAAACTGTCAAATCAAATGTCCGTAACCCATTGCCTTGGGTTACGCTGTTTCTCTTCTTGAAGTATTATCATTTACAGTTAAAGATGACTTCATCTTTGCTTGCATGTCATCGAAGAATCAAAACATGATTTTTTGAGAAATGCTAGATTTGTAAAATACACACACACACACACACACACACTTTTTTAACCTTTATTGCCAGCTTGCATGTTGCCTGACGTTTTCCCCCCTAACCGGACAAGCTCTTTCTTGGCAGATTCATTTAAACAAATATTTACTGATAATTTTGCTAGGCTCTGTGAAGACCCAGTCTCTGCCTTTATGCATTTGTAATTTATTAGAGTTTTTCCTGAATTCGCTCTCAACAAATAATGATCTTTGGATTACCAGAACTGTCTGATTCATACATTTGTTTAATGTTTATTGAACATCTATTATGTGCCAGATTCTCTTCTAGAATCCAGGGGTGCAATGTCCTTGGGGAACTTAGTCTCAGGTACCAAGAAATAAGTCCAAGTGGATCTTTCAAAGTGGTTCTTCCTACCTTTTGTTCCCAAGCCCTTTGTCACTTAGAAAGGAAACATCTGGTCTCCCTGCCTTTATCTGAATACTTTTGAGAGACTAATTCATGTCTATTTTCTCACCTTTGGCCTTATCGCTGATGTCATAGCTAATGTGGCTATTTTAACAAAGGGTTAGGCTTGGCCAGAATATACAATTTTACAAACTTTATTTCCTGATGCAGTCTGCAGCTCACAAGCAGGGCAGGAAGTGTTGCTCACAACGAACTTGGTGGGCTGTGGCTGTGAATAAAATAGAAGCACTCAAATATTGCTGACCTGGCAACCACCTTCTCCCCCGAGGCCTCAGAGCACTGGGCTCCGAGTTAGGACTTTTGTTCAGTTTGGAATTTTAATCCTTACAAACGGGAGTTTAAATGTAAATAGTTCTGTACTTTCCCAGGTGATCTTGGTTTAAAAACAAAAATATAAACATTTCATTTTTACTAAAATAAAATTATAAGACTCTGTCTACCTTTTTATAGTCTAAATGAATGTAATGAATAAGTTCCTTTCTTGGCTCAAAGGGACTAGGTTGGATAAAAGACCATTGTTAGAAGTTTAGAGTTAGAAAGGGCCTTGGAAATTAGCTAGTGCGATGACAGGCAAACCCAGCTGCCAGCCAAATGCCATGCAGAGCTTCCAAGAATCTATAGATTTCCAGGCCCTGCCTGGACCAACTGGATCAGATTCTCAGGGCGTTGGGTCCTGGTGCCAGAACTACTCGTCTAAACTTCTCATTTCACAGATGAGAAAATTTGGAGCCAAAGAATTAAAAGATTTGTCTAGAGTCACACAGATTATGTCAAAGGGGATAACAAATTTTATTTACTCAAGCATCCACTGGTTTCTCTAGTTTTTTTTTTTTTACCAAAAAAAAAAAAAAAAAAAAAAGGAGGAAGCAGTCAGTGCAGACAGAGAAAAAGCACTGGTGAGAATGTTTTGAATCCTTGTAAGGAGCTAAGGAGAGGTCAGTAAAGGAGTAACAGAGGCTGACCAAGGCAGGAGAGCTGAACAGCTGTGCAGAGGAGCTCCCGGCAAGGAAGCCAGCAGCAGAGAGCCAGGGTTTATCTGAGCAGCAACATCATTTCCTGCGTTTTCTGAGAGTCCTGCTCCCGGAGCGAGGCCCTGTCCCCTGCAAGCCCGCATTCCTCCGCTCCTGCACAGCATTGCGGAACCAGGAAAGCACTGCAGACCCGGGCAGGCGCTGCTCACACAATAGCACCGACAGGCCGTGATGCAGCAGCGGGATCTGGCAAAGCCGCCTAGTCACTAGTGCAAAGAGGACCTGACTCATCGTGATGCCTGGGTGACTCACTGGCTGGACGCTGTTCCAGGCAGAGCTCCCAGCCCCATCCCTCCCTGGAGGCGGTAACAGATGTGCAAGCTGCAGCAGGAAGACCTACAGCTGAAGCCAGTAGTAGCCTGGGGCTGCACTTTGCTACCTAAGGCAGGTGTGAACACAGAATGACCTTGGATCCTTCCCAAAACCCCACCTCCAGTATAGTACGAACTTATTTTCTTAGCAGAGAAACAGCATAAGTTAAAATTTTTTAAATGACATATTTTTTTTTAAAGGCAAACTTAAATACAATTGGGAGGAGCATAAGTTGCTGTGGCTGAATTACCCAGTAAGATGTATTTATTGGCTGGATATCAGTGACTACCTAGTAAGCACGAGGCACTGTTCTGGGTATTGGGGAACAAAACGGGCAGACATTCTTGCTTTCTGGAACTTACATTCTTAGAATGAAAATCATAAATATCTTGGCAATTAATGAAAAGGTGCATAAAATATAGTTTCCTCTTCCTGAAGGAAGAGCTTCCTACTGTTTATTGATGTCTTTGTGTTTTAGTATTTGAAAGAGCAGCAATTTATCAAGTGCAAATATCTGAAATGAAGATTGTGGTATCATGGCAAACACGAAGGATGAAGTAGGTTAACATCACTCTGTATGGTATAATAGACAAAACCCCTTAAAGCTACACATCACAGTGAAGAGCAAAATTTAGTAAAGTCCATGACCGAGAATCAAAATCCACGAACTATCATACTCTACTTGTTTTTTACTCTAATATTAACCTAAAAACTACTGATTCATGATTTTAATATTACCAACAGCTAAAATTTATTGAATACTGTGTGCCAAGCACTGTGCAAATCTGCATTTTTTTTTTAATTTAATCCTCATCATAAGCCTTTGAGGCAGGTCTTGTTATCCTCATTTTATAGATGTAATAATCGAAGCGCAGAGAGGTTAAGTAATGTGTCCAAGATCACACAGCTCTAGAACCAAATTCAGGCCCAGGTTGTCTAATCCCCAAACCTCTGTTATTAACTAGTAAGTTCTAGTGTCTCCCACCTCAACACCCTTGGGAATCTGCAGTGGATTAGAGATGGGGAAGAATAGCACAGTGGTTAAGGCTTTGCTGTCAAGCACACCTGACTTGCATCCTGGTCCTGCAGTTGCATAGCCAGAGAGCAGCCTCACCGAGTTGTCCTGGGGATTATAGGACAATCCGTGTTAAATACAGGGGACGATTCCTGGCTCCTAGCTCCCGATTAACGTTAACCATGATCATGATCATGATCAAAAAGATGATGATGACGGTGGTGAACCAGAATCTTGGCTTTGGTATGAGTTCTCGTATTTCAATCCTTCAAGGGCTAAAGTTTGAATTCCCGAATCTCCTAAGAATGATGACAAATTGTCATCAGATTGCTGTTTTCTTTCTTTCTTGATTCATCATCACTGTTATCAAACAGGTAATAGAGTGGCATGCGGAAGAGTGAGGCTTTGGAGCCAGGACAGGGTGTCAACCTTGGTTCTGACTCTACCTGATGTGCAACGTCGGACTCATCATTCCATCTCTAAGCCCCTGT
Source organism: Eulemur rufifrons (assembly GCF_041146395.1). NCBI lineage: Eukaryota > Metazoa > Chordata > Mammalia > Primates > Lemuridae > Eulemur > Eulemur rufifrons. The sequence continues at coordinate 5,626,267 of NC_091007.1, read as the reverse complement.
CTCAAGCTGTCTACGGTGAAGCATCAGGGTTTTTTCCTCCCTCTTCCCTCCCTCCCTTGTTATTTCCCACCTATTATGGACCAAAACTTTTTCAAAATACAGTAACTATATCTTAACAATGTTAACTTACTACACATGTTCCTAAATGCTAACACTCAATTTCTGTTCTAACTTCACTGAGGCCTGTTAACAGTTTGTAGGTCACGCTTTGAATGTCACCACTCTAAGCTTTTGTTTCCTAATCTATAAAGCTGGGACGCTAATAATTATCTCATTTGGTGGCTGTGAAAAATCAAGTGAAATAATGTAGCTCGAGTGCTTAGCACATTTTGCACCCTGTATATTGTGAACATTGAGGAATTAGGGGCCCCTAAGTGGGCCTGTGCCAGATGCAGGGGCAGAAAGACGTAGGCAGAGCTGTAGGAGGAAGCAGACCCCTCAAGTATCCATAGATGAGTTCCATCTGGGTTAATTTTCTCCACCTCCCCCAACTTCTCCTTTGGGCAGCTCAGTTGCTCCCTTGGGAGACATATCCCAGAACTCCCGTTTTTCTCAGTGCTGTTTTAAAAGGGGCGAGTGACTAGCCTAGGCGAAGCAGTGAGTCATGCCAAAGGCCTGTACATTCTGAACTCTCAGCCTGCTGTTCTATTTTGCTCAGTATAAGCATGACCCGAGAACATCACTAAAAATAAGCAGTATAGACCTTAATATGCCTGTCTAAAAGAAGTGAGTACATTATGATCAGGATTTTAAATGTGGCTCAGAATTGTAACTCCCTGTAAAGCTCAAACTGAGACAGTACTGCTTTAGGAACCTATTTAATAACTGTGTTGTTACATCGTGGGCATCACCCATTTGTCTTCAGGAGAAGGATGCATGGAGGTTCCAAAGGGGCTGGAAGAGGGGCAGCGAGGCCCCGCGATGGCCCAGCAGGGCGGTTCAGTAATAGACAGTGAAGGAGCCGTCAGAAAGTGCAGCTGAGTCACAACGATCATTGTCAGCACCCTTCAGGCAACATCCAAAGTCTCTGTGAGCATCTCAGCGTCTAAATCATGGTGCTGACATGAAACAGGAAGTTTCCCTGCTCCTGATATTTTTTTATTACAGTCGATGTAGGGGCAACAAGTGTTTTGTTACATGCATGAATTGTATAATGCTGAAGTTAGAACTTTTAGTGTGCCTGTAACCAGAGTAGTGTGCGTTGTACCCCATAGGTAGATTTTTATCTCCCATCCTTCTCCCCCCTAAACTCTATGGAAAACAGTAG